>NC_135931.1:2500-1202500 GCF_964058835.1 Carex rostrata | reverse complement strand
GCAAGTGAGGTGTCAAATTACGAAGACGACCCTCGTCTGCCTCGTGACATTGCTCTGAAGAAACTGGTCTCCTTATCAGAAAAGTAAGGGATATTATTTTTTAAGGCCTAATTTCTTGATCGACACAAAGGATTACAATCTCTAGTAGCATAGATATAGAGCTTTCTTGGGCCAATGCTTTTTGAGTTTTTGACATTAGGTGCTCAAATACTACAAGGTCCCAATTTAATTAGTACCGTGACAATTGTTTTTGTCTGCCACAAAAAATCACTTCTGTTGATTAATACTTATATTTTCATGCTCGGAATCTATTTTACCAGGTGACATTCTTTTTAAATTTGTTGTTTGGTGATTTTTTTGGTATTCTTGTGCCATTGTTACCAACACACTTTATTTCTTTTGAACATTATATCCAGTGAGCAATTTTATTTACTAATGACATGCTTATTTTCAAACAGTTTCTTTTATGCTTTGGAATCTATCACTGACTCTGAGCCCATTTAATATAAGTAAATGAAACATGTTGTTAATTTAACTTATTGTTGTGTAACTTTTAGGATGGAGAAAACAGTATATAACCTGTTACGAACGAGAGATGCAATGGTGCGTCAGTGCAAACAATACAGCATACCAACTGATTGGATATTAGATAATGGCCTCATTAGCAAGGTACAACATTTGCACATTCTGGTACGATACCAGTACAGAACAAGCACGCTAGTATAGTGCTGCTTTGCTATTCAAAATTGAACTTGGTTTAGAACATTCTGGAGATTTTGGAATGCATTTTTCTAAAACACTAAATTGCCTCCTTTCTGCTAGATAAAATTTGCCTCGGTAAAGTTGGCCAAGAAGTACATGAAGAGAGTGGCAAATGAGCTTCAAGTGATGGGTGCATTAAACAAGGACCCAGCTTTGGAGTATATGCTTCTGCAAGGTGTCAGATTTGCTTTTCGAATTCATCAGGTAAAATTTTAAGACTTGTCAAATGTCCTTGAAAGTTGATAGTCTCTGCATGAGAAATCTTGTTTTTTTTTTTTTTATATATAATTTTTCTCTGTTTTTCCCTGAATTGCAGTTTGCAGGAGGGTTTGATGCTGAGACAATGGATGCATTTGAGGAGTTGCGAAACCTCGTCCATGTCAGAAACAAGGCCTCTTGAAGAAATTAAAAATGAGAAACCAAAGGGACTTTGTGGGCACTATATGAAAAGAGATTGGCTTACTTCCTCAGTAAGTTCAAAAATGAAGGAATCATATGTATGTTATTTTTGAGATATGATTTCCTTGCGTTCCAGTTTAATTTTTGTTTTGGTGTTGTCTAACAATTGAGATTGATTGTCTTCATCTTCTCTTGCGTGCAATTTAAAAAAAAAAAAAAGAGGCGTGAAAATAGAAAATGGTGCAAAATGTTTATTTTCTGTTATATATTTTTTTCTCTTCTGGAATTACTTTGGATGTAGAGGTAAATTTCACTGTGGTCATTTATCTACACCACTTGTTTCTAATTCTAAATCTCAATATAGCACTTTGAATTAGATATCAGGTTGCCAAGAAATAATTAAGAAAAATAGAAATAAAAATTAAAAATGCAATGTGATTGGTGATGAACGACCTATATACTGTATAATCGGAAGTAGCAAACTTCTATCGGTATAATGACAATTACAAACTAAAAAACCCTAAGATGGATTCCAGTAGTGATAGATAGCACAGCCAATTTCTTAGTTTTATAACAGAAGGCCGATTGGTCTACACTTCTAAACATGAATTCGGATTCCAATAGTAACCCAAATTTTGATTTTGAATCCGGACCGTCCGATCTGCTCGGCATGAAAATAAAAGAAAAATATAATCGGTCAATAATCCGAATACAAACTCAATATTTGAGTTATTTAGGATATGTTTGGATGAGAGTTAGAATAGTTAAATTTGAGAATAGAAAAAAAAATAGTGATTTTCGTATCAGTATGAAAATGGTGTTATTCGGATTAATAAAAATGTTATTTGGATTGTACATTTAGAATAGTAAATAGCTGTAACTGAGAAATAATAGTGTTAATAAGATACTAATTAAGAGAAAAGATAGGTAAGTGAAATTTTAAACGAATTGTCACGATGTGAAAATAACAAAAGGAGTATCAACTTTGTTATTTCAGAATTATATTGACAAAAATTCGAGAAAAAATATTTTTTCTCACTTTACATTTCGAAATAATACCTATTTCAACTTTTACAAAAAATAACAACTATTTTAGCTATTTCGAATAACAAAAATATTATTTAAATGCACATTGCTATTTCAAATAGCCTTTTTTTTTTGTACATTCAAACATATCCTTAGAAATCCGGACCGCCCTTCCAAGAAGAAAAAATATATTAAAAAAAAGTACATTACTTGGTCTTTTGAAATCTTAGACACGTTAAATACATATTTTTTGGAGGGTTATCTTTATTATATTTTTGGACGGTTTTTACTTTTTACGAGTTGCTGCGTCTCTTTGTATGTCTTTATAATTTTTATAATGTCTTATAACGGTAAATTTTTTTTGTACTTTTCGACAGTTAAAAAATAAATAGTTACGTCTGTAGGATTTGTTTTTGGTTAGTTTGGTACCAGTACCTGTGTTCTATACGTTATGTTTCTAGCGATTTGGATTGCTTGTACTTGTAGGTATTTGTTTGATATATTATGCGTGAATACTGAATACTCTCTGTTTTATCCCAAAAGTTCCTTTAATTATAAATATTTTATTGTAGAGGCCTCAAACAAGAACGGTTGAAACAATGCTTCTTTAATCTTTAGAATGAAAACTTATAATAATGTGGGTCTTTCAATCTTTTGTCAAATAAGGAAAGATTTAATTGGAAGATTTGTATTGGAGAATAATAAATTTTGAGTGAGTCTATAGTACCATGCATATTACATGTTGGTCCATAATACAGATTAAGATTTTCGTTTTTAAAATTCTAACGGTCGATCTGAATCGTTCAACACGACCCTCATATAAATATATACTTGCATACCGAATTTTATATTTTTTAGAATTTCATTACTATTTTTTAAGATAGGTAGAAAATTACTTGATCTGAAAATTCTGGACCATCCAAAAACAGTGATTTTCCACCTATCTTTAAAATTCTAAAAAAATATAAAATTCGGTCTTCAAGTATATATTCATATGAAAATCATGTTGAACGGTTCGGATTAATTGTTAGAGTTTTAAAAACAAAAATATTGATCCGTATTACGAACCAAATTGTGCTATGCATAGTACCACAGACTCGTTCATAAATTTTTAATCAAGTTACTAGCAAATATTAATATACAATTTTAGACTTTAGAGGGGTCAAGATGTAAATATCGGATGTTTTGTATATTGTATTGAATAAGATAAGACTGATAAAACTAGAATATTCTAAATAAATCAGGGTCCTGATTACAAACATTGAAACATACATACAAGAGTAGCCTTACTTATTCCTTTATTTACAACGATACCATTCTTCTGTTGCCTCTTTCGTAACGAAAGCCCCAAAATTAAAAAAACAAACAAAAAGGCAGGACAAATTGGCAAATCTCACGGCTATCCTCTCCGGCGTGAAAGCACGAATTTCGAGCCTAAGCTATGGCGGATGGCGTCGAAAGCTGGAACGTGCTAGAATGGACCCAAGTCACTGTTAGTCTCTATCCATTTCCATTTTTATTCTATCTCTGTTAACTACTATTTCGTTTGAGGAGACTAGGCTAGGGTTTTTTTTTTTTCAAATTTTTGTTTGTAATTGCAGACACCTAAGCATGGATTGGAAAAGTTCCTATTGGAGGCTGAGGATGTGATCGTTCATGTTTGTTTCTCTCACTCAATTCTTAATTTATTGTACATTGTACTTTCTTTTTGAGGTTGGACCTCGTTTAATCAGATTATTGGGATATGGTTTATGGTTGGTACCTGTAATTCCATGCGAAAGAACTGTGTTATTGGGATAAAATGGGTTATTAGTGATATTATCTTTATTTCTCTCTAGAGTCTAGGGTTATTTTATTCTGAAATGGAATAAATAGGTCTTTATTTTGAGTCCGGCTAGTATGACATCGGTGTCACGTAACACTAACTTCAAAATTGATTGAATAGACTTCAAACGACTAATCCAAACCATTCAAACCAATTACTTTATTAGTGATGCATTTACATGCAATTTTTTTATATTTTCGAGTTATTTTAGTTTCAATTCAAGCGGTAAAAATGTTGAAAAATGAATGTATTAAAATTAACTTAAAAACTCACATATTTGACCGCTTGACTAATGAAGTAGATCGGTTTGAATGGTTTGGATTCATCGTTTGAAGTCGATTTGATAGGTTTTGGAGTTAGTGTTATATTAACTGAAATGACACTGATGATATGCTAGCCAGACTCCTTTATTTTGTTTTACTTTGTGACCTGCTGCTATTTTATTAGTGATATTATTGTTGCTGTTTTGAAAAGCTCCTACTTGTTTTTTGGTGATTGTCACAGAATACTGGTGTGGTTCTGCTAAATACAGGCGAAGCTGGTGCACTGGCTGTCACAAACTTTCGACTTCTATTTGTGGTAACTAAAATACATTACTGATACCGTATAGTTTCTAGCACAATTTGGTAAAATATTTTGGACATGGATGGAGCTGAAAAACTGTGGAGTCTGAATTACACCAAGCCATAATAACAATATAGCGCATGACAGGATATGGAATTTCCGTTTTTATTGTCTGCTATTTTTTTTTTTCATTTGCAACTTTGAATGGTTTGTTTTAACTTTTAAGTATGATTATTATATGCAGAGCCAGGCATCAAAATGCATAATTGAACTTGGAACAATTCCATTGACCGCAATCGAGAAGTTTACTGATGTAAGTTTTGCTTTTCTGCATAAGAGGACAACATGTAAAGTGTGTGCATCACTTGGTGCAGTTCTCAAACATTATTATTTGAAATTTTTAGTGTCTTATTGTGACATCACTTAACATTACAATATTTGTCAAAAGAACCTTAATCTTTTATTCATGAACACTGGAAGCAACTGAGTTGGGATGTACATACATCGTCGGTGAAGGGACTCTCAAGTAATACGACAATACAGCTCATGTTTCCTTTTTTTTGTCCAGAAATTTCATGAATTGGAAACTATGAGCTTGAACAAATTTATTCCTGAGTTGTAGTCCCCCCTAAAAATGTTTTTTTTTTATTATTTAATTTTTTCAATTTGTAGGATGTAAAGCTTTCTTCGGTGCTTCGTAATTCAGAAAAGCGCGAGCTTCTTCAGGTTATTGGTATGCTTTTTATGGTGTATGCATACGTTTACACCATTCCAATGCTAAAATGAAGGTGTAGATGTCCTGTATTATGGGTAGGATGGTGGCTTTATACAATTATGCCTATACTGACTTTGCCTTCAAATCAATGGTTTGCAGGGTTTGCAAAAACTTCTAGAAGTTTTAATAACCTTCTAGTGGATTGTATACTAATTCAGTTTTAATCAATTTTATCGTTAAAAGTACCTGAAGCTACTGATCCTATACTCGCAGAACATTTTTTTGAACAATGATTTGGGCATAATTTCAATTTTGCTGTTAAATATATAATATCTCTGCACTAAAATTTAATAAAGTGTGTTTTTGGAAAATCTTGTTTAAGTTAATATATCCTTTAGTTAATTTCCATTGTTGACTTTTCAGGTAAAGATATGCGAGTAGTTACCTTTGCTTTTCTGCCCAAGACCTTGCAGGTTAGTTTCATAGAAGTCACCTTTGCTTTACATGAATTAAGTACCCTTTTGGTATCCTATGGTTCATAGGCCATTACTTAATAACTGTTGATTGATAGAAATGAATAGTTTATGTGCTGCCGGATTATAGATAATATCTGTTTTGGGACGTTTGGTGATTTCCAGCTACACATTTGCATTATTTCACATGTATTAGGATCTGTGGACAATGCACTGACAATCCTTGTAAATTAATATTTGATTTAAAGATAGATGAATTTTGAAGCATATGCATCATTTACACAGAACGATTTCAGATTTTCATCAGCCCAAAGTGTCGTTTAATGCACTGTTGAATAATACTCAAATTGCAATAAAAGTGATATAAGCTATCGATATCTTTGACAATATTTCGGTTCTTTAACTTGCTTGACTCAAATGTAGAATATAGTTGAGACCAGGTTATTTAACTTGCATTAGTTTAGTTTTTAAGTTTTGTTTTGTTTACAGAGATCTGCCGTCATGAATGCATTAAAGCGATGGACAAAGCCATCTCAACTGTGGGACATGTATGCCTTTCAATGTGGTCCCTCAAAGTTCAAAAATTCTAATCCCAAGTTGCGGTTACTGAAGGAGTATTATCGTTTTTTTGGCAAGAGGCTCGTACATCTACCGACAGACGAGTCATATATTATATTAAATGATCGATGGAGAATTACAACTATAAATTCTACCTACACACTCTGTCCGACCTATCCTTCCACACTAGTTGTACCAAGGAGTATTAGGTAATTTTTCTTGCTGTTTATTTCCAATTATATTTCTTTTTGGTAGATTGTTACCTATCCATGTTAGATTATGCAGCATGTGTCACTTATATGTGTTAGAAAGGCAAGTATCCAATATTTTTTTAATGCTGAATATCTCATGATATTTTGGGATCATTTAAATGATCAAGGTTTTTTTTTTTTGTAACAGTGAGTAATATAGTCCTAAATGTACACAAATAAAGTTCATTTCTTTGGCTCAACTGGTTTTAGTCCCTTGAGCATATTGGAACCCATCAGAATCTCTTTTTGGTATGATTATGTGATACACTTTATTTTTTATCTGATTTTGTTCAATTGGCACATTAGTGATGAAGAGTTGTTACAAGCTGCCTCTTTTCGGACGAGTAGACGCATACCTGTCATCTCTTGGTGTAACCCTGGTAGGTATGCCTTTGCCTTTGTCATGGTCTCTCCAGACAAAAGAAAAAAAAAAAGAAAGAAAAAAAAGCAGCTCTTGTCTTTTCTGTTTGTATTTTGTGCAACATGTATTTTTGTTTATGTTCATATTATATGGTTTATTACGTAACATAATGAAACCAGCGTAACTGGAATCAAATGCATATGGCAGCACCAGTCCAGTACTGTGATCCTTGGTCAAAATAATTATAGTCAATTTTAAATCATTTTCATCCTTTGTTTGGGTCATCAATACTTGATGTCTATTTCATCTATTTTTGTATAAATATCTTACTATAAAACAATGAAAAGTCAATCAGTAATAAAATGAGAGGGTAAAAAGTCTCTTCACCATCACTAACCCCTACTGGTCTCTCATGATTGGAATTGGCTACAAGTCCCAAAAACAGTTACTTGGTTCAGTGAACCCAAATTCCTACCACAACCGTATTAAACGAAGTTGCACACAAAAAGGTTTCAAGGCCAGTCAGTATTGGTACCAATCTGTAGATGTCTGTTGTGAAATCAGAGACTGATCTCTTGTGACAGTGACAAGTATCCCTACTAACATGTAATAATATATGATAGGCAGTGGAGCTGTCCTTGCACGGTCTTCTCAGCCACGTGTTGGACCCTTCATGAGCTCTCGCAAGTAAAACAAAATTTTTACTTTCCTTTTTCCTTCTTTATGATATTTATCTTAGCTTGTAGTTATTTGTGTTATACTGTTATGCACCGTACTAGTTGAATTGGAAAATTGCAATGCTTGTTGTTTTGAGCTATGTTTGATGTTTCTTGTAGTCACTCTGATGAGAGGCTTGTGACTGGTCTTTGTAGCAGTAGTGCTGATAGCAGTTCATCTCGAAGGCTAGTTTCTTCTCATTTTCAATAACACAATATAAAAATAAAGGATGAAACGATAATTCTTTATTGTTTTGACAAATTTAAAAAATTCAGCTCTCATATTAGTGGTTCTTCTTCCCCTCACTTATCTTCAGTTCCAATGTGGATAGAAGCCTGCAGGTATGTTTGGATGAAGTGACAATAGCTAGAATAGCGAAAAAGTTGGGATTAGGCTATTCTACGTTTGGTTGGCACTAAAAAGTTGGGTTTTTGCTATTCTCTATTCTAACAAAAAGTTGGGTTAGGCTATTCTAAAAGTTGGGATTAGGCTATATGGAGTAGGCTATTCTAACAAACATCCAAACACACCCGGCAGAACTTGGCTTATCTTACTGGTACAAATTAGTAGTCTTGGTATTAAGGATGCCGAAGCTATAATTGAAATTCCTTTTCTAATAGTAAGTAGTAAGTCACGTGAACAATTGAATTCCAAATCCTTATATCGTGTGCTTACCGAATTAGTCTGGATTCAAACGTCTCCTACAGCAATTATGTGCAGATTTGAAAAATTCTATTTTCCTTATAGTTTTTAAGTTTTCTATTGATTGCGAGTTTGTGATGCAGGAAGCTATATATAGTTGATGCCAGGCCTATAGCAAATGCTCTAGCTAACAATGTCAAAGGAGGTGGCTCTGAGTCTTCTTCTAATTATTTTAAATCAGAGGTGTACCTTCTATTCTAAACTTTTTTCATTTGGCTTGACAAAATAAATAGGAAAGAGACAGCAACACTCTTTTCCCTCAAAAAATGCCACAAAAAAAAAAAAATTAATTTGCTGTGCAAAATTGGTGATTACACTGGTTGGACCCTCTCTGTCTTTATAATATGAATTTTCCAATCATGAGAGCAGGTAGTGTTTTTGGGAATTGATAATATCCATGTGATGAGAGAAAGCCTATCTCGACTCAGGGAATATGTTGATACTCACGGCACAACCTCTTCTGAAGGGACATCATCTTTCTTGGTGAGTTGAGCCATATACAAATAACCACATTACAGATGCATTTGCTGGTGCTGGTCTAGTGCTAGTACAATGCTGCATATTCTGTTGTTGTCATATTCATTATATGTTTAATTTTTGGCCTAACTTCATCCTTAAGTATTGTACCATTTCATTCTCCAACGATTTATTCCAACTTTAGTTTTTCTTACCAATTAGTTTAAATTGTGCAACTCATCTGTCCCTCTCATTCTCTGTAGAGAAATGGGGGATCAACATGGGGAGGAGGGAACCTAAGTAGCATGTCAGGTTCAGCATCTACTCTGGGTGACACTGGTTGGCTAACACATGTTCAAAATGTACTCTCTGGTGCTGCTTGGATTGCTGCTCGCATCGCCTTTGAATCTGCCTCAGTACTTGTACACTGCAGGTTGTGCTTTCTCTCTCTTTCTGCATCCCTTCTTCTGTTTTCTGTTTCTTTTTAACTCCCATAGCCCTTACATCCCCCCATTGTTTTTTAGATAAAGTTGGGGGGTCGAGCCTCCCAACTCTAAATATTTACAAGGGATCCCCAGCTCAGATTTCCAACTTTACATCCTCCCATTTTCTTTATATTGTTTCTCTGTGCGTAAAGAGAAGAAAATTATTACTATTGTTTTTGGAACCTGTTTATCCAACCATGCAGGTGATAACTTGAATATACTCTAGGCTTTATATATTTTTTTTCTTTTGAGATGGGATGTACATGACTTTTGGTGGTATGCATCGGTCCATAAGAAATTCCTTATGTGAGATCTTTTTCATGCATACAGAAGGCACGTACACTTGTAATTAAGTTTTTCTTTTCCTAACTTGTAGTGACGGATGGGACCGAACTACTCAGTTAGTCTCTCTCGCCAGTCTATTACTTGATCCATACTACCGCACATTCAAGGGATTCCAGGTATCTCCACCCCATCCCCTCTCTGTCTCAAGAGAAAAAAATAAAATAAAGAAGGAAAGAAGATTTTATATGAACCAGGACCTATTAATGGAACTACTACTTGGCTTCCAATATAAATTAATCTCTCTAAATATTCATTCAATTGGATACACGACGGATATTTGAGACCATAATTATACTTTTTGGAGCTAAATTGATGACTTGATATTGATTGTGGTGTGTTATTGCTGTGTTTTTCAGTACTGAAATCACACAAGTATGGTACTGAATTTGAGTTATTACCTGGGGCCTGTAAATATTTACTGGTATTTTTATAATGGAACTTTTACTGGAATTAAACATCAGATTTCTGGCCCAAAAATAAACATGAATAAGGGCTGTAAATTACTTGTGTAATTATCTGCTTTCTTCAGGCCTTGGTAGAGAAGGACTGGTTAGCCTTTGGGCACCCATTTGCGGATCGGATGGGGATTCCAACTGTAACTGATTTGGCAACCTCATCCTCCACCGAGATGCTCACCAGGCAGTCTTCTTATGGAGGAAACCCATCGTCTTCTCCTTTGCGCTCCCAATCAGGGTCGAATTTGCCGGGTGCTCGAGGTGGGGCAACCCATGGCCATGGCCAGGCTTCTGACAACATCTCTCCCATACTCTTACAGGTTTGACTGTTAGCAATTAGGTGCAGTTCAGACAGTAATAGTAAGCTTTGTGGTCTGCCTTTTGTTGTTCTTATTCAATTGAACCTCATTGAAGGTTCAATTCGCAACACTGGGTGATTAACACTATAAAGTAGTCCTGATCAATTCTCAGCTAACCCTTCTTATTGCAAATAAGCCTGAATTGAGCGTCCATTGCCTGATTGAAGCCTGTATTATTAGAACTTTATGCAGGGATTTGGTCTTCACTGAAACCTAGTTTAACCAGCATATGTTTTTCGTGTCACATGAAGCCAAAAGAAAGGAGCAAAAATAGGGGAAACAAATTCTTTAATTGAAAATTTTGAGGTTATGTATTAAAATGCTTACCTTACAATGTTATGAATGAATAAACCATGTTTTCTTGAATGTAAGGTTTTATACTTCAAATCTATATAGGTATCTAGCCAAAAATTTTATTCAAATCCACAATTCAAAAATAATTACATAAATGCCCTAACATTTTTTTTTAAAGTGCCCCAACCTCTGAGAAAGCCAGCGATTCCCTTTTTTATTTTTGAAAATTCTCAAAACAAATAACATATGGATGGCGGTTTTATTCTTCAAATCTATGAAGACAAACTGCTAATTTTCCCAGCAGTTGGGGCACTTTTTAAAAAAAATTGAGGGCAGATTTGTTATTTTTTTCCCTGATGATATGGATAAAACTTTTGGGTTATCAAGAGATAATAGTTTTGATTTTTTATTTTTAGTACAAACACAATATGGATGTATTTTCCTATTCACTTTCTTTCACTACATAAAAACAAAATATTAATGAATGCTGCTTCACAAAAGGAAGGAAATATCAATTTTTTTTTCAGCTTGTTCTTATCTCTTTTTTTTTTCTTTTTTTTTTCTTTTCTTGTTATTTACAGTGGGTAGATTGTGTCTCCCAATTGCTACGGCTGTATCCCTGTGCATTCGAGTTCTCCTCGGTACCTATTATCTGCTTTTAGAATCTCAGTTTCAATTTCATCATTGAATTATAATTTTTTTACTATGGCCTTGCTAATAATAATCTATTTTATTATTATTTTTTTTCCAGAATTTCTTAGTTGATTTTTTGGATGCTGTGCTGTCATGTCGGTTTGGCAACTTCCTATGTAATTGGTATCGAAATTTATCACAATCTATGCTTATTATCAATACAGAGTGACAACCATTCATTGTGGAATTACCTGTTATTAAAATGACATCTTTATGCTATGAAATAAATTGAGCTGTTAATGAAGAAAATTTGTTCAAATATTGTAAAGAAAACTCAAATAAAAAGAATGATATATGAGAAAATAAAATTTTGGTAACAATAATCTACAGAATTAATATTTATAGTGAACATAGTAGATAAATATCGATCATTGATAAATGACTTGTTCTCTTAATTTTAGTAGTCATACCACCCGCTCTCTTAATTTTCAAGTTTGTTCACTATAATGTGGAATAATATTGGTCCTAGGTCTTTTAGTTGCTAGCATAGGTTTCATGGAATTTTAATTCAGAAAATCCCTCTCCTATGCGAGTTGTTCTAATAACTCAGTTGGTGAAAATGGTGTTTGTTTAATTTTTCACTCGGCGACACATCTACAGATCTACTAATGTCGTACTTAACTTGATCAGTACTTGACTGTTCTGTCTCTGAGAATGATTAAATAAAAATTAAATTGCAAAAATTACAGTGAAAGGGAGAGACAGCAGGCTAGTGCCTCTGAAGTTTGTGGCTGCATATGGGTATACCTGTCAGACCTACGTGCCATTGGGGGCAAGTCCCATGAGCATTTTAATCTCTTCTACGACCCAGCTCGGCACGAGGAACCCATTCTACCCCCTGCTGCAGCACTGGCCCCCACCATCTGGCCTCAGTTCCATCTGAGGTGGGCCTGCCCATCTGAGTCCCATGCGAGCGAGCTTGAGTCCATGTGGCGCACCATGAATATCAAATACTCTGAAATGTCCAAGGTATTGTTAATTCTTGTAGTCGTCTTATTTTGTTGGAAAAGACAACTGCTGTAGAAGAAATACGATATTCTAATAATGTGCAGCTACGTGCTTGAACCAGCCAGGTCAGTTCCAGTATGGCCTCAAATTTAGTTCTTGGTTTGGTTAACTGAATGTTCATAATGATACTTTGCTAACCTAAAATCTTGAGCACTTGAACCTAATGTATCAGTCCAGCAAGTTACCTGTCTGCACTAATCAGGTCAGGCAAAATCCTGTATTTGCAAAGTAATGTGAGCTAGATGGTACAGTATTCTAACAGTGTTGCAATATTAGAATTTCTAGTGCTCCCTTATCTAAAAAGATAAATAGATTTTATGATTTAAGTGTTGCAATATTATGGGACTTGGTTCATAGTGATGCTTTTGCTACCCTAAATTATGAGCACCTTGCAAACAGTTCTAATATGTATCTTGTGCTACAATATTATAACTTTTTTAAGTGTTCCAGTAGATAAAAGGATAAACAAAGCCGAACTGCATTAACTATTTCTAAAGGAAGTGCTTTTCTCCTTGCAGGTCAAGGAGGTGTCCGAGTCAAAAGCTAGAGACCTAAAATTGAAATCTGAAGCTCTCTCAGCTGAGCTACTAAAGGAGAAACAAAAGTCCAGCTCAGCTCTAGCCACTGCAAACCGTGTCCACCGTGAGAACCGGGCCATCAAACGTGCAGTCCAGTCCCTTGGCTGCAGAGTGAACCTCTCTACCAATCAAAGCCGTCCATCCTCGGATTTGATAGCCAGTACATATTCAGATGACCCATCTGATGACTCACCTCATGATCTCTCGGTCTCTATTTCGGCCATAGAGGATGCAGGTGGGGTTGCCGGTGGCAACCCGTTAAGCTGTGTTTGTGAATCAATGTGCCCTTTTAGAACCAAAGATGGGTGCAAGTGGCCTAATGAGCAGTGTGCTCAAATGGGCAGCCAATTTGTTGGATTGAAGGCAGATTTTGATGCCTTTGACAGGTTATCGATTTATGATCGGTATTTTGACACAGATTAGGGGGGGGGGGGGGGGGGGTATTGGTGGAAATTCCAAATAAATAAATAAATAAATGAAAAGTTAAATAAAAGATTTGGCAACCTCAGTTTTGCCATTACTGACGGAACCTTGCTTTTTATGGTAGTTGTGTCTTACAAACAAGTCCTCTGTAATATCTATCAATTTTATGTCTCTCCCCTGAAAGTTGTAGTGTTAACACCGGCTTTGGTCTAGGTTTTACACTTTAAAATTGTAGAATACACCCAATTATGATTCAAATACAGTACCGATAATAAAAAATTTAGATGTCAGATGTGTGTCATTTTGTAGTTTTTAAGGGGTGAAATATGAAGTTGCAGAACTTATGAGGATATTTGTGAAAGAGATTCTTTCTTTCTTTTACAAGAATGTGAGCTATGTATAAGTTTGTTATGGTTTGGGGTGCAAATATCCATAAAAGCAAGGGAAAGTCTGTAATATTTGTAATAAGAGGGTGCTTGATGAAATTTAATCTTTTAGTAAAGATTAATCAAATAATGTTAGGCATTGTGCCACGGCTGGCCAGAGGTTAAGAAAAATTGTGCATAGAGAAATTTATCGGGATTTTTTCATGTATTTACAAGCATTTAACAATGTGTCAAGTCACTTTTAGAATGTAAATTGCTAACCTTTAGACATGAAATTTCTCTTCAAATTCTTGGAAGGGCCTTACTGCCTGGGAAGCTTTGTATTAATTCTGAAAAAATGCATTCAGTCGTCGTAATCAGGGGACTACCCCATGATTTTTAAAATCTTAGTCATACATATTAGAATTTAATGGTTTTTATTTTTTATTTATTTTTGGTATGTACTAGTTCTCTTATTAGTTATTTATCCTTGTGTTTTTTGAATTTCTTTTTTGGTGCATCACAGTAAAATATTTTCTAATGAAAGATTTTGTTATTTAGTTTAATGACATGTAATTTTGGAACTTTTAAAGTAATACATAATAATTAATATGACAGTTTTAAAGAATTTTTAAGTAAAATTTATAACGACTCTTTATTTGTTTTTCAAATGACTTGTTCTTTTTCAAATGGCTATTTTTCACCCTCTTTCTTTTGATTCGAAAGGAAAAAAAGATGGTTAAATTCAGAAAGCAACTAAGCAAGAACACAAAGTGAAATTCATTAATATAAAATATCTTTGCATGTGCCCCTTCTTTTTAGGTTTTTAGTGTGAGTAATTTGTTATTAACTTATTATGCTAGATTTGAATGATTTCGTCAATTAGGTAGAAACTGGAAAAAAAATAATGATTTGGAGGAGTGTAGATTTTCTATTGATCAAGTTTGTTTGTAGTGATCTCATTTAAAACGAAAGGAAAAGAGGAAGGGACTCGATCCATAAAATGATGAATATAAACTGGCATCAATTTCTGAGAGCTATGATCATTATCATGCATTTGGTTCCTCTTCAGTTGTATGCAATAACTGCTCTATATTAATATATGATGTATATAAACAATAATGAATTTTTTTATGCAAGATTTATTCTTTATAATATGACCTAAATTTTGTACTATATTATATTTAACAATTTTTCATGAAAACTCATACTTACATTGAATAAGGTCTGACACAACAAATCATGAGGATTATAAGGCTAACATAGATTCTATAATTATTTTTATAACCTTTTAATTTGATTGAAAAATATTGTCAAAATCATCAAATGAATTAATTCTCAATTATCCAATCTTTTTTGTATAAATTTGACAAATGAAATTATATTGTGTCCACTAATTTCTAACTTGCACTAAATTATGAATATTTGCTCCAAGACAAAATCAATATTCATTCTTTGTGAAGTAGGGATAGTGGTAAAACTATATCTTTATTTATTTATTTATTTTTTTACATTTTGAACACGGATGCGGAGCAAATATTAGACGGATATCAGATTGAATATTTATTAAAATAATATAAAAATATTAAAGTTTATAATAGTGAATAACATAATTTTTTTCATAATATATATTAGAATACGAATCGGATATATTATCCATACCGTTTTCACCCATACAATGTGAAGTCATTATGAGATATTTCATCAATAAATGTAAGATGGATATTTTGCACTTAAGGTCAAGGAACCTGGCCCAATAGTGGTGCCCAATTATTAAGTAAAATATTCTCTCGTTTCTGATTCTTAAATTACTACTTTCTACAAACTGCTTCTTTGATTGCTTTTCAACAACTATCGGTCCAGTTATGGTTCGCCACATCATCACTTGTGCAGCAGTTCGTAACTTTCGCCTTGTCAAAATTAAATTATTGAAAACCGTAAAGCCGGACAATTATTCTTCCTCTGTTTCTTTCTATTTCTTTCCTTTCACTTTGTCTCTATCCAATACCACCTCGGTATAATAATACATCAAAAATTGAAAGTACTAAGATATCGAAGAATTATAGCAGCCAGCCTTGCTTCCTTTTTGTCATTTTGAACTTTGGATTTTGTGGGTTTATATCTTCTAGGATTTCAATTGAGTTCTCTTGATAAGTGGTGTTGTGGGTATCTCAAAAAAATTGGGGTTTTAGAGCTCAATACTTATTTCTTCAGCAAATGGCAAAAATCATAACTTATTCTATATGTTTGTGCCGATGTGGTATTCTTGTGTTACTCAATTAGTTAAATCAATAGAATTGGTTCATTTGCTTACTTTGGTTGGGGTTTATTTAGTTGAAGATACAATCATGTGCAGCTTTGTTTGGCTTTTTGAGGTTCTATGGGTGGTAATTAAGACATTATTTGATCCCCAACTTTAGACTCTGTATACAATTGTATACATGTAAGTTAAGATTTTCAAAGTTGGCACCAAAATGCTCAATTTTGGGATTAAGATTATCTAGTATGGCTTGTATGAAGCTGGGATCAAGACCTGGTACCTTCAGAAGAGAAGGAAATTACTGGTAAATATTTCTCTCGTCTTTTAAATTTTTTAATGTATATATTTGGAAGTTGTTGCAGGGAAGGTTTATTATCCTTAGTGCATAAACATGTAAAAGAATCTTTTGTACTATCTATTTATCATTTTTTGAAATAATGCCTTAATTGATCCTATATGGTTCTTTTTCTGTAGACAAAGGATGGGTTAAGGAGGGGTAGTTTGGGAAATGTGAGCTGTTGTTTCATAAATAGTGCATAAAGTCGATTTGTATTGCCTATGCAAATTGGTAATGCTGAATAATGCATGATATTTTGTGGTTTCGTTGGGGAAGGGATTTAGAATGTTCCCATTTCATTCTCTTTAATACAAGTGCAGTGTTCACTGAATAAAACAATATTGAAGCAACATTTTGTGGGTTTATGGTCTGATACAAAAAATGCTGATCTATCTTACTGATAGTCTGATACAAGTGCAGTGTTCTTCACTGTTGCTTCATTTAATCATTTAGTTGTATTTTTTTAATATTTTGTAGGTATAACATAAAGTACATATTGTATTGCCAGTGTAAATAAATAATGCTGATAAATGCATGATAATTTTTTATTTTCTTGGGGATGAGATTGAGAATGCTCCCATTTCTTTCTATCTTTAATTTTTAATCAGGATTCACGTTACAAAATGCTGATCTATCTTACTGTACGTGTGCAATGTTCTTCACTGTTGCTTCATCTAATCTTTTAGTTGTTGTTTTTTTGGTAGTGGCTTGTCTATTATTGATCACTATGATATATAATGTTGTAGGTATTGCAAAACAGGGCTCAAAAGCGACATAACAGTAAAGATTGGTGAAGCAGTTTTTTATCTTCATAAGGTAAATATCTTTTGCATGGTTGTTATTTTTATTTGCCATTGCAGCATTGCTAGTATATGCCTATATTACCTCAGTGGTTCAGTTTCAATAACCTTTTATGCATGCATGAACCTTTGACTAAACAATAAAAAACCCAAAAAAAAGGAGGAAAATTGCAACAGCGACCGGGAATTTACAGCAATGGTACCAGCATGGATATTGCAAGAATTTACTGTTGTGGTACCAGACATGGAAGGAATAATGTATAAGTATGATACCAAATTATTGGTGAAGGGTTTGACATTGAAATAGTTGATGTACCATACAAGTCAATACCATGTAGTTATACTTGAATGATTAGCTTCACATTAGAATGGGGTGGAGCTAGAAAGAGGGGCAAAAAAGAAAAAAATATATATATATAGATAATTTTTGTTGCTACATTTGCTTATATAAAACATTTATTAGTACATAATAAAAAACACAATTTAACTAATATAGTGAGGTGTAATTTCACAATTACTTTGGTTCTAGTTACATGTTTGTGTGTGTGTGTTTAAATTACCATAGTAGAAACAAACTTTTTTAACTACAAATTTTAAGTGCGGGGTGTGGCAACCTTCCACCCTGCATCTCTTTGGCTCCGCCCCCGGTATTAGGGCTGGTAGGTTGCTGTATATTATTGCAGGTACAAATACTGAACTTACCAGTGACTGTACCAACCAAAAAGTTGAACTCTAGGGGGTAATTTGGAATTCAGTGCTAAGTTAGCTGAAGGTGCATAATTGGGTAGACTGAAAGTTTCTGTACTGTTGTCATCCGCACGTTGCAAACTTTTATATTTACATTCCTTTTTCTTTCTTCTTGCAGTTTCCTCTTGTTTCAAAAAGTGGCCTATTTGAAACCTTAATTGAAGAAAGAACCAAAGAAGGAGAAATAATTTCTCTCTTAGAGCTACACGACTTTCCCTTTGGAGTTGAAATTTTTGAGTTATGTGCCAAATTCTGTTACAATTTCAAATTCGAACTGAATGCTACAAACGTGATTCCTCTCTTTTGTGCCTCTGTGAACCTCAGGATGGGGGAAGAAATCTCA
This sequence comes from Carex rostrata, assembly GCF_964058835.1. Classification (NCBI taxonomy): domain Eukaryota; kingdom Viridiplantae; phylum Streptophyta; class Magnoliopsida; order Poales; family Cyperaceae; genus Carex; species Carex rostrata. The sequence goes on along the minus strand of NC_135931.1, from coordinate 1,184,199 downwards.
GAGGGAAATTTGAAAGTTCAAACCCACAAGTTCCTTCACAATTCAGTTTTGAAAAGTTGGAGAAGTTCAATACAAGCTCTCCAATCTTGTCATAATAATTGGATCAAAGCAGCCAAAGACTTGCAACTTCTTGAGCACTTGGTTAAATCCATTGCTGAAAAGTGTTTATCAACCCAACAAGAATTGGTAATTCAGCATCTCAGTTGGAACGGTATCCAACTGGTAAATACAGCTCCAACAAGAATTGGTTTGGATATGGGTCCAACAGATACTAGTATAAATTGGTGGTATGCTGATGTGGCAACTCTACCTCTTCCTTTGTTTGTAGCAGTGCTATCTCAATTGGAAAATTTGGGGATGGATCAAGAAAGTATTACTGGGGCTGTGTTTTATCTTGCAGAGAGGTGCATACCAGGTCTTAATAGGCGGGAAAGTAGTACCGAGCTCGGTAGGCCGTTATTGGTGAAAGAAGAACAAAGAACCTTAGTAGAAGAGATTGAGAAAATACTACCTTTTCAAAATGGCACAAGTTCATGTAAGCTTCTCTTCGGCCTTCTTAAAAATGCAAAACTTTTGAATGCAAGTGATGCTACCATGTACAACTTGGAGAGGCGTATTGGAATGCAACTCCACGAGGCAAATTTAGAGGATTTATTGATGCCAAACTTCTCTAATTCAGTAAATGATGAAGTAATGTACGATGTGGGTTGTGTGCATAGACTACTTCACCATTTTCTGTCCATGGATAAGATAAATAGTGGAGGTATCCAGTCTGAAGGGATCAATGGAGATGTCCAGTTGTTGGCGATAAATGGAGGTGTTCACATGGCAGGGTCCGATGTCAATTCAAATGCTCTAATTAGGGTTTCGTATTTAATTGATGCATATTTGGCTGAGGTGGCATCTGATTCAAATTTGAAATTTGAAATATTTAGATCTTTGGCTGCAGCTATACCGGAGTATGCACGGCTGACATGTGATCTGTTGTATAGTGCTGTTGATATATACTTTAAGGTAATTTAGAATTTTAATTTTGAATGTGATGGGACGTGTCACTTTCGAGTATATAATGTATGAAGCTTTACAGTTCCTCAATTTAGTATTTTACAGTAGAAAAATTGTTTGTGAAGTGTTGTCCCTATATGAGACTCATGTGAAAGTTTACACTTTTTAAAATTGTACTAAAAATGTTCCATACATACTAATGTGTAGCAAATAGCAATTGTGTATTTATAACACTTTGGCTGTTGTGTACAAGTACCAACATAACTATCAAGTTTCCATCCTGAAACTTCATATCCCAGTACTTACCAGCATGAAAAAACTAGCCCTTTTAACATATAAATGTCTACTATCTACTATACCTATTGTCTTTAGCTGCTTATGCCAGCAGTGGTCTCACAAATGCTTGTGCTTTTATTATGGTTTATTTTTTTTTATCATTTTTCAGTCAGTGAACATTAGCAAAACAATAATCAAGTCAAGAAAAGGTTAACTACGTCAAAATATCGTATCAGTACAAAGGAACACAATAGCATACAACATAAAAAAACTCAAATCATGAGGTATATTGAATTAAAAAAGATTAGATTTTCAGAGGGCCCATGAAGTTAGAAGTTCTGTCATCATTTTTGTTACGTTTTCATTTATAGGCACATCCATGGCTCACGGATCCAAAGCGTGAGACTCTATGCCGACTCATAGACTGTGAAAAGCTCTCTCCAGAAGCATGCACACATGTAGTGCAAAACAACCGTCTACCTCTCCGCACAGTTGTTCAAGTGCTCTTCTTCGAGCAGCTGCGACTGCGCAGATTTGTCATGGATTATCTGCCTTTATCTGATGAAAACCCAGGCCATGGATACCAGCAAGCTGGGTTAGGGCTGAACGGGGATTTGGTATCCATACAGGCTCGGGTGGTTCAACTTGAGGAGGAATGTGGGGTAATACACAGGGATATAGAGAGGTTGGAATGTAGCAGGAGTGGTCGAGGTTTACGGTTAGGATCAGGGTTTGGTGCTTGTGGCAAAAGAGATGATGCGGTTAGCAGTAGTGCCGAGTAGAATTGGGTTTTGGGTTTGGTGTACAGAGATATATGATAAAGCTTTGCTTATGAAATTCTCATCACTTTATTTGAAAATATTATTGATGATAGAAATTTACTGTGAATGGCTTGCGAAAAGTGCTTGCTTGAATTGATTTTACTGATCCTTTCTGATGTTTATAGAGAAACTGTGGGCGCTGAAGCCAGTAATCTGTGAAATGTGACTCAAAAGGAAGAGCAGGGATAGATCCTCTGTCTGTTGAATGTGAAATGTTTAATTTTTTTCACAATTTGTGAACACATCCTGCTTAATCTTTTCTCAATTCTCTACCCCTCTTGCCCCCCTTTTCATTTCCTTTCTCCTAATTTGATGTGGTCCATTGATCAGACAGTTGAACGCATCGAATAATGTCAAGGACCCAAACCCAAACCCTCTTATGACTGGACTCTTGAGTCTAGACCCAAACCCTTCACGTGAGACGCACGTGTTAACCGCCATGTTCCTATAAAACCCCACCAAGCCGCCATTTTTAACTTAGGGTTTCAACTTGCAAGAGAAGAAAAAACCCATCCCTCCTCCGAGGTTAAAGCGACGGCGCTCCTCCCGTCCGCCTTGGCCTAAGCTCCTCCGCTTAGCCTTGGCCCTCCATCCTCACTCTATACTCTATTATTTTTAACGTAGCTAGATTTTAGATTTAGGTTTCAATGGCGATCAAAATGACCAAAGCAGAGAAGAAGGTGCAGTACGACAGGAAGCTCGTTCGTCTCCTTGACGATTACTCCAAGGTGCTCATCGCCATCGCTGACAATGTGGGCTCCAACCAGATGCAGGGCATCAGGAAGGGCTTGAGGGGCGATTCCGTGGTTCTCATGGGCAAGAATACGCTCATCAGGAGATGCATCAAGATTCACGCTGAGAAATCTGGCAATTCTGATTACTTGAATATCCTTCCCTTGTTGGTTGGGAATGTTGGATTGATTTTCACCAAGGGAGACTTGAAGGAAGTCAGTGAGGAGGTTGCTAAGTACAAGGTTTGTTTGCGTCCTTAAACAAGGATTTCTAACTTTTACTGGTAAATTTTTGTGTAGTTTTTATATGTATACTACTGGTCAATTTAGTTGTTGATTGCCAAATTGTGTCTGAATCAAATAAATGCTCAACTCTGTCATCTAGTCATAACCAAGACCAAGCAGGTCTGAGTATTGAAATGAAGGTTCAGTTAAGCTTCAATTAAGCTTCAGTTGTCTTTTAGGAAATCAGTTAAAACTTAATTTTGATATTGTAAGCAAAGCAAACCGAAAAAGCTGTTTGTTGAACCTTCTCTCATTTGATTAGATCAATAAATTTACCCTGGATTAGGTTGGTGCACCTGCACGTGTGGGCTTGGTAGCTCCTATTGACGTGGTTGTGCCACCTGGCAACACTGGATTGGATCCATCCCAGACCTCTTTCTTCCAGGTTAGTTCCTTCTTTCTAGTCTCAATATATATTTTTGTCTGTTATGATATTAATTTCTGCATTCTGTGTTTGCTCTGTTAAATTTTATAAAATTACCTCAAGAATTGGAACTATTATATTCCAGTACTACTTCGTAGAAGTGTGGTCTAGTAATTTATTTGAACTTTGCAAAATCCCAAAAAATACTCAATATCATTCCATTGTATTTGACTAATTATTCTTACTTTTATATAAAGGTGCTTAATATTCCGACAAAAATTAACAAAGGAACCGTAGAAATCATAACCCCAGTCGAGCTTATCAAAAAGGGTGACAAGGTTGGATCATCAGAAGCTGCTCTCTTGGCTAAACTCGGTATACGCCCCTTCTCGTATGGCCTTGTCATAACCTCAGTCTATGACAGTGGGTCTGTGTTCACACCTGAGGTGTTAGACCTTACTGAAGAGGACTTAATAGTGAAGTTTTCTGCCGGGGTGTCAATTGTGGCTTCTCTCTCCCTGGCCGTGTCTTATCCTACACTAGCAGCGGCACCGCATATGTTTGTTAATGCGTACAAGAATGTTCTTGCAATTGCAATTGAGACCGAGTATAGCTACTCACATGCTGACAAGGTCAAGGAGTATCTCAAGGTAAGCAGCATGTATATATATATATATATATATATATATTGTGATTGCATAAATTCTTCTTTGTTCTTGGAATGTAGTACAGAAGTCCCCTTTTTTATGGCCCATGCCTCTTTTGATTTTAAAACTTCAGTATATCTATGTGGGCTTTTGTTTAGAAACATTGGTTCTTACTTGAGATGTAATTTCCTACTATATTATTGTTCTGAAATATTGAACTCCTATGTTAGGATCCAACCAAATTTGCTGTGGCAGCCCCGGTTGGTGTGGTTGATACCGGATCTTCGGTGGCACCAGCAAGTGCTCCTGAGGAAGAGAAGAAAGAAGAACCAGCGGAAGAGTCGGATGATGACATGGGTTTCAGCTTGTTCGACTGACCTTCTTGAACTTATCATAGTATTTTTAAGTTCATCTTTTAGTTTGTGTTGAAGGGATTTTTGCTTTTGGGCACTTTTGAGCATTTTGGTTTAGGTTTTTTTTTTTTTTATTCTGATAATTACTTTGAGATGGCAACTGCTGTTTTGTTTGCTTATCTATTTATTCTTTCCTTTTTCATTTAATTTCATATTTAGAAGTATGCGTCTCTTACAGCTGTTTTATAGTAATGAGCTATCCTAAGTAGGTTGTTATCGATTAGTCTAATGGATATCGATCTATAATATAATACTAAAACGTTAAATTTATAACATTGGTTTTGATAATTTCTTTTTCATAACTTGTAAATAATTTTGACAAGACAGGTCTATTAATTGTGTAAATAAAATAATAGATTGCGTAAATAAAATAATACATACGTTTATTATTTAATTGTGCTAAACGTACGCAGTGCTTCATCAAATTAAAAAAAAAATTGTCAAGCGGAGATGCACCACTTCATCAAATATTACTGGTCTAAGCACAACGCTTCTCAACTCTAATGCATTTATTATAATATGAATTTCGGCGCCACTTGTAAAAGACAAAACTATGAGAACCACACCTTTCTCATCTCCTCCTTTCTCCTTCCTTTAACACCATCAAATGAAATGAAGAACAAAGTGGAAATTTGAAAGAAATTTAAATGGCAACATGACTTCTGAGCTCCACTTAGAGAGAGAGAGAGAGAGAGAGAGAGATGGAAGAGGAAGATTATCCGAGGTCCCACATAGCCCATTGCCTGAGGCGATACATGGCTGTGAGACGAGACTCCGAAGCAGTTGCAGCGGTAGGTGGTTGCAGTGTAACAGGTTTTCGACTGGTAGAAGGAATCCATCAGCTTGCGACCGGTCTACTCGAGGCGGGTGTATGCCGGGATGATATTGTTGCAATTGCAGCCTTAAACAGGTACGCATAGTTCCTTGCTTAGAGCACTGCAGAGAGTAAACCTCTTATGAGGTCTTTAAGTTGCAATAGTTTCACTTCTATTTTTTTTTTTTTTTTAAATTTTTTTTTAACTTTTAATTGAAAGTTTGAAACAATTGGGTAACAAAAGATTAAGCTTTCTTAGTTGTTTAATCCTGCCGAACACTGATTCCTTAGCGCGGATTAAGCTCACCTCCTTCAGTCTCCTTTTGTTCAGACGTTAAGGCATCTCTATCCCTTCCTTTAGCTTCCTTAGCTTTCACCATTCAAATATCAGTTCCTTATGCTCTTTAGGCTCTTAATTTTTCACTCTTAATATCTTATTGTCGAACATCTCCGAAGTGATTAAATTTCTTTGTGAAACGGTAATGCAACATCTTGTAAATTCTTATTGCCGAACATCTCCGAAGTGATTAAATTTCTTTGTGAAACGGTAATGCAACATCTTGTAAATTCTTATTGCCGAACATCTCCGAAGTGATTAAATTTCTTTGTGAAACGGTAATGCAACATCTTGTAAATTTTAAATGACAACATTCATGAGATGAACTTCCAATTTTAAACTAAGACAACTTTTTATGGGTTTTAAAAATAATATTGTGAAAGAAAACAACAATCAATTGGGAAAACAAACCATAATTAACAAAATTCTTTTTGTATACAGTTACTACTATATAGAGTTGTTCCTAGCAGCAACATACATCGGCGCAATTGTTGCCCCTCTCAACCATCGCTGGGTTTTTCTTTCTCATTCTTTTTTGGTTTTTGTCTTTTATTTTATCCATATTACTTGAAAAAAAATACTGTCTTTCTTTTATATTTGTAAAAACTAAATCAGCATCATAAACAACACAAATGAAAGAAACAACCGGATTGCTTTAATTTTTAGAATGGAACATAATTTATATTTATTTGGATTACAAGCATAATTTTAGATTTTTTTCTTTTCAAAAAGTCTATAGAGAAAATAAAGAAGATAAATATTTTTCCTATGGCAGTAGCATGCAGGTTAAGTTTTTCTAAGCATTTCTATTATTTAAAATGCATATATCTTTGTAACTTCAGAGCTTTGAGGAGGCAAGAGCAGCCATTGATCTTGTACAACCTAAAATGATAGCCGTTGATATAAGTCTCGTCTCATGGGCCCAAGAGATAAAAAATAAAAAAAGTTTACCATCTCTCCCGCTTTTTCTACTCCTCGGCGATCCTCTGCTTAGCTTGAGAAGCAATTTTCCTTGTAATCTTTCTAAACTTAGCATATATTTTACATTGTAAAAATTCTGAAACTGAAATATCTGTGTCTTTTTCAGATTAATAGGTTATGGTTGAAACACTTCATATTTACTATATATGAACAGCTAATATGCAAGTACCCACCATCTTAAGGTTACTACTAAACTGGTTGAACAAAGGTGATTTTTGAAATTTATAGAAGATGCATCCCGGATTTGATATATATAGATTTTGAGATCAAGCTCACCAATCACCTCAGTAAATTTGAGTTCATGATGCTAACTGCAATAAAAAAAATATAATTATTTTTTGTACCATTGCAGTTTTATCAATTGAGGAAATAAAAAAGAGTAAAAGATGCTTAGCCCTAGGCGAGCCTGTTACGGGAACAAACGAAATAGCTCTAATATGTTTCACGTCTGGTAACATTTTATTTTCTAGAGAATACTTCTTTCAATCTTATAAATCATTCATGAACTATGAACAGTTCTTATTGTAGTTGTTTCATGTTTTGTCAGAAAAAGAAATAAAGAGATTAAAAGGAAATGCTTTGTTTCATTTTTATGCTGACAGCACCCCGGAAAAAAAAAAATAGTGGAACCAAAAGAAAAAGTAGATTGTTGTCAGGAATTTACATTCTTATTTATATACTGCTGATGTTCAACTAGTTGTTTGAATCTGAAGTCGAATGCTGTGCAATTGTAGGAACTACTGGTAAACCGAAGGGGGTGGCTATAAGCCATACATCATTAATCACCCAATCTCTCGCAAAAATAGCTATTGTTGGCTATGCTGAAACTGATGTATGATTTCAAAGCAATGTATATTAGCGGTACTTAATGTATTGATGTGTTCTTTTCTATCACTACCTATGTTAATTAGCTGACTATTAGAGAAGAGTAAAACTGATCCCTAAAAGCATTAAGTGTGATTGTCACCCATCCTTCATTTTAGTTCCTTATACATTATTGCCATTAATAAAAAAAAAAACGATATTATTGCCAATGGCGAGTAACAAAGAAATTTTCAAATACCTAAACATGAATCAGTGGTACTAATGTTGAGACCTGAAGAAAGAACTAGCAAAATACAGATTCCAACCCCCTCGCTGACTCAATCACAATAAAAGAAAAAGAAGAGAACATACTGGTACTAGTACAGACTTGAATTGATATCATCCATGCGATTGAACATATAGCATTTCTTATTCATTTCAGGTATACTTGCATACAGCTCCTTTGTGCCATATAGGAGGAATATCTTCATTTTTAGCCGTGTTAATGGCCGGTGGATGCCATGTCGTGACACCGAAATTTGATTCAAATTTAGCTTTCCGAGCTATTCTGGAATTTAAAGTGACATCTTTCATAACCGTCCCAGCCATCATGTCTGATTTAGTATCATACTCGATGTATGAACTCTCCTCCATAAAGAGATTTTTTTTTTTTTTTTACAAACTGTTGAGGTCATGAATTTGCAACTGTACCCTAAGAAAGCTTTAAGAGTTCTTTACTTGCACTGCTATTGGCATTTTGTTAGGCTATATAATGGGAGGAAAAAATATAACAGAATTTCAAGTTTCTTATTTTGTAGTAGAATACTGATTCCATGGGGGAAAAAAGGGAAACATCACATCTCTATAAGATTTTTGCATGACAAGATAACTTAAAAATGTCTGATTTCGCTTATCAGGAAGGGAAATAAATTGGGCAGTAGTAAAAGCGTGAAAAAAATACTTAATGGAGGTGGAAGCCTGTCAGAAGATTTAATTAAAGAGGCTACTGTATTATTTCCTAATGCCACTATATTTTCAGCTTATGGTATGAACTCATCCGTTTTTTTTTCGAGGTTTGTCTTTGTGTTCTTTATAAAAGGATTTGTTGTTATCAACTCAACTTTATCACTTCTTTGCAATTATATGTACAGGCATGACCGAGGCTTGTTCTTCTCTCACATTCATGACCCTTTGTGACCCCAAATTTAGAAAATCTCAAGACACCCCCCTGCACAAATCCCTAAATCAATCCAAATACCTCCAAATGGGCATGCATGTCGGCAAACCGGCACCGCACATTGAGATATGCATAGGCAATAGTAATTCCAACAATATACCATCAATTGGTAGAATATTGACCAGAGGCTTGCATGTCATGGCTGGGTATTGGAGTGCAAATAAAACAATTTGTACAGGTAGGATTGAAAAAGGTTGGTTTGATACAGGCGATATTGGATGGATTGATGAGAATGGTGATCTATGGTTAATGGGAAGGGAAAAGGATCGAATCAAGAGTGGTGGAGAGAATGTTTACCCTGAAGAGGTACGAGTTGAGAATCTTATACTGGTACATACCAGTATTATAAGTGTTTCCTTTTTCTCCATTTTTTTTTTCTGGTTTTATGGATGAACTGAATTATGTATTTCACTGTACCTCTTTTCTTGGTGTATGCATGAATTTAGTCTACACAATTTGATCATACTTAACAGTTAGAATTACCGTATATGATTGTATATAAATTACAGACACTTCTAATCGAGAAATATTGTTATATTAACAGCATTAGTCAAGAGCACTCTTATTTTTTTGAAAACCCTTGTACAGAAAATGGATATCCCTTTTTATAATTACTTGTTTGAATAATATGCTTGTTTAGGTGGAGTCTACACTGTCCCAGCATCCTGCAATTGCTAAAGTGCTGGTTGTTGGCATACCCGATACCCGCTTGTCAGAGAAAGTAGTGGCTTGCCTAATAATTAAAGATAAATGGAAGTGGGTGAATGCAAAACCCAACAGTCTATTATTCCAAGATGAAGTTTCAGATGAGACACTTAGATATCATTGCATAGAGAGAAATCTGACTCGGTACTTTGTCGCTATCAATTCTCTTTTCAAATTCTCACCTATGCCGATCAATTTATAATGGAGCACTACCTATGAAGAGTTTGTTCTATTCTTTGCTGATTCATCTCTCTCTCTCCCTCTGAGTTTTCACAGATTCAAGATTCCAAAGAAGTTTCTTGTATGGAGTAAACCATTTCCTGTGACAAGCACAGGGAAAGTTATGAGAGATGCTGTCAGAAGAGAAGTAATGGTCACCTTGCAGTTGCAGAGTAATTTGTGAAAACAATTTTGATTACTGGACCACCCTGATTAACAGCATCATAAAATTGGGCTTTTGAGACGAAAAGTTGCACATAAACCCGTTAACCTTTTTTTCAACTTTGTTATGCAATTTCTATTTGTAATGTAATGCAAGAAAGAGTAATTAAAACTATTTCCCATCATCACTTTCGAGCCACATTGAACCTTTTAATAGGAAACAAGTTGGTACAATAAATTTTACCAGATCATGATTATTTTCTCTCTTTACTTGCCTATAATCACTACATACACCCTTCAAATTATCCAAAAGAACATGAATAAGAAATATCAGATTCTGTTACTAAATCTTTTCATACCACAAATTCTCTTTTGCCTGAATATTTCAAGATAGTATTCTGTTATGAGCAAAGAATGCACATTCAAAATCTTTGAATTTCCATGATCATTTTGTACAACATCAAGAGGCCTAAAAAATTAAATACACTATAAAATTTATCCATTGTAATTCAAGTTGGTGCATTATTTTCTGAACTCCTGTGCTTGTATAATATATTAAAAAAAAATGGACATGCACTAATCACTTGTGGCATGGGACAAGATCAACCTTTTGAGTTTATTGTTTGGGCTTTAAGATTTTAAATATTATGGCAGAATAGAACTTGTGGTAACTTCTAGCAAGAAAAGACACATGAATTATAAACAATTGATATATCTATTCCTGATATCAAACTCGGCAAGCATCTATTGCTTTTATTATAAGAACTCTTATGTTAATTTTACACTGAATCATTCTCTCAAATAATCGCAAGAAGCCAACAATGCAGCACAATTCAAGTATTACATCTCATGTAGTTGCACCTGTGCCAAGCCAACAATGCAGCACCTACTGCCGGTTCAACCTGCACCATACGCAGTTCAAGTATTACATCTCAGATAGTTGTATAGTCTTGTACTGCATGTGTTTTGTTGCTGCCATTGTGCAGTCTGTCTTTTTACCTTACTGCTATGATGTTAGCACAATACTTACTTTTAAACTGGTTATTGTATTTATATAGTTTTATTACCAAAGGGATCAGTGACCCAATGAAGTCACTAATTTAGAAAAAAAAAACATTACAACTCAGATTAAGTATGCTAGCATGATGTAACAGAATGAACCATGAAGAATATCTCAATGCTGTAATTAACGCCTAAAAAAATCCAATGTTTGCAACCATCAAGACCTGACTTAAGCTAATACCAGTTACTACATGGGCTTGCGCAGGTCATATGGTTCCACTGTGAATTTTTTTAGTGAAAACCATTCCAATAGAAGAAACTGTAAGAAAAAAAAAAAAAAGGAACAAAAACATTAATTCAGGACCTCTGGATGGATAGGATCTACACCCGGGTAGACTTTGGAGATGCATTTGATAACCTCCCTTCCAATGTCCCATTTCTTATTGGACTCCAGCACTCCTCCCACCATCACCAGAGGAAACCGCCCCTTCCCATCTGCAATTATTTGCAAAAATCGACAATTCTAGAATTCTCTCTCTTCCAATGTGTGTAGCTTAACTACTTTTCCTGAGTTACTGGTTACAACTTCAGTTAGCATTCGGATCAGTGTAGCTATCAAGTGAAACAAACAAGTATTCTCTCGTTTGCCTGTAGGGCAATTCCCTCAAAAAATTTAAGATCAAACTTAACTATTTGCTCAAATGGAATCTCATTTCTTTATAATTTAACTAACTTCAGTTATTTAGTTTCTTCTTTAAGCGTGTAAAATTTCTATTATCATTGTTGAAATCTTCATATAAATCAATAAGAAAGGTAATAACTACACCTTCGCCACAGAGTTGGAGCCGTCTAACAACAGCAGTAACACTCTCAGCAAGCTCGTGTACTGACTCGTGTAGAATTTTGTTAGCTGCCTCATCACCCTCTATGGCGGATGATACCACTACTGGTACCAGAGCTGCTATGCGTGCCCATGATGGATCTGCATAAGTCCACCTGTGTCCAAAAGATAATAATATGATGGATAAAAATAAAGAAATCAGTAGTTGTCCTGTCAGGGTTAGGGTTTGGACATAGCCACGACTAGTACCAGCACAGTTGTACTTAATATAATAGAAGAAATCAGACCATGTTCAAAGAAAATAGAAGTGTAAAGAACATAAACCATAAAAGACAAAGATTTAGCATTACCCATTCTAGTACCATCAGCCCAAACCAACAGGACATGTCAGGTATATGGCATGCCTTGTCTATCTGACTACCTCTCTTTCTCTCTAACCAAAGGGGATAAAAGGGCAAAAAGATATGTATTATTTGCAATGAAAAAGAAAAGAAAGATACCCAATTAATTCATCTGGAGAAGAGAGCTGGAGCTCCTTAAGGATGTTATCTGTGAGACTGGTTAGTGGGCCACGGCCATCATGAGCTTTTATGACGGCTGTCAGGGCTTGAGCAGCAATGCCATACCCACTGCATAATGCAAACGTCTAGTATCATCAGCATTAGCATGCACCTCAAAACCAAAAATTAGTTTTAGTAGGTCCAAATTTTTTTTTTTCTTCTTGTAGACAAGTAAATTCATTTTCTAATAGTAAAACAATTAGCTGGAACAGAATCCTGTATCGCTGAGCTCTCTTACTGAAAGACTGGTCAAATTTACCTAATTTTAGACAGTATGACAATCCTTGGTGGCTCTATCACTGCATCTGTATGAAACATTCAGTAGAGCATCATTCTAAAATTGTTACGTACCTGTACCTGTATTATATCAGACTAGAAAACATAAATGACTCAAAGAGAAACTACCTTCCCCAGTCACCTAAGATAGGCCCTGCACCAGCAGCTCTAGCTTCTCTGCCCTTGTTATTGATACCATATGCAATGGAACCTGTACCTGCTATAAGAACACAACCATGTAGCTTTCCCCTTGTCCCACTCGCTAAAGCAGCAACAGCATCATTCTCTACATACAGCTTCACATGACTCGGGAACTTTCCTCTGTTAAGCAAAATATTAGAGGTGCCCATTTTACCCAATTATCCAGTCAATTAAGGTAGGTATCCTTCCAAGAATACGTCGAGATAAGATAATGGGGATATCAAATATGTATGGATCTAATAGATTTTAAACTGAAAGTGTACTGGATATGAACAAACACTGGATAAAAAGTAAAGTAAACATATGTTCTAAACAGTTAAGTGGTTTTTTTTTTTTCAGAAAAGAAATACAATTTCACCTACTGCTAATGAAACATGCAATCACGCATACCACTACTTATCTGCCCAGTAATATCTAAATCCAAATTTCATTATTTATAAAGAAACAATTTATTTATGATTGGTGTATTGAAGTGCGTAAACAAGAATTCAGAAGAAATTCGGGTCTGGACATGGACCAAACTTGACCACTTAAGGGCACCCGAGTACATGGTTCCTATCTATATCCAGATCTGGCCTATGTAAACAGTGCATATGGGACATTTGAACCCAATGTATGGTATGAGTATGAGTATAGTGGTACCCCCAACAGACCTGATACACATCTATAAAATAAATGTATGATCTAAAATTTATACAGTATGAGATTTATAATTTCCGACATAGAAACAGTGCTGGTACAACGAGGAGACCTCTAGGACTTGTTTCTTTGAGATTTTAAATCTGTGAAGAGCTTACTACAGTCTAAGCTAAGTACTAGTTTAACCAAAATAAAAAAAAATAATAAAACAAAACTGAACTTGTTCTTGTAGTTGACCGTTACAAGTGCCAGCAGATACGGGTTATAATATTCAAGTCTTAAATCCTACTTTGCCGAAACTAGTCTAAAATTAGAAACCAAAATATTATTATAACAAGAACTTTACCTCAACCAATCAAGAAGCCGCTTTTGATCAGTTGGATGGTTTACACCAGAGACAGCTAAGCACACTGCCTGGACCTCAGAGCGGTCCTTTCCAGCCATTGACAGAGCTTCCCCCAAAACATTGTCTAAGGTCTCCATAGCCAAATTCTCTGAGTTGATTACATTAAGAACATAAACACTAAATGACTGATACTCTAAGAGCTTAACCTTTTCTTTTCTGTTGGTTGCGTTGTGTCGTGTCAGTGTTTAAGCCAAGAAAAAAAAAAAAAAAATAGGTCCTAACAAAACCTGAATGGATTTGTGTGTGGTTCTGCAAAAAGGTAAATTGAGTCCAAACAATGGATTACTTGCAGAACAGAGAGCTAATTGAGTCAATTTGGCTTTACAACATGGCCAGCTCTACTGTGTCTGTATCTGTATTGTGGTAAATTACTATTTAGGTGTATTGGTACCATTCAGTACCAGCTATCTAGGTGTATTTGTGTGTTTGAGAGAGAGAGAGAGAGAGAGAGAGGTGCTGACCACCGACTGAATTGCGGTTAGAGCAGCCGGCAACAGCCCGAGAGAGGCAGTTGACGGGTTCAATATATCCATGGGGAAGACATACACACACTGTACTGGTGGCCCCACCATCCACACCAAGCACGACTCCCGAATCTTCTTCCCCTTTCATCCGACCGTTCGAGTTCGAATGGTTATCCATCTAAATTCAATCTTCTCGCAGCAGGATCTTGCCACAAAAATGCACGCTTAGGAATGGTAGACGCCGATGATTGAACTGAGATCTGGAGCACAGCTTAGAGAGAAAAGTTGATTCACCTGTCCTGAACAAAAAGATTCGATAATTTAGCGTAGAATTGAAGAAGAGATGAATGCTTCGTTGCGACACTGACACAGGGGATTCTCTGCGTTACGCTTAAGCGAATTCGCATCCTCTGAGATGTCTCTTATTTTGCGTGACTTTTCGGAAAATCTTAACCGTTCAAAGACGTTCTGCACGAATCTCAAAGCTCAAACAATACCAGCCCCCACAATATCCCCGAATAGGCACCGGACACGTAGGTCACGCAAAAGATGAGATTCAGGGGATCATGGGATGCGCACTCCGCTTACCACGGACCATGCGACTTCAGATCCAGTGTGGTACCTACCGTGTAGAATTGTTATTTACATCGTCCGTTAACCGGGCATTGCCTGAATCTTAAAGCAGGACGCGGCTTGCACGAATCTCAAAGAAAGATCATGCAAAAAAAAAAGTAACAATCCGTCCGATCTGTTTTACTCAACAGTCAACAGTGTTATGCCAAAAAAGAAACGTAACAGGGCAACACTGCTTGCACGTACACAGACACCGAATTAATTGGATGTGTTGATGTCATGTTTTTTGAGGTGTTTTTTTTTTAATTTTTTATGAAAATGTCCGTAAGCTATTATTATATTTAAAGTTTACTACAAGAGAACTGATGAATTGGTACTAACCACTACTACAAAAAAAACTTTTGCCATTTGTTAGAATTAAACTTTACGATATGTTTTTGATCCGATGCATATCGACGCGATAGGATGTTTTTGATCCGATGCATATCGACGCAATAGGAAAGATATGTACACATCCCATCGGTTGAAAACAAATGGCATTGACTCATTTACCATTGGTTGAAAACTTATCCACCGTTGTTGAAAAGTTGGAACTCCGTTAATACCTTTTCACCATCGCTTTTGACCGATGGTGTTGATTTTTTTTTTTTTGTTTTTTGTTTTTGTGAAAATGCTTATTGCATATTATATTAATAATACTGGAATGTCTATTTTTTAATATGTTCTTTAAATGCTTCGTGCTAGCAAATAACATTCACCAATCACAATTCCAACATCATCAAATTATATCAACCATGTCAATAAATAACATAATAATAACAATGAATTATCAAAATATCACAATTACACATAATCATCTAACTAGCATTTGTACACTAATTTACAACTGCCTGAACTAAAGCTTCTTTACTTAAAAGAAAAATTTGAAATCGTTAAACCTTTTAAGGCTTGGTCCAAATTTCCTCGTGAGATTATCAGCTCTTGATTGATCACACTGCAAATAACCAAAATAAAAGATAACTAATAACCAATTATACACCAGTTATATATATATAGAATGGCTAATATCAAAACGTTTGCACCACGCCTCCCGTGCAACCGATTCATTTTCCGATTTTTAAAGTCCAAATGATAAATCTAAACCGTTAGATGTGTTCTCCATATTAAAATGTGCTTGGAGACCAAATTTTACATTTTTTGGAATTTTTTTACTATTTATTAAGCCACTTTGAAAATCACTGATTCAACGGTGGCTTCTGATTTTACTGTTCCAAACAGCCACCGTTGGATCAGCGATTTTCAAAATGGCTTAATAAATAGTAAAAAAATTTCAAAAAATGTAAAATTTGATCTCCAAGCACATTTTAATATGGAGAACACATCTAACGGTTTAGATTTATCATTTGGACTTTAAAAATTGGAAAATGAATCGGTTGCACGGGAGGCGTGGTGCAAACGGTTTGATATTAGCCATTCTCTCTCTCTCTCTCTCTCTCTCTATATATATATATATAGGGTCCGACTAATTTGCTGCCGGCAGCATTTTAGCAGGAGGTGCTGCCACTGTTTTTTCTATTTTTTGATGTTCAAATGACAAATCTAAACCGTTAGATGTTTAATCTATTATAATCTACTTGGAGACCAAATTTTACATTTTTTGGAATTTTTTTACTGTTCATTAAGTTGGTTTGAAAACCGCTGATTTCAGTAAATTTCTGCAGCATTGAAATCAACGGTTTAATAAATAATAAAAAAGATTTCAACGGTGACTGCTGATTTTACTATTTTGTTAAGCCACCGTTGGATTAACAATTTTCAAAGTGGCTTAATAAATAATAAAAAATTCAGAAAAATGTAAAATTTGGTCTCCAAGCACATATTAATATGGAGAACAAGATGAACGGTTCGAATCGACATTTTGACTTTTGAAATTTTAAATTTGGACCGTATGCATATCAGGCCATATGCATATGAATGCACATTAGTCACTCTCTCTCTCTCTCTCTATATATATATATATATATATACACTAGTATCGTGCCCGTGCGTTGCAACGGGACATTATAAGAAAAAAAAATTAACAAAATTTTTTTATTGACATTTCACCCAAAATTAAAAAAATAAATAAATAAATAAAAAACGCAAATGAAAATAAAGTAGTAGTTAATCTATGAAAATAGAATAACTGATCATTACCACCAAATATAGCAGTACGTAGTTGAAGGAGATTTTGTAATTAAACTATATTACGTCTGAAAAGTACTTTTAAAACAATTAATAAGAAGGGCAGTTGCTACTATAATAGTGTTGTTGTTTGGGGCAGCTTAATTAATATCTTTAATACATAAAAAGCTAATGTGTAAAATAAAATAAGACTCGAGCAGGTACTAAGTATTCACGTCTTATCAACAAGAAGGACGTCTCTTTTAGGAATTTGCTTATCACCGGATTACTTGTAGTAGACTGGACCAGCCTCTCTGACCATGGCCATCACATTTACAGACAAATAATAATATAATTGCAATAGAAATCATATACTAAATTGTGAACTAATAAAATATATTACGAATAATGTAAAGAAATCCATGAACCTACCAATTAAAAGACGCTTATTGCCTTCAAAAGCATGAAGTTTGTCAAACGTTCGGAGTTTGAATGAAAGCATGGGAATATTATTGTCATTGTCTTCCTCCTCTATGATAGTTTCATAGGTCAACAAGTATTGAATATTGAAATTTACCAATTTGTATTGCGTCAGAGCATTCTTTATATCTACAACTGTGAAAGAATAGATCTTTCCTTCCTCAACTATATCTTGAAGTCGATCCACTTCACCATCATACATGGAAGCCTCCAATTTTGTTCCATATAAACACTTAAATCTATCTTCTTGTGCCAAAAAAGTGTAAGAATGAAGAAAAAAAAAATTAAATAAAAGAAATATCACCTCCACATCAGCAAGCAGTAGTTTCATTCTTTTCTTTGACTGATATTGCTGAACATTAAACTTTTGCTCAACTCGTGCACACAAATTCCAATTGCAGTATCTATAGGGATGAAGAACAGTAAATGGAGAAAAGGATTTCTTCGTCTTCAATCTGTGAAAATAGCAAAAAAAATAAAAGAGACCATGAACAATAAGTAAAAACAGATGACCAAATCTCTCTAAGTTGAAAATAGCAAAAAATAAAAATAAATTAAGAGACCATTAATAATAAGCAAAAATAAATTATATAATCTTCCTAAGTTGAACTTTCATAAAGTAAAAGTACCGTTCATCTATCTCATTTTTTTCCTTCTCCAATTTAATATCTGTTGTAAATTTCTTTTCTCCACTCGGGTTATTTTCTCCTATAGTAATTGTGACAGATGGCTCAACAATATTGGATTGTAGGTTGCTGTCAATGACATCTTCATTCACATGAGATTCAAAATTAACAATCAAGATATCATTGGTTGTCATGTATAGCAGTACCTAGTGAGTTATGTAGTGATTAAGTAGTAATTACTCGAATTCACAAAAGCTGCATATTTTTTTGAAACCTTAATAGTGGCTATCAAGTATAATTTTTATTAATTAAAACGTAAAATACATCCATCGTTCTACATCCAAAACATCATCCAAACTACATCGACATTTAAAATACATCCACATCTAAACATCAACATCTAACAACACAAACAACTAAAATAACAAAAGAAACAAACCATATTCTTTAGTATTGGCTGGCTAGTTACCAAAAGCTGCATATTAAAATAGAAGAAAAACATCAATTACTAAATATTTAGAATTTACCATCCCTCCCCAATTATTGTACAAACCCTAAGCGTCCTAAATTAATTTCCAAAGCTAGCAACTAAAACCAAAATTTAGGCAACATCAATATACAAAAATAAGAAGCTTAAAGTCATAATAAATGAAAAAAAAAAAGCGGAGCTTACAATTTGAACATGATTCGAAACCCTAATTCGTCAGGCAAATGAAAGTTGGCGAAAAGCAAATTTTTGTACTAATATAGATCACGAAATGAGGAAACAAGTTAATTTGAAAAAAAAATATATATATTCTTGATTTTCTCGATTACAGGTGGCGGGGTAATTTGTATAGAAACAACTACAATCAAATATATTCAAGATCTATATAGAAACAAACAAAGGGAATTATGGAAACAAAGCAAAAATGATTTTCATTATGTCAATTGTGTTGTGATAAGTTGTACAGAAACAAAGGAGATATAGGAAACCAAAAATAAGGAAACGAAGAAGTTGCTAAAAGTTGGAGAAATAAGGAAACAAAAACTAAGGAAAGGAAAAAAAAATGGTCCTATATTCAATTTTAATTGTAATATATTGTGTGACTATACGTATAGCGAGTATGATTTTAACTAAATATAGACCTCTACCCTTAAAAAAGATGTATTTAATCAAAAGAAGATAAATTATTTAATTAGAGGTTGAGATTAAATCTAAAATTTCATCTTTCAATCGTAGCCGTTGGCGGATCGGACACCCAACGTGCTTAATAATAAAATGGAGATATAAATTGATTTTCTATTGGTATGCTCTCAAGTGTACAGTACTAACTAAAGCAGTTTTTCTATTTGTTTAGTTATAGGCAGAATAGAAAAATGCTGGTATAGTTGGTATATGCTCTCAAGTGTATAGTTTTTCTGTTGTGCTCTCGGCATGGTCTTCCATCGAATGACATAATAACAAATCTCGAACAAACTAACAAATCTTTTGTGCATATTCTATTTCTGTCTGAAATTCGACCAATTGCTTGTCTCATCAACTCCCTGGTTACACTGCAACCTAACCACAAAATTGACAGATGGATCTCATCAATATCAATTGTAGAAGGTTGAAAAATACCTCCAACCCCTTCTTCCCCTCTCCTCCCCTCCCCTAAGCATACATGAAACATGAAAGTATGTACAAAATTGATCTCATTTTCTGGTATCACACAAAACTAAAAGAAGAAAATGCATGCCATGGAATGAAGTTGTATTTAAATTAAAAGGATAGTAAGAACAAGAAGAAGAAAATATTTACTTGACTTAAAGAAAAATGCTTCTCTATCTTGCAACCTATAACTAAACAAAAAGAGATAACAACTCAACATGATTATAATTAATTTCTCCTTTAAGAAATATTTCATAATGAATAATATTACAAAGGAAAACTTTATACCTTCAATAATACTAAAATTCTTCACCCCAACCTCTGATCCATTGAGAATCCCCAAGCAAATATTTCCATATTTCTGAAAATAAATGAAAGGGAAAAGAGAATGGTCAAATGTAAAACTTAGTGATGCTTACACCATTTTGAATCACAAATTTGTCATCAATAGCATAGTTCCAATCTACTTGTCTTTATAAGAACAAGAATATGTCAACCAATTCAAAGTTTACTCGGCAATTTAAATCTTACCGTCACAACTAGATAGTTCTCAGGAGGTATGAGAAGACCAAATTGCCCTTAATATTTTTATTCATATAATTTGACTACAGATAAGCAAAGAAATGTTGTTAGTATATTAATCAAATTTGCTTCTACAAAAAATATTCAAACAAAACGAGAATGCAACAGAAAAAAAATTCAAAATAATTGAGAAACCTTGTGCCCAAAATGCTCTTAGAGATTAGCACTAGCATAGCATTAGTGCGCCAGTGCTATGGGGTTTTCTCCAACTGAGTATTTGCTCCAATAGTACTGCTCTTACTTCTCATGTTTGACAATTTCTGATTGGAGTTCTGGTATTTCTTTTAGAATATCTACAGATGAAAGAGTTGTATATCAGAGTTACATGTTGATCGAAAAAGTAAGATAGTGCATACCACTAAATCACATGACTTTACAGGTTGAGGTAATCAGGTTCCAATTTGAATTATGTGGTTATGGGGTTTTTGCATTATAAATGCAGTTGTTTCTCGCTCGGCATATACACCATGTGATATTTGCAAATAGGCCCCTCTGTTCTTCATTTAAAGGTTGTGTAACCAACAGGTAGCATGCATACTATACTGCATCAACACGTATTTACCAAAAGCTCCGTTAAGAATTTGAAAATTTTATTCATTAATTTATAAAAAATAATAAATCCAAATCTGAGGCTTGAAGGCAAGTAAAAGGATTTGTGCAGATTGGACCTTCACTGTGATCTTGTTTATGAATTTAATTACATTTAGCACAGTTAAGCAAAAGTTTCACCAAGAATAGAGAAAAATAAGCAATTTCATATAGTGTAGAGTCCTTTTTGCAATTTTTCATGTACATCATAGGAGAATATGTAAATTGCCTTTTATCTTATAGTGTCTTTTATTATGTTCAACTTGACTTGTTGAAGGATATCCTAGAGCAAGAATAATGTATAGATTATAAGTAGGTGACTTACAGCTGCAATTTTTTTTCTCAAGGACTCTAACTCAGTGTCAAGCTTCATGTCAGGTAGTTCTACTTCAATAGCTAATTTTTTGGTGGAATCGTTCAAGAAAACAAATAAGGACAAGTAAATTCAATATGTAAGCAATGTATTAACCTATTAACCAATTGATTGATACCAAACATAGCCAGTTGGCATCAACCTCCTTTGGCAAGTCAGAGAATTTGATTTAAGGATCAGCTACTCACATATTCTGATAATGAAATTTTGTGAGAAACTACAACCACTTGCTTGAATCAAATTTCAAGTCAGAGAATGTTCTTTCCTCCAAAGGCGTTGAGTATAAGGTTTAGGCAAATATGGTAAAAATTTCACTCAATAAATAAATAGAGTACGAATCAAATAAAATTTGAACTCAAGCCCTTAAAATTTGATGTGTTGTCTTGATTTATCAATGGACGTACATGCATCTGTTCAATTCAATAAACAGTTGGTATTGATTTAGCCAATACTAACTGCTCATATAGAAAACCGTTGGCAAATATATATGCATCAACACCATCGGTTGGTTATCTCAACCGATGGTGTAGTGTTAGTCTTTACCAACGGTTGGACAAAAGTTAACCGATGGCAAAAGAGGGGGTCTATCAACGCCATCTGTTTTTTTTTTTTTCATAACAGATGATAAAAAGTTCAAAGTAATTACAGCGTTGCCACTCGTGATGTACACCATCTGTGCGGAAGCACATTCGATAGTAAATGGGCGATGGCAAAAATATTTTTTGTAGTAATGAACATTCGTACAACAAAAAAAATATAGCAACTGATACGTGCTAAGATTGCATACTAATGCATATCAGTAAACCTATCATCTCGTACCGATATACATCAACTCAGACTAGTACATATCAGTGTTGTAAAAAACAGTTTTAACGGTCAATTAAACACCCATTTAATTGTTAATGGTAGTCAAATCGTTATGAATACATTAAATGAAAGCTTATTAACGGATTTTCCTGATTAATCGGCCGATTATTCTCAATTTTATTTATTTCCGTAATCACCCGTTTATTCCAGAGAATATTTATTTTTACATTGTTTTGTTTTTTCATTAACTGTGTGTGATAATAAGTTTTATAAATCTTGTATTGTAGCTTTATTTGTGCTTGAATATGCATCTGTTATTTTTATTTTTTCTTCTTACTTTGAAATTGAATAATTATTCTATTATTTATATTTCATTTTTTTTTTACCTACTGATGTAATTTTTTCAATTAGTACGACATGTTCATATATAAAATTAAGTTGTTATCATAAACTAAATTTAGTAATTTTATGTTGGAATGTCTTATTTCTTTCACATAATATGTTATTAGTACTTGAAAAATATAATTCTCGAATTTATTTTTCATTAAATAAATGTGTTACTTACGCATGTAAAGTGTGTAGTGTCATGTCCTAATAATAAAACTAAGTTAAATTAAGTTTATTTGATAAGTTTGATGAGTTAAATAAATTATGAATATATACACATAATTTTAATAAAAACAATTAATCGTTTGCATAATTCTGATTAATCAGTCGCAAACCGATTAATCGCTTAGTGATATCACATATGTTCAACGATTGCATACCGTATTTACAACACTTGTACATATATACTACAACTAGACCCCCTATGACATAAACAAGCGAGAAAAACATAAACAAAAAAACTTGTACATGCTGATATTGAGTTGTTAGTTCGTCATGCTCAGATGGAGACTGTTTTAAAATGCGGTTTTGTTCATGCATGCGGAAGGCCACTGCATACCGCATATGTGGTATGCGGACGCATATGCGGATTTTAAAATAAAAATTCACGTATATATATATAGAGTACGGCTAACGCGCTTCCTCTAGTATATAGGTCGAAATGCTTCCGGTGGAAAGTTGAAATTTCAAAATCCAAAAAGTCGATCTGAACCGTTCATCTTCTTCTCCATATTAATATCTACTTGGAGACCAAATTTTATATTTTTCTGAAATTTTTTACTATTTATTAAGCCATTTTGAAAATCGCTGATCCAACGGTAGCTTCTGATTTTTACTGTTTGGTAAGCCACCGTTGGATCAGCAATTTTCAAAGTGGCTTAATAAATAGTAAAAAATTTCAGAAAAATGTAAAATTTGGTCTCCAAGCAGATATTAATATGGAGAAGAAGATGAACGGTTCAGATCGACTTTTTGGATTTTGAAATTTCAACTTTCCACCGGAAGCATTTCGGCCCATATGCTAGAGGAAGCGCGTTAGCCGTACTCTATATATATATATAGAGAGAGATGGGCTATGGTGCATTGCAATGCATGAACCCCCTTATGCATTGCACTATAATCACGGATTTAAAGTCCAAACGACCGATCCGAACCGTTAGATGTTTAATCCATATTGAAATGTGCTTGGAGACCAAATTTTATATTTTTTGGAATTTTTTTACTATTTATTAAGCATTTTTGAAAATTGCTGTTTTGCTGTGAACAGTAAAAAACAGTAAAATTTTCTGGACCATCAGATCAGCGATTTTAAAAATTGCTTAATAAATAGTAAAAAAATTCCAAAAAATGTAAAATTTGGTCCCCAAACACATATTAATATGAAGAACAAGATGAACAGTTCGGATTGGTCGTTTGGACTTTAAATCCATGATTTATAGTGCAATGCACAAAAGGGTTCATGCATTGCAATGCACCATAGCCCATCTATATATATATATATATATAGAGAGAGAGAGAGAGAGAGAGAGAGCTAGGCTACGGTGAGTTGCGAAGTAAAGCGACTATTTTACTTTACGCTCATATTTTGCGATTTTAAAGTTCAAAACGTCGATCCGAACCGTTCATCTTGTTCTTCATATTGAAATGTGCTTGGAGACCAAATTTTACATTTTTTACATTTTTTGGAATTTGTTTACTATTTATTAAGCAATTTTGAAAGTCGCTGATTTGATGGTTGATATCTCCATATTTGATCTATTGTTCCAACCAATTCTTGTACCAAAATATGCGTTTTAAACCACCAAATCGCGTATTTTACATTGAATATCCGTAGAATGTGGTACTGCTGCGATTTCATTCTTATTTTGCAGAAAACGGGAGAAATCAGGGAAGTTACTGAATTCTGAGACTCTGCACGCGACCCTCATCACATCTGACGCGACCCTCATCAGAGTCGATGCGGGTAGCATCAGACCTGACGCTGGTCGCTTCGCGAGCTTCCAGAGCAGACAGCAAAGGCCCAATTAAGGCCCAGAATTGAAGCACTCGTTTTGAAATGTCTATAAATAGACCACCCCTGCTACCAGGGAGGGAGTTCCGAATTTGAAGATTCAAAACCTCAAGAATTGGAGTGCTGATCAAGAAAGAAGAGAGAGATTGGAGATCGCTTGGAGAAGAAGAGAAGATTGCAAGATCCTCTCCAATCCACCTTGGATCTTCGAGCTTCATCATGATATCTTCTCTTCTCCTCTCTTTTATGCTTTCTTTTATCATGTTTGAGTAGATCTTTAGTTCCTAGGGTTAGGATGTAGTCTCTAAACTTTGTCTTTGAGTTGCATGTTGTTTTGATCTAAGTTTGAACTTGTGTGATTCTTTGTTTGAGTATTCATTGATTGCTTGATTTTGATTGCTTGATTGATTCTTGATTGTCTACTGTTAGATGTCTATAGCATCTCTTCTAGTAATTTGACCTTGATGTTTCTTGCAATTGTGATTGAGTATTTGAAGTAGATCTAAGATCAATAGTAGCCGAGAGGTGAACTTTCCATTATCGAAAGGTTGTTGATACTTCTAGCAAACCAGACAATCAATTTAGGTCAGATACCAGTAGGTGAGAGTTACAGGTTGAAGCCTCGCACAAGAAATCAACTTAGATATGAACACATGTCAGCTCTGCTCGAGGACCATGCGACCCTCATCAGAAATGATGCGAGTCGCATCAAACGGGTCGCATCAGAGATGATGCGAGTCGGATGATAGGTCCAGAGAGGGCAAAGTTTGGGATGAAACCTGAAACCCTGGGAGCGCCTTTTATCATTGTTCAAAACTAAAACCTTTAATTGCTTTCATTTACTGTTAATTGAATTGTCACTTGAAATTAGGAAATATAAACAAACCAAACCCAACTTTTCACACTTCTAGTACCTAACTCAGATTAGTAAGAATTTAGAGTCGAATTATACCGTCCCTGAGGATCGATACCTTATTATACTATACGGATAGGATTGTGCACTTGCAATCTTAGACGAGAGTAGATTCAAGGTTTAAACTGATACAGCTAGCTGTACCTGAAACTTTGTAGCATACTTTTGTGCGAACAATGGTCCAGAAAATTTTACTGTTTTTTACTGTTCACAGCAAAACAACAATTTTTAAAAATGCTTAATAAATAGTAAACAAATTCCAAAAAATGTAAAATTTGGTCTCCAAGCACATTTCAATATGGATTAAATATCTAACGGTTCGGATCGGTAATTTGGACTTTCAAAATAAAAATACAGCGTGAAGTAGAAACGCGTTTTACTTCGCAACTCACCGTAGACTACCTCTATATATATATATATATATATATATATATATATAGTACGGCTAACGCGCTTCCTCTAGCATATGGGCCGAAATGCTTCTGGTGAAAAGTTGAAATTTCAAAATCCAAAAAGTCGATCTGAACCGTTCATCTTCTTCTCCATATTAATATCTGCTTGGAGACCAAATTTTACATTTTTCTGAAATTTTTTACTATTTATTAAGCCATTTTGAAAATCGCTGATCCAACGGTAGCTTCTGATTTTTACTGTTTGGTAAGCCACCGTTGGATCAGTGATTTTGAAAATGGCTTAATAAATAGTAAAAAAATTCAGAAAAATGTAAAATTTGGTCTCTAAGCAGATATTAATATGGAGAAGAAGATGAACGGTTCAGATCGACTTTTTGAATTTTGAAATTTCAACTTTTCACCAGAAGCATTTCGGCCCATATGCTAGAGGAAGCGCGTTAGCCGTACTCTCTATATATATATATATATATTCATATTCATATATTTGAATTTATTTTCACATATTAACATAACCAACAATAATTTTTTGATTTTTTTAATATAAATTTTAATTAAAATACAATCAAATTATCAAAACCGCATGAAAAAACTGTATGGCCGCATATTCAGACCGCATGACCGCATATTCAGACTGCATGGCCGCATTTTTAATCCGCATGACCGCATATTCGGACCGCATGGAAAAACCGCATGAGTATTCTGAGCACGACTGCCGATCGCATACGCATATGCGGCCGCATTTTAAAACACTGGATGGAGACCTAGTAATCCTTTTATCATCCTTACCCTCAACACGAAAGCAAGATAAGGGTGTCCACAGATGACAGTCAATTTTCCTTTTTTATTGTCAAAAGAAAAGAAAAAACGTAAAAAGAAAAATGAGGAAACAAAAAAAAATAAAAGAAAATGAGAAAATAGGAAAGAAAGAAGAAGGAAAAAGAAAGAAGAAGAAAAGCGGAATAAATAAGAAGGAGAAAAGAAGGAAGGAGAAGCCGGAAAGAAAGAAGAAAGAAGAAAGGAGAAAAAGATAGAAGAAGAAAAGCAAAATCAATAAGAAGGAGAAAAGAAGAAAGGAGAAGCCGGAAAGAAAGAAGAAAGGAAGATGAGAAGAAAGAAGAGAAGCAGCATCGAGAAGGAGATGTAAACCACAACATCATCAACAAGACAAAAGAAAATAATACTAAACTATCATCTAGACGGAGCAGATGAGCATCGAGGCAGAGCAAAGGAGTGACAACCAGATCCGAATTCTAGGTGAAACATTTCCAATCTCTTCCAATATTGAAGAGGAGAAGAAAAACCCGAACCCTAGGCGGAAGCATTTGCACGGCAAGAAAAGGTGGGAGAGGTGGAGGGGAGAAGGGGGTTAAGGTTGTGCTCTGCAAACGCAACGCAGGGAGGAAGGGGAAGGAAGAGCCCGATCGCGGTTCCCCTCGCTACAGTAAACTCTACACTTTGATTTGGGGTTACGAATTTCAGAATTTTGCACAACGGTTTCCCCTCATCACAGTAACTGTTATATCCCATAAATTTAAAACATGATTAATTATACTAATCTAAAAGTTTTACTCAAATAATTTATTTTATTCTATTTTATTTATCAAATTAAAATATAAACTAGAAACCTTGAGATATATACATATATATAATTTATGAAACTTTGAAAATAAACAACAAGATTGTGTAAATAGATAAATCAATCAGGATTTAATTAAATGTACAAGGATATGAGTTTTCACGCAAACAAAACTTTAAAAGCTACAAATCTCGTTCATAATAAATTATATAGCCAAATTAGATTTTTATATGCATAAATGAGTATTATAACAAATTTTCCCAAACCAATTTTCATTAGAATCCAATTATTATATCCAATCATATTCATTAGAAACCCCATTTTATTGTTAGATTGTTGTAACCCTTGGATCTCTTCATAGCACTGCATTTGAAGTTATCTAAACCCTTGATGTTGAATTAAATAAATTCATATTGAAATTCTGAATTCGTTTGGACCTTTGGATTAAATCTAGCACGAATCTTGACTTAATCCCATGCCTTGTTTTTGAATCCAATTGAAACTAAGATTTAATCAAATTGAATAAAAATTTCGGATCCATGCACATATCACTCCTGCCTCCGTTTCTCTCCTTTTCTTCTTTCTTCCACTGACAACGGACCCCACCCCCACAGACCTTTCTCTTTCTCTCTTTTCTCCCCTCCCGTTCCCCTTCTTCTCCCTTTCGCGCAAGACAGAGGCGCCCCTGCCTCTTCCTCTTTGTTTCACTGAAACCCTAGGCCCACCCATCTCCTCTTCCGCTGACTTACGGGCCCCCTCCCGTTGCTCTCTCTCTTTCCATTTCGTTTCATGGAGACGAAAAAGAGGAGGGAAAAATCCCGCCTTTGGTTCGAGTGGTCGCGATTTTCTTCATTCTCCACCTGCTCCCATCGTTTCACCCTCGTGGGCGATGACCTCGGCAGCACGGCTGTCAGATGGTTGTCCCTGCAAGACTGACCCGTCCCCTCGTGTACGAAATGGTGTGAGTTGCTATAAATTCCCCTCTCAGCTCTCTCTCTGATTTTTCCCTTTGTTTTTTTTGCCATTGATAGTGATGCCCCTGTGCCTTGTCTCATGTGTTGAGAAAAACTTGCATCTCCCTCTATAAATTTATGTTTTCCCTCTGAATTGGTTGTTCTAGTGTGAAAATTTCGGTGCTAAGTAGTGACTGTCTTGGTGCTCGCTGATTCCATTGTCTCGGTGTGCTCTGATTTCCTTTGCTTGGTGATTGTTGTGACTGTTCTGACTGGCGCTTGCTTGGTGCCGTGCTGGTGTTGGCCCGGTGCTGTTCTGGTATTCGCTTGGAGCCGGCTGTTCTTTTCCCAATCCATCTCGTGCTAGCTCAATCGGGTAAACTCTAAAACACTCGTTTATGTGATCGGATTTTTGGCCCTTTGCTCGAGTTGTTGATTTTCTCGGCAAAGTTTTGACCTGGGGGCTGTGTTAATTTACGCCTTGCTGCTACCTTGTCAGTGTGTTATGTTGCTTGGCTTGTGCTTTGCTACTACCCTTGTGAATTGTTGTATGATGCACTTACCCCCCCTGCATTGTTGTATTGATTGGTAACTGGTACTGAATCGTACCAGTTCTGTTTTTTTCCTATCTGCTGTGATGCTGGTTGCTTGTTGTTTTCCCTATCTGGTGCTGTTTGACCTCTGTTCCGTGCAGCCTGGTTGTGCTATTTTGCTTGAGTTCTGGTACTGGTACCAGTCGGTACAGACCTAGTGTAATTACTGGTAACCAATATTGATCTGACAGGGACCCCTTTCGTGATGTTCTGAATTGTGGGGGTTGTTTACGCATAATGTAGGTCCTTGTGATAATTGAAATTTAAGAAGGGATTGTTTTGAAAATATGTATGAAATTGGAATTGGGCCCTTGTAAAACAAATAATAAAAGGGGGCCTTATGGGCCTATGGTTTCTGCTGGGCCGAAATCAAGTTATTAATAAATTGAGGAAAGCTTGGGCTTTCTTTATGGGCCTATGCAGAAATTAAATAAAAGAATGTGGGCTTGGCTTTATTAATAATTATGGTATTTGGAATTTTTCCAAAAAGCGTAATTGTCGGATTTAAAACGTGGCTTTTTAAGTTTAAGTTTTATGAGGAATCGAATTAAAATCGAATGCTTACGTAAACTTTAACTAGCTCGGGAAATGATTATACCGTCCAGGGTCTGATGCCTCGATGATGACTCATAACATAATTTGAGCAGATACTATAATAACCCGATTGGACACCTGTATGATCCCGAAACAAACCCAACTAAAACACCCAACACATTAAAATAAAAATAAAAGTTTCATAAGAGGTTTTTAAAATTAAAACATTCCTTTTAAACATTTTCAAACTTGTACGAAAACTCATTGCTAATTAATAAATGACGATTAATTAGTAACAGAAAAATATTATGTCTGACTTAGATTCGAAACGACTAATTATACGTAGAATTAGATTAGTTATAAAATAACGAACTGCTCGACTTAGAAATAATTAGCAAAACACGTAAAGTAGGTAAACATTTCTTTTCTAAAATTTTCGTAAAACAAGTTTACGTATCTAAATTTTACTATAACTAAAGACATATTATAATACTTATTAGTTTAGTAATAATTACATAAGTTATGCACTTTTATAAGAATAGTAATATTAGGAATTTTTAATAATAAATTAATTCTTCGAAAATGCAATTCAATTGGTTAGAATAATTATAGTTAAGTTAGAATAAAGCAAATAGCTAAGTAATTAGGATATACTAATTAGGTAAGAACATGTAAAAGATTTATGTAACTCACGAATAATAATTTTACGAATATTTCGACTTTAGAATTTTTTTTTTATAAGCAACTTATCTTCAAATTAAATTATTAAAACTATAAATTATTTAGAATTAAAATTTGGATAATTTAAATCAAAGTAAATAATTAATATCCGACTAACTGGTTCAGTCGGGCTGACTGAATCGATAACCTTTATAAAATCGAAATAATTGATAATTTAATTTACATATTAACTGGGGCGAGGGTTAGAATAATTTAGCGTAGATTTTAATTAGTGTAATTTCGTGATTTCAGATCAGTCGACTCCGTACGAGTCTGATCCGTGGATCGATCCGACTGACCCGCAGTTCGGAGCATACGCGGAGCACGTTGATTATTAGCGACAGAGACTCCAGCCCTACAGGTGTGGGATATCTGAATTATTCTTTTCGTGGGCGTACTCTTACCAGTCGATCCATCTGACCTGACATCCGCACTTTATTTTTAAGTAGTTGCCTTAAAACTGTAGAGCATGTTTATCCTTTCTGCACTGTAGGTAGAATTGCATGAACCCTGAAAAACTCGAATTTACTGTATTTTAAGAGTAGAGTAATTAAATAATATTATATATGTATCTTATTAGAATATTAGGCTATTAGCTGTCTTCTTCTCGTAAAAGACTATATTATTATTACGTGCATACGCATGCGAGTTCTGTGGCACGATACGATTCGGGATTTGTTCCCTCCCTACATTAGGAGCTACTTTGCCTAGAACGGGATTCCAAGGTCGAGCTACGGGAGCCTACGGGAGCTACGGGAGTCTACGGGAGTCAACGGGGGTCAACGGGAGCCTACGGTTGTGCCGGGCTCAAGCCGGACCCAATGACCGGACTCATAGCCGGACTCATAGCCGGACTCAGCCGGTCTCAGCCGGTCTCGAGCCTTGTGGAATCATGCGTGGTGTACCTATTGGACTGGCCAGACGGTAGAGTTCTCTTCTGCTCATGAGGAAGGAGATTAACTTTTTACGACCTGCATTGTATGATTTCTCCTATTGGATATGTTTGGGTGACGAATCGTTAGGCGAGATGACACATTGGATTTGATATAACCATCGGCTAGTGTGCTATTATCTTGTGGAGCAATGCTCGATGTCACTAGGCAACGTGTATCATTGCACTCTGATCACAGTCCTTGGATTATATTGTTTGGATCTTTTTGATCCTATTGGCACGGCACGGGGTGATTTCTTTATCCATATTATTATTATTGTATTTGGGCACACAGTGCAAGGAGTACTGGATTCCGACTTGATTTATATCCGATATTACACCTTGATTTTATTTTGGGTTTATTTCGCATGTTGGCATAATAGAATAATCGCATCATGGCATCATTCAAAAGTATTGCAAATTCTATTAGCTATTAATATAAGTTCACACATGTGCATATTTTTAATTGCATTCATTTTATAAATAAAAGTGCTTTGACCGTAGAGGATCCCTGAGGGGATAATTCTGGGTCACATACTGGGCGATTCGTCGCTCACCCACAAGTTGTTTCGTGGGTTTTAGGTACAGCATCTGGCGATCCGCAGCAGGAGTTGTCAAGAGTTGTCCCCGATGGCCCCACCGTTTGATTAGCTAGAGTTAGACTTTTGATCAGGTTTACGAGTCTCGTATTTCCTGTGTTATATATACGAGCTCGATAGATCATGTATCCCCTTCTATAGATGGTGTTATTTGGATCCGAGATGGATCGAATTATATGTTATGTATGTGTATGTTTATTTATTTGCTATGTGACTGATGCTTGATATTTATATTATTTTTGCTTCCGCTGCTGTTTGATTTATTATTTATGGTTAGCCTTGCGTGCTTAATGATTAATTAAGCACGAGGCGAGGTTGATCACATCTTAATCCAGAATTCTTGGTTTGGGGTGTGACAGTAACGCATTCCTCTCATTCCCTCTTCGATTACCTTCCTCTGAAGCGGGATCGCGATGTGGGCAGACCGTGTTCTTCTTCTCTGCTCCTTCGTTGCCGTTCCTTTCCTTTAATGAAGGGATCTCTACCCTCTCTGGCACGACCTTAATGATATAAATGTTTTTTTTTTCTTTTTTTAATGTATATATCTTTTCTTAACGAACTTCCATTTGTAATGATTTTATTTTTTCAAAATGCTCGCTTTATTTTTCTGAACAAAATGAGTCAACTATTGGATATGTTTTGCGAATGTTTTGACAGCCATTTATTTTATTTTGTAAATTATGCATAAAATATGCACAGTTGTATTAGAACTGATATGGAAATGATATACATCTGTCGCTTCTAATTTAATATTTGATTATATAATGTACAAAAATAATATCATTAATGTTGGTTGCATATTTATATTGATAATAAAACAAAACATGTAATGTATATTGCAAACTTTTTGTTTACATATCACAATTATAAAATGGTAAAGATAATATGCGTTTGCTAAGTACAAAATAATTTATCTAATCATAATTTTATTTATGACTTTAGTATGATATACTTCGATTCTTTATGTTTACATAATGAGATGGAACTTGTCCATACATTGCTTATTTGATAAAAAAAAAATCAGAAAATCTGTAGGGAAAAAATGATTTTTATAGTTTTTGTCATATATTTTGTAGGTTGAATTTCGACTTAAAATAAACTATTTTATCGGTGTTCGATATTAACTACATAATATAAAAGGGAGAAGTTAATGTACGTTTTATTTATACAGCTTCAAAATTTCTATACAAAAGTTTACATTTTTTATTATGAGCCTGATAATTGTATCCCAAACAAAATCTCCGAGTGTCTTTCCGAAAAAACTTCCAATGTTATCTAACTTTCATTTCCAGCGCTAATATCTAAACATTTAAAGCTATGTTTATAACATTTTACAATGCTACTGCAAGCATTTAAATCTCTGTCTGCAAGCATTAAAATTTTAAATCTGTATAGTTTTAACTCCTAGCTACTTTTATTTTCAAGCAAAAAACAGAAAAATTCTTTCACCCACTTTTTTTAAAAAAAATTTCTCTGATCATTTTCATTTATTTTCTCGACGATTCGTGATGAATTTTGCGAATCTAAAAATATAAACGTTTTTTATCCGGTTTTCTCTTTCAAATGTGATCCATGAAGAATAACTTTTGAGTTATATTTGTGTCGTAATTTTTTTTATCACTTTAAATCTTTGTGACTTTCATTTTTTTTTATTTTGCTTCAAAATAATTTAAACCTCTGTTCACAAGCATATAAACCTCATTAATAACACTTTAAATCTCTAGAATAAAACATATAAACCTCATGTACAAATAATTAAAACCTCAGCGATAACATTTCAAAGCATATAAACCTCAACAATAACACTGCATTTACAAAGCTCATTTACAAAGCGTATAAACCTCATGTACAAAGAATTAAAACCTCAACAATAACATTTCAAAGCATATAATCCTCAACAATAACACTGCATTTGCAAAGCATATAAACCTCATGTACAAAACCTTGAAAATTTTAATGGTTGTAGACTGAGATTTAAAAACTTGAAAATTTAAAGTGCTCATGAGTTTTACTTTAAAAAAAAACAAATGCCTTTAAAATTACTCAAAAATATTTCTTCATGGATCTTATTTGAAAGATAAAATCGAATATAAAATGTTCGTATTTTTAGATTCGTAAAATTCATCATGAATCATCGGGAAAATAAATTGTAATGATCAGAGAAAAAATAAAAAAAATGGGCGAAATGAATCATTCCGTTTTTGACTTGAAGACAAAAGTAGTTAGGAGTGAAAACTATGTAGATTTAAAATGTTAATGCTTTCAGATAGAGATTTATATGCTTACGAGTAGCATTGTAAAATGTTATAAATATAGTTTTAAATGTTTTGATATTAGCACTGAAAATGAAAATTAGACAACATTGAAGGTTTTTTCTGTTAAACTACTCGGGGGGCGCGTTCGGGTATGATGGCTCGGGTACCAAAACATTTCTCTTTTTATTATTTAGTTTTGTTGATTTTTTTTTTTGATTTAAAGCCCGTAGTTTTGTCGAATTTTTTTTTTTGAAAACCTTCGCAGAAGCTACGAAGTCATGAGGGAAAATCTAACTCTCGACCTTTGAGTACAACAAGTCTAGGACTTTTTCCCAGCCAATTGCGCTACCTCCCCTTTCGTAGTTTTGTTGAATTGATTTTGAAAAAAAAAAACTAGTAAACTTTTATTATCTTTAAAGAACACTGTATACATATTCTATCAGTTTTTAATATTTTTATCAATTTTAAATTTACAAAAACTAACATTTATTTAGTTAAAATCTTCCTTATACACAAAATTTAAAAATATACGAACTCTCTAATTATATAAAAATGATATAAAAATGATATAAAAATGATATATTTTTTTAATTTTAACAAGTAGGCAATACAAATCCTTGTTAATGAATATCACGAGTCAACGCGGCTTCGAAATTAATTGGGTGTAACATGGTAAGGTGTTTTAAATTTTGTCTTCTTTTGACAAAAAATAATTGCTGTTTTTATTATTTTAAAAATTACACCGGCACCACACCGCACCGAATCACATCCTCTGCGTTAACGCAACGTTTGAGTTGATATTTTAGGACGCGTGGTGTGCTGTGAGCACGCTTATAACGCGCAGCGCCTTTAATATTAGTGCAGATTAAATCGGACGCTCCAGATCTTAACTCAAAATTGAGTTGACTCAGAAGTTACAAATTGGCAGACACAAGGCACCTTCCCTAATAACTACTCTCTTTCTCCGAATTCACATCTCCCCGTTACCCTACAAGGGAATCTTTTATAGTTAGCGAATCTGGACCGTTATTTGTAACTTTGAACGAATCTCAAAGCCAAATAATACTGCCTCCATCACAAGCCCGAATCTCAAAGCGAATGAGAGTCAATCTCAAACCGTAAAGTGAAGGGAATCTTTTACCTATATTGGAGAGGATAGTTGTTCTCTCCTTCTCCAACCTCTGTCGCTGACCAAACCAACGCATCCCACCTCCACCAAAAAAAGAAAAATTCAATTCAATTCAAAACACGAGAAAAAAAAAGAAGAAGAAGATTTTAAAATAAAGCACTACTATGCTCAAATCTCGCCTTCATTACCCGCTGCTTCCTGACCTCTCTCTCTTTCTCCTCCAATGGCGGTCTCCCCTTCTTCCTCCCCTCCTTCCTCCCCTATACCTCCCCGTCGCCGCCTAGAAACTGGCGAGGTTCGCCGGAGATCCTACCTTTTTGATGGGCTCGGCTCCTTCTCCGACACCTCCTGGTCTCCCTGCTGGTCTCCTTCAAACCGTAGCACTGACCCCACCCCTTTCTCATGGCACCACGTTGAACTCCCTAAAGGTGGGCCATACAAACTGACACACTATGCCCAATCGCTGATCGAGCTTCTCTCCCCTCCGTTGAAGCTATATGAGATTCTCGATCTCGCATCCAATGGTCCGTATTGCGCACAACAGCTGGATGGCACCTTGATCTTTCGTGTGAATTCTGGGGGACCAATTGCCAGCGAGTGCGCAATTCGGTTAGCAGTTCGGGTCACAGAAAACTCGGTCATTACAGTCTCTGTTGGGCGGGTCCCACGGCTCGGGTTTTCAGACCAGAATGGAACCGGTTCATTGTTAACCGAGATACCAACTGTTGAAGGGGAGAAAGAAGGAAGAGTGGTAATAGCAGAACATGTATTAGAGGATCTATTATTGATGAACCACTCAGAAGAGGCTGATAATCCGGTACCAACACGGGTTTCAGGTTTAGTTGTGCATATAATAGATACCCATGTCGACCAACTGCATGATATTGTGACCAGATTTGAGATGGAATTGGATGCAGTCGAGCTTCAATTGGATAAAGGTGTGTACTTTCCTGTTTAATTTGTTTTCAGATGGTCAATTTTTAAAATTGGTTGGATTGTTGGAATGAGTATAAATTGATCCAACATTTGAAATTGGAAAGTTGGGGGTACAATATAATGATTTTGGCTTCTTTTTGTGACGTCCTTGTAACAAAAATAGTACTATTGTTTTTGCCCCTATATATAGGTGGTTATTTGCTGAGAAAACAGATGCTGGATGACAGGAGATTTCCCAAAATGCATCTTGACCTACAACGCCTTTTGCAAGTAACTTTCTCACATCTTTTGGATTGAATAAAAGTTACCACATTACTTGCACTGGTCCATGTTTATATCAGTACCTTGTATATAACTAGCATGTTTATCAAATTGGTAAATGAAAACTTGACAATACAAGAACCTTATTGTCAGCGCTACTATTACCCCATCCAGTACGGGGTTTGGTACTTCAGTATCTGTGCTGTTCAGTAATAATCAAATTATGCATCTTTTCTCCCTTATCACACATAGATTAGACTTAATAAAGGTAATTTGGGCATTTTTGAAAGGAATGGAGGGAATATTGTAAATTATTGATATTTTGTAGAATAAGATGATATTTCCAAACTCAGCACGGCACACATGAAATTGTCTCATTCAGTAATTTCTGTTTGTAACTGTTTTCATTCATGATGTAAGGTTGTTTCTCATGGTGAACAAGTCTTCCCTCGAGTAAAAGAGAAATGTGCGAGTAAAAGCTGGTTTGCTTGTGAAGATATATCTGCTCTAGAAGAACTTATCGGTCGATTGAGGAGGCTCAAGGAAAATCTAGGTTTTCTGACAAATAGAGTGGCAGCACTTCAGGCTGGGCTTGACAGCTGGCAAGCCGAACAGATAAACCGAAAATTATATTATCTCTCCTTCCTCTCCATCATATTCCTTCCTCTATCCATTGTCACTGGGAGTAAGTATTCTCTGTTTGTTAGCTTTGAACATGTCATGCAACTTTTAAGTAACTTGGAAAATA
The DNA here is from genome assembly GCF_964058835.1 of Carex rostrata. Classification (NCBI taxonomy): domain Eukaryota; kingdom Viridiplantae; phylum Streptophyta; class Magnoliopsida; order Poales; family Cyperaceae; genus Carex; species Carex rostrata. The sequence continues at coordinate 1,147,225 of NC_135931.1, read as the reverse complement.
CAATTGGCTAGATTGTTAGCTTCATCAATTTGTATCTAAATATAATATATTACAACATTTTGGATCTGTTTCATTGGTATCAAATCCATGACACTCATCAAAAGGGATCAAAATGTATTAACATTTTAAGCATGTGTACAGAATTGATGGGATCACTTACTGTGATTTTAGTTTTTTGTTTGAGTTTGACGCATGGAGGCACAGAATTTGGAGGCATTTGATAATGCACTACTTTCTATATAAAAGATTTAAAAAAAGAAAAAAAAGGATTAACAGAGGAGACTTTATTGGTATCAACTTGAAATAATCTAGAAGCAAAATAATTAAGTAACTTTGTGTTTCTCAAAAGAAAATTAATAATAATAAAGTAACTTTGGGAAACAATTTTCTTGAACTCTGACCACAGTGATCATTTTTCAGAAATAATAGCATTGAAGGAGTATTAAATTTGAAGACATGAAAACACATGATAATTTGCTACAACTTTGATTAAAGTTGCTAATGTTGCCTTCTTTCTTCGCCCTTTGATTTAGTTTTTGGGATGAATGTGGGTGGTGTACCGTGGACCAACCAAAGAAACCCAGAATTAAAAGGTGGGTTTATGAACGTAATGTTTTTATGCGCTGCGGTTGTGTTGCTTCTACTGCTGTGCTTCATGTTCCCTTCTATCTATGTTTGGTTTTTATCTTGGCGAACCAACTCCGAGTTGAAGCGGAATTCGTCTTTCAATAAAAGACCAAGGCGAAATGTTTTAAATGGTAATCATAGAGGAGGCGGCTATGTTCGTATTTGAAGCAGAAAAACAGCATAAAGGTACCTTATGCATTTCATCCAATGGTTTCATGCATCATTTGCTTTAACATGTATTTTTCTAAGAATGCGCTGATGAATGTTTGAAATTAAATTTATGCTTTTAGTAGTAAATAATAAGATAGTTAAGTAGATAGATTAGTAGTAAATTTATGCTTCAAAACATATATTAAGGAATGGCTTTCAGAAGCAACATGAAGTAATTTGGATAAATTTAAACTGCAGCAATATAACATGACTAATGGAGCCTGGAAATTTGTTTTTATATCAGTAGAATTAAATTTGTGTGAACACCTAACCTGTTTTGACCCAAGATAATTTATCTATGTTAATCTATATTTTTCTTTTGAAGACAATAAAGTTGATTAAAAGGGATCTCATTAAAAAAATAAACTTTCTACACCATTTAATTCTTCTTATTGTCTATTGATACTTGCAGGAAAACATTGTATTTTCGATATCTTTAGTTGGAATCCAGCTCATTGGCTGCTGTGTAACTTATGTACACTAGGTGTTATTTTATTCTTTTTTTTGTTCTGTGAATTATTAATTGTATTATGTTCATACATCCCCTTGGGGAAATAGTTTAGTTTGTATTACGGAGAATGGCTGTAGTCTAAAATCTTTTGGGTATGCTACATGTATACACTATACAGTAATATGTTTCAGCTACTACAACAAAATAACTACAATGTTACATGGAAAGGATATATATATGAGGAGTAGAACTAGGGTGTTCGTAAGTTCACCAAGAAACTTGGTGAAATCAAGTCTAAAACTCGTCAAATCGGTTTCAAATAATGAATCTGAACTGTTGAAATCCATCTACCTTACAACTGATGTGTCTATATGTGAAAATTTTAAACATTCGAATTAATTTAGTATAAAGCCAATCGGTAAAATTTAAAAGGTTAATAAATTAATTTTAATACATTCATTTTTTGAATGTTTTTTAATCACTTGATTTTATACTAAATTAATTTAAATATTTAAAATTTTCACATGTAGACGTATCACTCGTAAGATAGGTGAATTTTAACATTTTGGATTCATCATTTGAAGCTGATTTGACGGATTTTAAATTTGAGTTCATCAAGAGGCTTAGTGAACTTAAGAACACCTTAGTTCACGAACTAAGAGACTTGATATATATATATGCCGATATAATATTTTGTTACTTCAATGTCTCTTATAAATAAATTAGTTAAACTGTTAAAACAATGTTTGAATGAATCAACAGTTGAAAATAAATGATACGGTAAACGATAGGGATGCACGATATTGGGGTTAGTGTAACAATTATGTTTAAAAAAAAAATGACCAACTCGCATAGTATGAAAATAGTGTTGATTTTGTGTTATTCGAAATAGTAAAACATTGTTACTGTATGATTCGAAGTGCTAATCTAAAGAGTACTAATTTTATTATTGGATGATTTGATTGGATTAGCAAAATAATTTATTGGACGATTTAGCAACAAATAATTATTTGGGTCCAGCAGCGGAACCGTCCGTGTATAGGTAAGGGTAGATTTATACATAGTCTAGGGTACTAAACTACAACATGATTTTAATTTTTTCAATCATTTAGAGCATCTCCGACGGTGAAAGCTTTTTGCAATTTCAAACAGCACAATTGTAATTGCAATTCATTTTATTTTCACCGACTCTACATCCGTAAAATTAGATCTAATTTCATTTTGACTGCCACATCAGCGATTTCTTTTTTTGATTGACCTTTTAATTTCTTCTCCATGCATTTCGGTTCATATTCTTCTTTCGTGCCTTTTTCTTCTCTCCTTTCTTCACCTAACTACTTCAAAAAACAATCATCTCTCTTCTCTCCACGATGAACAACACAAGCCCCCTTCTCCCTTCTATCTCCTCTGTCTCTCCTGTCCCATCTCTCTCCATACATTCTTCAATGAAGAGGCCCATTAAATTGGAACTAAAACATGAATTAACAACAATGAATGTAAAGTGGTTATTTTCATGAGAATCAGACGATACTATAATTAAAAAACCAGAATATTCATTATATATTCAAAATGTTATACTTCATGTAACTATTTGAACCAATTAAATTGGAATTAATATATTTTCGCAAATTGGTCCAAACAAACATATAATTGATTATTGCTAGAATTAAATTGCCTCGTTCAACTCAAAAGGTAAGAGAGGAAGTTCCACAGAAGGAGCTCGATTTGTTGTACAGTATCTCCTAAATCAGTGGTGATTTGAGGTGAAATTGAGGAAGTGGACAGATGCGCCTCCATTTAAAAGATGGTATCACGGTTTTTGATGCAAGTGAAGAATGATTACAGGAGGAAGAGTCACTCCGTGTCTCATTGGAAGAAAGCTTTATTAACGTAATAGTTTGTGGAGAAATGGGAGGGAAAGAGTGGAGGCGGCAGATCCGGTGACAGCGGAGGAATGGGAACGAGAAGGGGAGAGGAAGAAACAATGGAGTGTAATAGCTTCGTTTGGGAGAGGAAAGATGGGGAGGAAGAAGGGTTTGATCCATGGAGCGAATTTGATTGGCTATTGTTCGCTAGCCTGGAAGATTGAAAGCGAAATGAAATTCGGATGAAAGCTTGCGAATTTGAAAGGACTGCTACATCGGTGAGAACTCAAATAAAATTGACACGTCGGAGCCACGTCGGTATTTGCAATTCCATATGCAAGCTGTTGGAGATGCTCTTATATTAATATTTAATTGAATTTTTATTTTTCTTAATATTTTACATAGTTAAACTCTTCTCATAAATTATCATATATATACATTGCATGTTTGCTTATAGTAGGACTGTAAATAAGCTAAGTTTGAGTGAATTATCCTCAACTCGTGCTCAACTCATTTAGTTAATAAGCGAGTCAATTCGAGTTTGGATGACAATGATAAGTTGTAAAACCTACTTGAGTTGGTAAACAACTCGTTTATAACTCGTTTAACCAGTCAATTTTCTAATTAGTTATAGTTATATACTAGTAAGAGTTTATCTAAACACAAACAATTCAAATAGCTTAGTAAGAATTTATCTAAATACAAACAATTTAAATATAATTAACAAGACAACTAACAAAACATATAATCCAAACAATAGCTTATGAGTCATTTAGAGGGCATAGCATTTATTATGACGAATTTTGTACAACTCAAGTTGGTAATAAGTGAGTTGAGGTATGCTCAAACTCAGCTTATTTATTAAACGATTCAGCCAACTCGAGTTAGAATTGACTCGAGTTATAAATGAGTGAGTTAAAGAAAGCAGTTAGCAAGCGAGTTATGAACGAGTTACGAGTTTGAGCAATTTTGTATAGCCTTGTAGCTCAGTAGTTAGGATTATAATTTGTTATTGGAAAGATTTGGATTCAAATCCTGATCATGTATTATGCATTTTGATTTTAGTTTTTTCTATCTAAATTTTTTAGTTCTGCACCTGCGGTGTACAAAAATTTGTAAAAATATTTTTGATTTGAAAAGTAATCACAGTGTTATGTTCCATTGTACAAATATTTTGTATGATATCATACGAATATACTGAAAGCCATACATCTGTTCATAAAATATACGAATATACCTAATATATGAAATAATTATAATATTTTGCCCCACGGTTTTACCCTAGTTTATTTTGCACAATTATATCGCGAGGAGGGATCCAATTACATCTTTTTTTGTGATATCGAATTACAATCTTCATTTTCAAAATTTTCAAAGTTCAAATAGTCGATCCAAACCGTTCAACATAATGGATATATTAAAATGTGCTTGCAGATCAAATTTTACATTTTACATTTTTTTTATTTTTTTTACTATTTATTAAGTATTTAACAAAATCGCTATATTCATACCTTTGAAACTTTATATCCATCTTCATAAATAGTAAAAAAATTAAAAAAATATATAAAATTTGATCTGCAAGCACATTTTAACATATCTATCATGTTGAACGATTTGGATCAACTATTTGGACTTCAAAAATATAAAATATAATCCAGTGTTACCAAAAAAGGTTATAAGTGGATCTCTCCTCTTATATCTCACATGTTGTCCTCCGTCCATGTTTACATCGCGTCAAAAGCGAATCTACATTCATTCACTATTATTTTAAAATTTTAATTATGTATATCAAAATTGAGGAGGGCACAAATGCCTTGCCCCAATTGTACTTTCAATATTTTTATCTTCAATTTTAAAATTCAAACAAACAATTCGAACCACTCAACATGATATCCACATTAAAAAAATGATTGGAGATCAAATTATATATTTTTTGAGTTCTTTTAACTATTTTTGAGATAGGTACAAATCATTGTTTTTTTAGAAAATTGACCATCTAAAATATTGATTTTGTACCAATCTTAAAAAATAGTAAAAAAATTTCAACAAAAATATAAAATTTGGTCTCCAATCATATTTTAACGTGGATATCATGTCGAGAGGTTTGGATCATCTGTTTGAACTTTGAAATTGAAGATAAAGATGTTGGGGTACGATTGGAGCATGAAACAATGGGGCATTTGAGTCCTCATCGAAATTTAACTGAAATATATTTTTTGAAACTTTTATATACTGCAGTCTCTTTCTACAATATCAAATAATTAATAGTTAAAAATATTATTTTATAGTTGTAGAGACTTAAATTCAAATTTAACCTATCATCTGTTGAACATTTAAAATTTTAACCAAATCTGGAGATGTTCTAGTTCCAAAGCACATCCCAACACAAATAATGTTACTATTGTCAGATTAATGCTATCTGGGTGCATCCAGTATCTGTATCCCGTATTCTCTTCAATTAAAAACAACACAAAATGTTTAACCCTTTGATCCGAAAGAAAATTTCTTACTGCAAATATGAAACAGGATTGAGAACCGATTCAGCGATGTAAAATCTCCTCTCTTTCTTCCCTCCATTATAGTGCATCCATTTTTTCTTCTCCACTGAAAGGTGCAATGTCAATTTAATGTTTATTTAAAAAAAGTAATAAGTCCAGGAACGCAACAGACAGATCCTGAGAGAACAGGCATGTTTCGAGACTATTTCACAAAGTATCCATTACTTCACCAGAGTTTTGGGGGGTGGGGGGGTATCCTCTGAGATATCTCATATTTTGCGTGACCGGTGCCTATTCGGGATAGCACAGGGGGCCAGTATTATTTGAGCTTTGAGATTTGTGCAGAACGTGTTTGAACAGTTGTGATTTTCCAAAAAGTCACCCAAAATGTGAGATATCTTAGAGGATGCGAATTCGGGTGGGGGGGGGGTTGGAGTACGGACATACATTAAAGGAAGAATGGAAACTTGAAATCTAAGCCAACAACGTGACATGTTAAATCTGTTCAAAATGTATACTTCCTCATTCAATTTGTTCCGATCAATTAAAATTTCGATTCAAAATCTATTTGGTTGAACTCTATCCCATTGAAATCAATTAAAATTTTGTCAAGAATCTCAATGTGAAGTTCAGTTGACATAGACGTTGCCAAACTATGACCTCTATAGCAAGTAGCACAAACAAAAACTTGATTCATATGTCTTGACACAGAGGTCAGTGACTGTTCACTCCAACAATATCAGTTAAAAGTTTGAAACAAAAGAATTGTACTCTCTAAAGAAACATAACACAATGCACATTCTGTCCTTTTTTCTAATGAACAAATAATGAAGAATACAACTGTAACATGTTCCCTGTTGTTAGCCTCTAACACCAAAAGTTTTCACTGAACCTGTTGTATATCGTTGACGTGTGTTAAAACAAGTTCATGCATACGGAAAGCTGTTTGAAAAGTACAATTTTGTGGCATTGCAGGCTTATCAAGTAGACCTAGCAACTTCTACATAAGAACCTACTGTTTAAGGACATTGTTCCAAATAAACAGGCTTTGGCAATAGGAGAAAATTGAGATGGGGCGGTAGCACAGTTGGCTAGGAGAAAAAGGTCTAGAACTGTGGTTCCCAAGGGTCGAGAGTTCGAATCCCGCTCACGAACATTTTTTTAAAAAAAAAAAGACAAAAGGAGAAAATTGACCCAAATAACAATGAAGAGTACCTATAATTTTATCTGTCAAGTAGTTCCAGAAGCACCTCCAATAACACTTGTACCAGCAGCTATATTATCTGGCAAGAGTTGCACAAGTCATATCGACAAATGTTGTGCCCAAGCACTAGGTAACATCTAACAACATTATCCAAGTTGCTTATGTATTGCTTGTAAATCAACTTATTACTAAGAAACTTTCTATAATTTTGTGAGCTGGTTTAAATTATAATAAAAACCTATACGACATTAGTGGGTTATACTTATTGAAATTGGATGTTAACATGTAAAAATGAATTGTAAGGTGTAACATGACCTTACTGGTATGGTACCAAAGTTCAAACAAGATAATGGTAAGTATTAGTACCTGTGGAACCAGCAGAGACAATTTGATCTATTCTATCTATGCGCCTTTGTATGGATTTCAGAAGCATATTTAGTGATAGGACTCTCTTGCGAATCGATGAAATTTTAGCAGCTTGTTGCATAATCAGCGGTACTGGTGCCTCTTCTAATAGTTTGTCCAACTCTTCAATTCCCAAACACAAGGAAACAAATGAATGAATATTCAAATTGATATCTTGGAAAAGCAGCACAAGTACCATTTTTGAAATTTTACTGGTAGAGCTGGTACAATACCAGACTCTTGAGGTAACAGTTTCCGAAGCAAGCAATTGGACAAGTATAAGCCTAAACTAGCTCACTCTCAAGTGTGAAAATAAGATAGAATTGCTAAAGGATACGATTGTACTGGAGAGAGAGAGAGAGAGAACGAAAACGATTGAACTGGAACAAGAATAATCGAACCTAAGGTGATGCGATCAAGAGAAAGCGAGAGCTCCTCCTGGCTCCGACCAACGCAGTTTGCTCTGGCGTCGAAGTCTCTGATCGCGCCACCAAGCACCGCCGCAATCGCCTCCGCAAGAGCATCGCATCGCACCTCTCCACCGTCCGTCAATATCCCTGCTTGATCTCCACCGTCCATCTGGAAGAGCTACCCATCAAAGATGCACTAAACTGGGACAAAATGATTTATTCGTTCTCCACACCCAATTCAAGGTGAAATCGCATCCTCTGAGATATCTCATATTTTGCGTGACTTTTTATAATATCTCAACTGTTCAAATAAGTTTCGCACGAATCACAAAGAACAATAACACTGGCCCCCGCGCTTTCACCGATTAGGCACCGGACACGTCGGTAACGTAAAATATGAGATATCTCCGAGGATACGCGTTGATTCAAGGCCTGATTCAAGCCCAGTCCATTAGAGCACATTCGTATGGGCCTCCATAAAAAAGGTGCTAAACACGTGTATTGGTTAGTCTTTAAACAGAGGCCTGGCCCATTCAATATGGCATATTACGAAAATGCTCATACGGGTCGCTCTATATATAACCAAACCCTAGCTCCCATGAACCACAAGCGCCGCCTAACAAGAGAGGCAGAGAGAGAGGTGAGATCGGAGAACACTACTTTCGCGCACGATGAGGGCTAAGGTGAAATCTCTGAACTATCTCTTAGAAATAATCGTAGATTCTGTATTCATTTGTTCTTAGACGGAGAAATCGCGAATTATGTTTGAAGTTTTAATTTTCTTTTAGCTAATTTGCTCTAGTTCATTATTATACGTAATTTCCTGAAAAAAAATTCGGCTTTTTATCATGCATATCGCCGCTGAATCTTTTCAGTGCTAAATTTGTAGGATTTTTTATAAATAAATCACAAAATGATATTGATTTACAATCACTATATATGTAATTTTTGGTGTTTTGTGAAATTTTTTTTATTAAAATCCCTGAGCAAACACTATCCTCTCAATTCTTTATTTGTGGTTATGTAAAAATGGTTAATATCTCTAAAAACCTCATTATTTGAACCGTCAATAGTTTTTTTTTGTAGTTGATCAAGGATATATTGTAGTTATTTATATGTGTGGTAAACATTCAATAGGTTTTTTTACTCGTTATTCTATATTTGCGATAAGTCTCAACTCCTGTTAAGAGACTAATTATCATAGTTTTTGTAATGTATTATATCTTCGTAGAATATAATTGTTTGCTATTATTGTTCTCAACGTTACACTTGAAGTTGTCATAAAGTTAATTGAACAAGTGCATCCTGTGGTGCAATATTACAAGTAAGAGGTTCAAATTTAGCAAATATTAGCGAGAAGTGTTGTTGCATATGGCCATATTGATTGGTACAAGAATTAAGCAATGGGATATTTTGTGTTATATTTTATTGCTCAGTTTTGTATGTTTTACTAATGGCTGAACTAGAATTTCCCAATGCGGGCACTAATGAAGTCATTATTATTATTTTATCTAAATCAAGACTTTGTTAAAATTAGGAGTTGATATAGAAATATTTGAGGTTTTTGTTAAAATTAGTACAGTTATCTAATTCCCATTGGGGCAGAATTATTTGAGGTTTTATTTAATTCAAGACTTTGTTAAAACTAGGATTTCCCAGTGCGGGCAGTAATTGACCCCATAAAAAACCAATATCTGTTTGCCACTGACGAATGAGTCATGCTGGGTGCATAAGCACTAGTGAAGTGTCATTAGAAGCGGTTTAACAGAATCCTGTGTATTAATATCTGTTGCTGTTCTTTGTTTGTATACAAGCTACTATGGCTTTGCATGCTTGAATTTAACTTTATTTTTTTATATGTAATTGCAGTGGAAGAAGAAGAGAATGAGGAGGTTGAAGAGGAAGCGCCGAAAGATGAGGCAGCGATCCAAGTAATCTAAAATCTATATCTGTAGCCTCTCAAGTTACTGGTTGAGGTTTTGTTTGCTGTTGGCCTCTTATGAATTATGTTAGTTTATGTTGCTTGAGACTTTGTAGGTCTCTTTTGTCGTATTTTAGTATTAATACTTGCTGAGGTTATTGTACTGCTGAATTTTGTTTTATTGCCATGTGGTGTTTAATATTTTTATTTCAACTTTTTAATTACTGACAATGTTTTTGAATTAGCTGGACAACTGAGTAATATCTGTTTCTTTGCATCTTTACCTGGATAATAATTTCTTATCTGCATCTGTATAAGATGTAGTTATAGGTAGGCATTTGAAAACGGTTTGGGTCAGGTAAGGTTGGTCCAGACCTGGCTGGGTCCCATTTGGGGGAGTTGGCGCAAACCCGTGCTAGACCCTTGGTCCAAAATTAGCACTGGTCAGGTCGGGTGCGGGTTGGGTCTGGGTCTGTTTTTTTAAAAAAAAAAAAAAAAGGAGATCCCCTCACAGTATGTTCAGTGGTCGTATGTTGAAACCCATTAATAAGAAAATGTGTTTTTGTGGGGGTACTGTATGAAAGTTTGTATATATTTAGTAGTGACCTAGTGGTTGGTTGTACTGATAAGAAATTATGATTCATATATCTTAGTGCTTTTCTTTTTTTAGAGAAATCAGTGTATTTGTTGTTGGATTGTTCTATGACTTGTGGTTTTGTTTGTATATAGTATTACTTTTCCTCTATTTAATGAGTTAATAGATCTGAATTCTAGTTTTTATTATATAGCATATCAATTGAAGAGAATGTATACTGATCATAGCCTCTCCACTTTCACAATCTTTTGTATTGAAAAAAGAAAAAGAAAAAAGAAAGAGAGGAAACATGAGAGAGAGAGGGGGTCTTGTGCTGGTCATCGTGGAGAGTTGTTTATTTAAGTGGTGAGCGGTGGCTGTATTGTCATTTTTCAAACAAATTAGTGTTGAGCGGAGAAAGGAGCGTACCAGGAACAAAAACTCACGGGAGAAGAAAGAAAGAGGTCAGCCCAAAAAAAAGAAGATATCGCTGATGTGGCAGTCAAAATGAAATTAAATCCAAATTCATAAATGTAGAGCGGTTGAAATTAAAATGAATTGCAATTGTAATTATTTTATGACAGTCTGTATGCAATTGCAAAGACTTTCACCGGTGGAGATACTCTTAAAAAGTATTATTTTGTAGTTGTAGAGACTGACTAGAGCTGGCTTTTTTTTGCGAAATTCCTGTTTGTTTACTTTCATCTGTTCCTTCGGAAGAGAGATCTAAATTCAAATTTGACCTATCGTCTATTTTGAACATTTAAAATTTAAGCCAAATCTCGAGATGTTCTAGTTCCAAAGCACATTCCAACACAAATAATGTTACTATTTTCAGATTAATGCTATCTGGATGCATCCAACATGACAAGATTCACATTTTATTCGCGTTTAATTCACAAATAAAACGTTTTTCAGAGGTTCTCGCACCGAACAACTAGGTGCGAACAACGAACTATTCCGTTGACCGAATAAAACACAAATTTTACGAGTTATTCGCGTTTTATAAAGAATTATTCATGATATTTAAATAAATTTGATTTTTATGGGCCACTGCAAGAGCCCAATAGGCCACGAGTCTTCAGTTGAAAAGATGACTCATTGAACCAATTCAAATGCAAACCCACCCTCATGCATGCCAACCTTCTTTTATAGGAACCTTAGCGCTTTTATCATATTGTTTCTTGCATGTGGGACTAAGCAAGCGCTGGTACAAGTAGAAACCGGACAAGATTTTTGCTTTAGTTTTACAAGGTTTATATATATATTTTTTATGAGTAGGCAAAGGCTGTCAAATAAAATTTTATTATACAAAAGTAAATAATTACAAGCTGCACTGATTTAGGAATAATTTCGAATTAAGAATTTTTTTTTTGGAATTAAGATTTCTGATTTGAACACAATGTATAATTTCGAATTATACCCGAATCACAAATTTTTGATCTCGCCGAACCGAATCCGAATAATTCATTTGTCACTATGGCATCCAGCATCTGTATCCCGTATTCTCTTCAATTAAAAACAAGACAAAATGTTTAACCCTTTGATCCGAAATAAACTTTCTTACTGCAAATATGAAACAGGATTGAGAAACGATTCAGCGATGTAAAATCTCCTCTCTTTCTTCCCTATTAGAGCATCTACATCCCTGAAACTCTTGGAGTTTCTAAATAACTGTTAACTAATTTTTAGAAACTTTATCTCTGAAAGTTTATAAATCCTCACATCCCTGAAACTCAAAATTAGAGTTTCTTAATTGCCACATCAGCAAATAAATTACAAGAGAAAAGAATTTCAGCGAATTATTTGGCCACGTCAGAGTTTATAAACGGTTTCTTATTAAGAAACTTTGGAGCAAAGTTGCTAAATAAGAAACTCATCTGCATCCCTGAAACTGGTTTAGAAACTGCCACATCAGATTAGAAACTCAAAGAGTTTCAGGGATGTAGATGCTCTTATAGCACATCCGTTTTTTCTTCTCCACTGAAAGGTGCAATGTCAATTTAACGTTTCCGACATTTAGATTTTTTTTTTTTTTGGCAATCTCGTTCAATACCATTTAATGTTCATTTAAAACTTAAAACAAATAATAAGTCGAACGAACGCAACAGATCCTGAGAGAACAGCATGTTTCAAGACTATTTCACAGAGAATCCAGTAAAGCCCAGTTCAAGGCCTGATTCAAGCCCAGTCCATCAGATTCGTATGGGCCTCCATAAAGAAAGGTGCTACACATGTGTAATGGTCAGGATTTAAACAGAGGCCCATTCTATATGACATATTACGAAAATGCCCATACGGTCGCTCTATATATATAACCAAACCCTAGATCCCATAAACAACGTGCGGCGCCTAAGGAACAAGAGAGGCAGAGAGAGGTGAGATCGGAGAACACTACTTTCGCGCACGATGAGGGCTAAGGTCAGATCTCTGAACTATTTGTTAGAATTAATCTTAGATTCTGTATTCATTTGTTCTTAGACGGAGAAGTCGCGAATTATGTTTGAAGTTTTAATTTGCTTATAGCTAACTTGCTCTAGTTCATCATATGCGTAATTTCGTGGCATATTTTTCAGCTTTTAATTATTCATGTCGGGACTGAATCTTTTCAGTGTTGAATCACGAAAATATATTTGATTTACAATCATTAGATATGTAATTTCTGGTGTTTTGTGAAATATTGTTTATTAAACATCCCTGAGCAAACACTATCCTCTCAATTATTTATTTGTGGTTATGTAAAAATGGTTAAAATCTCTAAAAGCCTCATTATTTGAACCGTCAATAGTTGATCAAAGATATATTGTAGTTCAATATATGTGTGATAAACATTCAATAGGTTTTTTCACTTATTCTATATTTGTGATGAGTCTTAACTCTTGTTAAGAGACTAATTATCATAGATTTTGTAATGTATTATATCTTTGTAGAATATAATTGTTTGCTATTATTTTTCTCAACCGTACACTTGAAGTTGTCATAAAGTTAATTGAACGAGTACATCCTGTGTTGTAAACTTGCAATATTACAAGTAAAAATTTCAAATTTAGCAAATTTAGTTTACATGTGTTGTTGCATATGGCCATATTGATTGGTACGAGAATTAAGGAATGAGATATTGTGTTACATTTTATTACTCAGTTTTGTATGTTTTACTAATAGCTGAACTTTGATTTTATCTAATTCAAGAGTTTGTTAAAATTAGGAGTTAATATATAAATATTTGAGAGCAAAACAGAATTGACCCCATGAGCCACCCTTTTTTTTTTTGAGAAACACCCATATCTGTTTGCCACTGACCAATGAGTCATGCTGGTGGGTGCATAAGCACTAGTGAAGTGTTATTAGAAGAGGTTTACAGAATCCTGTGTATTAACATCTTGTGTTTCGTTGATGGGTCAATAGCAGTTGCTGTTCTTTGTTTGTATACAAGCTACTATGGCTTTGCATGCTTGAATTTAACTTTATTTTTATATATAATTCCAGTGGAAGAAGAAGAGAATGAGAAGGTTGAAGAGAAAGCGCCGAAAGATGAGGCAGCGATCCAAGTAAAATCTAAAATCTATATCTGTAGCCTCTAAAGTTACTGGTTGAGGTTTTAGTTTTGTTTGCTGTTGGCATCTTATGAACTATGTTAGTTTATGTTGCTTGAGACTTTGTAGGTCTTTTTTGTCGTGTTTTAGTATTAATACTTGCCGAGGTTATTGTACTCTTGAATTTTGTTTTATTGTTATGTGGTGTTTAATATTCTATTTCAACTTTTTAGTTGCTGACAATCTTTTTGAATTAGCTGAACAACTGAATTTTTATTTGGTTGAAGTGGTCAGTGATGTGCTCCTAAAGTTGTCATTATTAAAACTTGTTTTATAATTGATGTAGTTTTTAGGTTTTCAGTTAATCCTCTTACAGGTTTAGGTCTTGTTACTTTGTGTTTGAACCGGGCATGTTTTCAACTGAACTTTGTATGATATTAACAATGTTTGGGGGGGGGGGGGGGGGATTGAACGGGTAATATCTGTTTCTTCTGCATCTTTATCTGTATAATAATCTGTTATTTGCATCCATATAAGATGATATAGGTATAGATAGTGGTTTCAAAATTTTATATTCCTCTAGTATCTATTCAAATTATTATAATGTTTATTTGTGCATTTTAAGTTTTAGTTTCTCATCCTTTCCGTGTGAACTATAAACTATAAATGGCTATATCTGAGACAGCAAGTCCTTTGCCTAATTTATAGTTGGGTTATGTATATTTTATATGACACCAAGTCCAAAATGTATTGAATAGATTTCAAACTGTTAAAATCAATTTACATAATGAATAATGCTTTATATGCAAAATTTATATTTTTTCGAATTATTTTAGTACTAAGTTAAGCGGTCAAAAATGTTAAAAAATTAATGTATTAAAATTAATTTAAAAACTTTCACATTTGATACTAAAAAATTTGAAAAATTATAAATATTGTATGTAAACGCACAACTACTGAAGTAGATCGTTCTGATCGTTTCAAGTTAATTCGATAGGTTTGGAGTGTTATATGAACTAAAATGATAATGATACTGATGTTATCGTAGCCGGATTGGACTGAAATGATGTTATCTTAGCCGGATTGGACTGAAATGATAATAATACTAGACTCTAAACATTACATGCCAACCAAAAGTAATTTAATTTCCGTCTGATATAAACTGTCTCACTAGAAATGTCTAACATTACATTACATGTCATGCCGTCATGATACCAAATATCTATTGTTACTATAATTTCCAAAAGAAATACACAGTGTGTGATTTTCATAACCTATTTATCCGTGAAACATGGACTGCTCTTTCTCCGGAATTAGAATATTACTTTGCACATGTCATTTTGCTAACTATGATTAATGATGATTGATAGCCAACTAATTTCTCGACATCACATTGCATGCTAGTAGGTGAAGTAATTATTTCTTTTCAATGTCAATCAAGCAATCATTCTTTTTGAAATTACATGCAATTTTTCTACAGTCCTAGTTAGTAGATTTTATTAGACTAAAAATCATATTTATTAATAATCCTTCTTACTATTTATTTATTCGTATAATTCTCCGGGATAGTCAATGTTAAAAAGCATTGCTATATCTTGCTCTTTAATTAGGTAAGAATCGAATTGGGAAATTTTTAATTGAAATAGAAAAGAATTGAAAAAAATTAAGCGATAAGTAGGCTAGTATTTCTCAGTGTTGTAAAAAACGTTTAGATCGATTATTCCACCGATTAGTCGTTGGCGGTGATCAAATCGTTACGGATTTTTTCGACTAATTAGCCGATTATTCCCGATTATGACCTATTATTCCTGATTAATTTTTTGATGATATCATATCCGTATGATGACCGTATACCGTTATTTACAACACTGGTATTTCTTTTGACAAGGAAGACTGCAAATATTGAATATTTCTAATTTTCAAAAGCACGTTTATCCTCACAGAACAAAGCGAAAAGTCCAATATTTTGCCTATTTATTTGTCATGAAAAATTCTTATTTTAGCACGTCAAAGGTGAGCTTCATATATCTAGAACTGTAAATCCATTAAACGTAGCAAACTTTTGTTTGAAAAATCTGTAATAAATAATATCCTATGTCAAGGATGGATTCATGATTTTCGTTAGAGGGTGAAAAAATAGCGAATCAAATTTAAATAGCTAATCGGATTTAAACTCATTAACTAATTAGATAATCGATAAAAAAATAATGTTTAACTTATACTTTCCAATTCTCTGATTTAGTAATCATTATTCAAGAAATTCATTTTTTTTTTAACTCTAAATTCAACTCTTACAAGTCAGAAAATTTAGAAGGGAGCCAACAAATTTCAGAGGGGGAATAAAGTTGATCGAGACGATAGATCTCCATTAAAACTCAAAATTCAGAAGGGTCTTGATTTCATATGGGTTCGCTTCTGTTCTATACGAAAGTAGTGTAGAAACGAGTAAAGCTAAGTTGTGTTGTACTCACCAAAGAATTTAGTAGATATAACATTAAAATCTATCGAATTGTGATACAAGAAAAAAAAAATGTTTACTTTAAAGTTTATTTTATTAAAACAGAAAAAAAAAATGTATGTGATACAAATAAGAAATACAAAGCAGGGCCACACTATGTTCCCGAGAGAAAAATTAAAAATTAGTTAATAATTTTTATTCAAGAGCATTTTTGTTATTTAACTAAAGAAAAGGAAAGAGGATGGAAAATGGTAGACATTACCAACTTTTTAAAATAAGAGAGAGAGGCTGTTTGTTTGTTTGTTTCTCCTCGTAATTTTGTATAAAGGACTGGACTATAAAGTAAAAATAGTACACCTTCCTTGCCTCCGTGCTTTGCGCTGTTTCCTTTTCCATTGTCACTTACTCGTCAACTCGCCTTTTCCTTTCCCATGAGAAAGGTTTCTCTCCTCTCAGAAATCTAAATTTCTCATTTGGAATTATTCAGAATTGCTTCAATCAATGAACTCCTTATTCTCGCAAGTTTAGATCTTTATTCATTTATTGAACTGAGAAAGATCCAACTTTTTTATTTGAGAAATTTGCTCAGCTCAAATTCCTCAAGCGTCAATCTTTGATGTCATTTCATATTCTCATAACTGAAATTGTGCATAAAAATATTCAAACTGTGCATTTTGGAACGAATTGTCAATCTTCATGAAATGGTGTTGGATAAACTAGATCATGTCTCTAGGGTTTCCTAAAGAAGAGGAATGATTCAGACTTCCTGCTAGTTTTTGCTAGATCATGTCCCCATAAAGATTAGTCCAATGAGAAGGTGGAGATTATCCCATGTTCTACTTTTTGTTGGATCTCTATATCTCCTCATTCTCTCCTTTCAATTTCACAAATTCCTTGAGATTGCTGTCCAGATCAGTGGTGATGATACCTTCACTGGCCTAGACACTCCTGCAATCTCCATGGAACCGATGCACCGTAACACTTTACACCATAGGATACTAGAAAATACACTCAGCCTTGGTACACACCGCAATCACTCATCTACTGTACATCTCCTACCTGTTAGACCTGTTTGGCACCATAACAAAAACACACAAAATGAAAGCTTAAATTTAACTGAACTGGAGAAAATGGCCGAGGAGGCATGGATCCTTGGTCAAAAGGCATGGTCAGAAATAGCAAATTTCGAACTAAATGGTTCAAACTTCCGTGACCAACTATCCAATTTGGGTAGACAAAATGACCCTAGCTGTCCTTCTGGTGTCTCAGTAACTGGTACAGAGATTGGTACTGACCGAATGGTCTTCCTTTCGTGTGGATTGTCTGCTGGGTCTGCCATAACCCTGGTTGGCACACCTCGTGTGGCTCATGAAGAATTTGTACATGGTACTGGTACTGATACAGTGATGGTATCTCAATTTGCTGTGGAATTGCAAGGGCTGAGAGCTGTTGATGGAGAGGATGCACCGAAGATACTCCATCTTAACCCGAGAGTAAGAGGGGACTGGAATAAGAGGCCTGTGATTGAGCACAACACATGTTATAGGATGCAATGGGGACACGCATTGCGATGTGATGGTTCCCCCTCACAGGACGAAGATGACAGAGGTACTAATGCTGCCAATGGTACTTGTACCAATTTCTGGTACTTGGTTTGTGTTGTATGGCAATTTTGCTGTGGTACTGGTAACACTTGTTTTGGTACTTGATTTTGGTCTAGTCATACTTGTTGATTTTTGTCTGGTGTTCAGCACTGGTGGTAGCTGTACTTTGTTTGTGGTACTGGTGTGTACACCAGTCAGTACCAGATTTGCACTATGGTGCCGCTACTAATCATACATATCATTCAGATACTGTGTATATCTGTCTTTTCCTGGCACATACTATTTGCCAATTCACGACCATAACTATAAATTAAAGGTACAGTTATAGACAGGATGGCCATTTTTGGGTTCTTTAATGATGTAACTTATTTTAATACCTTTCTTTTGAACCCTGATGGGGGATCTCTTGTAGATATTATATAGTTGGGTGGCTTGACCTTCAACCCTTGATAAAAAAAATCCTCTCTTTTAATTGCATTTTTAAAAGAATACAATTTATGTGTGTAGTGGATGGGTTCATTAAATGTGAGAAGTGGGCCCGAGACGATGTTACGGATTCCAAGGAGTCAAAGTCAACTTCATGGTTAAAAAGATTTATTGGCCGAGCAAAGAAGCCAGCTATGACTTGGCCTTTCCCTTTTGTCGAGGGGAGAATGTTTGTACTTACCATACAAGCTGGAGTGGAGGGTTACCACATTTTGGTTGGTGGCCGGCACATCACTTCTTTTCCCTATCGTCCGGTAATTCTTATGTTTTTATTTTGGCTGCTTTTCGTGACTAAAATAGTATGCATTTGAACTGCCACTTATAGTTTCTTCTATCACTTCTAGGGTTTCTCACTAGAGGATGCAACTGGATTGGCGATACAGGGAGATGTTGACATACACTCTGTGTATGCAACTGCACTTCCTGCTACTCATCCAAGCTTCTCTCTCAAGCAAGTCATAGAAATGTCAGATGAGTGGCGTGCGCCACCTCTGCCAAAGGGTCCAGTGTTTTTGTTTATTGGTATTCTTTCGGCCTCAAACCACTTTGCTGAGAGGATGGCAATAAGAAAGACATGGATGCAATACAAGGATATCAAATCTTCTAATGTGGTTGCAAGATTTTTTATTGCTCTGGTAAGGGAAATGGTATGGTGTTGAGCGGCTGATATGTACCTTCTTGGGGCTTTTGTACTGTTAAGTGGAGGTAAAAGAAGCATTTACTGGTACTTATTGTACATGCTGCTATCCACAAGGACTGTGTGCTTTATTCCAGTATGGATTGGTACATAATAATGCTTAATGCGCATAATTTGACTGCTATCATTTTGTTCAGTCTCTATATCACTTAGTTGTATACTGGTACCATAGACAAGGTCCAATCAAAATCATGACCTCTTGGGTAATATCCTTGTATTGATTTGTTGGTTTGCAATTTTTGTGCAGAATCAGAGGAAAAAAGTGAATGCAGTACTGAAGAAAGAGGCCGAGTATTTTGGAGATATTGTGCTTTTACCATTTATAGACCGCTACGAGCTTGTTGTTCTCAAAACCATAGCCATCTGTGAATATGGGGTCTCTCTATCTCTCTGTACTTTTTTCTACATCGATTGATCTAAATACTCGCTGTTCATACATGATATACTAATACAAGATTAAACCAACAATAGTAATTATATGCAAAATGGGAAAGTATCTTGTATGCTGATGGATAAGACATGAGAAATAAAAACCGTTTGCAGCTTCTTTTTTTTGGTTATTGAAATGATCCAAAGCAACCCCTCTTTCCTTCATCTTTTCTTGGGGGAGGATGTGAGGTGGGAGGGGTTGCTTGAGTAATCTTTTCAAGATAGAAAAGACCAAGGAAATAGGAGATGTTATTATATTTTAGGAGGCCTGTTGCCATAATATATGTATTGCACAGTTGAGGTGATATTATCAGCTCTTGTGGGCTACCAGGTCCCTCCTTATAGAATGAAATAGATGTGAATTGATCTGTACAACACCAAGACTCATACAACTTATTAAGTTTACAGAAACAAATACTTGCAGGTGAAAAACATCTCTGCGGCATATATAATGAAATGTGACGATGACACATTTGTTCGCGTAAATTTCATTATGGGAAGAATAAAATTAATCTCTACTGAAAGACCCCTTTATTTGGGTAACCTCAATCTCTTGCATAGGCCCCTTCGATACGGCAAATGGGCTGTCTCTTTTGAGGTACAATTACTCTTTCATTGTTGTGAATTACTTTTATTTTTTATTTTTTTTCTGCTTTTAGTATGTTTTGTATTTATTATCACTAGTTATAGCTGTCCTTGGAACAACTCATTCAAAGTCTTCCTAGGAAAGAGCAGGTTGATTAAAAATATTACAGTTTTGGTTGGAGTGATGGGAGGAACTGACATTATTTTGCCTGACCCCTACTAATATTAAGCTGACTCTTGGTAGTATGTGGCGGGTCGGATAAAGTAAAAGCTCCCTGTCAAGTCTCTCTCTCTCTCTCTGTGCAGTCACTTTTCAACTTATTCAAAGAACTGTTTTAGGAGTTCATAGTAAAGCTGAAATTGGTCATTCGAAGTCTGGCATTTTGAGTTTCTTTCTATCTTGTCACTTCAATCGACCTAACAATCTCTTCATGTTAAAATGGAACTCATGCACACTAATCTTTTTGAATGCTTAATGTAGGAATGGCCAGAAAATATATATCCGCCATATGCAAATGGACCTGGATACGTTATTTCATGCGATATAGCCCAATTTATAGTTTCTCAGCATGCAAATCAGAGCCTAAGGGTCAGTCTCTCTCTCTCTCTCTCTCTCTCATGGCATAACAAGAGATCTCAATTGTCCGACAACAAGCATCGAGAACATCCCCCAATGATCCCTTCCACATTGTTCATGGACATTGAAAGACCAAGTTGCCCCTCAATCTACGTGAGAGAACATGTAATGGGGGGTAACACTGGCTTTCTCTTTTCTGACAAATTGGGCATGAAAACAGTGTTAACTTCCGTTTTGTTGGTTAATGCCCTCATAAAAATAAAGAAATATGGAAGAGGATTTTGTTGGGGCCTTGCACAGAGGGTCATCTCAAAAGTATGTATACCCTCACAAGCATTGAGGACATCCTCTGTGCTTGTAACTCCTCCAATTTCTCGAAAAGATGGTCAAACTCCTGCATCTCGTTTCTATTTGTTATTTGTTCAGATCTTTTGGAAAAATTATGAGAGGTGGCAAAGATGACATATTCCATGCTATATTATGCAACATATTTTGTGTGATACAACAGAGAATTTCTTGTTTTATTATGTATTTATTTATTAATTTATCTGTTCATTGTTCTGTATGTGATGTAGTTATTTAAAATGGAAGATGTTAGCATGGGTCTATGGGTGGAGAAATTGAACTCTACTGATCCAGTCCAGTACTCCCATAGTTGGAAATTCTGTCAGTATGGCTGCTTGGAGAACTATTTGACTGCACACTACCAGTCCCCTCGACAGATGCTCTGTCTATGGAACAAATTGTCTCATGGCCGGGCCCACTGCTGTAATTTCAGATAACCCCTCTCAAACCTCGCATTAGGTTACTTGTTTTGGTTTATTGAATTGCTGTAGATATATGAAATTGTGAATGTAACCCATCAATGTGTAGTAGCCGGAATATGGTTATTGCAACGGGATTTGTGTCAGCTAAAGATAAAAGAGTGGTTTTCTTTGCTTCTGCTCTTTTATTGAAGAGGGGTCCTGTACACGGGTAGATTGTCTGTTTTGGGATCAATTTTGCAAATTGGAGAAATTGCAAGATTTCTCTATTATTAAGGTGGAGGAGATTCTACAATTGAAGTTAAAGGCTCTGGTGGTATGAACAATCTTTTCTAAATATTTTAATCAAATATTACTTGTTATCTTGTTATTTTTTCCTCAATTTGCCCCAAGGGGTAGAATGACACTTTTACTTTGTAAAGTTAAGAGTTACGAAGAGGGGCAAAATTGCTGTTGGGGGCCTTCTCTGTGCCATTTTTAATTTTTAGCTGGTTTGCCTTACTAAGAAAATTATATGCATATGTAATTAACTACTGACACGCCTAGAATTCATGTTTCAAACATGACTTTACAAAACAAATTTTAAAATTTCATTTTGGGAAGTTAAACTGCTGACTGATTGCTATATTTTTCTCTAGGAATTTGAGAAAGTTACATGAAATATATAAGCTATGAAAGCAAGGAATTGTTTGAATATACGACAACATCCTATAGATACTAGAAAAACAAAAAAAGGAGAAAATTTGAACTTTAAATTAGTTCTACTTCAATTTTTTTTGTAATAATTATGTTATTGGATTTTTATTTTGACCCTCGTTGACAAAAACCAAACCCAACTTAGAAACACTGACATAATGCATGCTATGACAAAATAGCATTGATTTAATATTGTTGTACCCTCCATGCCAAGATTATGTCCTCTTTTAAGGTATCATCCTTCTCATGGGAACTAACTACATTGACAAACACATAAATCATGACAAACCTCTACACAAATAATAAATCCTCTCCAAGAGTGTTTCTCTTCTCTTTATTGAGAAACAAGTAAAAGAGGTTAATTCCAATCTACATGGATACCCTCCTTTTGATCATAGTTTTCTCTTCATTGATTCTTATCTCAAACATTTTTAGAAGAAAGTCTCACACCTCAAATCTAAGGCTACCACCGGGACCGCCTCGGTGGCCCGTTTTTGGTAACCTCTTACAACTGGGCCCCCTCCCTCATAGAGACTTTGCAAATTTTTGCACTGAATATGGCCCGTTAGTTTATCTCCAGCTAGGCAACGTTGATGCCATCACAACGGATGATCCAGATGTAATCCGAGAAATCCTTCTCAAACAAGATGATGTTTTCGCTTCCAGGCCAAGTACACTCGCAGCTGTGCACCTGGCGTACCGTTGCGGTGACGTGGCATTGGCCCCCCTGGGACCACATTGGAAGCGCATGAGGCGGATTTGCATGGAGCATTTGTTAACAACCAAGCGGCTGGAGTCCTTCTCGTCACATCGGGCTGAGGAGGCACAGCATTTGGTCAAGTCTGTGTGGGGCCAGGCCCAGAAAGGGCAGCCCGTTAATTTAAGGGAGATTCTTGGCGCCTTTTCTATGAATAATGTTACTAGGATGCTACTAGGGAAACAATATTTTGGTACCGGATCGGCGGGACCTAACGAGGCAATGGAATTCATGCATATAACACATGAACTTTTTTGGTTGTTGGGTTTGATTTATTTGGGGGATTATTTACCTGCTTGGAGGTGGATCGATCTGTATGGATGCGAAAAGAAGATGAGAGAGGTGGAGAAAAAAATAGACGAGTTTCACCAGAAGATAATCGATGAACATAGGGAGAGAAGAGAAAGAAAGAGGAAGAGAGAAGATGATGATAATGCTGCTAATGATCATGATAATGGAAACAAAGTGGAGATGGATTTTGTTGATGTGCTTCTTTCTTTGCCAGGGGATAATGGCAAAGCGGTCATGGATGATGTCGAGATCAAAGCTCTCATGCAGGTAGGTGATGCCATGCATTTTCTACTTCTAAATTTTGCACAAGGTTTTCACTTTAAAAGATAATGTTATCCATTGTTTCATTATATCAGAGTTAATCAAAATCATTTTTGGTCATGCTACAGATTAATTGTTGCCAAAATTAATAATGATATGAATATATAGTTAATAGTAAAAACGATATATATTTTTCATACAGGACATGATTGCAGCTGCTACTGATACATCGTCTGTGACGAATGAGTGGGCCATGGCAGAGGTGATTAGAAATCCTCATGTGCTCAAACGGGTCCAATCCGAGCTTGATTCTGTCGTGGGACCCAACCGCATGGTCCAAGAGTCTGACTTAGCTCAACTACCCTATCTACGATCTATCGTTCGAGAGACATTCCGCGTGCACCCTGCTGGTCCCTTCTTAATCCCTCATGAATCATTAAAACCGACCAAAATCAGAGGATATGACATACCGGCCAAGACCCGCATTTTCATAAATACACACGCATTAGGCCGAAATATGCGAGTGTGGAATAACATTGAAGAATTTAGGCCGGAGAGACACCTGGAGGATGGTGATAAGAGGGTTGAGATAAGCCACGGGCCTGATTTCAAAATTTTACCGTTTGGGGCCGGTAAAAGAAAGTGTCCTGGTGCACCTCTTGGTACGACGATGGTGCTCATGGCTTTAGCGAGGTTATTTCATTGCTTCGATTGGTCACCACCAGGCGGAATGCGGCCAGAAGACATAGATACACAGGAGGTGTATGGTATGACTATGCCTAAAGAGCAACCTCTCATAGCCATTGCTAGGCCAAGGTTGTCACCTAATTTGTACTGTTAATGGATCGTATGTACAATAATGGCCAAAAAAGAAAATCACATGGAATTCAACGGATTTTGATTTATGGGGTTTTCTTAATAATCTATAGATTGTCAAAATAATTTCACATATTTTAGGACCACAACAATAATAGTTTATCTGTTAATAACCTTTGGAGCAAGTAATACAAAAGATGTTAACTTTGCCTGAAGAGAAGGCTTATTGGACTAAATACAAACTATAAGTTTTCCTTGAACTAATTAATAGCAAGTAATAATAATTTGGGATTGAAGTTGTGGTACTATGCATAGTGCAGATAATTGGTTTGTAATATTAATCAATATCTCTATTTTAAAGTCAAAATAGTTGATATGAGCCGTTCAATATGGTTTCAATATTGATTAGATAGGTAAAAAATCTTTTACTGTTTTTTTGATAGGTAGAAAATCATTTGATCTAAAACTTGTAGATCATTTAAAAATAGTGATTTTCTAGCTACCTACCTAACAAAATAGTAAAAATATTCTAAAAAAAATGTAAAATATAGTCTGCAAATATATTTTTATATGAATGTCATGTTGAACGGTTCATATCGAATTATTCGAATTTTGAAAACAAAGATATTAATCCATAGTATGAACCAATCTGCGCTATGCCTAATACAATATATATATAGTCTCACTCATAATTTGGATAATAAATTTATAATTGGGAGAAGGTTAACTTATAAGCAAGTTTATTATAATTAAGCACACAAATTAAAAAGCAAAGTAACTAGCTAGCTAGCTAGAGAGCTCTAATTAATATTTATTCTTCAGCTTTTGTAACGAACATGCATTATCTTCATTATATCACCTTATCTTTCTTTCTGTTTTGAGAACAATATATAACCTAAGAAAAGCAACCTGTATGGTTCCATTTTACAAACAAACTCTATTTGGCATCATCTGCCCCCCTCACCTCTATAAATTCCCTGCTCAAAACAGACCTCCACCATCACTTCACAGTTCACACTTTCTGGACCCTCAAACAG
This sequence comes from Carex rostrata, assembly GCF_964058835.1. Classification (NCBI taxonomy): domain Eukaryota; kingdom Viridiplantae; phylum Streptophyta; class Magnoliopsida; order Poales; family Cyperaceae; genus Carex; species Carex rostrata. The sequence goes on along the minus strand of NC_135931.1, from coordinate 1,122,069 downwards.
CAGCAAGCCAGCAACACAGAAAAACTTATTACAAAACACACCAATTTATCATGAAGGGTGTCGCCGCAGCTCTACTTGTTGTCGTTGCAGTGGCCTACTTGGTTGCATCACCAACCCACGCTTTATCATGCGGTGACGTGGACCTCTGTGTGGCGCCCTGTGTGGGATACCTGACTGGGGAAGAGAAGGCGCCATCTGGGTCGTGCTGTGCTGGGGTCAAGCTGCTAACGAAATTGCCGAAAAACACAACCGAGCGCCGCTTTTCGTGCAGTTGCATGAAGCAGGCGGCAGGTCAAATCTCGGGACTTAAGGATGATGCTGTTGCAAACCTCCCTTCTGCCTGTGGCACACCATTGCCCTTCTCTATCAGCAAAGACTTCAACTGTAACAGGTGATCAATTTGTGTACACTAATTACACTTGATCGATTAGATGTGTACCAACTTTTTTAAGCTTGATAGGCTACCTAGCTAACCAAGCCCTTGGTTTAATTAGGTACATAACTTCTTGGGTGAGTCTATGGTACTATGCATATCATCGGTTGGTCGTAATACGGATCAATAATTAATTCAAGTTTAAAAATTCTAACGGTCAATCCTAACCGTTCAATATAATCTCCATGTGAATATGTGCTTGCAGACTAAATTTTATATTTTTTAGAATTCTTTTACTACTTTATAAGATAGGTAGAAAATTACTTGATTTGAAAATTCTGAACCATTGATCCGTATTACAGACCAAATCGTAATATGCATGCATAGTGCCATAGACTCACTCTAATTTCTTTATGTTATTAATTATGAAGATTTTAATTGTGGGTATTTTTTGGAGAATGCAGCATTCCGTGAACTACAAGAAGAGATCTCAAGTCAGAAGGAAAAGAGAATAAATTAAGGAGGCGGCATTACTATAATTGAAGTGATGAAATGAAAAAAAAAAAAAAAAAAAAAAGCTAGCTACTTGCATGTATTATTAGATATATGTATTGGAGAAACTAGCTGTCTAGTTTATTCTGCACAAAATAAAAATAAGATATAAAGATTTTGCTTATCTTCTTGGCTTAATTCTTAATCTCTCTCCTTCCGTATATTGCTCCAACATTTTCGAGTTTTCTCCATTTTTCACATGTTTGCAGTGTTTTTTTTTTTTATCATCAAACAAAATAACGAAAGAATAGTGGTATTCAAATTAATAGACAAACATAATGAAAAAAGTGCTAATTTAAATGAGAAGGATTAAAATGCACAATTGGTTTTGTGTCATAACTATACCCCACGTCTCTATCTTCGTTTACAAAGTTTAAATAGTCGATCCGAACCGTTCATCTTTACATATTAAAATGTGCTTAGAGACCAAATTTTATATTTTTTGGAATTTTTTTACTATTTTTTTAGATAGATACAAAATTACTGTTTTTGGATGGTCCAGATGCAGTGATTTTGTACCTATATAAAAAAATAGTAAAAAAATTAAAAAAAATATAAAATTTAGTCTCTAAGCACATTTTAATGAGTATGGCTAATATAACATCAGTGTTATTTTAGTCTATATAACACCAACTCTAAAACCTATTAAATTGAGTTCAAATAGTAAATCTAAACCTTTCAAACCAATATACTTCATTAGTTGTGCGTTTACATGTAAAATTTACAAGTTTTTGAGTTTATTTGGTATCAAGTCAAGAGATCAAATTTGTGAGTTTTAAAGTTAATTTAATACATTCATTTTTCAATTTTTTTGCCGCTTTATTTGATACTAAAATAACTCGAAAATATAAAAAGTTTGCATGTAAATGCATCACTTATAAAGTAAATTAGTTTGAACGGTTTGAATTCGCCATTTAAACTCGATTTGATAGGTTTTGAAGTTGGTGTTATATAGACTTAAATGACACTAATGTTATATTAGCCATGCTCCATTTTAATATGTAGAACAAGATGAACGGTTCGGATCGACTGTTTGAGCTTTGTAAACGGAGATATAGAAGTGGAATATGGTTGGGGCACAAAACCAATGGTGCATTTTAACTCTACTCAATTTAAATAGAGTAGAGAGAGTGTTGATTGTGCATTATTCAAAACAATATTGAGTTATTAGTAAAATCAGGGTTCTAAATGGCGTACTATGGCGTTTTTGGATTATAAAAACTATGGCACTATATATAGCAGCGCAATATGACAATAACGTTGTTTTTTTAGTCGTTCCAATATGACACGATAAATGCTATTTAAACTTTTGATAAAATGACACTAAAGTACAAGCTTAGTAACAATATTTTGTCGATTAGTTGCGAATTATTTGTTTTCAGTACCTTTGTAAGAGAATAGACAAATTAAATGAGTCTTCAAATTTTTCTCAATTATTTACGAATTATATCTGAATTATACTATTTTTTTTTGAATTATTTTCAAACTTATTTTATTCCTTAAAACTTTAAAATTTATATCAAATTTATATACATTATAAAAAAAATATATTTCACATTATATTTGTATAACTAAATTTCTAAACTTTAGTAAATTATTAATAAGAAAGGCACAATATTGGATCCCAATTGTAGAATGGAGTCTTGAGTGTGTGCGTTATGGTGTGAGTGAGGAGCTTATAAGACTTATCAAACAAAATAAAAAATAAATTGAATAAACCACACTCTGAAGCGTCTTTCCATCATATCGATGCGCTTCAAACTAAAGCCACGAGGATCTAGCAAATTAAGGGTCTGATCGGAAATAAAATCTTTCTTCGAAAATTTAATAAGAGGAGGGTTCAAATGCCTCCATTTTTTGTGTCTCCATCATGCTTTCATTTTTAAAAATTTTAATAACTCAAAATTTAAATCTTAAAATTCAAAATAAAACCATTAGATGTAATATACATCATTTTATCTATGCACGTGTAAAAAATTATGGCATTTCAACTTTGTTTTGGTTGTTATCTTGAGTTTGTAAAAATGTATACTAATATGGATAATTTTTAGGCGTTGATTTTTTAACTTATTGATTCACATAAAAGAAAAAATCAAAATGTGATAATTTTTTATGGACACAGAGAGAAAATAACATAGATCACATCTAACGGTTTTATTTTGACGTTTAAGTTTTAAACTTTGAGTTATTTAAGTTTTTAAAAATGGAGGCATGATGGAGGCACAAAAAATGAAGGCATTTGAACCCTCTCATTTAATAAATATGATGGATGTTTTTTGTAAATTTAATAAATATGATGGATGTTCGTTCTTTCTTCGAAAATGAAATCTTCTAACTAGTAAATGGCTTTTAATCAAAAAATTTCAAATCAAAATAATTTCTATTCATCTCTTTTCTAACAAAATAAACTCATTTCTCATATGCTCTATTGTTTCCGTTAAGAGAGTATTTTTTTTTTTAATTTATTTATGGTATGTGTAACATGCATCTTTAGGTTTGACAAAAATAGAAATCAATACTATAGTATAATTGATGTAGCTAATTAAGAACTGAATATATTGGAAGATAATCAGTTGCTTGAAATTTTCTGTTTGGACTTTTAAATAAAAAGCTATGTTGTATAGCATGCACTATTTTGTGTTACGTATTATAACAGATAATTTAGCATACTTTTTTCATTAGTATCTGAATTAGCACATTTTTATCTTATAATTTAGCGTTTAGAGTCTGAAAATACTATAGTGTACTATTTAGAACACTGATTTATTTAATCCAACTTCACATTATTTATTAACAATCTACTGTAAAAAAATATTTTGTCAATAAACATTTTATATATATTTTTTTTTTGTACAAAAATCACTAAAAAATATGATTACTTATATATAAATAACGTAGTAAATGTAAATTATCATGAATAATTTTCACATTTAATTTATGATTAAAAAATAAAGTAGAGTATAACATAACACTATAATATAAAACTTACATCAATAAATGCTATATTAATAAATTGTTTGTATTAAACTTATATTGATAAAATATTCTATAAATTCTCAATATCATATTGACAAGAAGTCCATAAAAATTGTTTTAAATGCTCATATATTTGTTTTCTTCATTAATGCTTAGAACATGATGATCTATAAAGAAAAGATCTTGTCAATAGATAAACTCATTACGTTGTTTTCAATCAAAATATTGTATGAATAAATTGACATTAATAGTTTGTGATGTCAAGTAATATATTCAGATCAATGGTATCAAAATTAAGAGAAAAAATTATAAAATTTAAACAATATATTTGATTTTGATCATTTTACATATTAAAGCGAGTGTATCATAATATGAAAATCTTTTAAATTTATAAACTTATAAAAATAGTTAAATACATACCTTGTCTGTTTGAAACTTGAATTCAATATGCTGTTTTGAAAATTGTGATGATTGAAATCAAACTTTAAACAATATATACAACAAGTTAAATCAGCTAGAAGCAAATTCAGATCATATCATGATTTTCAAACTATAAATTATAGCAATACAGACTTAAAAAAAAAAGAGAAAAAGAGTATCTAGCAATTATGGAAATGAAATTATTATTATATTATAACTATACTAATTACAATATAAACAAATATGATAGTTAGAAATACATTCAAAGAGAATTAAAATTGTTCATACATTAATTTTCTTTTAAAGTATTATTGTGTCGAGTATAAGTAAGATTCCATAACCAGAGTAGAACTAGAGTGTTCTTAAGTTCATCAAGTTCCTTGGTGAGGTCAAGTCTAAAACTGATCGAATCGGTTTTAAACGACGAATCCAAGTCATTGAAACCCATCTATTTTACGAGTGATGTGTCTACATGTAAAAAAAAAAAATTGAAATTAATTTTGCATAGAGTCAAGTGGTCAAAATACGTTAAAAAAAATGAATGCATTAAAATTAATTTATTAACCTTCTAATTTTGACCACTTGACTTTATATTAAATTAATTCGAATGTTTAAAACTTTCATATGTAGACGCATCACTCCTAAGGTAGGTGGATTTCAACAGTTCAGATTCGTCATTTGAAACCGATTTGATGAATTTTGAACTTTTAGAGTAAGAACACCCTAGTTCTACCATAACCATATGATTATTGTTATTTTTCAAATTAAAGAGGCCCACCGCCCCATGCCCATGAGGGTATTTTAGTAATAAATTACAATTACTGTAAATGTAAAGTAGGCTGGCAATCTTTATCTGTACCTCCGACAAAATTTAAATTTAATTATGGGCCATAATCCTGATTCATCAAGATTGACCCATATATTTGGGCCACTAATTAAATTAGTCGGCCCATATTTAATCATTGGAGACTCTACGGAACACGTGGCGACAAAGAGAGAGAGAGAGAGAGAGAGAAGGGGAAGATACCAATTCGCCTCAATTCGTATTTGTTCATCTTCCTCGAGAAACCAGGTTTGCGATTTATACCTTAATTATTGATTATAGTCAACAAAATTAATGCAGTCATACAGTAGTAATTCATGAACCAAATCAAATCTGAAAAATCAGTCAAGATCGGCGTAAATCGTCGGGCATAAGGTGAGTCTCTCCCGATTCAAGCGTTTATCGGATCGGATCGGATCATGGGCTACCGATAGATAGATTTTGCAAACCATGGTAGCAACGCAATTCAATGGAGTGACTATTGCTTGCTATGGTAGAAATGGGGGGTGACAATATAGCAACCTTCATTTCATCTTTCGAATTAGGACCCAACCAAGTATTAACTAGTCGTCGCTTGTGCAATTGATTATCAGCTCTGTATTTCTTTTGCAGGAACATTTGTGTTTTTTTTACACGACTATTATGTTCTTATTTACTTTATTTATTGTTTTCAGAAATGGCAAATCCTGCAGAACTATGGGTGAAAGAATACGGAGAGGCCAGTAGGCTTGCAGATGAGGTCAGCAAGATGCTGGCAGAGCGTGGGTCCCTTCCGCCATCTGGCCCAGAGACACAGAGATATCTGTCAGGCTTGCGCAGACGAATAACCATTCTTGGCACTCGACTTGCAAAACTGGAAGGGGATCTTTCCAGTCTACCAAGAAAATCCATGTAATATGTTTGCATTTTTTGTGCTTGATTATACCAGACTAACAGTAACGGTACAAACTGAGATTTCCTGTAATTGTAATGGAAATTTGGAATTTTGCATACAAATTTAGGATCTGCATTTTAGCTACATGACCCCAACAAGAAGAGAGGAGCCCAAAAGGGACAAAATAAGTTTAAATTAGATCTAGCAAGTTACTGGTTCAGAACATATTTTTTTTTTTTTTTGATTGAGTTCAGAACATATTGGTGCAGACCAGAGCACCAGTATTATTTCAGGCAAACCGGACATTAGGATATTTACTATGGGTTGTTTATTATACCAAATCATGGGCTGCAATACTTTTGGGCCATACCATAGAAAATTTTCACTTAATTTACAGATGGTTTTAATCTAATAGATCGGATAAAGAGATGCACAAGAGGCAGGAAATGCTCTCAAATCTGAGAGCAAGAGAAAAACAGATGGCTTCTTCTTTAAATATGACTTATGCAGCTAACAGGTTTGTTCTCTCTGTTTTTATTCTTCTTCCGTACCTGTACCGGTCACACTGTGTCATGTGGATTCTACTTTGAGCCTTGGCTAGACATTACTTAAAAGTTATTATCACTAGTTAGTAGTAAATATTTCTTATTGGTACTATACTTGACCTGACTGATCTATTACCGGTTGGTTTCTCAACCACCACAAAGGGCTTTGCTGTATTTTTTTTTTCCTATAAAGATAAATAAATGCTATTACGTTCGATAAATGAATGATGAAGGGAGGATTTGCTGGGATCAAGCAAGGGGCCTGCAGATGAAGTAAAGAGAGCTGCTGGGTTAGATAATCAAGGTGTTGTCGGTCTTCAGAGACAAATTATGCGAGGTACCATTTTGTTATATTGACCATTTGGTGAGATCCAGGCAACAAATGGCGGTTGGGTCATTTGGGCTCTGTTCCATTTTTATTCAGTCTCTTTTCAGATGATTGAATTTTGATTATTTTGAGTCTCAGGTAAGACCTTGGACATTGGGCTTCTCTGAGGTAATTTCAAGTTATTACCCTGTAAAGTCGATTCCATAATGATGTGGAGTTTCTCTATTTTTGGGGAAGGTCAGGTTATGTTAAATGTGGGTCTTCAAGTCAGTTGGGTTTTATGTTAGTTGTATTTGAGATCAGGATAGACCTTGTGTGTCATGTGGATTGCTTTGGGTTTGAGTTGGATTTCATTTTTGTATTTGGTTTGGGGTGTTACTTGGTGGGAAAAGAAATGTTTTTTTTTAAAGTGTTGTATTAAAACAACAGACTTTGTTATTTTCACCTGTTATATGATACTTATTGTTAATAATATATGTGCAGAGCAAGATGAGGGGTTAGAGAAGCTGGAGGAGACGGTGCATAGCACAAAGCATATTGCGTTGGCAGTTAATGAGGAACTAAGTTTGCATACCAGATTGATTGTTAGTATCTACATTTTCAACAGAATTTATTCAATTAGGAAATAATTAAATTTCATGTTGGTGTATTTCTATAGAAAGTAATAAATGAAAATAAGACCCTCAACCTTCGTAGTCACTAAATCCTCCCGAACAATGGTTTTTTTAATATGGATTAAGATCACCTCTTTGAGTCTCCTTTTGCCCCATTTCTTAATCCTTGCCTGGATTCTTGAGGTACTTGTACCCATAGATTAAACCTCCTTAGCTCCTCAGCCACTTTTGCCATATTAAGCCTCTTATCTCTTAATCCACGCAACCAAACACAACCTCCTTAGCATGGATTGAAATTAGATCCTTACTGAGCATCCTGACAAGCTTAATCACTCCATATCAAATTTTCTACTTGTATATGTGATTTATTTCTAATTAATGTTTGGTATTTCTAATTTGGTAATGTGGCTACATTGTGCTATAATTGGTACAGGATACCTTGGACCAGCGTGTGGAAGCTACTGATTCGCGCCTTCAGGTATTACTTTTCATTTAGTTTATCATTTTAGTTCTGTTTTGTCATACATCCATAGGGCATTAATAGTCTGGTATAGCAAATCTACTGTTGTACAAGTGATGTGGACCTACAAAAAGAGGGGGACGAGCCAAAAATGCAAAATATTAATTGGGTTTGGTGGTATGTATTACGGTGCCATCAAGTTAGCTGCATCTGCCAACTTATTACTATGCCTCTTTATTTGCACTACTAGTAATATTGTACCTGTACTATTGAAGCATTCTTGTACCAAAATTTGCGGGGAAGCTGGTTCGTCTTGTACAACATAGGTAGGAAGAATTACCATAGGAAAATATTGGAATTATTACTCTAGCGAGTTTTTCTTTTATTTATATATATATTTAAAAAAAAAGAAAGATATTCCTACTTCAATGTATCATTTCTAACAAATGAAATACTTTGAAATTTTTTGTGAGAACAGAGGGTGCAAAAGAGACTCGCAATTTTGAACAAAAGAAACAAAGCTGGTTGCTCTTGCATGTGCCTCCTACTGTCAATCGTTGCCATTGTAATTTTGGCAGCCATTGTCTGGATGCTCCTGAAGTACTTGTAAAAAGAAAGTACATATTTCATTGAGGTTTTAAACAAAACTGTGGCTTGCCTTTGAAGAATTTGTTGTGTACATGTTTGTTTTCTCTTGGTTTTATTTTGGTGGCCCGTTCAAATTTTTCTTGCCTTTGCTCTTGAAGTTTCTTTTGGATCATTGAAGACTATTCGGGCATGATCTTAAATATCCTGTTTTTAATCCAATGGAGTAGATTAGGTCTGAAGTCTACCTTCTCCAAGTCTGCCTAAATTAATGGGCCCCAGTTGATGTGGGACGAGAATGTATGATCTGAATCGAGTGATTAAGTTGATGCCAGTAGTCATGTGATTGGGAAAAAAAATTGGGTAATAAGCAACTATGCTAATCTTTGGAGAACGTCAAGTGTAAAGGTGTGATAATTTGAACGATGCCATTGCAGTATAGCCTTTTATGCATACTGATTATTTGTTTCACCCTTGTTTGTGTGATCTAGCACCCAAGTTAAGTGGTGCTTCTGTAAAAGTACTGTGTGCTGTTTGGCTTTGGAATGGAAGTTTCAATTGCATGTTCTGTGATGAATCAAGAAGATGTTTCCTTTATTTGTTTCTGTTCATTTGTGTTATTATATATAATATACCATTTGGTTATTCTCATTTTATTGTTACAGTTGCTATATGTTTTTTTTTTTTTAAAACTTGGATCAATAAGGTGCCATAATTCTTCTCAATAGAAGTTGAAGAAGAATTCCCTTTTGACAATGAGAGTCATTCTTTAGCCAAAGAAAGGTGTTTGAAAAAACAATTCCAGCATTTTATAAATCAAGCACAATATAGTTGAAGTAACTCTTAAAAAAAGAAAAAAGAAAAAAGAAATCAAGCACAAGTCACAATGATAGTCTAGCCATTAAAATGAAGTAAAGTTGGATAGCAGATGATAGCATGATATAATATTTTCAGTCTGCAATTACCAAGTTAACATGTTGTGCAGAGAGTAAAATTGAGAGCAACTTAGTTCCTTGGGTCTATACCATCATGTCCAGCAAGCATTCTATACTTGTCTCGGCGAGTTAAATTGGTGCACTCAAACCCCAGGGTCTGCCCCAACTGGGCTTGAATACCATTTGCTATGTCATAGCATAACTCGTTTGAATCCGGCCGGCCAGGCACCGGCTCATGAAGGGTCAGCTCATACCAAGGGCAAGGATTCATCAGGAAAAATGGCGAATCTAGCCACTTGAACCCCCTTGCGGTTGTACCACAAAACATGCTACTTCTAGCCCTGACTGCCACTGGTACAATTTTCTCAGCTATTTCGGCAAATAAAGGACTAAACCGGAGCAGGTAAGGCTCTCGGCAAGTGGTACCCTCAGGGCAAACAACGAGGTCCCCATGCTCAAGCATTGATCGCATTACTGCACGGTCCTTTAAGCGGTCTCTTGTCAATCGGACGGTAGGAATGGGAGATATCACCTCTGAAAAGCTGCTTAGGCTGTATGTCACAGCTGAGACCCTTCGAAGAATACCAGTTGACAAAAGCACCGGGTCAAGCAATGTCTGATGGTTGCAAACATACAATGTGCCTTTATTTCTTGCTGAGCCAACTCTTGATTGCGGGTCGGGCTGTTGTTTGGTCTCTGGGTGTTGGACTCTTATCCGGAACCCATTAAGAGCTGTGAACACCAAGATTAGTTTGTATGGGAGAACAATGCCTATGACGATGCGGGAGGTGGCCAAGAATACACCAAAGGGAAGCCAAAGGAGAACAACAAGGAGCATTAATGGATCGGGTCGGGTTACAAGCCGCCCGTCATGAAAAATGAAAGGTTTAGGGTAGTCTCTTCTTGCCAAGGGTGATGCATCCTCTTGTGGTGAAATTAGATAATGCTCCTAAAAATAATAGAAATAGATTAGGTGCTGGTAAATAAATTTTGCATATAATTTTGGTACATACATTCATTCCTGTGAGGGGGAAAACAGTAAAAGAAATGATTAGAGACACACCACCTTTTGTGATTGAGCTATTTGATTCGCTAATATTAGATATATATTACTTAATTAATGATTGAAAGTAACAAGTCTGACAAGAAAAAAAGAGAGACAGGTTTCTAAGTATTGCAATTTGTTTTGTAGATTGTGACCGCAGCTTTCTTGTAAAGTAAAACAAGTGACAGTTTTCAAATTGGTGCCGTTCTCTTTTTTCTTCACTGTCAAGTTATTACTACTGCAGATTTTAATTCTCTAAGCCAAATATCACAACTTATTTTGTACTGTTATTATTATTATTATTATTATTATTTGCATCAGAGCCCTCTATTCTTGTTTTTTTTTTTTTTTTTTTTGTTATAATCTTGACACAAAACATCACTTTGAAGTGGTTCATTTTTTTAAACAGCAATATAACAAAATTGATGATATGGCACGTACTCTGCGTTTATTTGTTTGTTTGTTTAACAAAAGGGCTAATGCCTATGTCGAGTTGATACAAAAATATGGGGGTCGATCATATAACATTTTCATATTGTATATTAGAATCAATTTTACACTATCCATAGCATTTTACTCTAAACTATATATACGTATTAAAAAAAATTATGAAAAATATTGCCTTAACAAAACTCAACTAGACGTGTATTTTTATTTTGTTTTGGGAGTTGATGTAACAAAGAAATAAATATTGTTATGTAAAAGAAAAATATAAACTAATACCTTGCATAGTAACAAGAAAGAATGATCATTGCTCCTAGCAGCTAATCCAACACCAATTAGCTGATCATCTTCACGAGCTGCCTTCAGTGATTGAAACCAACCCATATCCGCCATGTCGGCACCTGTTGGGACAACCAGGCCAGAGCACATTCGACCGGTTACTTTCAACTCTGTACCGATCACACAATCCACATCCAAATACTCCCTTAAAAAAGGTTCCGCCATGATCCTCGGGAGACATGTCAAAACATATTTTTTGCCTCCACACCCCCAAAAAACTTTGAATGCACTCTCCCGAAGGTCTTCCAAAAAGAACTTCGGGAGAGTTGCCTTTGCAACGGCTTTTATATTTTGAATTTTTAACCCAAAAGTGGAGATGAATATGATTGCATGAAGAGCTACGGTTCGATGATGTGTGAGGTTCAACAGCCAAAAAATGGGGTAAAACAAGAGAAGGGCAATTGCTCTGAGGAGCCCGCTTGCTTCGAGTGCAACTAGTACAAAGTATGGGAAGATGTCAGAAGAGATAAGGAGAGCCCCTTCAAGCTGAGAGGCAATGCTTCTTTGCCTGTTTCTATCTGTGAAGCATGAAAAGGAGGCCATTTTGTTCTTACATGAGAGAAGAAGTAGGGTTTGTTCTCTTGATGCTAAGCTATTATATATATAGGCAACCCCTTGGTCATTTATTTTGCACAGCCAAGTTGGTACTAGTCATGAGGTTGACTAGTGGTCTAACATTAAAATTTAAACTATGACTGTCACTTTTACCATTCATTTTTAGCAAAAGAAATGACCAATCAAAATAGGTAGTGTGGATCATGAGATATATGCCTTTGAATTAGCTGTACACAGATATAGACTTCATACATATAAGAGCCCCTTGTAACAAGTTTCACATGAGATATATAAATATTCCGAATGATATTTTTTCTTTTTCTTTTTCAATCGGTAAAATTTACCAGAAAAATGCAGCTTTCGTGTTCCATTCTTAATTTGACCAATTTAATTAAGTTAATTATTACCGTTTCAAAGTTTTATACTTATTCAGCGGAAAAATGTGTCGTGTTTAAGTTACTGACTTACTGTCGGCGTCACTGCACAATATTTCTACCTTTGCAGAACATATATACTTAATTGATTTAAATTTTAATTAGTGAAAGAAATTACTTATGTTCAATAGTTTGTCAGCACATAACACAGTGACAGGGAAGATCTGGAATTAAACTGCATCATTTGTGAAAACTTAGTTTAACTTGGTCTTTAGGGATCGATGCTAAGTACATATATATACATCCATATTCATGATAATCATATAGCAAGTTGCCAACCATATACATGAAGTAACTACAAGGTGAAATTAGGAGATAGAAGAACCATATATATATATATATATATATATATATATATATATATATATATATATATATATATATATATATAGTTATTAATTGCAATGCATGCGTCTACGCTTAATTGACTTGTTCATTTTGAATTAAAAGTCATTAATTTCTATACTTGATTGTTCCAGAAATCAACTGTTAAATGGCTCACACTATTGTTGTGGTAACAGTACTGTCCTATGGTTGGTGCGTAGCTAGGGACAGGGAAGGAAGCATTGTGAGGCTATGAAATTAATATTGCAATGATTTTTATTTAATTTAATATCAAAGGTTATTAATTGTGCTTGTAAAGTCGAATGTTATATATTAAGAATCCTATACAATATAATTTTTTTTTATCATGATCGATCTGTCGGTATCCATGTTTCAATTTTTTTTTTTTCTAAGATATATATACACTTAAAATTAAGGAATATATATACAAGTATGTACGTAGTTGACATATCGAAGTGTGTATACACACACATGGAAAAGAGCTTTTAAAGTTGGAAATGGTCTTTATTATCTTTAGGGGGTCGAGTTACCCTTTTAAATTCAGTTTTGTCAGCTATTCCTCTGTATTGGATGTCTATTTATAGATTATCCGCAAAAATTAGGCATAAAATAGATAAGATTCGAAGGAAATTTTTATGGCATGGAAGTAATTCTACTAGGAAAAAATATTCTCTGGTAGCATGGAATATAGTATGTAAAAGTAAGGATCAAGGTGGTCTCGGTATCTTAGATTTGAAAAATATGAATAAGGCTCTTCTAGCCAAGTGGTGGATAAGATTCTATGACAATTCTGTTACTGGTATATGGAAAGATATTCTTCACTGTAAATACGGTTTCAGAACTGCCCCTTCTGTATGTTCCTTTTTTTGGAAATCTATTCTAAAAGATCATGTTGTAATTAATTTAGGACTTAATAAAGAAATAGGTAATGGTAGAACAATTGTTTTTTGGCTCGATAAATGGTTTACTGAACATGCCTTGCAACATCTATACCCAAATTTGTTTTCAATTGTTTATAATAGGTTTATTTCTGTGGCAGATGCTTTTGATAACTCCTTCTTACAATTGTCTTTCAAGAGACAACTTACGGGTATTTATTTAGTGGAATGGAATGCTTTGCAATTTAGATTTCAACATTTTACTTTCTCCTAATTTAGATGATAGATTGATATGGAGATGGTCACAAGATGATCACTTCACTGTTCATTCTTTTTATAAATGGTTAGAGTATGGTGGTATACCAAATTCTGTATATGATACAATTTGAAAATCTTACATCCCTTTAAAAATCAAAATCTTTATTTGGCTGGTCCGACGAGATAAAATTCTAACTAAGATTAACTTAGCAACTAAAGGTTGGCTAGGGGATCTTACTTGTGCATTTTGTGACCAACATGAGAGTACTGAACATTTATTTATACATTGTTCTTATGTACGATTGATCTGGAATTGGATTGCATCCCACAATTCTTTTACCTTTAATTGTAATTCTTTAAATGATCTGTGGTTACTTGATGCTTCTATTCCCTTAAAAAATAAATTACTTGTAGAATTGCTAAGGAGAGCTATCTTATGGACTGTATGGTTAGAAAGAAATAGAGTTATTTTTAATGATGATACTACTCCAATTTTCGCTAAATCATTAGGTTTTAAGATAATATCTTTAGCTACTTTTTGGTGTAAATCTAGATCTGAAAACTCATATTTGAAATTAAGTCTAATGCTTTCATATGATGTTAATGACCTCCCAGATCAGATACTGGAGGAGGAAGAGGAGTCAACCTAGGTTTCTGGAACTGGCAGCCCTCTAGGTCAAATGTCTAGAGAAGAATTGACGGATGAAGACTTACTGGATTATGATTAGTAGTCTTTTCTTATGCTAACTGATTAGCTTTTGTGTTTGTTTACTTAGTGGTCTGTTGTTGTTTTGTGTAATTTCTATTACTGTGTTAGTTGATTCTTGTATATTTTTTATCTTTTGCTATGGACACTTTATTGTTGTAGACCTTTTCATATTTGATTATGATACCTAATTTGGGTCCCATATTAAGTATGTTTGATTTCAATAAAATCGGTGGAATTACCACTACTTTTCAAAAAAAATACACACACACAATTCCTTCATCACTTGAATTAATTATTAATTGAACTTTTCTTAAAGTCGATTAGAAATATTTTATCTAATATATATATATCCTACCTATTAAGGGAAATTATGTCACACAATGCAACTAATTAACTTTTTTCAACTATTCAAACAACTAACAGAAATCCCCCTCCATATATCTTTCCTCCACTAACACAAATAATTAATTAGTTATTAATTGTGTGCTATATTTATAAAGGATATGATATATATTATGGCTAGTTAATTAGCAAGCAATATTATCTCTTGCAGTAACGATATATCATGCATGCTGTAACTTCACCATGCTAGAATAAAATTAAATTACAATGCATTGTGGGTTGTTGAAATATATATATATATATAGAGAGAGAGAGGGGGGGAGAGAGAGAGAGAGAGAGAGAGAGATTCGTGTATGCCTGATCTATTTTTAAAATAGCTTCTTGGAACGTTGAAATATATATATATATAAATCCAACCTAGAAAGAATGAAAACTGAAGAGTAGTCGATCGTGTCATTGTCATATATATATAGAGAGAGAGAAATTCGTGTATGCCTGACCTATTTTTAAAATAGCTTCTTGGAACGTTGAAATATATATATATATAAATCCAACCTAGAAAGAATGAAAACTGAAGAGTAGTCGATCGTGTCATTGTCATATATATAGAGAGAGAGAGAGATTCGTGTATGCCTGACCTATTTTTAAAATAGCTTCTTGGAACGTTGAAATATATATATATATATAAATCCAACCGAGAAAGAATGAAAACTGAAGAGTAGTCGATCGTGTCATTGTCATATATATGTTAGCGAAAGAAAACCCTAAAAAAATGATGATTTCATTGCAAGGCTCTGCCATGTTACTCTCTAATTATTACGTGCATTTTCTATATTTTAATGTGAGTGGGTGTACCTAGAAGCTCTTTTGATGGGCATTAATTAACACCTACCTCATACAGACATACGGTAGCTGAAATCAAATCAAAGCTGAGATGGAATTAATTAATTCCGTTCCCATTGGTTTATTTATTATTTCTCTATATATACGTACGTAGAATTCTATGTTATAATTAGAGATGCAATTGGGTGCTTTAATTTATACCTGCAAATCTGCAATAGATTCTATCGCTTGGCACTTAAATATTAATTAACACACATATTTTCCCTTTTTTTGCATTTGTTAAATTTGATCAGACAATTCATAGGATATATATATATATATATATATATAGCTAGGTCAGGTTTCAAATCAAAGGTGGCAAAGTTAAGATTCCATTAACAAGGAGAGCTAGCTAGAAGCTTGTTTAGAGGTGCAAACAGCTCGGATACGGATCGGATAGTGGTAAAATCATATCCATATCCGTTTTTATTTTTCGGATACGGATATAGATTGAATATTATACGGATATGGATATGGACCGGATATTAAACGGATACGGATACGAATATTCACTTTTTATAATAATGAATAACATAAATTTTTTCATAGTATATATCTACTATTCGAATACGGATAATTAAATTTAAAACTATATATGTTTTCATATCGGCACGGATATTCGAATATTAAATATCTGTATCTAATTTTCGAATATGGATTCGAATATGGATTCGAATAAGTTAATGATTGCTACAAGCTGAATGAAAAAATAATGATAGCTACAAGCTGAATATTTGCACCCCTAGTCTTATTTGATTGCTACAAGCTGAATTTTTATTCGGATATTTACAATCCTAGCCTTATTTGATTGCTACAAGCTGAATGCCTCTGAAAATTAATGATTTTATTTGACTTGTCTTATAAAAGGAAAAATATATGACCAAAGATAAGTTAACTTGTCCAATAAGTTAAAGATCAACAATATAAATTTATTGTTTGAAACATATCCATTAGGTTCTCATATAAATTGATGAAGTTTATTGATTAACCGAAAAAGTAAATTCACTCAACTTAGAATTAATATTAAAGAGCAGAAACATACATATAAATTTTTTGAGCTAAAACTCAAATCAGTTAGCTTGCTGTCACCTTTTTCTGTATTGTTAGACCGCATTTAAAAAAAATAATTAATACCACCAACATGTTAAATTTTAAAAAAATTAACAACACTATATGTCTAAAACTGAGTATATATTTAACATTTTTAACTAATTAAGCCCATGTGCTTACTTAATTAAGACCACGTTTAAAAAATGAATGCGGTTAGGCAATGCTGGGCATATGCATTGATCTGAAGTTTAGCTTTAATTGAATACATAAATGCATTTAATTTGTTGAAGCATGCAGTTCTAGCTAGATGTATGTGTTCAAAACTGTTCGGCACATGTATTTCAAAATTAGTCATCGTATTATTAAATTTATAATTAAAATAAAGTTAATTTAGCGTTATTCTGTTACTTTAACCTCTGAGCGGAATATATCCTTACTTGTGGTGCATTTTGTGTTACTTTAATTTGATTAGAAATTTGGGGAGTAAACTTTAATGATATTCATTGACAACTTAATTATTAATTTGTTACATGGTTGAATTATTGAAAGCCCGTAACGGTGGGCCTAATAAAAAAGGAAGAATGTGCATTAATTAATATTGAATTAGAGGTTTAAAGTATCTTTCAGTATTTAACATTTTTGCTGTCCAATTCTATCTACAAATATTTCCAGTTATTACAATAATTAACTAAATACTAATAATGACGACGTCGAACTAATTAATTGTTATGAGATATATATTGACTAAAAAACCAATATATTTGTTACTGACATATATAGTGATTAAAAAGTTCATAATTTTAGATGTTAGATAATAATGGATCCTAATTGATATAAAATATAGGAGGAGGGCTCAAAATGTCCTGTTGCTTCATGTTTCAATTGTACTTCAACATTTTTATTTTCGATTTCAAAATTTAAATAAAAGATCCGAACTGCTCAACATGATATCCACGTTAAAATGTACTTAGAGATCAAATTTTATATTTTTGTGAATTTTTTTTAAGATAAATACAAAACCAATATTTTTCAGAAAATTGTGGACCATCCAAAAACAGTGATTTTGTACCTATCTTAAAAAATAGTAAAAGAAATTCAAAAAAATGTAAAATTTGATCTCAAAGCACATTTTAACGTGGATATCATATTGAGTGGTCAAGATTTCTTGTTTGGACTTTGAAATCAAAGATAAAGATGTTAGGAGTACAATTAGAGTATGAAGTAATGCGGCATTTGAGCCCTCCTCAATGTATAGATAGTTAACAGACATATGATAGAATTTAACTTAAAATCATGCAAACACATCTTTTATAAAATTAACTGATAAGTGCTAATTGAACATATATTTTGATAGAATTTAACTTAAAATTTTAACTAAATACTTTGTTTTTTTTTTTTTTCTAATCTAGTATTAAATATCGTGTTACTACCGTAGTTAATTGGGATTTTATAATTTGTAGGTGTGAAGAAATGAAGCAAAACTTGACGAAGAAAAGCTAAATAAACAAACTGCAACGAAGAAGCCGCGAAAGCAGCCTTTTCTTTTTATAATAAAGATTGAAGATCAAGCTACTTAATTATTGAATATTTATAAATAATTCACCTTCTAGGTACATAGAAAACATTGATTTTGTCACTATAACAAAGGCTGGTTCTCAACTCTTTACACGATAGAAGATATCAATTGAAGGAGAAGTTGGATACAAGCGAAGAAGCAGAGTTTCTACCTTAGACTTGACAAAGAAGTGCAGTAGCAAAAATCTGAAGACAAGAAAATTATAATTCCAGGATTTCACCTCTCTTCTTAATTTTATATTTTTATGTTGTATAGTACATGGAATTAATCGTTGTATCTTATGAATATATAGGGCTGCAAATATATAGATTGGATATATTATTCGTTCATATTCGGATTTGTGTTCAAATTTTTGCAGATTTGAATATTTAGATACAGATATTTTCAAATACAAATATGAATACATATATGATTTATGTAAATTCGGACACAGATATGGATGTGTGGTTTTAGTTTTCGAAGCGGATGTTAATACAAATATTATTTTATAATTATATATCTTTAGAGAGAAGTATATTATTTTTGTTGGTATATTTTAATTAAAAATATAGTTATGTTGATGATTAATTTTTGTTAAAGAGATATATCTTTTATAATGACATAATAAATTTAGCATGAGAAAAACTATTTTTGTTCAAGATAATTTTTGAATATCTAAATACTAAGTTATTTTTATTTCTAATAACAATAAAATTTATTGAATAATATGTTAATTTTGTTACAAGATTTAAATTAGAGATTCGAATTATATTCATATATATATGAATATTCATATTCGTTTAATATATTTTATTTTTATTTGTAATGCGTTTAATATCCAATTCGTATTCATAATCCATTCGATTCGTATTTGTAAATTGTTTAATATCTGATATGTATTCGTATTCATAATCTTGTTTTTTCAAACCCATTGCTTTTAAAATTGTTAGTTTACTTTGGAGACAGTGGCGAAGCTAGTGTATTATAGGGGTAGGCATTTGCCTACCCCTGGAAACACCAGCACACTTGAAATTTTTTTATCTAGACCGTTTGATATATAATTATGTAGAGATTTCATGTGTGTGCCTATGTGGTGAGAATTTAAATTTTTTCTATAACCACTTGGCTCAATACACAAAGGACGTTATTTATATGACAATAGCAAACAAGAAACTTCTTAATAGTTTCATTAAGCACCTAATATGTACTAAATAAAAATAAATAAATTTATTCATTTCTTATACAAGAGGAGATAATAATTTATACCTAAAGAGATTGTCAAATCTCTTGTTAGAGGGAAGTCGATTTCCCTTCTAGATCTCTTGGAACCGCCGTTCTCTTAGAAGTACCTCTTGGTTCACCTTGAACCTAAACAACGAACTACCACACCTCTTAGATAGATGAATGTGGAGTTCAAGGCTTAGATACAACCACATCTTAATATTTAAATCAACAAACTATTTGATTTCTTGGTGGCTAAACCTAACAAGAGAAGATGAGAGAGCAAGCTTCTCAACTTTCGATCAAGGAGAAGGAAAAACGTGGCTGCTCAAAATTGCTGATTTTGGCAAGTGTTATAGGCAGAAAATTAGCATATTTTTCTCCCAAATGAGCCCCCTTAAATAGGCAAGGGTTATGGCAACCCTTTGTGTAAGGTTTGAATCAATTACACAAATGCCACTAGCCTTGTTTAGCCATCTCATGCTCTCTTTAATCTCATTTTATGGTTGGTTTAATAAATTAATTTATGAACAAATAATATTATTCATATTATTCTATTATACAATATTTATATTATTCTTATAATGTATTCAAACATTATACCAAATAATATTTGCATAACTTCATAAATTTATTTATGGTCTAAGCATGTCATATTATGACATTTTATTTTAGCATTTCATCACATGTATTTTATCTTATACATCATTATGAAATGTAAAATACTTGTTGTTTCTCTTCAGTTGGTGTGACCGTATAGAGGATCTATGTCATCTTGGCAATAATATAAAACTTTATATTATTGACTATAAGAGGTTCTATCATTACATTATAGTTATCCAAACGACATAGTAATCATTTACTCAATCCACTAATTTTGTGTTTATCCTTGTCACATGATATTATGAATAATATGCAAAATAGGATCATGTCATTTTTGCATTATATTCGTTTTCTTGGTCTCTTAAGTGAATTATAATTATAACTACATCAGTTATATTGCATGCGATATAATTCCACTTTACCAAGGGGCCCAGTAATATCATAACTCAAATTGAGGGACAATGATAATATTAACATATAGATTTCTCCCGCACAAGTTGTACACAACGAACTGCTATTTTATTCCTATCATAAGATAGTATTTAAATAGCAATCACATTATATGTTTCTCATGTGAAAAACCTACACATCTCATATCTAAGATTCTAAAGACACAATGGAAACATTAATGACACAAAACACAATCCATATAATGTTCCATTCATTTAGGTCATGTTCAATATATAAAATACACATTTTATATATTCATGTAATTAAATGATAATCCTTTATCAACATTTATAGAACTTCAATGTACTTTAATCTACATGACAATCTTCCTCGGTAATTAATGTTCCTCCTTAATTACCACGATTGTAAACTTATTTAGTGATTAAATGTTTCTCATCTTAGGAGTTCTATGATTCAAGACCAAGAGCATCTTCTTGAATACTTCCAAAGATATAATATATAAATCTCAAGGAATAAGAATAATAATATTCGTAATAAAATCATGAATAACACATAAATTATTATTAAAAGACAACTTTCAAAACACATCCTTCAAATTAACCGTTCATATTCTATCTACACATAAAGCCGCACTATTGGAGATGTACATCTGAAAACATAGTGACAAGATATTCGAATTATACCCGAATTATACCCGTTTAATTCTTTTTTGGGGTGATACCGAACCGAACACCGAATTATTCGGTTGACCGAACTTTGACCGAATTAAACCCGAATAATTCCCGAATTTTATGAACTTTTCCCAAATTTTACGAATTATTCACGAATTTTTTCAAGAACAATTATTTTTTTGGTTTTTTTTTTTTTTGCTCCCTTGCAGGATTGAGATTTCTGATCCGGATAATTCCGAATCATTCCCGAATTATACCCAAATTATATCCGAATCACGGATTTTTGATCTCGCCGAACCGAACTCGAATAATTCATTTGTCACTATGTCTGAAAAGGTGGGTTTGGAACTTTTTATTAACTTTGTTTTTCTGCGTGGACACGGTTTACAATCAATCTCCTCAAAACTGTTCTTACCTTTTTAGTACTGAAAAGAGAAATCAAGTGATCCCTTCTATTGAACTATTTTAGTATTTGGTGCACATGATATATAGGAAAACTATTATTTGCACTATTTGTCCATTTCTAAATGCTTCACCTAGAGGCGAGATCTTTTCTCTACAAATGGTCCCTGACTTTTTTTACCCTCTAAAATTTCATATACTTGTACCCATTTTAAAATTCTAATACCATCGGCTTAATATATCAATAAATATTATAAATTATTAATCAACGCAGATTTGTTTTTAAATAGAAGGGAAACTAATAAGAGCACATCTATATAATATAGATATCAAGTTTGAATCTTTGTTACTTGTAGTCCATCTATAATACTCTCAACAATGCTTTGCTTATGAGCTATGTTGTATGGATACAAGTACAGATACCGTATCAGATATGATACGGAATACATTGATACAATACTTTTTAACACGATACAAGTATCAATACGGCAATAAGATACATATCGGATACGAGGTACGGGAACTACAAGTATATATGTTGAAATTTATTATGTTTAATTTTTTTTTGCAACTATATATATTTGCCTACACCTAATAAATATTCTGGCTTCGCCACTGTTTGGAGTCCATTTCAGTATCTAACTATTTACTATCCAATTATATATCCTGAATAGTCTCCTAATGCGGTAAGAACATTTATATTTATTTTTTTGGTTTAGAGCACACTTCAGTAAAAATATTTGTTAGCAATATAGTGATTAAAAGTTTATACTTGTAAAATTAAATTAGATAACAATGAATCTTGAGTGATATGATAGACATTAATTAATAGACATGACTCATCATCAGAAGCAATAATAATTGTATGTGTCATCTGTCATGCGTGTTCATTAAATCAGTGTCGGTGTTATGTTGAAATTAAGAATGGGATCAATTAATTCTTATTTATTTTTAAAGTTTATATACTTATATATTATTTTTTTTATATAATTTAGAATAAAATATATCAATACGTAAAATTGAACCTCATATATAACAAGAAAATTTTATATGATTGACTCTCATTACTTGAAAATCTGATTCCGCCCTGTATATAACCATGCATACACGTCTTTAATAAATTAACACATATATATTTCTCCTTTAGCAATTAGTTAGTATCATTTAATAATTAATTTAAAAATTGTTAACATTTAACTAACATTATAAACTTGAGATATTTAAAAATTGCACAGAGTTGGGCACTGAACATTGTGTTTTAATTACATATACAAAGGGAGGGTTCCCTGACAGTAAACTGGTATGATGGATTCAGAAATTTTGATAGGTGATTTTTGAACACACATTCAATGGGTGATTTTATATATATAAATGCCAATAGGCGTGATATTTGTTTTAAAAGAATTTAGAGCTTAAAAATTACTGACTGTGATTTAATTTAAGAACTTGTAAAAACCATGTGTTACAAATTTGCATGAATGAAGATGTAGCATCAGCAAAAACATGTTATAGAAACAAAATATTATTTGTTGTAAGTCATTTTTTTTAAATAAATGTAATAATTTATTCTTTAAATTACAACTCCTTTCAGCAGGATCTAAACTGCAGAATAATATGACTTGATAACAGTTCATTTTTTTTTTAACTTTCTAGTAAAACACATATGAGATAATAAATCAACAAATTATTTTAATTACAAAGCCTGTTAAATTTCACAATAAATAATTGAAAAACAAAATAGCAGTAAAAATTCTGTGAAAATTAATAGGCAAACTCAAAAAAGATAATAAATCGTTAATATGTTCATATAATATAAGGCACAAAATTTATATATTAAGTGAGTTTGGTTGTTCAAAACTAAATTAGGGAACAAATAACCTAAATCCATTTTTTAAACTATAGGGTTAAGAAAAAGGAAGAACCATAGCTGAATTGAATAAGATACACAAATAAAATTTAGCATAGAATATATTTTAAAGCTCTCTAAATTTTGAAAACTTTAGGGTAGAGAAAAATGAGGCTCAAAATTTTGATTTTTTTTAGTTTATTTGAATTTTTTCCTCTTTCTTTAAAACTAGCTAAATCTTCTACACTGACTTTAATATATATATTTTTTATACAGTGGAGAAGAAGGATGCTACAAAATAGAATAGAAAATACAACGATTTAATAAAAGGGACAAATTTAGATTTCTCATTTAATATCCTTTTAAATATATTATACAAGTTAGCATCTATAAACGAGTCATATATATATATAAGAACAAATTAACAGTAAAAAAAAACTAAAAATTTATTTCACCTCTCAATACAATAATTTCAACTATCAAAATAACATCCCCTTTATATCTGAATATCCGTACGGCTAATAGTACATATATAGTTTTGAATTTTAATCATATCTATATGAATAGTAGGTATATACCATATAGTTTAATATATATTATGAAAATATTTGTGTATATCTCTACGGATATCTGATATCCAATCTGTATATATCCGTTTAATATCCGATCCGTATTCGTATAAAAAAAAAATGGATACAGATATAATTTTACCACTACCCAATCCGTTTTGAGTTCAGATCTAGTGAAGTAACTCAAAGATTGTGTTTTAAATCGGGACCATCGGATTCGAATCGAGATAATCTATCTGAAGTGGAGCGTACACATCCCGAGAGATGAATTCGAATCGCAAAGCAATCTCAGCGACGGATTCGAATTAAACAGTCCCGATTCAAAACCCAAAGATTGAGTTACTTTAGGGGATCCGGACCCATCCGTTTCTGACCCCTATGTCCGAAGCGGATCCCAATCTGCTGCTATTCATTTTTTCTATATTCCTCTCTCTAAAGAAGAGAAGAGAGAGAAAGAACATCACGTGGAAGAGAGAGTAAAAGGAAAGAGATAGAGAGAAGAACATGGAAGAATAACGCTGGATCTCATTCCGTCCGAAGCCAAGCTGACCTGTCTCTAGTTGATACATGCATATAACACATATTAAATGCAAGTGTACTTAATTAGTTGACACAGGTAAAACACATTGAATGCATGCAGTTAGTTATTAGAATTGTAACATGTTGCAATTTTTACCTTAGAGCTCAAGAACAATCAAGGCAATTTGGAAGGTTCATTTTTTTAATCTGATACTTGTAATAAATTCATAAGTATACTTGAATCAAGTTGCCAAAATTTTTAACACATTTAGTATATAGTTGCTTATTAATATATAATTGACTTTCTTATAAAAGTTTAGTAATTATCTTAAATTTATTGGGAATTGCTATTGAAATAATTAAACAAGTAAAAAATGATCCTTAGATTACAAATTTCTAGACACGCTAAGAAAAGAAAAAAAAAAAAAGAGATAAAAATATAGACAATGCTGTTTCGACTTTATACAACATACGTAAAATAAAAAATGGAATACATAAACTTAAAACACGCTGCATAAATTTAAAACAATTGCTGCTAATAAATTAAAAAGAAAATATATCCATTGCAAAGTTGTCGGTAGAAGAATAATTAGGGGTGGTGCTTCTCTTTGTCCCAAGTCGTAACACCGTAATTATATTGTTACGATAATAATCCGAATATAGAACATTAATTATAATGAAAAAGACCTTGTACTATTTAGAAGTAAAGCTCAATTATGGCATTTACTATTTTATACGGCAGATGGCACTTGGATAAGACTTATACCTAGTTTAGTTGCTGAAAAGCAGAATTGATTGGTAATAAAATGCATGATTGATCAAGTGCAATAATGATAACCATGCCATTAATTTGGGGGACTATAAGTTGGATGGGATTCAATGCCAAATTTGGTGCATTTACAACTATTTTCAAGTAGGATAGAGAACTCTCATCTCATGGCTCTACGTCATAATTCTTTCTCACCTTACCGGATTGGATTCAATCATATGTGCATGATTATATATGGTTTCATTAATAAACAACTAATAAGCATTGCTATCAAGCAGTTCAAACCATTCAAACCGATCTACTTCATTAGTTATGCGTTTACATGTAAAATTTATAACTTTTTGAATTTCTTTGATATCAAGTCAAACAGTCAAATGTGCAAGTTTTTAAGTTAATTTTAATACATTCATATTTCAACATTTTTTTTTTTTGGGGGTTCTGTAAGAGAAACTTTCCTCTTTCTTATAGTTTAATTGATCACATATTTCAGGTAACTACAAATATGGATCAATTAATGCGAGGTTAGACAAGTGAAAGAAAACTGCTGCTACTACATTTCATTTTGAAAAAAGCAAGAAAAAAAATTCAAGCAGACAAACTGGGAGTAGGACAAAATGTTCAAGTTCACAAATAGAAAAAATAATAATAATAAGCTAGAAGAACTATTTAAAACACAAAATTTCTCAAGGAATTTGGCAATAAAAATACAAAAAAATTCTAAAGTAATTTAGAAATTTTGGCAATAAAAAGCCCACTAGTTTGTGAAGTGGCAGGGTCGAAACGAAGGGTCTTGGGGATTCGTCCCGGCTTGCAGGGCCATTTATCGGAGGTATTCACCTCTTGTAACTCTATGAATTACAGAATGAAAACATCAACTTAGAAAAAAAAATAGGCTGTGCTATGAAATTTAAAAACAAAGATTTGCCAATAACAACCAACAGTTCATTTACTTTTACAACACCAAGTGTATTTCTTTCTTTTTTTTGAAAACTTGGTAGTAGCTACCAAGGTTCGTGAGAGGGAATCGAACTCTCGACCTTTGGGTATAACAACTCTAGGACATTTTCTTTCAATTGGACATTTTGGTCATGTACATAGTTTCTTTGACTATTTATGGATTTGAGCAGTAAGAAAAAATTCGGGCAATTGACATATTTGCCTTGGGATGTCTTGTCATTTTTCATGCAAGATACATTTTCTAAAATAACAGGTCCTATATGTAAAATTTTCTTCATTATCATACAAAAGAATAATGAATTACCAGCTAAAGGATTGAGAGAAAGAAAGCGCTCTATGACATCTTCATTTTGGGCAACTGTTAAACTGCTCAAGGCATCCAATTCAATAAACAATTAAAATGAAAGAAAAGAGATAAAAAAAATTTACTTTTACTATGCACTGCTACAATTTTTTTAAATCTTCAGTTGCTGTAGTGTTTCCAATCACATGACTTGTAAATGATTGATACCGGTTGATATCTTGATATCAAACAAACTTACTTTTCATCATTGTAATTCATTTTCTTCTTTTTGGGCTGTTTTGGACTCAATTGAGGTTTCGTAGAACAAATAATTAACATAAATATCTGACCAAAGAATCAAACAATGTTTTTTTTTTTTGGGCTGGGACAGGCAGCTCTTGCAGGGTCTATATTGTCACGGGCATTTTATTTGTGCCATCTGTCCAATACTGTACTATAAACAGCAACAACAGCAAATCTTCAAGTGAGATGAAACACCTAACCTGCATGTGCTATACACGAGAGTGCCAGCAGTTTTCAATAATTTGAAACCATTCGTGAGTAGCCGCAACTGAAAAACCAAACAGGAATGAAAAGAATTTAAATAAAAATTAAAACATATGTTTGTTTAGATTACCAATTTATTCACATTATTGCAACTTAATACACTGGCAATGATACCTGATTTAATGGAGAATTTTCCTTTTGCAAAGCCCCATATGAATATTAGAAGTTAGTTCAATAAGACAATTTTGCAAGGATGGAATGTTTTGATGTGTTAAGGCGATATTTATGGAAATTTCTCACTTAGAATCCAACTCATAAAAATAAAAGAAGACAAAATTTCTCACATCTGAAGTTGATTTTGAAAAAGAGAAGGATAACCTGAAGATTAAACAAATCATCAGTTCTTTCAGCATCAAGCACACGTCTTTCCAATGTCTTCCAGCCCCACGATTCAAATTTTGTTATGTGTTTAATTGATCCATCATGAGTACATTCAGCATCCACCAGGACCTGAAATACAATTTTCAACCGGGACCAAATTTAAATTTTGATAGAAGGCAAAATACCAAAGCTGCATTCAGATATTCAAGTGAGGCTCAGAAGAAATATTTAGCATGATTAAGCTTCAGTTAAACACTCAACACAATTTTCACAAATACTAAGCCTCCATATAACCCTATTTATCCTCAATTTAACCTCAACTGGATGAGTGAAGAATAAACAGAACTCAAACTAGACAAAGTTCTTCACATTGTAATCAAATTGATGGTACTGCCAAGAGGCATACCAGTCCTTACAAGCCCTAGTAACAACCGCAGACCCAGTATTTATAATGCTCTCTCACATACTTTATCATAGCCTGAGGTACACGGTTCATCATCCTTGATGGGACGGAATAGCTCGCTCTTACTTAGCCCAGCTACTCCGGAGTTTCTACCATAGAATAGCAATTCGGGCTCTGGATTAGGCTTGGAGTCATTCCTCTCTCTTGCTCTCCTGTCTCTCCTCTTTTCTTTCCTTGATTTTTTGTCAGTCCAATCCCCAAATTTAACTCCAGTCACATCAGGATCTGTGCCAGATTTCAGTAAAATAACAGAACAAATCAGTTGTGGTGTATAAATTTGTTGGTGCCATACCAGTTGCATTGATTACCATATTCATGTACAGTATAATCACAAAATTTGATACTTCTGGTTTTATTGGGTTTTTTTCTTGTAATTGGGGTAAGAAAAAATAGTAATAATAAAAAAACCATCGATTTCAGTTGGTATCACATGCTATCCTACCACATTGTATCATAGTTTTAGTTTCAGTCCATATAGGTCGATCCGAAACCCACAGGAAAAAATAGTAATAATAAAAAACCATTGATTTCAGTTGGTATCACATGCTATCCTACCAGTACATTGTATCATAGTTTTAGTTTCAGTCCATATAGGTCGATCCGAAACCCACAGTTCTATTAAATTCATTACACTTAAATCACAAGGCCAAAATCCTCAGCTGCTGCTTAAAATCTACTTTAGCAGTCCAAGGTGAAATCCTCAGTGAGTACATGGTGCTATTGGTGCAAACTAACCAGTGGGAAGGGCAATACCTGATTCATACTTCGACCTGAAAGGCAATAGCTGATTAATATTTTAGCACTCTTAAATCACAATGTGGCCCAAATTCTCAGAAGCCAGTTAGATAGTACTTATAGCAGTCAAAAGTGAATTCTCAATCAATATTATTGGTGCAAACCAAATAGTGGAAACGACAATACCTGATTCATAATTAGATCTGAAAGGTAAAACAGAAAATGAGGTCCCATCACAAACAAAGAGGCGACATACATCTCCAAGGGAATATTTCCTCAACATGGTGCGACACGCAGCTAATCGGTGCCTTGCGACATCGACACCTGTCAGCGACCCATTCCCGCCGAGCATTTCACATAGCATGCATAGCTTTGCACCTGATGATGAAGAAACTAACCACTTAGGTACAGATCAGAAACAATATGCTGAGTTGCTGGTTTAATTTTAACACTTGTGTGTATTTGAATGTTTGCAGTCTTTTTTTTACATCAACCTCAGGTTTAAAAATCCCTATTATTCCCAATCCACCACCACCAACAATCCAAATCAATAAGAAAATGTATAATCTTAGAATTAGAATAAATAAGTATACCAGCTTGGTATGGTCAGTACATATATAAGTTGGGGCTGTAACAATATATAGTGAATTCCTCCCCGGTACTCCCCCCCCCCCCCAAAAAAAAAATCACACACACAACACAAATGCATACAAAAATGGAAAAAGGACATAGTCCTGCTAAAAGGCTGGTACAGTATCAATAAGTTATCTAATATGAAGATATAAATACCAGGAGCAGCACAAAGATCAAGAACATGGTCTCCTGGCGAGACATTTAAGGCTAACACAGCCGCACCAGAGGCTGCATCCATGCCATATATCTGCATATTATTTTACATTAAATGAACATAAATTAAACATCAAGTACATAAATTAAAGAAAAACAGCATTCTAAACCACAGTACATTGTGATATTTCTCAGAGGTCAGGTATACTAATGAAGTCGAATATGATAATGTCAGTTATCCAGCACAGCTCAAATCCCATACTCATTTCTGTTACTTAACTTTATTTCTTTTATGATACAGGTGAAAGCCGCCTAGGACCAGTACACATACAACAATTCTTGCTTTATGATAAAAATGGCCATCTCACCTTACCTAGCTGGTATGATTGAGCACCAGCAATCTGAATTTGAGGAGGGATCGAGTAGAAACTAGGAAGCCAAATGACCTTCTCAAGCTTGCAATTTAACTCAGATTCAATCGCGCCAATTTCAGATTCAAATTCTGGCTTTACTCTTGAGTTTCAGAAAGAATAATACAAAGTTAAGATTGGCACCAGCACTATCAATAATATAAGAAGCGTCGGATTAAGAAGACGAGGAGAAAATAATATATAATATCAAGGTTTTAATGAAGATCGAGCATGGGTAAAGTTTGGTCTATTGTCTGCATGTATTAACCAAAGATAGCTTAAACTTGATTATTAATATCTGGCTAATAGAAGTTACAGAAAATTGCCATTTTGATTGGTACACAGAGCAACCTGATACCATGCTAGTCAGGCCTAGAACAGGTAAATAGCATGATAAGTGCAATTGTGTAATTAACAAGTGAAATTTGTGTAGAGAATAGAAAAAGAAAGTAAAATTTTGTGTAGTTACCTAATATACCGAGGTATAGAGTTAGCCAAGGAGTAAATGGAAGGGTCCAGATCATTTTCTTCGAGAAACTCGAGAAATGCAACCGGCAGCGGGAAATCAGCCGTGTTAGGTTGCGATATAGAAGAGGCTTCATCGGTGGAACAATTTTGCATTTCCATTTTTAATGTACTCTGATAATATGAAACAACATTCGCATCACAATAAATAAATAATTGTGAAAGGGATAAAATTGATTGAGGTTACTGCATTAAGAGATATGTGCCTCTACGAATACAAATTACAAAGGCTAAAGAGCAAGTAAGATTTAGAGAGGGAAATTAGCGTGGATTAAATACCGTCCTGTGAGGAAAGCAGGTCGGTGAGGGCGGAGAGCGGCGGCGGCGGCGGCGGCTGCTGCGGCTGCCCTTCTTCTCCCACTTGTCGCTAGCTCCTGTGAGGAAATTTTGGGTGTATTGGGAGTAAGCCGTACAAAATACGGAGCGGGGCTGAAACGATGCAACCAACATCGCTGTCGCAGATTTGGTGGCCTGTTGGGTTACCTACTTTACCTTGTACTGTACTGTACTGGACTCAATGGGAGTCCGTATCGTCTCAGGTACCACATAAAATGGAATTCGTATCCTCTGCATTAACGGAATGTGCATTAATAGATCTGGACCGTCCGATTGAAATCCGCACTAATATTAAAGAGCCCGTGCATTATAGGTGTGATCCGGATTGGCTCCGATCCTGATCAGATGGCCGAGATGCAATAAACTCAAAAGATTTTTTTTTTTTGATTTAATGCAGAAGATGCGGACTCCCACATAAGTCGGCCAATTTTACAGTTCACATGTGGTAGGTACCTGAGGTGATCCATATAGGACTCAATGAGGGGGTTGGTTATAGAATTATGTGAAAGTGAAACATATTATTCAAATTCTAATGTTCACAAGGACTTTTATATAGATTTTGAAACCAAATCTCTCATTCGGAAGATGTTGTTTTATGCTACAATGCTACTAAGGATCTCCATCAGAGATTTGAGACCACAATTTATCATTCAGAAGATATTATTAACTTATTAACTTGTTTTAGACTTGAACATCTAGAAGTATAAAATATTATTACATTGTAAATTACATGTGTCAAAAATAAATAACAGAAAGCACTACATTATTAAAGTTAACCTTACAATTCCAACATTTGGTCTTATTTTCTGAGAAACAGTTTTAATCTAGTAATTAATACACTATGTTTTATGTAGAAGGTTACAAATTTAAAATTCAATCAATTTTTTTTAATATATTAAACAAAGAACGATGTGAAAAGAATTATAAGGTAGCAATTTAGTACAGAGACGTGTGATATATTTATGGCAATGCTTTGAAAGATTACAATTCCTATCTGGCATTATTGTACTTGTACATATCCTTCTTATAACAATGGACAAATTCAGACACTACAGATTGAAGGCTAATTACTATCAAAATTCATTTTTTTTTTTTTCTTCTTCTTTTTCCCTCTTTAAGCATAAAATACACAAAGTATGACAAATCTTCCCATTGCTTATGGGAGAAACCCTAGTATTTCGGAGGTAAAATGTGACCAAAACGTTGTGTTGCCTATTTGCCTTGAACTTAAAAATAGTGTGACAAAAGAATTCTAGCAAATATAGACTTTGTACTATGAAGCTTCCTTTCTAGATGTTAAGGGTATCTGAACTCTTGAATCCTTTTCTTGACTGTTGCTATTGTTGGCTCCAGCTTGTGAGTTCACTGAATGCAATGCAGGTTTCAGTTTGTAGTTGTTGTATGCAACGACTCCCACAATCGCTGAGAAGTAGAGAGAACCAAGTTATGCAAAAAATTACTTTACTTTTTGTAATAATAAGGTTGATGGCTTGAAGCAGTGTACATAGTGTGGCCATGATCAAGGAATTGACATATCTGGTGCGGGAACTGTACTGTCCAAGTCTGATGCCGGTACCCTCATGCACTGGTTGGTGTGGCATATTTAGCACATAGGGTACTATTTATGCTCCACCTTTCAACCTTTTGCTTTTTTTTTTATTAGCATATTTTATATTTTTTAGCATGCCAATCCAGTTTTATGCTGGTATGTATCAGCCTATATTGGTCAGTACCAGGTGGTACTGCAGTCCTTGGTTTCGATCAAGTATAGTCTATTATACCACCAAGGCTATGGCCTAAAGGTATCAAAAGGGTCTCCCCATAGTGGAGATATAAGTGGTCAAATTCCAGCAGGCGCTGGTAGGTTTTTTGTTTGGGTTAGTGTGTGTGCCTATGGCTTCTAGACAAAGAGAAAAATAATAGCTACTAAAGTACTTTTGGTATACCCAATCTAAAGCATCAGTAAAATATTAGTAAGAGCATACCTATTCCATATCCAATGATATTTACAAAGGTCAACTTTGTGTCGGCAAAAATGGCAGCTGATAGGAGAACAACTGCCCAGTCCCTGACAACACCAGTTACACGTGCAGTCAGGGCACTGGTACGAGAAATGACAAGAAAGACAGAGAGATTTAGAACAAAGGTGCACATGCAGTTCAAGAAGAGTATTAGAGGCGGGAAGTTCCAAGAGCCACTTGAATCCATTTTGGGTTTTTCTAGAAATATCCATGGTACAAATAGACACACCGCACTACATCAGAAGAAAAAGGAAAATCAAATCAGAAAAAGAACATATAAGAAATATCTTAAATGAGCAACAACTTTGGGGCAGGGGTTGGAATGGTAAAGAAAAAGAAAAAAAAAACTAAATGGTCCAGTTTGTACTGATTACTATGAAAGGGTGCACTTCTACCAATTTTCAGACTTTTACTGTTCAATCATCTAATTTTTCTTTTGTCAGTTTCCAGAATTCATTACTGAAAAGACTAACATGCAAGGACCAAACTGAACCCATTTGTACAATAGAGGTATCATGGATTAATGTCTGCATCAATGGCACAATTTGTCATCAATTTACTAAGCTTATTTGGCGGTAATTATGAACAAAAGGACACTAATGCAATCAGAGAGAGAGAGAGGGAGAGAGAGAAAGAAGGGGGGAGGGGGGCACCTGCAAGGGCTAACATAGTACATCATAGAAATGAGATTCAATCTGACACCCTTTTTCTTCAGAAAAATCTCAATGAAAATAAGCCTCAAGGCCTCAGCAATAACGCCCCCCATCTGATATACCACACCGACCCAGACGATGGTAACTTCTCCAATGGAGGCCACAACCACCCCAATACTTATAATTGACATTATTACAAACATCCTACCACTCAACTCCTCTAACCCAGCTGCTGCACCTAGTAAAAATACTGCCACTGGCACTGAAAATATACCAACACAAAATATAAAATAAATGATAATATAAATTGCAGTAGGAGTAGAAAATGGTAATTATAGTTCCCTGCAAAAAGATTATAACATTTTGCTTAGACTAGTTTTTTCTTTTTTCTCTAAGTATATTTCTTGAACCAAACTACCTTTCGGATGAAATATACATTTTAGCATCCAAATAGTCCAAATTGTATAGTCACCAATTATCACTCAAAACAATACAAAAGACAAATAAAGGAGAAACATGTTATAAAATTTCACAGAAACAAGGAAACTGAAAACATACTTATAGCTTTCAACATTTGCGCAAATGCAACAGATATGTAGAGGTATGCACTGTTCCCTAGCCATAGTGTCATTGCAAACATGGCACCTATTGGTACGACTGATGTTAAATATCTGAAAGTAAATCAGATCAGAAGTTAGGGAATAAAACATTAACTAAATCAAGGGTATTAGTTCATTATACTGTAACAAAGTGATCACATCAGCTGATATATAAGTATCAAAAGCCACAAGAGATGGGCCTTCTTTTCAGGATATCATGGTCACTTATTTACCAAAGAAAACCCCAACCCCTACCCGAACTCATCCAGATGACATTAGCAAATTGTGAAGCCCCTGTGGGCATTTGGAAATTTGACCCACTACAGAAAACTCGTCCGGATGACATCAGAAAATGTCAGATACATAAACTTATGATGCCACTCGGTGAAGTTCCCAAGGGAGTTACTACCAGGAGTCCATATCTACTATTATTCTGGACCCAGATCGCACAATCTGATTTTCCGTTTCCAATGTCCAATCTAAAACAAATGTGTCTGGTCAACCCAATGACACATCAAATTGCAGCTGTGCATTTGTTTTATCATTTAAGATTAGACAGTCCAAACAGAAAAGGCAGGATCTGAGATTTGAGTCCAGAATAAAAGCAGAAAGGAAGGCTACTAAAGGGGAATGCTCATTAAACTTCAAGAGATCACAAACCTCACCTTTTATAGGTGGGCTTTTGACTTTTTAATTCATAGTTCATGAAAAAGTACAACTAATGACATATATTCAAATAAAACTACTCACATTTCTGATGTCATTCCCTCTTCGACCTTCATGACCTGAGATTTATCAAAAACAAAAGGTTTCTTATCCGAAAAGTTTTGTACCAGTGATGTACCAGTCAATGGCAAATATAAATCAGATTTTACTGATATAATACAGTTGATGGGTACTAAACATGATTTTTGATATTGCAGGAGTTTTTATAAGGTTCCTTATTAACAAAAGACAGCATAAATATTGCAAAATTAACTAAAAATAGAAAATAATAAGAGAAATATACCTTAAATACTTTTGTAATTATGAAGCAAACAATAGATGAGAAAACCATATGCAATAATGTAAGAGCCACTGGATATGGGAAGTTGATATCCTTTGACGACAGTACCCACTACAAAAGAAGAATAATATGTAAAATGGAGGCCAGAAAAAATAAATAGAAGGAAAAGGCTAGATTTTGCATGTGCAGGGACAAAACAGCATCAGAAAAATATCCTACAAACCTACAAAGTACAAACTTTATTCTTTCATCAAGCACTAAGAACAGAAATAAAAAATGTAAATTACCAACGAGTCACTCAGAGCAGAAATAACAAATGTAAATTACCAACGAGTCCCTGAACTTCTTTTGACAAATGTAACTTCTCTACCCGGACATTAGCATCTCATAATAAAAGGCCAATTGCCAAAAATCCCCAATTGTATTTTTTTTTTCTCAAATAAAAGAATTAAAACAGAAGGTGCAATTTGTACAACTACAGGCCACACAATCATACATGACAAGCAAAGATAATTGTACCTTAGTCCTAAATTTTGTTGCTCTTTTCTCAGTTTTTTCATTTGCAGTATCAGTCAATAAATGGGCATGACCTCAAGGGACTAGTTAGCAATATATGAGAAATGAGCAGGAAAAAAAAAAGAAAAACTGACGATAGAGAAAAAGAGAAGGTACCTTATTGAAAAAGATCTGGCCACTGGAGATGGCAACGTAGAAGAGGAGGTAAAAGTACGTTATTGCCCCTTCTCTCCATTGCTGTATCTTCTCTTCCGACTTGGCTCGTCCCTCCATTGCTGCTTCTTTGATCAATTTTACAGGAACTGTGACTGGGTCTGAGAGAGAGGTCCTTCATGTTTCTTCTACTTTTCTAGGTTTTTAAGTACCGAAGGAGAAATCGGAGTAGCTTGCTCCAAAGATCTCTGACGAGCTTCTTAATAATTATAACCCCACGAGACATAATCTACGACTACTTACTAAGAGAACGCGTGCCAAGCTCTGGTTTATTGTGGGGGAGTGGGTAGTAGTAGTAGCTGTAGTAGTGAACATTTGTAGAAAGTTGGGGGAAATTCGGTGGATCTCGTATTCTCGTCCTTTGCTTGAGTTTGACTTTTGACTTTCAGCTCGCTTTTGCAATGAGGAATATCGCCAGAAATTTTTGTTAATGAGAAAATAAATAAAAATATATCTAAAAAAATTCGATACGCACTAAAACGTGTCTGTGATGTTCAGAGCACGTTATAAATCAAAATTAACCACTAATTAATAAAACTTTGGGTATTGGTTTGTACCAGGGTTATAAATAACAGTATGCGATCGTCAGATAGACAGGTTATTGCTAAGCGATTAATCGAAAATAATCAGTCATAATCGGAAATAATCGGCCGATTTGTCAGAAAAAATTTATGATAGTTTAGTCACCGCCAACGACTAAACAACTAATTAATCGGCCTAAACAGATGTTTTTTACAACACTGGTTTGTACAACGTCTAGACATATTGCAATATTTGTTCATATCAATTTTTTCATGTAATCTTATTGTATTTTATATTGTAATATTTATTTCATATTGGATCGGATTTACTTGTAATGAAGGTCAAATGCTTATATTCTACTGGCAGGTCGGCACCATTAATGAAGCTCAAATGTTTATTGGCTGTGTGATTTTATGATGCGAAGTCCACTGGGGTTTGGTGTCACTTGGCATTTAATTTGGTATTGTAAGAGCATCTACATCGGTTATTTTTTTTCTGATTTCTAAATTGACGTGGCAATTGCTATTTTGATTTTAGCGTTGTATGTCCATTTCTTATTAAGCAAATTTTTTGATAAAGAAACGTTTTCTAAACGACAATTTGGCGAAATACTCCACTCCTATTTGCTTTATTCTTATCATTGGTGTCAGAAATAAATGCTCTTATGATTCAAAACTGACGGAAACAGTAAAAGAAATTAAAACTAATTGCTGGAATGCAGAGTGTCGGAAATTAATTTTGAATTAATTTCTTTTTGAGTAAATTTCTTTTTTATTGCAGCGATGCAGATGCTCTGAGATCAATGTGCAAAGTTCACTTGCAAAGTCGCAATGGTCCCTGCATCTCTCTTTATTTGAGTATAGCAAGGCAGTGATTTCATGTCAAAAAAAAAGATCAAAACACCTCTAATTATGAAATATAAAATCATAAAATTAGAATGTTGTACAAATTAACGTTCAGAATTTTTTTTTTCAAAATATTTGAATGTGATAGACTAGAACAGTCAGCATTTATTTATTTTTAATTGGGCATCAAACTAGAATACTACACAATGTTCAGAGTTCGTTAATTAGTAGTTAATGTTATTTCGCTAATCTGAATATTTTGTTATATAATGTTCTCTAAACATTACAAACAATCACATTTTTTTCGAATTCCTTATCCATTATTGATATTTATTTATTTTCTTATTAATAAAAATTTCGGGAATATCGCCATTGTTACGAAAACGGAGATGTTCGGGTGTTTGTCAGTAGCCACCGCCTGCCACGTCAGCAAACCGTTTATGCCAATTGCCATTTGGTATTTATATATGGGGTAATAATTAATAGAATAGGGTATGATATTTTTGGTATTTCGTTCTTGGTTGATCGATTTCGAAATTTCAACCGGAGGATCACTAAACTAATAGTGTATATATATAGAGATAGGCTAATATCAAAACGTTTGCACCACGCCTCCCGTGCAACCAAGTCATTTTCCAATTTTTAAAGTCCAAATGATAAATCTAAACCATTAGATGTGTTCTCCATATTAAAATGTGCTTGGAGACAAAATTTTACATTTTTTGTAATTTTTTTACTATTTATTAAGCCACTTTGAAAATCGCTGATCCAACGGTGGCTTCTGATTTTACTGTTCCAAACAGCCACCGTTGGATCAGCGATTTTCAAAGTGGCTTAATAAATAGTAAAAAAATTCCAAAAAATGTAAAATTTGGTCTCCAAGCACATTTTAATATGAAGAACACATCTAACGGTTTAGATTTATCATTTGGAGTGGCTTAATATATAGAGAGTGGCTAAGCTCAAATCGATTTTTCCTAGGCCCAGGAACAAACGACTCGGTTCTCTAATTTCCGAAGTTCAAACGGCCGATCCAAACCGTTAGATGTTTAATCTATATTAAAATGTGCTTGGAGACCAAATTTTACATTGTTTTGAAATTTTTTTACTATTTATTAGGATGGTTTGAAAATCGCTGTTTTTATTAAAATTCTGCACCATAAAAAAACAGCGACTTTCAAACTATCTTAATAAATAGTAAACAAATTCCAAAAAATGTAAAATTTGGTCTCCAAGCACATTTTAATATAAATTAAACATCTAACGGTTTGAATCGGCCGTTTGAACTTCAAAAATTAGAGAACCGAGTCGTTTGTTCCTAGGCCCAGGAAAAATCGATTTGAACTTAGTCTCTCTATATATATATATTTGTTATAATATATTTGAATTATATTGACGTGAGTATTGTACATACTACATGTGACACAAATTGGGCATGTGAGTTTTCACATGGAGCATGATGCATTTTGTTTTGTTTTGTTTGTTTTATGAGATCACAATATCATTTTGTTACTTTAAATATTATAATATTTAGAAAAACGGATTTGAAAATATAAGCTGAAGGATCATTTTATATATACAGATAAAGAGGCCTTGTCTTCAAATTTCAAAAGTTGAAAGATTTTTTAATTCTCTCTCAAATTTCATGTCCAAATAAGTTCTTCGTTATGTTTGAGTCTGACGTTTTCATTATGTTATTGTATCTGTATCAAGAACTTATCTTTAATCTAGTGACAAAAGAATTCAAAACTCACAAAATGAAACTTTTTTCTTAATCTAGTGTCACTTAAACCCTCGTCATGAATTTGATGCACACACTATTAGAGAGCAGAAAGAGAGAGGCTGACCTTTTTTTTTTTTATCTCTGTTTTGATGAAAGGCATCTTTAGGGTCGTCCGACGTTGAATCTCGTGATACGAATTCACATCCTCTTCAATACCTGATAAGGGAATCTTTTACAATTACTAGATTTGGACTATTCTTTTTAACTTGGCACAAATCTCAAAACCAAATAATATTGCCCTCTATGGTGACTCGAATTCCAAACCAGTTGAAATTTAATCTCAAATCATAAAGTGAGAGTAATCCTCTGCAATACCTGAGAGAATACGAACTCCTCGTGATGCAGAGGCGGAGCAATGGCGTCACTTGGGACGACAGAGGTGGGAGGTGGTACAGCGACTGAATAAAATAAGATATGAGTATCAGTTTTAATCTGATACAAATTTCAAAACGGGTTTTCTTATATCTAAAAAGGCATCACATCACTTTAGATCCGACTAGAAATATTGTACTGATGCATGAGGGAATATAGACTCAACCCGAACCGGATCTGTTTGTGTGTAATGAGGATGTATAGCAAATTTAGACTTGGATATGTAACATTTGAATTTATACGAATTTAATAAGTAAATCAACATAATTGGTAAGGATCTTATAAATTATTAGATAAATATATTTATTAAATTAACATACAAATCCTTTAAAAGAATTAATTGATTATGGAATTTTATTGACAGCTATCTCATAACTTTATTTTTTGTTTCCTTTTATTGAGGCCGGTTGTTTTATAGAAATTTCTCCGGAGCCTTGATTCTTTTTAAAATTTAGGATGCCTCGTGCCGTATCGTGACGTACTTCAGTACTTGTGAGCAGTGTTGCAAAGAATGTCTGTTTAAGTTGATTAATTGGCCAATTAATCATTAGCGGCGATCAAGCCAGAATTTTTCCGACTAATCTACTAATTATTTCCAATTAATCGTTTAGTGGTACTATGTTCGTCTGACGAGCGCATATCTTATTTACAACACTACTTGTGAGATATGATGATTAAAAAATATAAGAGAAGTGCTGAAGTGCATGAGTGGGGGTGACGATGTGAATTCGTATCCTTTGCATTGACGAAACGTGCATTAACAGATATGGACCATCCGATTGAGATTTGTACTAATATTAAAGGGTGCATATGTATAAGCTGGATTGGTTCAAATCCGATTGAGATTTGTACTAATATTAAAGGGCCCCGTGCATATGTATAAGCTGGATTGGTTCAAATTCTAATCAGATAGCCGAGATACATTAAACTCAAAAAATTCTCTTTCGAGTTAATGCAGAAGATGCGGAGATCTGAGAATGTGGGGTGGATGATTAAGAATTATGTGAGATCTATCTATTCAAGTTTGAGAAAGAATAACTACTTCCTAATTTGCAAAAATGAAAGAAAAAAAAAATACTAAGAACAAAAACTGTGTGTTTGCGCGTTTTCAAGATGGAACACAGCCCGATTGTATCATGTCTTGTGCGCTAGAATTCAAGTTCTGTACATATACGACGAGGCCGCCCGCATTCTCCTGTGACTTTATCTCTCTCTCTCTCTCTCTCTCTCTCTTTTTGAGAATAGCCCTTAGACACACACACACACTCCCATACCTCAATCCTGGCCCACTGCAGAATCGAGCCCCTGCTCTCCCGTGAGAGAGCCAATGCCTTAATCGGCTGTACTAGACAGCGTTGGCTGTGACTTTATCTTTCTCTCTAGTTTTATGAGTGCATATCCTCTGAGATATTTCATATTTTGCATGACCGACGTGTTTGGTGCCTATTCAAGGATAGCGCA
Source organism: Carex rostrata (assembly GCF_964058835.1). Taxonomy (NCBI): domain Eukaryota; kingdom Viridiplantae; phylum Streptophyta; class Magnoliopsida; order Poales; family Cyperaceae; genus Carex; species Carex rostrata. The sequence goes on along the minus strand of NC_135931.1, from coordinate 1,081,363 downwards.
TGGACCAATATAATTTGAGCTTTGAAATTCGTGCATAACGTACTTGAACGGTTGAGATTTTCCAAAAAGTCATGCAAAATATGAGATATATTAACATATGCGAATTCAGTTTTACGGTCCTAATTAAACGAGAGATCTTATATCCGCTGCTAGTTCATGCATTGTACTTCATCAGTGAGATCTCATAACCTCTCAAAAGTCTATTTGAGCGAGATTTTTCACGTCTTCAAGAAATTAGGCAAAAAAATAAAAGAAAAGTATGTAAAATACGAGAAAGGAGTAGGTGTAGGTCCGATGACCATTGAACCTACTCAATTATGGTTCAATGTATTCCATAACAGTCCTATTCGCTTTAAGATTCGTGTGCACGGAATTGTTGCAATTTCACACGGATGTTAAAGCGTAGTATACATATTTTAAAGTGGATCGGACGGTCCTGAAATCTATAGAACCTAAAGTAAGTTCAATGAGCATCGGACCTATTATGTGCTCGTAAAATATATGAAAATTCGAAAAATTGAACTAGTTTTAAGGTCAATTATGATAATCATGTAAAAATTTAACGCTCATCAGATATCAGTTAGTCTCTGGCACAGCCATCCTCAAATTTCTATTGGGCCACAAAGCAAACCACAACAGAGCCCAAGTAATAGAAATAAATGGACTGATATTGAATAAGCAAATTTTACAAAGCGGGCCTTAAAATATAACTTTAGCTGCATATCCTGTGTATTTTATTTTTTTTTAAAAAGAGTTTCTAAGTATGTAAGAATTTAAATATGAAATAAAAGTCTGCAAAATATCTAAACAGAAATTAAAAACAAAAGATTAATGAAAGTCTTTATATATTTAAAACAAGGTTCTAAATAGCGATTATAGCGCTATAGCTTTTAAGATCCAAAAAAGCTATATTGCAACTATATCTAGCTATTTATAATCATTATAAAATAAAAGCGGTTAATAGCGTTATAGTTTTTGAGGTCCACAAAAACTATAGCGCAGTTATTGCGTAGCTATAGCTAGTTATTAGAACCATGATTTAAAACAAAAAAATATATATGAAATAGAAGAATAAAGCTAGGGTGTGATATGCTCACCAAGAGAGTTTGATGAGCACAACTCCAAAAGTTCATCGGATCGACTTCAAACGCCAAATCCAAATCGTTGAAATCCATATGCTTCATGAGTGATGCATGTGCATGCAAAATTTTGAAAGTTTCGAGTTTATTTGCTACACGGTCAAGTGGTCAAAGAAATGAACATTTTATTAAGTTAATTTATAAGTTGTTTTGTATATTCAATTTTTATTATTTCTTTGATCGCTTGACCTTGTAGCAAATAAACTTGAAACTTTTAAAATTTTGTATGTATATGCATCACTCATAAAGTACATGGATTTCAACGGTTTGAATTCGACGTTTGACGTTGATCCGATATACTTTTAGAATTGTGCTCACCAAACTCTTTTGGTGAGCACATCACACTCTAGCTTTGCTCGAAATAGAATATTACTAAACAAAAATTCGAGAAGGCAAGGGAATAAAGAGATTGGATCTTTTCTGAAACTTTAATAAAGAAAAAAAATAGATGCAGCTATCAGACTTCCATTCAAGGAAGGAGATAAGAAGCTTCCCATATATATTCTTCCTACTTTTTATACAAGAATATGAGATTGGTTCTATGTAGCGAGTTGAGATTTTCTAGGCATGAACATCTGGCAATGCATGTTAATTTATAGAGGGCTTTATTTAAACTATTAATATACATGTAAGAGGTAGAGTGGAAAAAATAACACGGTGGAGCCGGTTCCGTCACGGAGCAGTACGGTTACGACATGGTATGTGTACATGGGCGGAACTAGAAAATAGAGATTGGGGGGGCTGAAAAATCAAATATAGTGTAATATCATTTTATAAAGGGGGCTAAAAGATATTAATGCATATAAAAATTACAAAATTTAATGGACCAAACTACAAATTTTCAAACTATAGGGGGTGCTTAGCACCCTTTCCCCACCACTATGTTTCGCCCCTGTACGCGTAACAGTTACGTGTTGTGATTATCTTTTGAAAATTTGACATGGTACAGTACGTCACGTGAAATATCTAGTTACGGCATGTGATCACGCGAGTCACGTTTGATCACGACACGTTTGGACATGGCGTGACTATTCACGTGCCGTGCATGACCACCTCTTGACATTTTAGGTACGGCACGACACGGCACGTGAAAAATTAACTTGATCACGGCACAACACGAGATTACAGTCACGACGTGTTAGTTACAAGTGCATCTCTGACCATTCATAACTTGACACAGATAATCGGAGATCGAGCATTTAACCTTCAAAAATCATAAAGAGGTACACTGAATTCAGAGCATCTCTTACCCATTTTCTTTTGCACTTTCCTCTGGTTTGCTTTATTCCAGTCTAGACTTGCTCCTCACAATTAAAAATATAAATTGTTATCTTTTAAAAAAAAAAGTGTGACTCTTAGATTGTTCTTTGCTTTAGTTTATGGATTAAGAAAAAGATCCACTATATCATGTTAACGGTTAAAAAAAGTAACCGTGAAAGAAACTAAAACCATATAGATTGAGAAATAAAGAAACATGTATTTGTGCACTGATGCATTAAACAAATATTCAGGGGCGGATCTTAGTGCATTTTAGGAGTGCTAAGTTACCTTTATAATTTCAAAATTTGCTTATCAAGTATATTGAATTTTAACATAAATTTTATTTTTATATGGATTATCCCCTCTAATATAATATAATTTTCTTTTTAAAAGGGACTAGATGCAAAGTTTAGAAATTAAAGACTCCGGATCTTGCTTTTCCATTTCCATATAGCCACTTGGGTTTCCTTTCCAAATAATCAGCATTAAATAAAAGAAACGTTATTGCTCTCTCTAAAAAAGAAACTGTCCCAAGAAATTATAATTTGTAATTCCCGAAATTTTTAAAAATACCATACTCCAAAAAATAATAAATCAAAAGATCACGATTCTGAGAAATTTTGAAAAATAGCATGGCCGCATCTAGGCGTAGCGGCCACTATTCTGCAGGCCGCTCCTAGGAGAAGTGTTTAGGCCGCTCCTAGGGGATGCGGCCAGCCTTTTTTTTTTTTTTCCAAAATTAGTAGATTTTGTTTTTAGATTTTTTTGTTTTGAAAATAGTTGTAGTTATGGGTCATTTAATTTGAAAATATTTTACGTTTGTCAGAAGAAATATTATGTTGGAAAAGTCGTTCGTGAATTACATATGTACGAAGAAGTAGTTTGATTTTGTTTTGATTTAGAAATATTAACTTAAGATACGCCTAGCAAACATGAAATAAATATTCAATACAATAAAAATACTCCTAAATAATATTCTTCAAAATACTACAACAAACAAGTAAGCAATCACAACATAAAATTGACTACTAGATAAAAATACATTGCTTGCCTCTCAACTTAAAAATTGACAAACAAAAAGATATTGTTATTATTAAGTCTCAATAAATTTTTTTAAGTTGGAATTTAATTTAAAAATATGAGTTAACTACCTCGTGCATCTCGAGCAGCTTTGTTTTGTTGTTCCTGTGTATCTCGGCCAGCCTGATGTCCTCTCCTTCTATTATGCAGTAAATCAAGCCACATCGGAATTCTATTGACTCGCCTTCGAACCAAAGTAATATTTTTGTCATTTGGAACAAGGATTGGGCCTTTGTTTTTCGGCCAATCAGACTGATTGTCATACACATGTCATTCACCCATCCATGTGTTGACCAGTGTTTGGATGTGGTAGTAGTAATGTACAAACCTGTCAGGGTCGATGCCTTAGAGATGGCATACTGTCAGAACATGAGAACACGGTATTATGTTTAACTGCAGCTTCTGGCATGTGCATGTAACTGTGTTCTCATCTGTGTTTTGTTAGTTTGTAATAATCTAGAAGTCAATAATACAATAAATTATCATAAAGCTTTGTTCATGAATTGAATGTTTATTTATATATCATTTTGTTGCCTTGAGTATTATTGAATTTATGGATCATTTCGAGTTCATGACTGAAATTGTGAAACTCCATAATATAGATGATATATACTCTTAAAAGGTCACTGACCAAGGTAATTAGCAGGAACACTAATTACCGCGATAAGGTTAGTATGTGGATTAAAAGATGGTTAAGTTTTACAAACCACCTGACACGAGATGTCATTTTAATCACATAGATACATGTTCTAGGAACATGGTATTTGACAGACCCCGAATGAAACATTAAATAGAATTGTGTTCGTGTCATTTATGTTTTCATTCAGTGTCACGTTCTACAGTATTAGGTATTTATCGTTCCCACTGAGAAATATGTATGTGTGATTGTTATCCACCGCTGTCCGTAAAAAGCAGTCATAACGGTAGCTTTTCCATATGTATAGCTTAGCTGAGGAAGTGATAGTTTACCAAGAATACTATTTGTCCCTCGTATCTCTATACGAGCTATAGCATCACTGGGCCCCTTGATAGAGTTAGATTATCTGCTAGCGGTATAATTACAAGAGTAATTATATTTGATAATCTGCTCAAGATCAAGAAAAGATTCAGTTAGCAAGGATGACACACATCTACCTTGAAACTGATCTGATAGCTATGAGACAGAAGAACAGACACAAGTAAATTGTTTACTGGATCGTGATATTGTACAGTACAGCATCATCTGTGTAATTGGATGGTCATGATGTGTTGCCAGATGCCACTCATGATTATAGAAGTTAAAACAGTTTTAACTCTATTTACCAACATAACACAGATCCTATTGGGTCACACCATATAGGAGTTAATCGGAGAATCTTATTGTTATTGATTATAAATTGGTTATGATCAATAGTAAGATGGTTATAATTAATTATACGTGTTATAATTAAATTATAAATGTTATGTAAAAATAACAAGCAAAAACATTGGTTAATTTATAAACGTGTGTGACACGTTGTATAAAAGTTAACCGGTTAATTTATAAATGTGCAGGACACGTTGTATAAATTACCGAAACAACAAACCGCAAGAAAAATATATATATACTTGTTCAGAATAATTATACGAATATTATTTGTGTTCGGGCCGAGGGCATTCGGGTCTTTTCAGATTCGTCCTTATCCGCATGACATGTCATTGATCTTATCCAGATGACATGTCATCAATCCTATCCACAAGGGCAAAATGGTCATTTCACACCTATGCCACCTTGCATGTGTAGAAACATGGAGAAGAGTGTGGAAGGGTGTGGAAGGGGTATTTTGGTCATTTCACATATAAAAGGATGAGGTGTCAATGGCATACCTTGTAAATAGGCCGAACTTGGAGGGCATTTTGGTCTTTTGCAACCGACCCTAAACACTATAAATAGGGGTGGAGGGGTAGAGAGAAATTAACTAATTGATTCGTACCGGTTTCGTGTCGAAACGGATCGGTATTTTCTCTCTTTCTCAGTTTCTCTCCCAAATAGTGTTTCGGTTGAGAAAAGAAAGTTATACGTACTTGACGTATAATCTTGCGGGTTGTTGTGGAGTATATTTACGGGATCGATGAATAGTGTTTTACCGAATTTAGCGGTATGTCAGTTTTGCATATTGATGAAACTGAGCAACCGAAAATTCGTGTTTATGGGTTTTCGTCTTTTTCCCGTGAATAGTGTTTTTGCAGAGTTCCGCGGTTTACGGTATTTCTGGCAGAAGAAATAAACCGCTCTCCGGTTAGTCCTGGTGGATAACCGATAGAGGTATCACACGTGTGATACTCCGAGTCGATTCCTTCCTTGGTGAGGCTCTACTCGCTCGGTCTGCATTCCAACTGTGATTTGGAAACAAGGTATAAATATGTTATATTAATCTATTTAATTGGTAAGTAGATTAAAGTTTTAGAAATCAATCATGGAGTAGATCTGTAAAAGGATTAAATTGGGTTTTGATGCCAAAGGAATACTGAAGGTGGACCGCCTTGGAAAGTTTCCTGACATACCCCGTTTAATCCTGAGCTTAAGTTGGCTGTAGAAATTTTTGTTCTACGGTCATTCCGCACCTTAAGCCTAAAAGGGGTTTTGGGTTAGCCACGTAAGAAACCCCAACATGTTTACCCCTGTGTCTTTGTAATTCGCCTTAGTAAACTGGCCAGAAGCATCAGACATATACGCATTAACTTTCTCTTGTGTGGATGTTACCTCAAACTCGTTCCAGTTGCCAAATCCACCGAGCGTCTTCATATAATTTGACCTCTCGCACCGTTTGTTAATCAACTACGAAAAATTGATGATATTAATGTTTTAAAATAATTTAATGAAAATAGAATAATTTAATGAAAATTACAAAAATAAAATAATTTAATGAAAATAAAATACCTCGTACACACGACATGAGAACTATTGACCCTGGCTTGCTTCAAATTGTATTTTTGCCCTCCTTTGAGCAAACTATTGCTGACATTTGTAAAATATGTCCTCAATTATTGCTGCTACCGTCTCCTCGGTTTCATCCGGATCACAAGGCTGACCCCAATGAGCGGTCCGACTACTAATAACAATTTGGTCAGGTTGGGGTCGGGACCGATGGGAGGGTTGACCACTAGACGATCGGTCCCTCTGAATTGGGGCTTGATTACTCTCAGGCATGTCAATCTACAAAGGGGGTTGGGACTGATGAGAGGACCGACTACTAGACGGTCGGTCCCTCTGAACTGGGGCATGACTTCTCTCAGGCATGTCAATCTGGAAAGAGGGTTGGGACGCTGGACTTGAGGAGGTTGAGTTACCCCGACTAGCACTCCAGATTAACCTCGCAAGGGGGTTGGGACGCTGGACTCGGTTAATCTCCACAAAGAGTTCAATTACCTTGTATCCCCTAGGAAAACTCATGGTCTGGTTGTACAGTACCTGCGAGACTCCATCATTCTGAACAGGAAATAGTTGGAACCAAGTTTGTCCTGAACTAGTGGGCATGCTAATTTTGACCTGAATATCAATGTCATATTGATCCTGATTCAATCCCAGGTTCTGACAAATAATCAATTTCAGAACCAACAAATCAGTACCCGGCATTACCGGTATCACAGAAACAGGTCCGATACTGTAATAAATCCCATTAGGGCCTGTTAGAACCTCACCACCAGTGTAAACATATACCATAATAGCCATTTTGGTCTGAGTATATAAGAAAACCTAAAATTACAAATTAACTAAATTAATTACAAATACTGAAAAAATGAAAAAATAAAAAATTGAAAAAGAGAGAAAAAAACTTACAGTTCAGCTGAGAAGAAGAGGCTCAGTGAAAACTCGGTGTGAAATGAATCTCTCTCTCCAAAAATGGTTTTTATAGAAAATGGCAGCTTGGGCCGCTTCCCCTAGTTGCGGCCAGGGTGACCGCTTCCCCTAGTTGCGGCCAGGGTGGCCGCTTCCCCTAGGAGCGGCCCGCTTTCTAGACCTGCTTTGTCTAAATGCGGCCCGCATAATAGTGGCCGCTCCGCCTAGATGCGGCTATGCTATTTTTCGAAATTTTATATAATCGTGGTCTTTTGGTTTATTATTTTTTAGGATATGGTATTTTTAAAAATTTCGGTTGTAATTCTTACCAAGTTAGACAAACATACTGTTAATTCGGAATTCAAATGGTTTATCTCGTTGTCTAATTTGTATACAAATAAAATTATGCCTAAGACATCCTAGTTCATACTTTATTGTGTTATATAAATTTTATTTTTTATAAAAAAAAATTAGCCTCTCTTATATTCAAATCCTAGTTCCGTCCCTGCAAATATCTTTCTCAAAACACACACACATATACGTACTTTGCTTACAAAATGGAAAAACAAGATATTAATTAATAGTAATAACAGAAGTAGCAAATATTGAATAGAATTTCGGTTATTTTAATAGAAATGCTGAACTCAAAAGTAAGCATTAAGTTGCACATCTGTGGAGCCAGACTTTCAAATTATGATGATTAAATATAAATGTAGTCAATTATATAAAATTTTCATAATGAGTAAAGGGGTCAATTTTATGGTACCCATATAATTTTACTCTAATCTATATAGAAAATTATGTATAAGTAAAAAAAATTTGAAAAATCATTCTCTTACTAAATCCGACTCTGGTTGCACATACGGATTTCGAACAATTTAATTGAAAATATTTTAATACAATCTATATATTGAATGCAAACAATTTTTATTTCTATCTTCTAATGAGTAAACTGACAAAAATGTATCCGTTCTGAAAAAAAAAAAAAATTATATCTTTCAAGCTCAGATTTTTGCCATTGTATATATGCTAAGACATGCAGAATTTAACTTAATATTTTGATGCAAGCTAAAATTATTCAAAATAAGTATTATATATTGCAACTAGTCTAACAAGTGGAAGCACAATGGAGATATAGCTCATTAACGGGAGCTCAACAAGAATGAATTAGTTTATTTTAGTTATTGTGCGTACTTAAATTTTGGTTTTTTTAAATTTATTTTCTATTTTATTTTATTTTTTTAGTTTCTTTTCATTTGCTTTATGCTCAAATGTTTTGAGCAGAATTGTTTTTCTTATTTAGTTACAGATCTTTTGTAACTTCAAAATGATTAATGAAACAAGGGCTAGACCCTTTTTTCTTTGTCAAAAAAAGAAGAAGTATTATATATGTGATTAGCTATACTTGGTTAGTGATGTATAACAATTAAGAGAATATATAAAATCTTTGTTCATAAAGTTTAAATATCATATAATTTTAGGGACTTGTATAAAAGTTCAATGAGATCAATTGAATTAACCAATGGTTTAAATAGCGTTTATCGCGAAATAGCGTACGGGTTAAAAAAATCGCACTATGCTCAAATAGCGGCGCTATTTGGGCATAGCGCCATAGCTTTTTTGGTCGGAAAACGCTATAGCGGCGCTATAGCGCCGCTATAGCGCGCTATTTAAAACACTGGAATTAACTGAAGCTTTAGCAAGGCCATGCACTCCACCAATGGGACTAGTTGAAAACTTCAGTTCTTTATGTCAGAAAAGAATCTATCAACTGGTTGGTTCCATTTCTTTATGGAGACTCCATGCATCAATTCTTCAAAACTTGAGAGAGAAACAACCTTTCAATAAAGCACCAAATTTAATCTTGATTCTTTTCTTTGGAATTCAAAATGGGAAATGCAATTAGCACATTTTTTGGGAGTCATTGGAGACAGAGCAGCACGAGCATGAGACCAGAGATGCGACGTCGGCAATCAACTGCGCCTTTGAGCGAGGAATCTAGAAAGAGAGCATTGTCAAAAAAATATGCTCTCATACCTGATAATTATACCTCTATAGATCAAGTAAAGTTCTAGTTCTATGTTTTTGTTGTTACTGCAAAGAGATTATTTGGTTAAAAACAGAATATATGTTCTTCATTCTTTAATTTCTTTTGAAAGTTTTTCTTTTATTTATTAAATTTACATATATTTTAGTTTACTTGAATGAATCGTGAACACCAGTTATATAATTTCATCTTTCTGTCATTATGAATATTTTTCCTGGTAACTTTCAGCAAAGGTTCTGATGTGCAATATTCTGATATTTGTTTGACTAATATCCAAACACAGAGTGTTTTGGAAGTTCAATTTTTTTCTCATTAAAATAATTTGAAACATGAGTTGTAAATTACACTGTGCTTTCTAAGATTTTTACTTGTCTTTACGTTGTTCTGATTCTTGTATGACACTTACAAATTGACAAGAGAAAGCAAAGGAAACTAGGAGTATTTCACAAATGACACTTTTTACTTCTTTTTGCTTGTCAATCTTGAAGAAGTTACTAGTTATTCTCCTTGATGAAATAATCGATCAGACGTTGCTTTTCATAGGTAACAGCTGAGTTATCGAAATTAGGCCTTGAATCATCAAATCTGATAGTTGGGATTGACTTCACCAAAAGCAATGAATGGACTGGTACATTATTCCACAAATTACATGATGTTTTTATTGTTGCTTAATTTGGAAATATGATATTGAGCAAAAGAAACCTGTTAATCTTGATTTATCTTTGCCTTAAGCTCCCAATGTACCAATTTCGGTACGGCTGTGCTGGACAATTAATGTGACATTGCACTTTGTTTTCATTCTAATAATAACAAGTCTACATTAATATTAGGGATGAAATCTTTCAATAGACAAAGTCTGCACAAAATTGGGAACTCACCCAATCCATATGAGCAAGCTATTACAATAGTTGGCAAGGCTTTGGCACCTTTTGATGAAGATAACTTGATCCCTTGTTTTGGCTTTGGAGATGGTAAATTCATTTTTGTTTTATTTAAATTTTTGATATATACTGGCAAGTGTGTACCTATACCAGTTCGCCTGCCAATTAAAAACAACTTCGCATATTTACCAAGGTTAGTCGATACCTTATCCTTTTAATTGCTTTCTCATGGATCTATAGGTTTAGTTTATCAGACCAGTTCCATGAAATCTGAAGCAATTTGTTCTGCTTTTGTATTTCAGTTTGTGTAATTCAATTTTTTTTTTGTTATGGTTTTGAAACAGCTACTACTCATGATTATGGAGTTTTCAATTTCCATGAGGATGATTCACCATGTCATGGTTTTGAGGAGGTTTTGGAATGTTATAGAAAGATTGTACCACATTTGAGGTTATCAGGTATTACATATCTGGACTTAGTACTGATCTTACTAACCATAGGACTCCTAAAGAGAACCTAAAGAAATAATATTATTGCATCACTATGAATACTTAAATAACTATGTAATTGCATCCCAACAATTGATTTGTATTGTTGTTCAACCATTTCTATGGTTATAATTGGGCAGTCTTTTGGTTTTGGTCTTTGATCACCTGTTAGCAAAATTAAAAGCACCCAGTTTTCTTGTTATGAAATTTTACATTGTAATTATATAAAAGAAATTGACAAAAGTATACTTGATAAAAAGGTCCCACTTCTTTTGCGCCTGTTGTCGAGGCAGCGGTCGATATAGTTGAGAAAACTGGTGGCCAATACCATGTACTTGTTATCATCGCCGATGGCCAGGTGGAATATAATTACCTCAATTTAATTTCAATTAATTTTTTGTTTTCCAAACCTAAGGAACTAAATATCAGTTCTGGTATATACCATCCTGTTTTGGCTTAATTACTTCTTTTTCAATATTCTTTTTTTCATAAAGACATAGAAATTTGATTCCCATAAAGATCTCGATAGGGACATACATGGCGTACCAGTTAGGGTTGGTACTTGGTACTGTTAAATTCAATAACAATTATTGTTACTTCAAGGTCACAAGAAGTGTTGAAACAAGCACAGGAGAATTAAGCCCACAAGAGAAGAAAACCATTGATTCCATAGTCATGGCAAGGTGTGGCTTCTGTAATGTCTTATAAATTAAAAATCAACACCTCAAAGAAAATTTCAATAAGTTTGCAATTATTTCACAATCTTAATCATGCACTCCATTTTTACATTAGTCATATTTATTTTTTGTTGCAGTAATCATCCATTATCGATAGTGTTAGTCGGAGTAGGAGATGGCCCATGGGATGACATGAAAGCTTTCGATGACAAAATCCCGGCACGTGTTTTTGATAATTTTCAGGTACTCCAATTTACAACATTTTATTATATTTAATATTATATTCTGAATTTGAATTCTTATGAATACTGAATTTTAAAAAAGGCTATTATCGTCTGAATACATTTGAAGATGAACTTCAAATAATTACTTCTTGCATAATCAAATCTATAATACACTGGAAATCCTCATTCTATTTTTTTCCTCTTTGTATTTGTGTTCCGTAAACTGCTCATAAAACTTATATTTTCAATGAAAACATAAGCGACCTATGTTGATTGTGCCACTTTATGTTGATCAAACACAACCGTAGCAATTTAAGCAATAGGGCCCTCTTCAAATGGAACAATTCAATGCATTGTAATTCTGATTTTCTGATTTTTTTTGTTATAACTATAATGCAGTTTGTTAACTTTACTTCAATCATGGAGAAAAATGTAAGCTTGTCACAGAAGGAGGCCGCTTTTGCGCTAGCTGCTTTAATGGAGGTGCCAATTCAATACAAAGCAACCATAGAACTTGGCCTTCTCGGGTTAAAATTTTTTTTGCCTAATTATTAGTTATTATTTTTGTATGAAAAACCTTGCTTAGGAGGGTGCTCATTTACCTCTGTGGTCTGTACCCAACATATAGGCATTTGATATAGTTTATGTATATAGGTGTCCTATAGTGCAACAAAACCAAAGAAAAACTTTCATTCAAACCCTGCCAAACATTCCAACTTACATATTTGCAGTACCAGATTCATAAAAAAAAATTATTTCATCTCTGCAACGGCATCCATGAAAGATGCTTTTCTTGAGAAATTTAATTCAGGAAAGATACTTTTCTTGTGAAAATTGAAAGATGCCCATACGAAAACCAAAATCTAAAAAAGAAAAAGGAAAGTGGGTTAAGGGAGATTCCACCTTGGTAGGGAACAGAAAAAGGATCTAATTTGTTATATTACTTGTTCCACTGTCTTAACTAAAAGTTGGATTATCTACTATTCTGAACAGTTGAGTTAGCGTAATAACCTCAGTAGCGCCCCTCTCCATCCAAACATATAAGAAAAACAGAATCAAAATCAATGATTAGAATATTTTGTCATTTTAACAAGAAAAAAATTAGCAGTATATTTGAATTTTGCATTGAACAGGCGTGTGACAGGAAAACCAAAGAGACTGAACCCACTACCACCTCCTATTCCTTCAACACAGAGACAAACATCAACAAGACAAACATCAATGAGACAACCTAGTTCTTTGCAATCTACTACCACTGGAGATGACCCAAACCAAGTACACATTCTCTTTATATATATATATTTTTCGGGGTGCTTTCAGCTTAAATAATGTATATATATTGGGAGTGAGATAACCGGTTTGATACCATGAGCTTTTTTTAATGTCTAAATTAGTTTATTTATAATTATACCAGTAATAGAGAAGATAAGCATTGTATCCGTGCCAGCATCACAAATCACTACACAATACAGTAAAAACAAATTTGAAAACTTTTTATTAAATTGACCATCTTATTGAAAATACTCATGACTTCCTATATGAAAAATAAAATATTAATTGTGCATAGCAAACCTTGTCAAAGATCATTGTGTAATTTGATATTTTCTACCTTCAGGTTTGTCCAATTTGTCTAACAAACACCAAGGACCTGGCATTTGGATGTGGGCATATGGTAAACTACATTATTTCATTGTTCCATTCATTTATTATTTTCAGTTTCGATTTTATGAAAGCTTGGTACAGGGAACCCAGTCTTTTTTTTTTTCTGAATGGTACCAAATTGGATTTTATGAAATGACCCTCTATACTTAGTGTTTTGCATTTGCATACTGTAAATGGAATAATATGCAATATGGTTGTTTGAGGTAGATTTGAGCTAATAAACTTAAAAATTGAAACAGACTTGTAGGGAATGTGGAGAGAATTTACAAAGATGCCCCATCTGTAGAGCAGTAGTGCGGTCCCGCCTGAGGTTATACTCTGGATAAAATGCCTTTATGAATTACAGAGTCCTTGAGGTCTCACTTGTTAGGTACTATATATGCAATTTTTTTTTTTTTTGGAAACATGGCTTGAGTGATCTAAAAAAGACAAACTTTTCCCAAAAAAAGGCAAAGAAAAGAGGCTTTTGTAAATTATATCAATAAGGAGGTTATCTATGGATTAAGGACTGAGGGTCCTTTTGTAAATTATATCAATAAGGAGGCAAAGAAAAGCTTGTCTTTTTGTAAATTATATCAATAAGGAGGTTATTTGTGGTTAAAGACCCGTATAAACATATGTCATAATATGCTTATATAAATAATGTAGCCGGACTCATTTATGATATATATATCAGCAACATTTCTTACACGGATGAAAAATGGATCAGAAACTTTTTCAATGGTCACTACATATTTTGTTTCCATCTCTTTTACTCTTCTAAATATCATCAACTGTAAAAAACATGAATCAATGTAAATAAACTTTTCTTATAATATATTTGTTAGATTGGCACTTTGCCAACTAACCTTCAAAAAAAAAAAAAAAACATGAATCAATTAAAATATCATACGTACATCGTTTAAAATAAGTCTCTTCAGAAACACCCTATTTTTACTAATTTGCAAGACAGCTACAAAATTATTTTTTTTGGACCATCCAAAAACAATAATTTTGTAATTATCTATACATATAGTAAAAAGAATTCCAACTTGTTTAGGGTTTTTTAGACAACTTGTTCGAGAGAAAATTTCGACAATATTTCTGCTTAATTTTTATCATTTTGGGGTCATGGCCATTAAAGGAGAAAGAGCATTTCTACCTCAATACCTCAACCTTAGCATTAGGGTTTTTTGCATTAGCTCTATGACTAATGCGTAGAAGTTTTCAAAGTGAAAAGAAAATCTGGTTCGCCCGCTGCCAATCCTATCGGAAAGATATTATGGTCGACCAGAGGCCCCAACACAGCTCGAGCTAAAGAAAGATATAGTTCCTTTCTTGTCGTTGTTCTCGAGTTCTTCAAAGTTCTCTCTTGATTTTAGTATAACCTTACCCCTGATCTCTGGTCTCTCTTTTTTATGTGGAAATGGAGTCCTATTTATAGGACCAAGGGTACTGGGTTGTGCATAGTTGGCACTAATCAACGCCACATTTCATTGAAGTTGGCTGTTATAACGGCTGTGGTTGGGACGATTACACTTGGTTGCGTTACAACGACTAGTCATGTGGTCTTTGGCTGTTATAACGGCTCAAAGGCGCCAAAGGATTTTGAATTTGCACCAGCTCTGGATGAGTTGTCATGGCAATGGTAGGTTTTTTCGTCCACAACCGTTATGACAGTGAGCTGACCGTTTCAGCATTAAAAAAACCTTCTTGATCGATCGTCTGTCATTGGATTTTCATATGATCCGATGAGCACCAGATTCTTGATGGGTGTTGCAACGGTCGTTTGGTTGTTATGGCATTATGTCGTTGTAACAGCTTGTACTATCGTCGTCTTCCGTTATGACTTATGGAGGAGATTGAGGTTGCAGTTAGCCGTTAAAACGACAGTTTGCAGTGTTGATTGTCGTTATAACGCCAGATGGCTACTTAGCAGTTTTTACTTTGTTTGCGAGATGTTTGCGGTGAACGAGGTTGGATTGCGTTTATCCTTTCACTATGTTGTCCTGCTCTATCTCTCGCTCGGTCGTGTTGCATTTTTAGAGTAAAACATCTTTGTTATCCATTGTGTTTGGATATGATCATGGTGTTTCTAATCCAAAATTGGTAGAAAGTATCACATTTTGCATGTATTTGTTGATGTTTTTAATAAAGGAGAATTTCACATATAGCCCTCAAAAATCTCGAAATGGCGTATTCCTCTTCTAAAAATTATAATATTATATTTACTCTTTTAAATTTCAAAAACTCACAAATTTACTCAATTTATTGTCTTTATTATAAAACTCATTTTAAATTTATGAAGTTCTTAATTTATCATTTATTAAAAAAAACAGTATGTATAAAAAATGTTCAGCCTTCTAATTAGCCAGATTGTGAGGATAAATAATCTATTTTCATATTTGTGATGCACATACAAACATATATCTAATTCTCATTGTAAATCATTTTCCATCACAAACTGGCTAATTAGGTCTTTCACACATCCTACATATTTTTTACTATTTTTAATGAAGTGTAAAATAGATACTTAATAACATTGTAATCATTTTTAATAAAATAAAATATATAAATTGGGTAATTTTATTAATTTTTTAAATTTAAAAGGATGATAAGTACGTAATTTCAAAGTTCTCGAAGAATATACATAAAATTTTGCCTTCAATGATTATGGCTACCACAAACTTTCAAATTCCATCGTAGAGTTGCAAGTATTCCGACTTCTGACACGTGGATGATGTGTTTCCACAGGACGAACGATCATCACCCTTTTTTCAATCTTGATTTGATTGTTAAGAAATGATTTTGCAATCGAAAATAGTAATTGTTGACAAATATTTAGGGGTGCAAACGGATCGGATACCGATCGGTTAGTGATAAAACTATATTTGTATCCACTTTTATTTTTTAGATACGAATACAGATACAAATCAAATATTAAACATATACTGATACGGATATCTGTTTTTTATAATAGTGAATAACATAATTTTTTTCATAATATACATTAAACTATGAGATGGGTTCAAATGCCTCCATTTTTTGTGCTTCCACCGTGACTCCATTTTAAAAATGTTAATAACTCAAAATTTAAATCATAAACTTCAAAATAAAACCATTATATGTAATCTATACAATTTTATCTCTGTACTAAAAAAAATTATCACATTTCAGTTTTCTTTTTATGTAAATCAATTAGTTCAAAAATCAACGTCTAGAAATTATCTACATTAGTACGTTTTTCCAAGCTTTTGATGACAATCATAACAAAGTTGAAATGTCATAATTTTTTACAAGTGCATAGATAAAATGATGTAAATCATATCCAACGGTTTTATTTTGATTTTTAAGTTTTAAATTTTGAGTTATTAAAGTTTTTAAAAATGGGGGCATGATAGAGACACCAAAAATAGAGGCATTTGAACCCTCCTCTTAAACTATATAGTATATATCTACTATTCGGATACAAATAATTAAAATTTAAAACCATATCCATATACATATCCGAATGAATATTCAGATATCGGATATCCGTATCTAATTTTCGGATACAAATTCTGATACAGTCGGATAATATCCGATCCATTTGCACCCCTACAAATATTGTTAATCATGCTACCTTTCCACAATATTAATTTTAAGGCAGCCCTAGTTCAAAATATCAAAATAGCCAATTTCGAATTTGTTATGTATGCTCTCAATTTTAACGGAAAACGTAATCAAAATTTGCTATTTTTATAAAATTTCGCTATCAGTTGATGAAAATAGGAGACTAATATTAAGAACCAGCAAAGCAAAGCACAATATAAACTAAAAGACACACATAATTATAATTTACATGACATTATTTTTCTTTAACTAAATATAAAGTCGCACCTCATGCTTCTAAAACCTCCATCTTCCAAATATAAACGCCAATAACAAATTACTCCAGAAATTCAACTTTTTGATAACCTTGGCAGGAACCTCTCTCTCTCTCTCTCACCCTTTCAACATCGATCCCTCCATCCATCCCCTAATGGCCACTGTCACGAGGATACTTAAAACGACTCACCCCGCCCCCACCCGGCATATATGAATAGTCCCCACTTCCATGGGATAAGCCATTCAAATCAACCCCCATATTAATACTCAGATCAGTTGAATAATCATACCCCAACTTTTGCACAAAACCATCATTCTGACCATTTACATAATACGGTGCACTATTATTAAATGGTGCGGCATTACTAAATTGAAAAGTGTGCCCCTCTCTCGCATTAGATCCATAGGCCGGCCTTGTAAAGCCTGGGTTGTACCGCTCAGGAGGTTCAAATAGGGATGACCCACTAGCCAAGCCCGCATTGAGCTGTGGCCTGCTACCCGGAATGGGCATCCACCAG
Organism: Carex rostrata; assembly: GCF_964058835.1. NCBI lineage: Eukaryota > Viridiplantae > Streptophyta > Magnoliopsida > Poales > Cyperaceae > Carex > Carex rostrata. The sequence goes on along the minus strand of NC_135931.1, from coordinate 1,063,742 downwards.
GACGGAAAGGTAAAATTCGGCAGTCGGCTTGGTTCCTCTAGCAAATCATTGATTATATCCATGTGCGGGAATTCGTCTGCTATCTTTGTACGCCAGTTGGGTGGATCTCTGGGGTCCTCGGACCCATTTGGACCCAGTGGTGGGTAAGGCCAGCTAGTGTCCCCTTGTGGGTATGACCAGCTTGGGCCCACAGATTGGTGTGACCCACTTGAGCCTGCTTGTTCAAGTGATTCATCATTACTCATTCTGTCTACACCATGCTTCCAGGAAGGAGGTTTAAAAGACTGAGATGATGAGAAAAAGGATGAATTTGACTGGGATGTACCACTAGTGCTGGAGTCGACTCTGATTTGCCCGAAGGAGGCCGACTGACGTCCATAGGATGAATTTGATTGAGATGTGCTGGAATTGGTGCTTATAGCACCTTGTGCAAAGGACTGACTGGATTGGGGGGTAAAGCCAACCAGATTCAAATTTGGGTTTGAACCCATTAAGTTGGTACTGTTACTCCCTGTAATAGCATTGCGATAAGACTGGGGGAAAGTACCTGAAGCTGAAGGAGAGGAGTCCATGTCAGGTAAGGTGCCAACCCGACCAGATGAGCTGACTGATCGCGAGAGATATGGTGAGACTTGAGCTGGTGTGCCCATTGGTGTTGCAGGTCTCATTGCAGGGGGAGGCAAACCTGGTGCACTTGAAGGCCTCGAGACAGGACTTGCTTGAGCAGTTGCAAAGTTCTTGGTCTGAGCAGGGTTTGCGGGTTCAGGTGCAATTCTCAGAATGGTTTCTGGTTTCGGGGAGAGAGGTGGCCGGATGGTCAGTGTATGTTTGTTTGTCATAGACGGTACTGGAGCTGTAGCTGAAGCAGCATGAGTGGAGGCAACAGGAAGGGAAAAAGAGTTGGAGATCACAAATGTTCCAGGTGCACTAGCTGGTGTAGGACGGATGGTTGCTGCAGTAGAGGCTGCAGAATTGGGAACCATAGGAGAAGATAATGTTATACCAGGCAAAGAAGGGCTGACCGCACCAAAGGTCACAGTGTTGGTGGTCGCAGCAGGTGTGCTGCTTTTTAAGGGGATGTAGGGTTTTACAGTGACCTGGGGCTTGTCAGAAGGATTTGATGCAGATAAGGTCGGCGCAGATACGGATATGGCTGGTTTGGTTTGGGTTTGAGGTCTGAAATGGACTTGGGATTGGGATTGGTCCTTGTATTCTAGCTTCTTTTGCTCAAGCATGGAATGCTCCTTCTGAAATGAGAGTGTTGAATTGAAGAAAGGATATCTTTTAGGTCAAATTGCATAAAAAACAATACTGAAAAATTACTTGGTGTTTTCAGCTGAAGCTCCTATAATTGATCACTTAAACTTACTAAATGTGCACAAACAGATATACTCAAGAAAAAGAAAAAAAAAAAAAAAATATATATATATATATATTGCACCTCAAGCAGACGCTGCTCAGGCTTCTGAATACGGTCTTTGAGGGAGAGAGTAGCACTTGAGTCCGGCTGCGGGTTTTGGCCCTTGCCGTTGGTTGAGGTGAAAGGTTCACTGGACTTGCTGATCACCCCAGGAGCAGAACCCACTTGCTCATTTGAAAGAGGAGAGGAACCTGTTTTTTCATTTGGGTAACTCGCTGCAGAAGTCCAGCCCATTTTTTCATTTGCACTCTTACTTCGCTGGTTTTTCCCTCTGTATTTTTATTTTTTGGTTATTATACTTAGAAATCCTAGCGGGTGTTGAAATTGACATTATGTAATGTTTTTCAGAAGCAAAAAAGAAATAAGAACCTATTAGGAGAAGTATGGATCTTATTGCTTGATGTGGAGCTGCCTTTGTTTGATGCAATCACTGGAACCCAATCATCATCTGCAGAACTCGAGTTCTTCCCCATCTCTTCATCTTTCACTGTCTCACGTTCAACAAAACTAACTGCCTCTAGGTCAGCCATTACCTCTTCAATTGAAGCATCATCTCCATTTGCGCATTCCCCTTCATTCACATCAGGTTCTCCAGTTTCAGAAACACCCTCTGAAGCTACTTCATTCACAATCCCATCCTCAGCTGAGTTGTCATCAGCCATTTCCTCCAGATTGGTTAGGTCAGGCTTTTCATCCTTTTCTCTCTCCTTAGATTTTTTGTTCTTCTTCTGCTTTGCCTATATTAATACAAGATCAAAACATAAGAAAATGATGTAGGATTCTATTTTCTTTATTTTTTAAAAAAAGATATGGCACCTGTTTTTTCTTTGTCTTTTTCTCCTTCTCACGCTTTCCCTTTGTTTCAGTTTCGTTTATCCAAGCCTCTTCTTCTCTAATGAGTTCCTCTTGCCTCTTTAGAGCTATAGCTTCTTGGTATGACACCTCTATTCCACTGCTTACACAATCCATATTAAAAAGAAAAGCATTCCAAAAGGTTGGACTTATTTTAATTTGTAAGGCAGAAGCACTGGTATAAATAAATTTAAGAATATATAAAGTATACCTGACTATGTGGGACAAAACAAATAGCTCAAGTATTTTTCGACCAAACTCTGTTAGCCGTTTCTCATCACGCTCAATTGTATCCTTGGTTATTTCCTCCAGTGGAGGAGTTCCATCCTACATGCCAAGTAAATTAACTGATATACCAAGTCTGGTTTAGACCTTCATGAAGCACAAAAAATAATAAAAAATAATAATTTTGACTGAATTGGGCTGCCGGGATCAGGTATGTTTGATTTGTTGTTTTTACTTGCAAATGCTAACCTAAGTCAGGCCCCATCAAACCAAAGACCAAATCAACAGATCCAACATGTGCACTAATTTTTATATCCTTAAAATACTCTTCTTGAATAAACCATCAGCCTAATTAATGTAACATACCAGTTTAGTAAAGTGATTGATCTCCAAAAAGGCATCAAATAAGAACACTAAACTTCCTAATTTGACTACAATAAAATCAAACCAAAGACCATAATTAGAAAGAATTTTCATACAAACACTAATTAGAAAGAGGGTGAGAGAAAGGAAAGTGGTGTTGGACACTTCTCTGTTGAGAATGGAAGGGAGCAGCAATTCAGTTGACTGGGTATAGCAAGGCAGTAAAGATAGTGTGTACCATGTCAAGAATAAGCCCCTCATCGTCAGTTGATTGGGTTGATTGAGAATTAAGCGGGTCAAAGAGAAGCTTATCAGATGTGACCTGTTGGCTTAGCTGAGAACAGGACAGGTCGAAGGAGACCATTTCAGCGGTGCTGCGTCGGACTAAGCGGGAAAGATCCCCATCAGAGGTAGTGGCCAATTGGCCAGTCATGGAAGATCTATGAGGAGAGTGGGAGTGAGGGAAAGGATCCTTATCTAATATCGAGGACGATTATCTAATCTATCTGAGGAGATAGAGACCTAAAGATGCTTCGGGATTACCGATGAGATGGGTAACTTGTGACATTTAAGGGAAAAGGTAGTGGTTACAATAATTACTTGTGATTTGGGAAAGAGATTTGGGCTTAATACATTTGGGGCTTTAGGTTTCCCTTAATGTGTAACGCTAATGATGTGGGCTAGGTTAGTTACAGGCTTACTGACGTTGTATAGAACAAGAATGTATAAAAACTTTCTTGGGTCATGTTTGACCCAATATCCCATCTGAAATCAAAGATAATGAAGTAACTCTGTAAAGGAAAAAAGGAAATAAAATAAAACGAATCGAAGGAACCTACTTTGGTTGTACGGTTTTGCGAGATCTTGTCATCCTTGCTGGGAGAAGTGGTCTGATATGGCACTGGTTCCAACACAGCACGCTCAAGCAGCGACATGACATCATCAGCCAAGACAAACATGTCCTGTTCAACCCACACCATGGGAGGGGGCATCTCCTCCAGGTCAGCTAGCCTTACTTCACTCCACTTATTTTTTTTCATGCTCTGTAACTCAAGAGCTCTGAGTCCGCTGTAAAGGGCATCCATAATAAGGGTAGAGGTGACCTCTTTCTCTATGAAAAAATGTTTTACTATTATTTTTAGTATGACGTCACTTCTCTCTCTAGACATGCAATGCCGTGCGCTTGCACTGGTACCCCGCCAGAAGGCATGGAAGCTGCAAGAAATGCTGAACAAATTAAAAATTCTACACAGAATGGTATTCCTTGAATTTGTTAAATAAGATATATGAGAGATCTCATGCCAAAACCAATTAATTTTGGTCCCAAACAAGAGTGAGCTGGTGGTACAATGGTACCAACCTCGTTTTATTGTTTCTGTACAATTAGGATTTAGTAGTCAGCATTAACGTTTTTTTTGTAATGTGATGCATCAGAAAAAAATAAAACAAACTTTTTGGCAGTCTAATTTTTTGGAGGGGGTTGCATGTGAAAAGGGAGGGGTTTGTGATAGGCGTGGCAACCCAATGTAAAATACAGCCTTTTATGGAGATGAAACCCCCACGAACTCCAGTTGGGTTTCATGTCTAGCCTACCTCAACTTGTTTGGGACTAAAGGCTTTGTTGTTGTTGTTGTTGTTGTAGGGTTGCATGTGAAACTACATAGAAAACAGGAGTATGAAATATCTAACCTTGACCATTTGGATTTATCATCAATAAGCTTGACAAGACGTGCTCTTCTTTCCTCAACAAAACGCCGGCAAATATTCTCAATATTTGTCATGTAAATGCGTACCAGTTCTCGCCGGTACATTCGATCCAAGCAATGAAATGGGCGGTCAGGTTTCTCCCTTTGGTATCAAAAATGAAAGTAGGCAAACAAAAAGGATCATTAACATAAACTTGATATTTCGGATAGGAGAGACTAAAAGCTTGAATATAATTATAATATAACTACAAATTAAAAATGTACCTAATAACTTGTACTTGAGCTTTTATGACAAGAACCCCTTCTACAAGAAAACCATCTTGCACTTTTGATAGTTCCATAAACTTTTTCCAGCCCCAGTCATGCTCTTTCTTCCAAAACCGATGCAATGTATCTGCAAATAATAATACCATTTAAAATCTATGCAATTATGTACTAATTCATCATAGAGGTTCTTCATGGTGTTTTTTTTTTTGTTGGGAGGGGGGGAATTCATAAGAAAATGTATGTATCTCTAGTTAACCAACCTGAATATTTTGATTTCTTTGGATCTTTATTGACTACAGCTATGGTGAACTGCGCAAAGTGACTCCATCCTAGAATATCACATAAAAAAACTTAGCTATTTAAAATATTTTACAATTAGCAACCCAGAGAAAACAAAGCATTTGTTGCATACCAGGAAGGAGCTTGTCATGATTAGCCACACAAAGAAACAAGGAAATATGATTGCATACATCGCACCCCTGTGGATATATCAAAATATACCTGCACAATAATTTGAGGATTCCAAACTTGAAAAGAAAAGAAAAACAAGAATTTAAATGCACTTGATACAAAAGTTGGACCAACTGTGAGCTTACCACTTGTAGCCACCTGCATCAAAGGGGTCGCTACGCAATTCTCTCTTGTTAACTTTTGAGAAATTTTCTATTTTCCAGGTATGTTTTCCAAAGAGTTCAGAAGGCTTCGGTCCTGATAAAAGAAATTCAAAAATAAAACAACTGTTTTAAGAAGCTCCATCAGAATACAACTCCACAGGACAAACAGTATGAAAATTTCACTTTTGGATACTGATTCTAGGTTTCTACATCACTTGTGCTTATATCCAATTGAAACGAGAAGAACCTTTAAGGATATATTTTAAGTTCAGTGAAGGTACTGTGTCAGTCACAAAGAGATCAGCATGTACCAGACCTATGTTCACCTATGTATTCACTTTTGTCAAGTAACAAGAAATTAATGCAAGTGCCTTCCGAAATGAAAAACTTGGGAAATACTAACCGTCATCCTCACTATCAGTATCCCAAAAAGGAGAAGTGGAAGGCGTCCCACTCTCCACCTGTTCATAAGACCTCCATTCCACATTCAAACCTGAGTCTCCAGTCTCACTGTGCTCTTCTGAGGGACCCACTTCTGTTCCATATTCGTCAGATGGTGTTTCTGCCATGAACTCTAAATCTTTCTGCTGCTTCTATTTCCTATCTTTAATTTCTTTATACAACCTTTCTTAACTTCACCTGCTGATATGGAAAGAAACAACAAATTGTAGATATGACTGTACTGTTGCCAAAAAATATTACCAAACAAAACTTCTAGATAATCACAGTATATCACAGGATTGTTGGGAAAAGTTTTAATTGTAAAGAAATTGGCACTCATTAGCTCAGATGGTGCAGGTTATTATATTGTCCAGCCCGACCCATTAACCCTGCTTGTGATATCAGATATAATTTTAGTAACTGTTATATCTAACCTTTTTTCCAATTCAACAAGGTTGCTTTACCTTTTTTTAGGAAAGAAGCTCCAAGTAAAAGTCGTACTTGTCAAATTATTGAGCACTGGTATTAGTTCTTTAAATCTCCAGAAACACCTAAAGTTGTTTTCTGGGGTTTTAAAAGTGGCTGAACTGTAACCAATTGTTAATTTCACATAATTGGGAGGGTTTAAAGCTATCTTACCTATTTTGGATTGCTATAAAATATAATCAGATTATTTATTTTATAAAAAACAAAATAAAAAAAGGACCTAAACAACCCCTGAAAATGCCAAAGAGAAGACAGTTCAGTTCGGATTCCAGCGGGTCAACCACGAATCTGAGAGGTTCAAATCTCTGGGAGGAGAAGTAGCACATAACAAAATTAAAGCAGATTAAGCTTAGAGAGAGGAGGGGATCTTTGTAAATGTATCGGGGCTTTACCTTGTTAGTGAGATGCAAAGCAAAGGGGGCACGAAACTTAAGTCACAGAGAGAGGCGAAGGCGAGTAAAAGATTGGGACTAGAAAGAAAGAGGAAAATTAAAATGAGGTAGAAAATTGATTTTTTGCTTTCATATCCTTTCATAATGTCATATTTCCCCTCGGAGATCCCCCAAAGCGGGCCGACGAATAAAAGTAAAAGATTAATGGGCTTACCAAATCTCAGCCCGTAACTATTTATTTGCGCCATATCATATTCAAAATCTTAAATGTTAATTGTGGATTTTTTTTTTTTCCTCATCTTCCAGCTTGAAACAAATTTTCTTCATCTTTTTTAAAGTTTAATCCCTTAAATATATTTATGGAACATTTTTTATAATCAATTGGATAAGTTTCTTAACCTAAACAAAAGTAGGGGCTATAACAATGCATTTCTCAATAAAAAGCATGCAATTTTACATTAATTCAGGCCTGATTATATGCTCAAGATAAATTCTTTTGGAAAATTCAATTATTTTTAATGCGAAAATATCATTTTGAGAATATAAACAAACTTAGGTGCATATCATTGATGCTTAAAAGAAGCATTTCTTACTTAACCAAATTAGTTTAGCGAGAAAATATGACGTCTTTCTGTCATGTTTGATCAAGATAAAATATATATTTTCAGTACAACAATATGATTTTAGGCTTGAAACCTATCATGAATGCAATATTTATAATATTTATAAGAGAAATTTAGATATATCCCCATCATAATTAACTTTGTTGCTTAATTAATTTGTTAGCACAACTGACAGGTCAGTACGTAGCCGTGACATCCAGTACTGGTCTTACCGGCCAGTTTTGATTATATATATATGCTCCGATGTCATTACAGTGGTTTGGCTACATTTCTTATTTCTATGACCAAAAAAAGGGTCAGCTAGCTTCTTCACAGCAGGAGACATTCGATCAAACTGCATGCTAATATCATGCATGTGCCGCCAAAACAAAACTGATGACTATATATATACATATATGTGCATGCTTCTCTTTATTCTTACTTTATCTCATGTTTTCCCATGCTCTTGAATTATGGGATGACTATTTCGAAATGGATATTAATTTTCGGACAGTGACAATTAACCCCGCAAAACCAACCCCGCAATTAACCCCGCACAAAATGCCAAAAAACTCCAGCTGTCATTTTTTTTCATAAGGTATTAATACTTACGTACAGAAGTATTTATCTCGAAGAACGAAAGTATTTATCCCTAAGCACGAAAGTATTTAGGGGACCATGCACATTTTTTTCATGGAGGGTGGGAGAATCTCAAATCACATGGGGGACCATGCACATTTTTAGAGGTGGGTTTTTTTTATCTCATTTCAATCTCGTCCATATTTCTCACGATCTATAAGAAATTTTGCGAATCTAAAATCACGAACGTTTTTTACGTAATTTTCTCTTTCAAATGAGATCCATGATGATATACTTTCGAGCAAGTCGTTGCAGAAGTATTTATCCCTCATCGTGCAAGTATTTATACCTATACTTGAAAGTATTTTTTTGCATATAATACTTATAATACTTGATATTAATACTTTCATATGTCAGTATAAATACTTATAATACATGATATTAATACTTTCATATATCAGTATAAATACTTATAATACTTGATATTAATACTTTCATATATCAGTATAAATACTTATAATAATTGATAGTAATACTTTCATATGTCTGTGTAGGTATAAATACTTGCACGATGAGAGATAAATACTTCTGTAATAACTTGTCCGAAAGTATGTCATCATGGATCTCATTTGAAAGAGAAAATTACGTAGAAAATGTTCGTGATTTTAGATTCGCAAAATTTCTCATATATCGTGAAATATGTGAACGATATTGAAATGAGATAAAAATAATTTGGAATGGGGGGATGGTGGGGGGATGGAATGGGGGGGAGTAATATAATTGTTCTTAATTTTCATACAAAAGTTATGCACTAATATAGTACATTGAACATTATACTTTGGAAAATTATTGTCGGTATCTGTTTTTGTAAATAAATTAATGAAATACGCAGCAACAAAAATAATAGAGATGCAATATATTTTTTGCAGAGGCTTGACATTGATTTTAGAATTAATTTGTGATAAAGTATTATTCATTTTCAAGATTGCACAATTATGAATGTCTACACTATTCTAACTTGGTCAATCTAATAATTTTAAACATTTAGATGTGATCATTGCCATATTGAACTAAATATAACACAATTTAGGAAGAAATAAAGATAGCATGCAAGAAGAAATAAAATCAATCAATAACAATTGTAAATACTAAAATAAACTAATTAAAACATCAAAAAAGTGTCGAAGGTTTACAATCATAGGTCCATAGCCCTTGAAAAATGAGATCTAGCCTATCATAGGTAGAAATACAATGATAAATCAAAGGGAAACATATCTAATTTCTCTTCTTCTTTGGCCCTAGATCTGGATTGATGATTCCACTGTTGTTGAATGGGTCCCTATTGAAGCACATAACTAATGAGGGCATTTGAACTAGGATAGTGATCAACCTGTATCTTTATCCGTTATAATTTTTTGAATACATATATAGATTGATATCGGAAGGATACAAATATGGATATGAATATAATTCGAATAATTAAAAATAAATTACTAATATACATTCTAGTAAAAAATAATATTTAAATATAATTTTTTCATTCATAAATTAGATTAAATATTTTCATAATAAATTTGTTGGTTACAAAACATATATTTTATTATCAAAATATTAGTCACTAATTATATCATAGTGTCATGTTATTCATCAAAATATATATGTATAGAGTAAGGCTTAGGTGCTATGGATAGTACCATACTATGACCTCAAAAACCTATCGTATAAACTTCAAACTTCAATGTAAGTAGTTCAATAAATTGGTTATATAATAAGCTTGTAAGTTACTAATTTTTACTATTTTTGAATTTTTTTTACTATTTTTTATGATTTATGAAAGATGACCTACAAATAAAAGAAAATTGTAAATATTTTAGACTATTTTTTGTCATCTTTCATAAATAATAAAAAATAGTAAAAAAAAATTCAAAAATAATAAAAATTAGTATTCTACAAGTTTATTATATAACCAATTTATTGAGCTACTTAAATCGAAGTTTGAAGTTTATACGATAAGTTTTTGAGACCGTAGCACGGATGACCTTCTGCTATCCATAGCATCCAAGCCTTATTCATATGTATATATAATTTAATAAATCACTGGTATGTATATACAGTTTAATAAATCAATTTAAGAATATAAAGTACATTTATTATGGTTTAGGGATGTAACAGTCGAATACGGATAGTTAAAAATCTTACCATATCCGTTATAATTTTTCGAATACGGATACAGATCAAATATTTTGAGTAATTTTCCGGATTCGGATCCGGCCAAAATCAAATAATATCCAATCCGTTTACACCCCTAATTTGAGCCCTTCTCATATTTTATAATCACATGAGAAGTTTAATATGAGAAAAAATATTTTGTTCCCCATAAATATTGAATATCCAAATTATATCTGTATTTTATGTTAGTTTTATTTTTTAATAAAAATAATTTATTAAGTAATAATGTTAATTATTTTACAATATTTAATCAGATATCAAATTATATTGATATATGTGGTTGCATCCGTATTCATTTAATATTCTATTTGTGTTTGTATATCAAAAGGCCAGGTTAGGAAATTTACGGAGGAGAATTGAACGCCATCAATGAAGGGGAAAGAGTCTCCCTGCAAGATGTGTATAAAATTCCTTTCACTATACGGGTTGAAATTTATTCTCAGCCGCTTTAAGATTCGGACTAGCGTAGAGGCAGTGTTATTTGGGCTTTGAGATTCGTACAAAATTTAAAAAACGGTCCAGATCCACTAATTCTAAAAGTTTTCCTTTTTCGGTACCGGAGAGGATGTGAAGACCAAAACTTGAATTAAAACAGGGGAATAAATCTGCTGTTATTCCTTTGGGATAACAGGACCCTATTATTCATCATCCATCCGTTTAGGTTCGTTGAGATTCGTGTATGATAAAATATCTTTGTTGAGATCCGCACATGAAAAATTTGAATGGCTGGATGAAGAATAACAGGGTGTTGTGCTGTTATTCCTTTCAGATTTATTTCCAAATGCACAAATAGTAATCCCCTTCTCTTCGGGAACAATTATTTATCGGTTCACAAGATCCTCATTCCTTTCTCCTATTTTTCCGTTGCTTTCTGACGAAAGCAGCTCTGTCCCTTCGGTCTCGCCTCCTTAATTTGTGCGCACTTTGCTGAAAGCCTGAAAGCATATCTAGCCTAGCCAAGTGTTAATGTCGCCTCCCTAAAAGCTTAAAACCCATAATAAAAAAAGAAACATATTCCAATAGATAGACGAGTAACCGAAGAAGCGAGGAGCTGCAATGGGTCAGTTCTCGCATATTCTTAAATACGATCGATCTCTCTTTCTTTACAAACTATCCAATAAACTACGAATTTGGTGCTATTTCTTTAGTGTCTGTTGCGTTAATCGGTCGATTAGCGCGTGTCGGTTGATTTTGTTAGTATTTTGTGTTGGGTGCTTGGCGACTTTCCCAATGTGATGGGGTTTTTCCAATTATAATTGCCAAGTAATGACCTTCGTTAATCTTTTTCTTTTTCTTTTTCTTTTTCTTGGATTTTGGAAACATAAAGGTTTGGTGTTTGTTTTTTGGAATGGATTTTATATTTGCTTTTGATAGTAATTAGCTAGTACTTTTCTTAGGGGTAAAATAACTACGAGTACCTTACCTGTTTTTTTCATGGGAAAAATTTGGGATGATCATATAAAGATCCCACTGTTCCCCTTCTAATTAGATCTTTAAAAACACCCTCTGATGTTTGCCATTTCACAACAGTGATAAAATTATGCATTGCTTTGTTTCTTATCCCCCAAGAGCCCTCAAAGAATGGAATAACAAGTACAGCATAGCTGTCCACAAGCACTTAATCAAGTTTCTTTGAGTGAAGTATTGTTAATCAAGTAGGACTGTGTTTGTTCACTTGGTGGAAGAAGAGAGAGCAAATGAAGCTGAAATTCTTCAAAAGAGTCATGAGTCCCTATTATCAATTGCTCCAAACTTAACTGTCCAAACATCCCCGAGTTCCAAATTTTGTAATGCCGGGAAGTGACCAGCAAACAGCAATAGGTAGCTCTATTTTGAAGTGGGCGAACACTTGGTTTAGCGGGCGAACATATTGGCTCTGGCTCAATGCACCAATGGACGCATTTGAAGAATTGGGGCTTCGAATTTTAATTTATATATAATTGTTAGGATACTTAAGAATTCTGTATTGAATTCTTTGGAAAACATTGACTATACAGTTCTAATAAGTTGAAATCATTTGAATTTTTTTTTTACGCAAACTAGCATTCTTTTGTATAATAAATTTTCAAAGCACTTGATGTTGCATATGTGTCTAAGGTCTCTTGAAATTAAGTGTCTTGCTGATACTGATACCATATTGGCCAGTATGGTATGGTGATCCTTGTATTGGACATTAAGCTAACTATTTCTCTTCTATTAATGCAATTTCAGGTAGAAAGAGAAAAGCTTTAGATGGCAGCACAGACAGCAATCAAACAACTCCTACTGAATATAAAAATGGGGTGCACATTGGAGTGCACGACCAGGGACACTTACTAGACTTCTCGACCCCTATTTCTTACCCAAATGTGATCAACCCGCATGACCCTCCAAAATATGGAATCATCACAAGGGAAGTCGAGGCTGCTATAATTGCCCAAAAAAAGCAAGTGGCCAATTTCTTCTCTAGGTTAAATCAGAAATTGCCAATCACCTCCCCGACCAGCCCCTCCCCAGTCTCACAGATGTCAAGGTTGAATCCATTTTCCAAATTTAACAGTTTAAAAAGCACCCCTGTTGTAGATCTGGACTGTGATAGAAAGGGCAGGACAATACCAGAGAAAAATGACAAAAAATTGGAAACAGAAACAGGAAGGAAATTGGAATCCAAAGCAGTTATAGTGATTGATTCAGATGATGAGGATTCTGGGGCAAAAATAAATAAAATTGAAAATGAAACTGGAAATGGAACTGGAATAGGAAACGTAAACGCTTTGGTTGCTACTCAAAAAGCAGATTCAGATTTTTGGGTGGAGGTAAAACAGTCTGACATGAACGACCGGTTAAATAAAGCAATGACAGATGGGAATGGAGGTCAAATCGTGCCGTTCAGCCCAACTGCATCGGGTTTGGCTCTTCCGTTAATTCCAAAAGGACCTGGTTGGCAACCCCAGGTTCAGTACTCGAAGGTTGTTTTACAACAGTACCCTGAGGAGGCACGTCTTCAGGATCTTGAGGTTTCTTGTTATTATATAATTTAATTTTTTTAAATTGTGCTTGCAAGGAGAGTATGTTCAGAGAAAATTGTATTTTAATTCTTTGTTTAGGTTGCTAATCATGCCGAGAAAAAAGTTGAGGCAACACCACCAATAAACCCCAGCATTGCGACTTATGAGAGGAAAACCAGGAAACTGCAGTCCAACAATGGCAAAAAGAGAAAACTGATTACCTGCTCAGAAAGCCAACTTCAAGGCCCATTTGAATCCCCGATAAGGACACCTGCAGTCTGTCCCAGTGAGACATCCTCTCCAGTTGAAAGCTCCTATCCTGAGGAGAAAATGGAGGAGTCTGACAGCGATGATCTAGAAGATCTATGGAAAGATATGTCTCTGGCAATGGAATACTCCAAGGTAATTTGTTACAGATTATGTTATTTTATAGGTATAATTTTCCTCTTTGAACCTAAAAAACATCAAAAAGTCATGCATAATCAGCATAACTGGCAAAACAATAAATGATCTGACACACTTCTCTAAAACGTTGAATATACGAGTGCAATCTTCTTATTTGTTTGAAAATACCAACATTACCTTCTTTCCTCCCCTTCTGTCCTGAGAACTAGATTAAATTTGCATGGAGAGGGTATCTGGTCATCTTTTGAAGTAAGGGAGCAGTGCTGGAGGATATAATGTGATAATTCCTGTCTTTTAAGGCTGTGCATGAAGTTTCTTGTTTTGCAGTGCTATATCTGATATTTTTTACATCCTGTTGTTATTAATGAAGCCTTTTTTTTTTTTTTTGTTGTTGTCAATCTAACAGTTCACTTGGATCTTCAACTTTTTTTTCCCCCCTTTTTCACAGGCTGAGATATCACAGGAGAAAGGGGAAGAGAATGAGAAGGAGGAAGTGGCAGTAGATGATGATGATGACGATGAAGAAGACACGTGTGAACACTCTTTTATGCTAAGGGATGACTTGGGGCTCGTTTGCAAAATTTGTGGGATTATTAAGAAGAAGATAGAGACAATATTTGATTTCCAGTTTAAAAAGGTACATATGAATATTATTTGGAAAACTGAGAGCGTACCAAGTAGTGTTCGTTCAATGGTAGTGTGGCAACTGACAACACTATCAAGGTGCAGTGCATGTTGGCTGTCCTACTTGATGCTGTAATCTCTAGGTCTGAGACAGTCATACAGTACATACCACCTTTTCATTTATTCTTGGTTTCATTTGTTTTGGGCTCCTTGTGTAAAGATCAGACTGACTTTGGGTATTTGGGTCTCACCTCTTATATCAGTCTTTTTATTCCTTAAAACAAAAGATCTCTCTTTTATAACCAAAAAATCTCTCTTATATCAGAGCACGAGAAAATCCTATTACTATGAGCCCCATGGGTCACGAAACAATGCTGATGACAACACAGACTTCGAGAGTCTGAAATTACCTCAAGATGACTTCGAGGTAACTGAAATTGCAATCCATCCACGCCACCGTAAGCTGATGAAGTCACACCAAATGGAGGGATTTGACTTTTTGGTGAAGAACTTGGTTTCTGAAAGTCCAAGTGGTTGCATCCTGGCTCATGCACCTGGTTCAGGGAAGACATTTATGCTGATAGCATTTATTCAGAGTTTTCTTGCAAAGTACCCCTCAGCTAGGCCATTAGTTATCTTGCCAAAAGGAATTTTGCCAACCTGGAAGAGGGAATTACAGAGGTATCCAAACATTCAATTGTCTTATTAGATAGATCCAATCCAAGTACCTGGTGTGGGTTCAGTGTAAAAATAACTTGCTACAACTTTTCCTAGAGTTTTTGGGGTTTTAGTATTTTTTATTCTTAAGAGTTAAAAGGGTGGCAAGTTTCTTTCTTACCTTTCAAGTTTTAGAGTTGCTGTTAGGTTTTGGATAATTTAAAAAGTTTTGGGACCACTTTTGGGTGCAATCCATCATAAAAGTAGGTTTCAAATTTTCGATTTCAATTTAAATCCAGTGATATTTTATTTGCTAATGTATGCATAGTATAAAATAGCTTCAACTAATGGCATACTAATCTGATACCATGTGAGCCAACCAATTAATCGGAAATTCTCGAACTTATTGTATCATGGTTGTTCTCTTTTATACTATTGATAGATGGCAAGTGGAGGATATACTGTTGCTTGATTTCTACTCTGTGAAGGCTGAAAAACGGTCAGAGCAGCTGGAGGTGCTTAACCAATGGCAGGAAACAAGGAGCATTCTCTTCTTGGGTTACAAGCAGTTTTCAACTATAATTTGTGGCGCTGCAGCTAGCAAAGTTGCAGCTGCCTGTCAGGAGAGGCTGCTAAAGGTACCCAGCCTGTTAATCCTTGATGAAGGCCACACGCCAAGAAATGAAGATACAAATGTGTTAGAATCTTTAGCTAAGGTAAACTCAAGATTTTCCATGAGAAATACGTGCTACACAAAATATGTTTGCCTTTTCTTTTGCCAAAGAACATCATATTTGATGTATTAGCACCCAACATTTCTCATTAAAACCAACACCTATACAGTAAATAAGCATGGTTAAAATAATCTCTATCAGATGATATACAAATCTACCTCGTGATGCTGTTTTCCCAACCCAAATTGAATTAAAATTTATCGAGGCAATTTTGGTATGGTACTGAAGAACATATATTAAAGTAGCTATGGGAACTATCAGCTAAGTCAATACGAATACGGCATATTAGTAACTTTTAAATTTGCTTAACCCTAGTTTTGATCTTGGATCTTGTATATGGAGAAACTGACAAACATTGAAAATGATAAAGACTGGATTTTCTTTACTAACGAGGTAAATTTTTTGGAACAATATCTCTAACTAGACTAAATAATTAATTTACCTTTCCCTCTCTCTTTCTATAGGTACAAACTAGAAGGAAGGTGGTACTTTCTGGCACGCTTTTTCAAAACCATGTGCGTGAGGTGTTTAACATCCTCAACCTTATCAGACCCAAGTTCCTCCAGTCTGACAAGGCTCGTGTCATTGTAAAGCGTGTCTTGAGCCGAGTGGAAATAGCAGGCTCCCGCCGCATCTCCAATAGCATTGCTGAGGGTGCCTTCTACGAATTGGTCGAACAAACACTACAAAATGAGAATGCCTTTAATCGCAAGGTCCGAGTCATACAAGATCTAAGGGAACTGACGAAGGATGTACTCCACTACTATAAGGGGGACTTTTTGGATGAGTTACCAGGTCTGGTGGATCTTACCATTATGCTTGAACTAAGCCCAAAACAAAAGGAATTCGTTCGAAAGCTCTCAAGTTATGAGAAGTTTAAGAGAAGTGCAGTTGGCACTGCCGTATACATGCACCCACGCTTGTCAGAGATATCAGAAATCGCACATGAGGATCGTGTTGCATCTTTTATCACCACAAAAATAGATGCACTGGTGGACTCAATCAATGTGGTAGATGGGGTTAAGACCAAGTTTTTTCTGGGTATTCTCAACCTAGCTGTAGCAGCTCAAGAAAAGCTCCTGGCATTTAGTCAATACATTGTACCACTTCAATTTCTTGAGAGGCTACTAGTACACACCAAAGGATGGCATGTAGGCAAGGAAATTTTTGTCATTTCAGGAGACACTAGCTCTGACGAGCGGGAGTGGTCCATGGAACAGTTTAACAACTCACCAGATGCTAAGGTGTTATTTGGCTCAATCAAAGCATGTGGTGAGGGGATTTCTCTGGTTGGTGCATCAAGGGTTGTTATATTGGATGTGCACCTCAACCCATCAGTGACCCGTCAGGCAATTGGAAGGGCATTTCGACCGGGACAGACAAAAAAGGTGTACACATACCGGCTGGTGGCTGCTGGTTCGCCAGAGGAGCGGGTTCACCAAACATCATTCAAGAAGGAGCTGATCTCTAAAATGTGGTTTGAGTGGAGTGAGCATTATCACAATGGAGAGTTTGAATTGGATGAGGTGGCGGTTGAGAGTTGTGACGATATTTTCTTGGAGAACCCGGCCGTGCGTGAAGACATTAAGTCTCTGTATAGAAGGTCTGTTTCTGTATCAGCCCCTTTGTTAAGTTCATTCCAATGCAAGTCCTTGTGAAACCCTTTCAATAAGAAAAGGATGTAATGGGATCCTTGGATTTTGTTCCATGCTGGTGCGTTATTGTACTTGTGCATTCCCATATGGTTCATAACTTATTTGTACAAAAAACAACATCTCTTAGCTTTTGTATTATCTCTAAAGCAAATTACAAAGGAACTTTGTGATAGGGTGACATGGTCTGGAATTGCCCAGGTCGCATCCTTTCAAAAACAGACCTGCCAGTCTGACCTGACCAAGCCTGTTAATTAATTGCACAACTGTCCAGTCTGGTTGCTTTTGGTACACATATTGATTTTTCCTTCTTCCAAGTCATCACTGGTTTCATTTCACAAAATTATAATCAAGTGCAAACAGGTTGGGTTTGACCCAACCCGACCTGCCTACAGGGTAACCAAAACCTGGCATGAACCTCACCCATTAACCCAATGGGTCAGCATTAGTCTGGTTAGTTCGGATCAACAAAAAGAGTCCTACCTTGTATCATACATATTCTTACACAAGTACATGCCAAGTATTGACATTATGTTTGTTTAAAAATTCTTTTGCAGGTGACTGAAATGCTTAGTCCACATAGCAAGGCTAATTCCAACTATTAACCATGTTGTTAATTTGAGTGACACTACTAATGGTTTATTTATCTGTTCCCCTCTCATTCCAAAACTACCCTTTAGAGCCAGATGCTTAGTTGCTCGTGCAGGTTGAAGATAGAGAGCTTTTTAGGCCTAGAAGAATGTGTTTGGCTGGTCTGTTGATAAATAATCAAACGAGTAACGCCATTAGTGAGCCAGCTACACATAAATTTATAAGTCTTGTCTTTTTTACAAGTCTTCCTTTGTTGTAAAGGCTATGCTAATGTGTTATTTCCTTTTGAATTTTTGGCTTTGTTGAAGTGATCCGAGATCTGATTACTGTACTTTTAATTTTAGCATAACTTATGCTGGTAAAATGTTGATGGAATTTAAAGAGTATTTTCTTTGATTAACAGTAATAGGTGGTGGTTTATAGAGCCTCACGGTATGTATCTTTGCTGTTCCTGTGAGTTTGAAATTTCAGGCTGTACGTATATACAATACTGTCTGCTCAGCAGGTTGAAACAGCTAGATGAGATTACACTAAACTGCACCAATGTAGGTTTAGATATCCAGAATGAAGACTGAAAGAGAGAATTAGAAACCAGAAAAACGAATCTCTGCATTCAAACAGTGACAAATCAACAGAAACAGTTGTACTGATGGGCTGATGGCCGAAAACATATAGCAAATGCCGCCAAACCAAACAAACCAGCAAACAAGTATTTTTTCACACAAACGCCACCAAAGCATAGGACCCTAATTTATAATATTCAAGCAAATTACAACTAAGACCAGAGTCTGTTTCTCTTAAAAGAACTAAGCATGCAATAAACTGGCAAGGAGTTCACTTGGAAGCAAATTCTTCAATCTTCTTCTGGAGCTCCTCCTTTTGAGCCCCTACAATCCTGTGAAGAATTGTTCCTTCTTTCACAAACACAAAGGTTGGCATAGCTTCAACTGCCCAATCTTGTGCCACGCTCTGTAACAAAAATGTAATTTTACAGAGAACAACAAACTTATATGGATGCCATTACATGTTACTTTAGCAAAATAAGAAATATTATGCATAATCCCACCAACAACTGAAAAACATCTACACTATTGAGGAAATACGAAAAGAAGTTCTCGGCACAACTGCTCTATACATTTTGAGAAAAGGAGTATTTAGGCTAATAAAATCATAATCGGGACAAAAAAGATAAAGCAACACTACTGTGCTTTACAGGGATACCAGCATACAGGTAGAGGTCGGTTTTTCCATTTCCCAGTCATATTATATGATAGCTCAAGACTTTTAAAAGGGTAAACACAAATAACTTTGAATTTCAATTAGAATATCTATCTCTAGGATGTAGAAATATATAAAAAAAAAATACAAGTGCTAGAAAACATACGTTCAGCTCATCAACATCAACTTTAAGAAAGAGGACGCCGGGGAATTTCTTTGCAAAATCAGCAAATGCTGGTGCAATTGCACGGCATGGTCCACACCACGAAGCAGTAAAATCAATAACCACCTATGCACCAACAAATAGATAGCACTTAAAGAATATCACCTAATTCGTAGGGGTATAACAGCAATTTCTGATTTTGCAAGGTCTTACTTGGTAGTTGTCGATCAATTCTTATACACAAAAATAGAATCACGCTATAGATGAAATATTATCCTAAAATGAAAAATCGACGACAAGATTTGAAAAATAGCTACCAGCTTCTTCGATTCGTTGGCCTGCTCGAGTTGTCGGGTCCACTCATCAATGCTGTGGCAGGCTATCGCGATTCCTTCTTCCGCCATTTTCTTCCTCTTTATCGATATACTTTTCTTTCAATCTTTCTCCTGTCTTTCTCTCTCTCCTTGTATTTGTCAGCTCTTTTCGACAGTTCCAAAACCAAAGCGGCTATTAATAGTTGTTATCGAATTATGAAGTTACAGAAATACCCCTAGATTGACCATCCTCGATGACGTCGCAAATATCCTTGCTAGTTCTTCTGTGAAAGCATCTTTCTAACTAACTTAGATATTTCAATCATGCGAGAGAGCAAAAAAATTCAAATAAAAAATATTATGGGAAAAATTTGAAAAAATTCGCAAATAATTAGTAAAATTTAGAAAAAATTCATAAAATTTGCAAATTATTCAGGTTTAATTCGGTCAAAGTTCGATCAACCGAATAATTCGACGTTCGATTTGGTATCACCAAAAAAACGAATTATTCAAAATTAATTTGCGAATCTTGCAACTGTACTGTGTGCAAGTTCTCTTAAGAAAGATACAAGTCTAAATAAACCCTTGTGACTATACTGTGTGCGAGTTCTCTTAGAAAATACAGTTCTAAATAAATCTTGTGCCATAGAAGATCAACACTTGTAATTAAATATGGTCAAGAAAAAGTTGGAGGTGGAGGCGATATCTTCTTGGCGAAGCAACAAAGCACAATAACCGATTTTTTTAAAAATATCCCAAAGAAAAATTAACTTATTAATAATAACTAGGTTTTTGAAATTTTTTTAAAAATGTCCAAACCGCCAATAAATTCGGCGGTCCGGGCCTTTATATACCCCACATTGCAATCTTCTCTCTCCTCACAATTTATTTTCTCAAAATCTCACTCTCTCTCCTCCCCATCCGAATTTGTCCTCTCTTCTTCTCTCTTCTCTCAATTTGCAAGTAAGTCCCTATATTTTTTTGAAATTTCATTTGTAGTGTAATTAGTTATAATTAGTTATAATTATAATTAATTAATTACGGTACCAATTAAGTGGTAATTAGTGTCAATGTAGGTACCAAAATATTTATAATTAGTGATAATTATGGTACCAAAGTTAGTTTTAATTTTATTTTGGATTATTTAGTCCAAAATTTGATCGTAATTAGTGCTAATTAGTTATAATTAGGGTTAATTAATTACGGTACCAATTTAGTAGTAATTAGTGTCAATGTAGGTACCAAAATATTTATAATTAGTGATAATTATGGTACCAAAGTTAGTTTTAATTGTATTTTGGATTATTTAGTCCAAAATTTGATCGCAATTAGTGCTAATTAGTTATAATTAGGGTTAATTAATTGAAGTACCGAATTTAGTGGTAATTAGTGTCAATGTAGGTACCAAAATATTTATAATTAGTGATCATTATGGTACCAAAGTTAGTTTTAATTGTATTTTGGATTATTTAGTTCAAAATTTGATCGCAATTAGTTATAATTAGGGTTAATTAATTGAAGTACCGAATTTAGTGGTAATTAGTATCAATGTACCAAAATATTTATAATTAGTGATAATTATGGTACCAAAGTTAGTTTTAATTGTATTTTGGATTATTTAGTTCAAAATTTGATCGCAATTAGTGCTAATTAGTTATAATTAGGGTTAATTAATTGAAGTACCGAATTTAGTGGTAATTAGTGTCAATGTAGGTACCAAAATATTTATAATTAGTGATGATCATATTTTGCCCAAATAACAATTTTTTTTTCATATTAACGTAATTTAACCAATTGTAGCATGTCTAATTTTTTTCCAAACGTAGGATGGCTAGGGGACGGCCTAGGAGACCACCACCACCCGACCACACTGATGATCCCATTTCCGTGGACAGCACGGAGCATTTTAGTCCATTATTATGGATACCTCATAGTGAGTATCGAGTCTCACTGGCATCCCGAGAGGTACTTGATTACTGTTTCCTTTCTTTTTTGAAAGTTTAAATTTTTGCTAATTGCTCATTTTTTTATGTTGTTTTCTTTTTTTTCAACACAGAGTCAGGACCCCCTAGAATGTAAGAATCGGACATACGACATGCAGTACTACTCTCTGATGGACCCGTATCTACAAAATTTGGGGTTGTACCATTTGGTCGATATTTTGGAGACGGAGAGCAAGGCTACCAATGCATCCCTCATCCAGCACTAGTGGAGCGATGGCGCCCCGAGACGCACACGTTCCACTTCCAGTTTGGATAGCTGACAATGACTCTCCAGGATGTGAGTGTCTTTTGGGGTTTGCCCATCCAGGGCGTGCCCGTCGGTGGCATATCAGACTCCACTGATGAGAACACGATTAATGCCACCCTCGCAGAGCTGTTGGGAGCGGAGCCAGCTATACGCGATAATGGCGGGAAGTCGAGGTTTCATGTGAAGAAGACGGCACTGCGAGCTCTATTCGCCAATCGAGGTCTGCATTAGGGATCCACGGAGCAGGACATTGAGAGGTACTCATATAAACCATTATATATATTTATTTTGTACTATATTTCATACTAAAAAATGAGGTGCTCTGTAATTTCGACATTATAGATACACACGGGCTTTCGTGATGGATCTATTTGGTTCTGTCATGTTCACTGATTCGAGCGGTGATTCCATCCCGATTATGTATCTGGAGCTATTACGAGACCTTGGGACGTCAAGAAGGTACAACTGGGGTGGGGCTGTCCTAGCACATCTTTACTCCAACTTGTGCCGTGCTTGCAAAGTCAGTATGTTATTGCTGTGTTATTTTGATTATTTAACTTGTCATGTAATTATTTTCTTATTTTAATTATTTAACTTTTTCCTGACGGCTAATATTCTTCAAAATACAGCCTAAAAGTAAGCAGATTTATGGACCGATACTTCTACTGCAGCATTGGTCATGGTCACGTATACCAGTGGCTGTTCCCGTGCCGAATGAGCCCGATGATGCATATCGCCCGGCATTTGGCAAGAAATGGTACGGAGATCACCGCTATGTTAACCAGCCTCACGGAAAGACAGTAGGTATCAGGCTAGTCCGAGGTCAGTTGTAGAGTTTGTGTGACACGCAGGTGAGCTGGACTCCGTATAGTGAGTTATACGATGAGGGGAGGCTGCCGCAGATTGTATCAGATGATTAGGAGATGTGGCTCTATAGGGGTCCATTGGTTTGCTTCTGGATAGTGGAGCACCACTATCCAAATCGAGTGCTCCGTCAGTTTGGACTTCCTCCACTCATCCCCATAGATCTAGACATCCCGAGATCTATCATCATGGGACTACACGGGTACGTACAAGTTATGTTTTTCTTGCATTTTGTACTTAATATTAGTTGTTTCCTTTAAATTGAATCTAACATAATAATTACAGGATGACCCACGGTAATCATAACGATAGAGATTGGAGTACGTATTACCTGGACCACTACAACAGAGCAGCGAGCATGAGTGAGAACTTGTGGCAGATGTCAGAGGTTAGTGAGATGCAGTTGCTCGGTACATGCGGGTCGGCATGGCATCTGTGTATCTTGAGGGAGATTACGGCAATTATCTTCGCGTGAAGATCTTCGAGGATGATGGTTATACCCCTACAGGCCGAAAAGTTGCTCGCGATGTAAGTAATGCACCTCAAACAATTCATTTTTTCCCTAATGTATTTTTTTCGTCTAACTTTAGTTTTATTTTTTTTAGCTACTACTGGCAATTAAAGGTGCTGGGCATTCAATCGTTTGTCTTGGAAGGCGTGGCTATAGGGCTTTTGGGCACACGATGTTGAACTTGGTTGCCCCTTGCATTGAGGGCCACGGCCATGAGGCCAAGCTAGTCACGATGCTCAGAGACGCCGGATAGGACATCGATTGGCGCAGAGTACAGAGGGATGAGCCCGCTGTTCATGCTAGTCAGATGCCACCGGAGCCCACATCCCAGCCAGAGTGGGACTACCATCGTTGGGTATTGGGCATGTCCGGTTGGCACGGCTTCTGAGATGAGCATGGACGTGCAGTTCTTCCCTAGGTATGACATTTTATATTTTATGTCAAGTTAGTTACACTTTTCTCCTTCGGTAAAGTAAGTCAGGTAAAATTTATTAAATTATTGGTATCTTTGCAGGGTCCTGCCTACATGCCGACACCGGCTGAGCACCAGGCTGGGTCTCCAGAGATCCAGCCGATGCGGGAGTCTCCGGAGATCCACCCTACGCAAGATGAGAGCTTGACTTTCAGCCTTGCAGATTTTGTTCCAGAGTATCAGTTGGACACAGCCGCCTCCCTGACACCGTGTCAGCCGTATCCAGAGAGGTCTCATGATTGGGAGGCCTCTAGTAGCGGGACTCAGCCTGACTACAGTTCCCAGGTTGCGGCATCCTTGTTCCATACCCCCCCGCCACCGCCAGCTACCCACACCGCCGATGATCCATGGGGTACAACACTCACGATGAGCAGAGAGGCTGAGCCCGAGGAGGAGATCACACCAGCTCGCGTGGCGCAGGAAGGAGAAGTACAGTGGAATGACTGGCATCAGGCTCGGGTTTTCACCAGAGAGAACAGGGGCCAACCAACTGACCGATATACGCCTTCGCAGTATCGTTGAGCGCTTAGTTTTGTTTTGTTTTGTTTTGTTTCTAGTTAGTTTTATTATGTTTTAGAGCTCGTGGTTTTTGTTTTATAGTTTTATTATTCAGTGTTTTATATTTTATTATGTTTTATGTTTTAGTTTTTAGTTAGCTTATTATGTTTTATGTTTTAGTTAGCTTATTATGTTTTATTATGTTTTATTATTTTTTATTATGTTTTATTATGTTTTAGTTTTAGTTTTGGGTTGAACTATGTTTTATGATAGTATTCGTACAATAAAAAAAATATTAAACAATTTTGGAAAAAAAAAACACTAAAAAAATAAGAACAAAAAAACACTTCAAAATAAGATGTTTTGCTAAGGAAACCAGAGGTGCAAAGTTGGACCCCGGATGAAACATTCATCGGTTGGGGCTATTTTTGCGAGCTTATATCTCACGTTCTGTTCAGAGATTCTATTTTTCAATCCTTGGGGGGGCTATGTGCTTGAAATTGATGCTGGTACTCACAGTGGGTATGATGTGCGATTTGTTAGACTGAAACTCAAAATTTGTAATCGGTCTCTCATTCTAGTCAAACATAAAGTTCCTTACAAAAATCCAGAGGGTAAAAGGGGCTTATATGATCTTGAAATAGAGATAGAACCTGAAAAATCAGAAAATTTGCATGCTTGGGCCGGTCGTAAAGCCGGGAGACCCTATCCAAATGGGACGGAATTCGGGTCACTGCCCATGCCGCCGCCGCCTCCTCCACCAATTGGGGTTCAGGGGGGAGGCACTAGGAAAGAATGAGGGTTTGTGTTTAATGGTAACAATATTGTCTTGAGGGATTTTACACAGACAGAGGGCACCAATAACATAATGGTAGAAGAGAAAGAGGAACAAGCTGACCTAGAGGAGGACCTAGCAGCTTAGGAAAAACATCTTCAAAAAATTCGACATGAGCAGGCAGTGAATCCAGTGCCCTCCCAACTTCCACCTCTCCCCAGTTTTCCACCTCAACCTCTCCCTGTTGTTATCAGCTTGCCCGTGATCCCTACAACAGTTGACTCCCCTGAAAAAGACTCGGAACCAGAACCTCTCACTGACTCAGTAACCAGCCTTGTCTTACCATCAGTTGACCTTCATAACAGCTTCTCTCCCCTTACCCTCACCACAGACCTATCCTTTACCACTCCGCAAAAACCACAGGGAGAAGAAAAAGTTAATGGAGATGACCAGGAAACAGTCTTAGAGAAAATTCAGAGGTTGAGCTCATAGGGGGGGGGGGGAAACAGGCGTGTCTAATGTCACTGCTGGATGCTCCAGCAAACCAGCAAAAACTAAACCAAAAATTAAACTTGTTGTGATGAAAAAGAAAACCCAAGTGAAGACACCTAGTGGCAAGAAAGTGGCAGACAACCCAGGTAGTGGTGGAAATAAAGGAATTGCGTCTCGACCCAGGAGCTCTAAGGTTGGTCCTGGTTTCTCACCAGATACGGCCATGCATCTTTGATTCTTCTGAGTCTCACGTAGTTCCGAACACTTCAGTGGTAGCCGACATTGCCACCAACGCTGACAAGAACAAAGACCTCAGGTGAAGTTTAAGGATACAAGCACAAGGAGATGCAGACTCTATTATGAGTAAGGCAAGAAAGAGGAAGGCAGGAGAAGGAAGCAGCTCCTCAGGTATACCTTTAATCTCTCGATTCCCTTACTATAGAATTACCATAGAACAAATCATCAATCTTTTTAATGTATACCATATTAGATTAGGCAACTCTGTAGATGATAGTCATATAATTATCTCTAGCATTAGACACATGGATAGGCAGCAATTTGAGTTAGTTATTCAACAATTGTTGCATGATTCAAAAAATTCTCAACATATGGTCACTCTTAGATTAGAACAATTAGAATATGTTGATAGAGATAACTAAGATACAAACTCAGTAGGTAGACCTAGACAACTGAGATTAGAAGAGCTTGATTAAATGAACATTCTTAATTAGAATTGTAGAGGAATGAACTCTCCTAGAACTAGACAAATTTTAAAAGAATTGATATCTGATAATAAAGTAGATTTACTTGCTTTACAAGAGACTAAAAAATAAAACTTTACACAACGATGCCTTAATAGTATCTCTACTAAAATTGATAATTGGATTTGGTTACCTTCGATAGGACGGTCAGGAGGGACTTTTTGGTTGTGATAGTAATAAGGTAAAAGTAGTACAATACTCCTTGCATAGATTTAGTTTAAATGTAATTCTAGAAAATAAATGTGATAGTTTGCAATGGCAGCTTACCATAGTATATGGTCCAGTTCTGAGGCGGTTAAAAAAAGATTTCTCGGATGAACTAAGAGAAATTAGAGATAGCACTATAGAGAGATGGTTAATTTTGGGAGATTTTAATGCGATTAGGAAAAAGGAGGAAAAATATGATCATAATTTTGATATGTATGTAAGTAGAGACTTTAATAATTTCGTTAATGACTATCATCTTGTTGAACATAAACTTAATACTAGAAAATTTACTTGGTCTAACGGTACTAGATTTGCACTACTAGATAGGGTCTTCTCTATAGTGACTTGGGATCTCTCATACTCTTCTAGTCAAATTTTAGATTTAAATAGTGTAGGATCAGATCATTGCCCACTGTTGATTAGGACTAATAATATGACTCCTCAAAACCTACCTATGTTTAGGTTTGACCCCCTTTGGTTAGAGCAAGAAGATTTTCTACAGTTACTGCCTAAATGGTGGAATGAAACTCCATTATCACAACATGACATTGCTCTTAGCTGGAGCAAAAAACTTAAAAAACTTAGACAAAAAATAAAAGGATGGACCAAAAACTTTTATGGTCAAAAGAAAAAGGAAAAAACAATGATAAAACAAATATTGCATGACTTAGAAAATATAAAAGAAGAAAGGCAGTTTACTATAGAAGAGTAAACAAATTGGATTTTTTTTTAACAATAAATTGGAGGAAATTTTCCAAGAAGAGGAAACCTACTAGCAGTTACGATCTAAACAATTATGGTTAGAGGCAGGGGATGCCAACACTTAATATTTCCATACTATAGCTTCTCATAGATAAAAAAAAACCAAATCCATAGTTAAGAATTTAATGGTTCTCTTAGCAATAACATTGTAGAGATTAGGGAGCACATAGTTTCGTATTATAAGGAATTGTTAGGGACTCCAGGATGTAAATATGGTCACCTGGACCATAGTTTTTGGAATGCCGAGGAAAAATTGACAGAACTGGAAAAATGGACTCTCGAAAGACTTTTACAGAAATAGAAGTTAAAGAGGTAGTCTTTGCTTCTGAAACAAATGGAACAACTGGACCAAACGGGTTTACTTTCCAGTTCTATCAATTTTTCTGGGAAATAATAAAATTAGATTTGATGTTACTTACACACTTCTTTTATGAGAATCAATTTAACTTGCATAGGATCAATAAATCTTGCATATGTCTTATACCTAAGGAAAAGGATGCAACCCATATTATGAAGTTTAGGCCAATAAGTTTAGTTAATTGTAGCTCTAAAATTCTCTCTAAGATTCTTACTATTATATTAGAACAAATTATGGATAGGCTTTGATACCTCGCATATTTAGCCTATATTTGACTTGATTTCGTACCAAATTCACGTTCTAAATTGTCAACATCATGTGCATTTCATTGATATATCCTTAGAATTTGGTACTGCTGAGAGTTTGTTTGTTTTCTGCAGGATTGGAGCAAAATACACGAAGAAACGGCGTTTTTGGACTCCCTGGTTAGACCCTTACCAGGCTTGGTATGGCCTGGCCATACCACCTTGGTACGGCCTGGCCATACCACCTTGGTACGGCCCTTACCAGGCTTGGTACGGCCCTTACCAGACTTGGTACGGCCTACCCTTACCAGGCTTGGTACGGCCCTTACCAGATTTGGTACGGCCCTTACCAGACTTGGTACGGCCCTTACCAGACTTGGTACGGCCCTTACCAGACTTAGCTGATCCAGCCTCTTTCCCATCTTGTACGGCCTGGCCGTACCACCTTGGTACGGGCCGTACATAGATGCCGCCTGACAGAATTCAAATCTTGGCAGAGGCTATTTAAAGCGAGGGATCTCTCCATTTTCGAGGATTCCATTCCATTCCAGATTGAGAGCTCAGAGAAAGAGAGAAAGAGAGCAAAGGAGCAAGGAGAGAAGAAGAAGGAAGAAGAAGAGGCGAGAATCGACGGATCAACCTCTTCTCAACTCCCGATCTTCGATCTAGTTCTATCATGCCTCTCTTTATCTCTTTAGTTGTATTTCTGGACAGATCTATGACTTGTGAGTAGTTGATCATTGTTTCTAGGGTTTGATGATGGATTTTCTTGATTTGTTTTGCTTTTCTTGATTTGGATCTTGTATGAACTCTTTTGATTGAATTGATTGTGTATTTGCTTGTCTTGATTGATTTGTCTTTCTGTGATTGCATATGGTGTGCCTATAGTGGTAGATCAACCCTAACAAGGTCATGTGACCATTGCTTTCTCTCAACCAAACCAATCACTTTAGGTAGACTTGTTCGAATTGAAGCCGAAAGGTTGAATTCTCCCATAATTGACAGATTAGAGGATACCTTAGATCTCCAATCAATCAACTAGAGGATCTGGACCAAAACACGAGAGTTGAGGTTTAGAAACCCTAGAAGGTGAATAATTGACTCCAAAACCTATATCTTGAACCAACAAACGAGAGTTGAGGTTTAGGAACCTTAGGTATGGTCAATTGAACCTTTCTCAAGAGTTTTATACGAGGTACCAGCAAAAAATGCATCAACTCGAACTTGTAAGCTATGTTCTGGTAAATCAGTACGGGTCTTACAAGAGTGGTGCGGCCTACCCGTACCAAGCCCCACACGGCTTGATCGGACCAGGTTGGTGCGGCCTAGCCGTACCAACTTGGTAAGACCCGTACCACTAGAGGCAAATCAGAGATGAAGTCTGAAACATTTGAAACATTTTTTATCCTAAATCAAAACACAGTTTATACTTTTCCTTGCACAGTCACTATTCTATTGCATTGTTTGATTGCTTGAATTGATCCTTTAGGAAGATTAAATACCAAAACTCCTTCTTTCTCACTTCTAGTCTTTAGTCAAGATAAATAGGTTCTAGAAAAAGAATCCGTCCCTGTGGATCGATACCCGATTATACTCCTCGATAGGGTTGTGCACTTGCAACCCTAATCGGAAGGTGTAACCGCGGTTTTAAAAGGTACGCTCCCAAGCGTACCGAAACTTGCGTTGCGCTTTCAACGCGAACAAGTTTTTGGCGCCGTTGCCGGGGACGGCTACCATTTTCTAGATTTTTGCTTATCTTAGCTAATCTAGATTTTAACTTGTATCTTTTCCTTTACTTTACTCTTTCCTATTACTAAAAACTGGCTCTTAACCAACCTCCTGCAGGAAAGTTCAGATTGAAATACCAACTGAGGAGCAGAGGGCCACTCTTTGACGAAACTCCTCCAGACGACACTGTCCCTGCCCAGACCTCTCTCGACGCGACTCGAGTCACATCAGACGCGACCCGCATTGAAGAAAAGATGTCCGAACATCCGAGCAGAGAGGACAGGCGTGAGCGAGAGGAGGACAAAGACAGAGAAGCAGAGCTGACCGATCAGTCTGACCACGAGATGGACGACTTCATGCCCCGAACCTTGCGAGAGTTCAATGTGCCAAGGGCTGAAGATGTGAGAGGTGCAATCCGGCTGCCACGCATTCCAGGACAACAACCTAACTTCAATCCAGGGGTTGTCAACATGGTGCAGCAGAACACCTTCCATGGACTCGACCACGAGGACCCGCACTCCCATCTCCAAACTTTCCTCGAGTGCATCACGACCATCAAAACCAACGGTGAGAATTCTGATTACACCAAGCTTGCTCTATTTCCTTTCACTCTTAGGGCCAAAGCAAAGAAATGGTTAGGATCTTTACCTAGGGACTCGGTTTTGACTTGGAGGGAATTGTCCAAATTGTTTTTGACCAGATTTTTCCCTCATAAACGAACTGCCAAGGTAAGACATGACCTGACCAGCTTTAACCAAATTTTTGATGAACCCCTGAATGAGGCATGGGAAAGGTTTAGAGAACTGCAGTACTCTTGTCCACACCACGGTATACCAGACTGGCTCTTGATCCAAACGTTTTATGACGGCTTGAACGAGAGCACTCGTGCTTACGTCGACGCTGTTGCGGGAGGCGCGCTGATGTCAAGGGAGCCTTTAGAGGCTATGAACTTGATAGACAACATGGCGCAGAATCAGCAGTGGTCCGCCCGTGACAACTCACGACGAAGAGGAGGCCAAGGAGGTAGCCAAGGAGGTGGCAAGTACGAGGTGGATCACATCACGGCTCTCACCGCCAAGATGGACGCCATGCAGAGAGCGATGGACAAGCTCAGCGTCAAAGCAGTCGAACAGCAACCTCAAGCCTGCGTCCTGTGCGGAGACGAGAGGCACGCTTACGAGCAGTGCCCGCTGACGCAACAAGACGAGGAAAACGAGCAGGTCAACTCTCTCAACAGCGAACCTTCCTTCTTCCCGAGACCTCCTTTTAGCCGGTCTTACTCCAAAGATCCAGTTGAGCAGCAGCATTGGAGGTCGAACCAGAACAACCCTGCACCGTTCAACAACTCTTCTTCCAGACCGCCCTTCAACAACAACAACTTTCAGAGGCCATCATTCAACAACAACACATGGAACAATCGGGCGAACAACAATTGGAACAACCCTCCTCCCAACAACAATAACTGGGGCAACCCATCTTCGAGCAACAACAACAACAATGGCAACAGGAACTTCTACCAGAACGCTTCCTTTCCAAATCAAGGCAACCGAGCAGCTCCATCTGATCCCCCAAAGTCACATGCGCCTACCGGAGTGAATGATTTCACCCATGAGCAGGCAAGATGAATCAAATGATGTGGGAGCAGATGCAAAGCATGACGACTCAGATGGCTGCCCAAAGCAAGTTGTTGGAGCAGCTGAGCCAGATGGTCACCTCAAGCCAACCTCAACCTGGGAAGCTTCCAGCTCAACCAGAACCCAACCCGAGAGGAGAGGCTAAGGCGATTACTCTGAGAAGTGGGACCCACTATGATGAACCACCAATGCCGAGTGACATCACAGTTGATCCGGCACCTGACGCGACCCTGACCCCTGTGCAGATTCCAGCAAGCGAGGTAAATCCAGGACGTGCTGACCCCATTCTACCTCAAGCGAGTACGGATTGTACCAGCTCAGCGAGACCTGTACAACCTTCATTTGAAGCGTCAGGGAGTCAAAAGAAGAAAGGAAACGAGAAACCACTCCCATACCGGCCACCCGTTCCTTTCCCCCAAAGATTAGCCGAGACCAGATTGAACGCACAATTTGCGAAATTCACTGAGGTGATCAAAAGACTGCATATCACAATCCCGTTCACCGATGCCTTGACTCAAATGCCTACTTATGCCAAGTTCTTGAAGGACATTCTATCCAACAAGCGAAGCTTGGGGGGGCATGAGACTGTGAAACTAACGGAGCAGTGCAGCGCCATTCTGAACAGCGAGCTACCACCCAAACTGGGAGACCCTGGTAAATTCTCAATTCCTTGCAAAATTGGGAAAGCTACCATCAAGCGAGCCCTGTGTGACCTAGGGGCCAGCGTGAGTCTCATGCCACGCACCATCTTTGAGCGCATGGGAGTAGGCGAGCTCAAACCCATGCGCATGACTCTACAGCTTGCTGATTCTTCTGTCAGGGTACCACTCGGCATAGTGGAGGATGTGCCAGTTCTAGTCGGAAAGTTCTATGTCCCTGCTGATTTTGTGGTGATGGAGATGGAGGAGGACAAAGAAATTCCCATCATTCTGGGACGGCCATTCTTGAAGACGACTCGAACACTCATTGATGTGGAGAACCGAACTCTGACTCTGCGGATTGGAGATGAGAAAGTGGAGTTTAATCTCAACCGAGCTATGAAGTGCCCCTCTGAAACAAAAACATGCTGCTGGCTTGGTGTAGTCGATCAATTGGCCAAAGAACAATCTCGTAGGAAATACAGACCGGTTGAATCCCACGCGGGTCGCATACCACAGTTCGAAGGCCTGGAAAACAGAGAACGAGGATCTAATGAAGCTGACGCGAGGTCTTCACGTGACCAGAGTGAACCTGACGCGGACCACGTCAAGGTCCACATAGAGCCGTTGACTCCAGAGCTCAAGCTTCTTCCAGCTAACCTCAGGTATGAGTTCTCAGACCCAAATACCTCTTGTCCTGTGATTTTCAATGCAGACCTCGACCCAGCTCGCATCCTCAGATTATTGGAGGATTTGAAAGCTCAGCAAAATGTGATTGAGGACTTGATCGAGAAGGTGATAGGCACTCATCCAGCCACATGCAAGCTCAGGACTTTATCAGCAAACCAGCACACGGTCTGTACACCTCTGAAGTGGGAGCTCCGCCCAGAACTGCCTGATCCACTTTCCACCAACCAGTGAGGCGCCCCCGCCTCACCCCTCACTCCATGTCTGGTTAGTTTCCATATTTTCTTCTACTTACTTTTTCTTGTGTGAATTCAAGCATTGAGGACAATGCTTCATTCAAGCTTGGGGGAGTGAATAGAAGAAAACTGTATCTGCATTTAGGTCATGTTTATTTTTAACTGTATCTGCATTTAGGTCATGTTTATTTTTCCAAAATTTGCATTTTTAGGTGATAAATTTGTGTGATTACTTGAGTTGAGGACTTGTTTGAACAATTTTGGTTGTGATTTGGATGACTTTGAAAAATTAGAACTAACCTCATAATCGATCAAAGAACTGATTAGGAAGGGATGTTTTGAGAACTTGAAATGATGGAAACTTGAATTGTATCAAAAATCAATTTTTTTGAAACTGAACTGTGCCTTTTAAATAGGAAAATGGGGATTTTAAATAAAGAAAGATTTGGATATTCATTGGTATGAATGAATACCAATGGATGTGTGTATTCATGGTATGTGCAAAAGCAAAAGAATAAAAAAATAAAAAGATGGAGAAAATAAGAGTACTGGCAATAAGTCCTATTGGGCACCTTTGAGCTCGTCTCCCAAATTTAAAAAAAAAAGAAAGAAAGAAAGAAAGAAAAGATGGAGAAAATAAGAGTACTGGCAATAAGTCCTATTGGGCGCCTTTGAGCTCGTCTCCCAATTTTAGAAAAGAAAAATAACTTTTGCATATATCAACACACGAAGTCCGTGACTTGCTAACCTAAGCTTGTTCCAAGCTTGGGGGAGAAAAAGGAAAAATCTCCACAAATGAGAGCTTGATTTTAGTAAAAGAATGGTAGATTGATCAATTCGAGTATTCAGCTTTGCAAGTATTAAAACATTCTAGAACTTGAAGTTTGATTAGTCAATTTGTGGGGTGAATCAAAATTGATCAAGGAAAGTCCAAATC
This sequence comes from Carex rostrata, assembly GCF_964058835.1. Lineage (NCBI taxonomy): Eukaryota > Viridiplantae > Streptophyta > Magnoliopsida > Poales > Cyperaceae > Carex > Carex rostrata. The sequence goes on along the minus strand of NC_135931.1, from coordinate 1,030,166 downwards.
ATACCATAAAGATTCTCGAGGTTCTTGATTTAAGCAATTCATGTAAATTTTCACATTTAGGAACTTAACTTTCATTTAGAGTTCAACCCGGTAACAAAGAACAGATCTTTGCTTGAGGACAAGCAAGAGTTCAGCTTGGGGGAATTTGATACCTCGCATATTTAGCCTATATTTGACTTGATTTCGTACCAAATTCACGTTCTAAATTGTCAAAATCATGTGCATTTCATTGATATATCCTTAGAATTTGGTACTGCTGAGAGTTTGTTTGTTTTTCTGCAGGATTGGAGCAAAATACACGAAGAAACGGCGTTTTTGGACTCCCTGGTACGACCCTTACCAGGTTTGGTACGGCCCTTACCAGGCTTGGTACGGCCCTTACCAGACTTGGTATGGCCTACCCTTACCAGGCTTGGTACGACCCTTGCCAGATTTGGTACGGCCCTTACCAGACTTGGTACGGCCCTTACCAGATTTGGTACGGCCCTTACCAGACTTAGCCGATCCAGCCTCTTTCCCATCTTGTACGGCCTGGCCGTACCACCTTGGTACGGGCCGTACATAGATGCCGCCTGACAGAATTCAAATCTTGGCAGAGGCTATTTAAAGCGAGGGATCTCTCCATTTTCGAGGATTCCATTCCATTCCAGATTGAGAGCTCAGAGAAAGAGAGAAAGAGAGCAAAGGAGCAAGGAGAGAAGAAGAAGGAAGAGGAAGAGGCGAGAATCGACGGATCAACCTCTTCTCAACTCCCGATCTTCGATCTAGTTCTATCATGCCTCTCTTTATCTCTTTATTTGTATTTCTGGACAGATCTATGACTTGTGAGTAGTTGATCATTGTTTCTAGGGTTTGATGATGGATTTTCTTGATTTGTTTTGCTTTTCTTGATTTGGATCTTGTATGAACTCTTTTGATTGAATTGATTGTGTATTTGCTTGTCTTGATTGATTTGTCTTTCTGTGATTGCATATGGTGTGCCTATAGTGGTAGATCAACCCTAACAAGGTCATGTGACCATTGCTTTCTCTCAACCAAACCAATCACTTTAGGTAGACTTGTTCGAATTGAAGCCGAAATGTTGAATTCTCCCCTAATTGACAGATTAGAGGATACTTTAGATCTCCAATCAATCAACTAGAGGATCTGGACCAAAACACGAGAGTTGAGGTTTAGAAACCCTAGAAGGTGAATAATTGACTCCAAAACCTAGATCTTGAACCAACAAACGAGAGTTGAGGTTTAGGAACCTTAGGTATGGTCAATTGAACCTTTCTCAAGAGTTTTATACGAGGTACCAGCAAGAAATGCATCAACTCGAACTTGTAAGCTCTGTTCTGATAAATCAGTACGGGTCTTACAAGAGTGGTGCGGCCTACCCGTACCAAGCCCCACACGGCTTGATCGGACCAGGTTGGTGCGGCCTAGCCGTACCAACTTGGTAAGACCCGTACCACTAGAGGCAAATCAGAGATGAAGTCTGAAACCTTTGAAACATCTTTTATCCTAAATCAAAACACAGTTTATACTTTTCCTTGCACAGTCACTATTCTATTGCATTGTTTGATTGCTTGAATTGATCCTTTAGGAAGATTAAATACCAAAACTCCTTCTTTCTCACTTCTAGTCTTTAGTCAAGATAAGTAGGTTCTAGAAAAAGAATCCATCCCTGTGGATCGATACCCGATTATACTCCTCGATAGGGTTGTGCACTTGCAACCCTAATCGGAAGGTGTAACCGCGGTTTTAAAAGGTACGCTCCCAAGCGTACCGAAACTTGCGTTGCGCTTTCAACGCGAACAAGGCTCATAGACACTAGTCAGTCTGCTTTTATTAAAAATAGGTATATCTTAGATAACATGATCTTAGGTCAAGAAATTTTACACTCCAGTTATGTTAATAAACAACCAGGGGTAGTGATAAAAATAGACTTTGAAAAAGCTTACGACAAGATACATTGGGATTACTTGATAGAAATATTACAAAGTAGAAATTTCGGGTTAAAGTGGATAGAATGGATCACTCAATGGCTTTATAGCTCACAGTCTTGTCTCATAGTAAATGGGGGGGGGGGGGGGGGAGGGGGGGAGGGTGGGGGGTTAGACAAGGTGACCCCTTATCTCATTTCTTATATATCTTAGCAGCAGATACACTAAGTAAACTATTTACGAAAGGTAGGCATGCTAACTTAGTTAGAGGATTAGGACCACAATGTATAGAAGGTAAAGCCATCACTAATTGCCACTATGCATATGACACTATTTTATTCCTGGAAGCTCAGGAAGAAAATGTGGAAGCTGCCTGGTGGGCCATGCTTGCTTTTGAATCGATATCTGGTATCAAAATGAATTACGACAAAACTGAACTTTACTCCATTCATGTAGACACCGATAGGGCTATAGAGTTACAACAGGGTTTTAGATGCCAGGGATGACAATTTCCAATAAAATATTTAGAACTACCTCTTCATTATAAAAAATTACTAGTGGCAGATTTGGCATTCCTAGTAGATAAGGTAGAAAGTAGACTAAAACATTGGAAAAGATCTATTTTATCAATAAGAGGTAGATTAACTCTTTTAAATTCAGTTCTTACTTCTATCCCTTTATACTCACTCTCAGTTTATAAAATGCCAATTACAGTAATCAAACAAATAGATAAAATTAGAAGGCGTTTTCTCTGGCAAGGTAATTCTAAAAAGAAAATTCTCATAGATTGGTATACCTCTTGTTTAGCCAAAAACTTTGGAGGATTAGGTATACTTAACCTTAGGCAAATGAATGTCTCTCTTTTACTTAAATGGTGGTGGAAATTAAAGAATAATGAGTATCATAGTCCTTGGAAAACCTTAGTTGTGTATAAATATATTACTCACAATTCAGTTGCATTCTCCCCATCCTGGTCTGCTTTGGTGAAAGCCAATCACATAGGTGACATGAGTGTTTCATACACACGTGGGGTAAATACACCACTCAAATTATGGACTGATCAATGGTACCAAAATTGCTCATTAGCTATTAAATTTTACACATTGTACATCAAATGTAGTAACAAGGATGTTTTGCTAGCTGATATCATCTACTCTCAAGGACAGGTAGTTAGATTTAGGATAGAATTAGTAGGAGTAGATTATCAGGAATGGACGGCTTTACTACACATTATCAGCACAACCTCTTTCACTCTTCCACATGATTACATTGAATGGAAATAGGAGGTTTCAGGGAAGTTTTTGACACACTCCATTTACACACTTCTTAATTTGGGGGGGGGGGGGGGGGGGATTAAACCTAGAGAATCAATGTTCTGGTTGAAATTACCGGTTCCACCAAAAATAATTTTTTTATGTGGTTAATATCTCATAACACAATTATGACCAAAGATAATCTTACATTGAAAGGGTGGGTTGGAGACCAAACTTGTCAGTTCTGTTCTGAACATGAATCCATTGATCATTTATTTATTAAATGTACTTTAGCACAGCAAATTTGGTTTTATTTGGGTAAAAGTCAACGGGTAATGCAAAATTGGCATACATGGGATGATATAATACATTTTGCTCAGTCGTTGGATTTTGAAAATAGAACTGGGTTCATGATTGTTCTTAGTGTAGTTAGTTGGAATATTTGGAAACATCGAAATGAAGTTTGCTTTACTAATTGTAATGTTAAAACTGCTAGATCATTAATTTTACTCATTAAAACCTTGTGTGGATATTGGTCAAGCAATTTGAAGAAGAAAGTTAAGGATGCGGTTGGAGAGTGGCTTCCTGTGATTGAAGATGCCATTCCATTAGCACAGTACATACCTATGGAAATGGTCGTTTACCAACCAGTAGCTGGCTCGGATGGGGCTACTCCTGAGATGATCTAGATGCTTATGAAGACTAAACTCCAATTTTGTCATTTAGATATAGTTAGCCTCAGCCCATTACTCAGTGGCTTAGTTTTAGCAACATTAGTTTATTTTTGGAGTATTGCAAATGTTAAGCTTTGGATGATGTATGTCTTGCTGAATGTTGTTTTGTTGCTTTTTTTTGTTGACTCTAGTCTTGGAACAAATGTGATGGTGTAATTATCCATATTCTGATCAATGGAATGGACATTTTGCCTTTTTTTTGTAAAAAAAAAAAAGTTGAAAAATATTATGTTTGCATATCTATTGATTCTCATGAACTGTTAGCTGTTTAGTAAATTCTATCTATACACATCTTATCGAATTGTTACCAATTATTTGTATATATGAAATAATTGTTTTCAAAAGTTTACATAAAGACTTTTTTTTTTTGCCAAATCCTTGAATTCCTTGACTTGATATCCATCCCGGGAAATTTTTTTCATAAAAATTAAGAAAAAGGTAGAGAGAGAAACATAAATAATACATGGTTTGTAATATTGGTTGAAAGATCGGTACAGATTTTACCGATTCTACCAATCAAAACAGTTAGGATAGATATAAATCCTACCAATCTTAACCTATTATTTTTATTTCTCCCATCTGTTTGCGGCAACAAATTGCTATAGATTTGTTTGAAATGGAGTTTAGATAGGTATAATTTATACCTATTCTAACTGTTTTGATTGTTATGATCGATGGAATCTATATCTTTTCTACTAATATTATAAACCATGTATTTTTTCTGTTTCTCTCTCTACCTTTTTTTTTAATTTCTATGAAAATAAAATTTCCTCCATCCCGAGTGTGCTTGATGGCGTGACATGTGCGGTGTGTTTGATGGGAAGTAGCGCAATATGGTGTGACACTTGATCATGGCAAGTGTCGTCATGGCATAATGCTTGTTCGTGACTAATGTTGTTGAGACATAGCACAACATAGAGTTATGAAAAAGCATATTGAGTTCGTACATTCGGACAACTGGTTGCGCCCCCAAGCGCTAACATTAATTCGTTTAGAGCATCTCCAATCCAACAATTAAAATTAATTGCTAAATTAGTAATTATGAAAATTTTAAAAATTAAGCAATCCACTCTTACATTGGTGCAATCAATCAAACAATTGAGAATTAAACATTTGACCAATAAGAATTAAACATTTGGCTAACTCATCTTTAAAAAATGATTTCTTATTAAGCAATTCTTTTCAACAATTGCTAAATAAGCAATAGCCATACAACCCAGCAATTACAAAAACAATTGACAAATCAGCATAAGCAATCCATAAGCAATCACTGTTGGAGATGCTCTATACTCAAACAAATATGAACAAATTTGAATGCAAATAAATAATGTAAAACATGAAAGTATAGAAATAATTTCTATACAGTAAACTAGAAATCTAGATCACATTATAACTTGCCCATTGGGTCTGCCATTTAGTTTCTTCTCAAGGTACAATAACATGGGAATCTAAGATACTATATTTCTTTTTTTGTTGGGATCCTCGCGTAATCAAATAAGGCCTATACTATTGGGCTTATATATAGGGCCCAAAATAAATTATTTCTTTCAAGGAAAGCCCAACTATCAAAAGCCTAATTCACTGTAACCACATATTTACACCTTGTTTGGATGGAGAGTAGAGGGAGGGAGGGAATGAAAATGAACAAAAACTTTCCGTTGAATTGTGTTTGGTTGATAAAATTATGTTGGAGGTGAAGGGTAAAGGAGGTGAAAGGTTTAACCTTGTATTATTATAATTAATATAACCGGTTTCCCTTCCAAATTGGGGTGTAACGAATGGAAATAAATTTTGTTAAAAATATTTTTAGAAAAAATAACACAAATATCAAACTCTATATCTTACATATATAATTCTTATACAAGATTTTTTCCTCAAACCTACAACAGTCACCGAATTTCTCATTAACCTCATAAATTTTAATCAACCAAACAAGAAATAAGATGAAAATGAAATTTAAATTTATTTTCTCTCATTAATCATTCAAATACAAAGAGGTTAAATATGTTAATCTTCCTTTCTATTCCATTTCATTCCCTTCTATTCTTTACCTCCCATTCCTTCCTCTACTCTCCATCCAAATAGAGTGTTAGTGCACAAATTGTACACATGCATATAGATACTTTTGGTATCCGCAAATTGATTCTTTCCGAATTTATATCCTCTGCATTAAGTGAATATTTTGAGTTAATGAATCTTGATATCTAATTTATTTTAAGATTCGTGCATATTAGATTCACACTAATATTAAAAAGTCTCTATATCATAAACAGAGATCGGATTGACTCCGTTTAAAATCAGACGATTAATATTCATTAATTCAAAAGATTCCTTTTTGAGTTAATGCAGAGGATACGCATTCATTATTCCCCCCTGTGAGAATAAAGAATACCACATACCGGCACATCGCTGATCTAATGATCAAGAGATGGATGGTGCCAGCTGGCAGCGCCTCCTAGAGAGAGAACAACCTTGACAGCTGGAGGAGTTGGGCCACTAAATGGGCCCCATCAAGTCAACATCACGCCCACAGTACTTTTAAAATATTTAATGGGCTTGACCTAATTTATCGGTCAGGCCAGGCACACAGTATCCCTTCTTCTTTTTTCGGCCAGGCACACAGTATCCCTTTTTCCTTTTTGACTTGCTTCACTGCCTCTTTGGTTTTTCTAATTTCCAGGAGCGAAAGTTTATATTAAGACGAGTTTTACTTTACACAAAATTTCTTAGACCACCCAATATCAATTGATCTATTTTTATACACTATTGTATTGTACATGTTGTGTTAAGAAGAAAAGAAAAAAAAATCAAATAGAATAAAATTACTAGCTACCTAAAAATTCTATATGCAACAACATTTAATTGCTTTCTAACTACTCGCTCTGAAGGGCACCAAAGAAGAGTGAGATCCCATGGGCTCAAAAATTCTCTGACCCACAGCAAGTATGGATTTCGGGTCAAACTCCGACTTGCGCTGGATGAACCGGGCCCACTTTCGACCGAAATGCTGGGCCCACTCTGGTTGTGTTTTGTAATGCGGTAAGTACTGTTTTATCTCAATACCGGAACTGGCACAAAATTCAAGTATTCTCTCATTTTGCTGGGTCAAGTACTCAAGGGTTTGGCTCTGCTCAGTAGAGTCAGGCACAGCAGACCGCAAGAACGCAACCAAGTAGAACACATCCTCATCGGGTGTTACCACGGAGCTCCTTTGATCCCATCTGTATAATCATATTAGTTGACAACTTGTTAGTTCTATTGTAAGTTCAATTTCCTGATCATTAATTAGCATAAGGCATTACATAGTTAGTCAGATTGACTTGTGCTAATTTGTCATATGAGATCTACAAGAAACAGAGCAGTTGCTATACATCATTCACAAGTTACTGAGTGATTTAGTTTTTAATAATCCAGTTGGCCAATTGAGGATACAAGTGGAAGAGAAATATATACAAAGGAAAAAAGGGCTCTTCTACTTCTACTTCTAGTGAGAAGTGATGCTGATTTGTTTGTGTGGGCCCGCATTTCATGTGGTGTGGGAAGGGGAACATGAATGGAAACAGAGCAAAAAAGCGAAATAATTAATTAAGTTATTCATTCATAAGATGCTTTAATTAATTTCTGCTCTCGTAGTCGTAGGTTGTAATTTAACAAGTACCAACATGGTTTAGGTCGGTACTAACTTTGAACACTTTTAATATTTTTATCTAATTTTATTTAGTTTCCATCCAATGCAAGGACCTATAATTAGTTAATTACTAGGCCGGCCGGTTCTTAGTGATTATTAATATACTAATTACATAGTTAATTCATGAAGTGAAACAACAGGAATTAATAATTAATTCCAGCAGCAGCACAATTCTTTGTTAGATAATCTAGAAAATTTTTGGTCATGATCGATGACAGAGACAGACAGATCATCTTCTTCACAGTACGTAGATACTGCTTAATTATATTATTTTCACATATGGTTTAGAAAGTGAGATGTTAATTGGCTTTAATGTTATAAATGTTATATATTCACGTTGGTTGATATAATTGACTAATTGCCGAACTCTAAAAATAAAAAAGTTGAGAGAGAGGTATAGATTATATAATTACTTGTGCTTGTTCATTGGGTAAATGAGAACTGGTCCGCTTGTGCGGTTATCCAGGATGCCCTTAAAAACCCCTCGGTCAAAATTTCTGATTTTGGATGCTGGCACGAAGAGGTTCAGCCATGGATGAGGCACCTCCCATAGACCTTTTGAACGCAACTTCAACTCCGCTTTGTGGACCCGGTCTAAGAAATCAATGTATGATAGGTCTGTTGTAAACATTGTTCCTGGAATAAACTTCAGCTCCTTCAGCAATGCCTCCACCTCCTAAGTGTTGTTAAAAATACCAACTTCAATACTTTATAATTTAAAGTTTGCCACGTTGGAGAGCATATTATGGGTACCATTTTTGGTACTTGTTATGTAATAATAGTAACTTCCACTTATTTTCCGACAAGACAATTTTATATTGGAAGAGGTTGACAGGCAAATCGTGCTTTGCTAATAAAGAAAGGTGATACGGTTGGGAAAAGGGATATGAACATAGAATAAGATCTAGCTAGCATATATACGGACCACCTCCCCATGTTCATCATGTGATCCTATATATGGTTTGTTCTAATTCCTTGTACATGGAAAAAAAAGACACTGGTCTGGTCAAACCTAGCTAATTCAATTACCAACCGTCACCAGACGGCGATATATATGTCTCTTTTTGGCTGTTGATAAGTAACTTAATTTATCCTTAATTATAAGAAACTATATATTGCTTTTTGATCTAACCTGGTCGACTGTTCCAGCAGTGGCATCATCGTAATTTTTGGTGACCTCTAGGCAGTAGAGGACTTTACCATGGGAGCTGAGCGAGCTTAACTTGATTGGATTTCTGGGAGAGAAGAAGGATGATCTCCAGTTGTTTATGAGGCTCTCGTCAGTTATGACAAACCCCTCTATGTAATCGAACTTGTCAGAGCCGTGCAGCGAGATCAAATGCTCTTGATCGCGTGTAAATGAGGCAAAATCCGAGTACAACACTCTAATCCACCGAACCTATATATATATACAGATCAAACAGCAATTAATCTCAATAATAATCAAATGTGTATGCAATTTTAATATAAATTATATATAGATATATTAAATAGTATTTTACGATACTGAATCTTTGAAGCTAGCTACTAATTATAATGTTGAAGTTAGAGAGTCTCTCTCCAAAATCAACATCGGTCTACGGAGTATGGACCATATTTGATAATTAATTTGTTGCGTCAGAACTGTATGTGAATGTGATAGGTATATATATTAGGTTTCTGGTAAGTGACACGTAATAGGCATCGATCACCAATTCACCATTCATCCATGGACCATTTCCAGCTAGATGCATTGTATTAGCTACAGATTTGGTACATCATGAGATGGACTCTCAACAAATCTAGACCCATAACTAAATATCCTTCACATGTTCCTTCGCACGAGTCGTGCATTCCCAAGCAACACAAAGCTAGAAAGAGAGAGAGAGATGGAACAATTGGACAGTGAGAGAAAGAGATAATATCATACCCTCTTTGGGGCATGCTCTAGTGCAATTCTAGCCCTTGTTATGACACCAAATTGCCCCAATCCACCAAGCACGCCATAGAAGAGCTCCTGGTTTTCTTTCTCTGAACAAGTCACCACCTCCCCTTTACCTTCACAAACAATTAAACATCACATCGATCACATCCTTAATTATTATTATAAATTAATAAATATATACATCATTTCATTTGACTTGTAGTAGTCTAGGTCTAGCTAAGTCGTCAAACCAACCTGTTACAACATCAAGCTCATATACATTGCTGATCTGAGGGCCATGATGAAAGGCTTGGCCACTAATCCCGGCATTCGAAAGCGTGCCACCAACTGATAGATACAGATAGTCAGTCCATGACTTAGGCGCCAGACCGCCATATTCTAGCGTCCAATTCAACACGTCTATCCATAATTCACCACCCCACACATCGACATAATGCCCGCCTAAAGTTGGTGAGTACACTGGAACTGACCTCGACCTCGAGGCCGGGTTGGTAGCCGGGCTGTGACTCATGTCAATTACGACCCCGCCTGGTGCAGAAGCCTGACCATTGATGGAGTGGCCATGTCCCCTTGCTGAGACAGGAAAACCTTGAGCCGAGTGGTACGCGGATCGTACTAAACTGACAACATCACTAGCCGAGCTAGGCCGCATAACAGCCATTGGCTCGACTTGTGATGATAGGCCTCCGAAATCAACGGAGGCCTTAGCTATGTCGGAGGAGTCCAAACTAAATTGGGCTCCTCCATTTTTACTAAGCTGGAGTAACTCGGTAGGTCCCACCGTCAGACCGACAGTGGATATCAATCTATATATAACAAAGAGTAGTACCACTATCTCTTGAGCCATGTTTCTCGAGCTATAGTATTAATTTTTTTTCTCGGTGAAAAACAAGAGATGGATGGTAGCTAGGTTGGGTATTTATAGATGTGGGAATTGTTGGAATATTTAGGGGAAGTCAAGAAAGGGATGCCAAGAGGAAGGGAGATGGAAAATGTGAAATATATGATATGATATCATGAGATGAGGTGAGGTGTGAGAAGAGGGATGAGAGAGGGGATTTAAATAGGGATGAGGTTTCAGGTGGGGTCAAGGATAGATTGGTAAGGAATAAGGAGGAGCAGAATTATTACCTTCCTATTCCTGTTTCTTAAAATATTCATCCAATCCAATCCAACCATTGTTATGTAATAAGAGAATCTTCCTAGTAGCAATGCAAATATACTTCAAAGGCCTTTCTAATAAAAACGTAATATGTCCGGATTTCATATTCTTTTGAGGCTACAATGGTGTGACCATGCTGTGGTGAGTCTGCCATATTCACAAATGAATTATTCGGGTTCGGTTCGGCAGAGTCAAAAATTCGTGATTCGGATATTTTCATATATAATTTTGGGAATGATTCGGAATTATTCATATATATAGGAGATCTCTGTCTCACAATATAGCTAAAAGAAAAGTTCACAAATAATTTGGTCAAAGTTTGATCAACCGAATAATTCACTAATCTTGTGACTATGCACTGTTGTATTAAAAAAAAGGCAATAGCATGCTATATTACATAAAATTTTAGCCACCCACAATAAGAAATTGTATAATTTATTATATTCAATCAAACATATATTAACATATTAAAAAAAAGTTATAAATGGGAGAAATGAGAAATCCATCGGAACAAGTGTTTCTGTTCGTTTAATTATGCTCTCAAATCATTTTCATTCATTACAATAATAATATTGTTATTAAATTAAAGTGCATTAAGCCAAAGTCAAATAATTTTAATTATAATTAATAAGGCATCAAAAGTAACGATCTATGACCAGATTATATATACAACATTTTTTTTTTTAATTTTCTCTTTCTCGGAAACGAACGGGAAAGTCTCGTAATATGTTACGTGAATGCATATATTAAATTCACAAGTCAGCTTACTAATTAATTAATATATTCTACCAGCTACATTAATATATAAATTAATTAAACCGCTTGATATTGTATCGTAAATCACGTCGTGATTTGGATCATGTATCGTATAATATTTTTTAAAAATAAAATAAAAAATAAAACATATTAATTAATGCCCATTTCGTTAAAATTAATAGTAGTCAGTACACTTTCTAAAAACATCAAAATGAATTGATTAAGTCAAATTATGTAACGTGCCGCGCGTGAAGTGATTTAAATTAAAAAAAAAAGAAGAAGGACAAAAAAAATTATGGAAAATTATAAACAAAATATAATAATAAAACGTAACATGTTGTGTATCATATCATGATCAAACTGGTTTTGTATATCGTGTCGTACCAAATTTTTTTTTTTTTTCTGAAAAATAATCACAACATACGAATAAAAATGACATGAAATGCATGAGCAACACGCATATCGTATTGTGCAGTAATAAGTATCGTATCATTCAATGAAGTGGTCGTTCGTGACACACATCTGCTATGAACTTGGATCACTTAAAGTACCTCAAAATTTGAGTTTAGATTCGGACCGTCGGATCTACTTTGGCATAAATATTAAAGGGATAATGTGCATTTTATCAGACTAGATTGATCTGAATTATAATTAGACAGTCAAGACTTAAACTCAAAATTTGAGTTACTTGAGAGGATCCGGACTCTACTACATGTATTATTTGTTATAAATAAATTATAATTGTGATGTCTATTCATTTGCAACTCTTCTTAAATATTAATCACATCTATCTCCTCAAAGAAATATAATTCATCTTCATTTTTCCATTATTTAGATAATTTTCCATTTTCCATTTATAATTTATAATCTATAAATAAATACTTATAAATTTGTATTGTACGCAGGGGCAGAACTAGATTTTCAAACTATGGAAGTCAGATGTGAATGAGAGTCAATCACATAAAATTTTTATGTTGCGTATGGATGTCAATTTACACTACTCTTAGTATTTTACTCTAAATTATATAAAAAAAATAAAATATAATTATAAAAAATTTGAAAATAAATGGGAGTAAGTTGACCTCACCCCCATTTGCTTAACTTCAATCCGCCACTAATTGTACGCATGACATGAGAAACATAAAAACAAAATATGTCATCATTTTATATATTTTATCTTCAATTTATAACATTCTTCACGTTATTTCTCTCTCCAAGTTTAGTATGAATTTCTCCGAACTTATCTTTTTTCAACCTCCAACGGTCAAAGGCGGTTGCATAACAATTTAATAAATGAAGAATCATGCAGAGAAGACACAGGATTTTTTGTGGTGGGTAAATTTGGGATGAATATCTGTTGCTATTCATGCATAGTTATAGCAAGATTATGATATCATATCCAGATCGTCCAATCTCGAATAAATGCACAAGAATCAATAATCTACTTTTCATTTACACTAGTGGAAAAATCAGAATTAGGATCGACCTATCTGGATCGGCTATATTAAACCACCGATACTAATACCTACCTGAAACTATTCATATCGGCATTTTTAGTGAACCGATCATAATATATGCACCATTAGGATCGGTTATTTATAATAACCGATCCCAATAGTATTAGGATCGGTTATTATAAACAACCGATCCTAATGGTTCATATATTAGGATCGATTGTTTATAATAACCAATCCTAATGGTGTCAATTTAGGATCGGTTCTTTAAAATAGCCGATCCTATTAATATTAGGATCGGTTATTAGTAATTAACCGATCCTAATATAAATTATTTGAATACTATGTAAATCTTTTTAAATATTTTTTATGGATGATAGTTTATTGTCTAATATAAATTCCGTTGCTAAGCGATTTTTTATGGTTGTGCTATGAAAATATATGGTGGTTTCTTTGATAATGATCCTGAGTAATATCATCCTTATATGTAATATTAAATTTTTTTGGATTTAAATTTTTTGTTATAATATGTAATGCATTATATCTGGATTCACAAAATGTTGGTTTTGCAAAAAAAAAAAAAAGGAATTAGGTACGGTTGTTTAAAATAACAGATCCTAATTAGTACTATTAGGATCAGTTATTTTAAACAACCGATCTAGATTAACACCCACAAGGATCGGTTGTTTAAAATAACCGATCCTAATAGTACTAATCTGAATTGGTTTTTACAAATAACCCACCCTAATTCAAACTTTTAGGATCGGTTAAACAACCGATTCAGATTAGTTAGATTTTGTTAGATTTTGTATTAAATAATGTGCATTAAAAATATATTGAATTATGTTAGATTTTGTATTAAATAGATTAAATTAAAAATAGATTGAGTTATGTTAGATTTATTTTAACTCAATCTATTTTTAATGTGTTGGATTTATTTTTAAATAGGTTAGATTTATTTTTAAATATGTTAGATAGATTAAGTTTATTTTAAAATATGTTAGATATGTTAGATTTATTTAAAATAATAAAAGTATATCTAAATACTTTTTCCTATTTTTCAAAATACTTCTAAATTCAAAGTTAAGAAATATAAAATTAATTTTCAAAGTAAATTATTTTGCTGCTTTCTTTATTAAAAAAAAAAACCTGGATCGGACCGGCCCGTGTAAATTTGGATCATAGGTCTAGCACGGATTTAAACCAACTCCTCTAAATTAAATCTGCCGGACCTGAACCGTAGTAACCTTTAGATTCGTTGGACCCCTGTACCGTGTGAACCGTGGACCAGACAGGTCCGGACCGAACCGATCTGACCCGCTCCGTTTCCAATTCACTAGTGTCAATAGTTGGTGTCGTGAATCAGTCAGTATTCTCTCTCTGTTTTCTTTTTAATTTTTTTTTATAGAGACCCCGTAGGCATATCAATTATCAGTGAATGCGTATCCTTTGCATTAACTCAAAAAAGAATCTTTTGAGTTAATGAATCTCAACCGTTTGATTTTAAACGGAGCCAATTTGGCCCCTGCTTATGATATAGGAGACCCTTTAATATTAGTGCGGATCTAGTCTGCACGAATTTTAAAGCATATCAGACGGTCAGGATTCATTAAGTCAAAAGATTCCCTTTTGAGTTAACGCAGAGGATAGGAATTCAATATCAGTCGGAATGCTTGAGGCAGCACCGCAGGAATACGTATCCTCTGCATTAACTCAAAAATGAATCTTTTGGGTTAATGAATCTGAACCGTCTGATTTTAAACGGAGCTAATCCGATTCCTGCTTATGATATAGGGGATCTTTAATATTAGTGTGGATCTAATCTGCACGAATCTTAAAACAGATCGTATAGTCTACATTGATTAACTCAAAAGATTATTTTTGAGTTGATGCAGAGGATACGAATTGGCGCCGCAGCGGTCAGAGGAATTCGTATCCTCTGAGATATCTCAAACTTTGCATGACTTTATGGAAAATCCCAACCGTTTAAATATGTTCTGCACGAATCTCAAAGCACACATAATACTAACCCCTACATCACCCCCGAATAGGCACCGGACACGTCGGTCACGCAGAAATTGAGATATCTCAGAGGATACGCACTCGGTCAGAGTGGGGACTTGTGGAAAGCGAGTGCAACTGCAAACATAGGAGGGTAGATACAGAGTGGGGACTTGTGGAAAGCGAGTGCAACTGGAAACATAGGAGGGTAGATACACGCGTTGAGGTGGGTTGAGAAAATGAATAGCACATGATTTGTTTTCTGTTATTTTTAACGTGGCAAATCAAATTGAAGATCTTGTTTGCAGATTTGGACGTAGCGGTCCATCCGCCCATGTTTAGTTGTTTATTCATGGTCCCATTTTATTTTATTATTATACTCGTCCTGTGCTGTTGACTTGACTGGTGTTGTTCTGCCGACATTTTTATTAATAAAAATGTCGGACTTACTTTTTTTTTTCTTTTTTTTTTGAGAAAACGGACTTACTGTGTTGTTCTGGTCAGTGTTTTAAAATGCGGTTTTGTTCATGCATGCAGAAGGCCACTGCATATGCAGATTTTCATGCGAATTTATATATGCAGATTTTAAAATAAAAATTCACGTGTATATATATATATATATAGAGTTAGGCTGGGGTGCTATGGATAGCATAGTGGCCTCCCGTGCTACGGCTCAATATTCAAGTTTTCAAAATCCAAACGGTCGATCCGAACCGTTCATCTTATTCTCCATATTAATATCTGCTTGGAGACCAAATTTTATAATTTTCTGAATTTTTTTACTATTTATTAAGCCACTTTGAAAATCGCTAATCCAATGGTTTTACTGTTTTGTGCAGCCACCGTTAGATCAACAATTTTGTAAAATACTTAATAAATAGTAAAAAAATTCAGAAAAATGTAAAATTTGGTCTCCAAGCAGATATTCATATGGAGAATAAGATGAACGGTTTGGATCGACCGTTTGGATTTTGAAAACTCGAATATTGAGCCGTAGCATAGAGGCCTCTATGCTATCCATAGCACCCCAGCCTAACTCTATATATATATATTCATATTCATATATGGGTCTGTCTAAATTGCTGCTGGCAGCATTTCGGCAGAGGTGCTGCCGGGGCTATATTTAGCCGTGTGATGTCCAAACAACAAATCCAAACCGTTAGATGTTTAATCTATATTATAATCTACTTGGAGACCAAATTTTACATTTTTTGGATTTTTTTTACTATATATTAAGCTGGTTTGAAAACCGCTGATTTCAGTAAATTTCTGCAGCATTGAAATCAGCGGTTTTCAAACCAGCTTAATATATAGTAAAAAAATTCCAAAAAATGTAAAATTTGGTCTCCAAGTAGATTATAATATAGATTAAATATCTAATGGTTTAGATTTGTCGTTTGAATATCAAAAAGTAGAAAAAACAGTGGCAGCACCGCCGGCAGAAATGCTGCCGGCAGCAAATTAGCCACAGCCTTCATATATTTGAATTTATTTTTACATAATAACATAACCAACAATAATTTTTTGATTTTTTTAATATAAATTTTAATTAAAATACAATCAAATTATCAAAACCGCATGGGAAGACTGCATGGCCGCATATTTGGACCGCATGGCCGCATTTTTAATCCGCATGACCGCATATTCGGACTGCATATGCAGCCGCATGGAAAAACCGCATGAAAAAACCGCATGGGCATTCTGAGCACGGCTGCCGACCACATACGCATATGCGGCCGCATTTTAAAACACTGGTTCTGGTTTTCGGCCTTTTGGTGATTTTTTGTGACGAGTCATCAATGTACGCAGAATAAGATTCATGTATTATATCTCAATTATATCCGAATAATTTTTTTTTTTTGGTGATGTTGAACCGAACGCCGAATTATTCGGTTGACCGAATTTTGACTTAATTAAACCCGAATAATTCACGAATTTTTTCCGATTTTTTTTCCATAATATATATTTTTTTGGTTATTTTTCTCTCTCTTGCAAGACTGAGATCTCTGATCCGAATAATTCTGAATCATTTTTAGATGCATCTTAGATAGATGTATCTTTCATTATATTTTCAGATGCAGTCAATTAAGTTACGATGTGTATAAAGACTAAAATATAAGATTTTTTATTCTCATAAAAAATCTTATATTTTAACTCTATCAAGGTTTGATCTCACAAAGATTTTAAATTGACCAGTTGATAATGATATATTATGACCACATTGCATAAAATTTTCATGCTACATATTCACACGTGATTTATGATATTTGATTATGTATGTACATGTGACAACCGTTGGTTGATTTATGATAAATGTGACAAAAATCACTTTGATTCTAATTATTGTATGATTAATGGACGGAATTAGTTTGTAACATATTTTGATGTTGACATAAAAATTGAGCTCACTATCATTATTTGAACAATACATATATATTTATAAAGTTTCATAGCTCAAGTGAGAGATTGTTGGAATATTAATCCAATATTAAATTTATATATGTAAAATAAGAGGAGGGGTAAAATGGTTTGTGTTTCGCATCATTTATATATGTTTTTAAAATCTAAACCGTGAATCCGAACCACTTAATGTAATATTCTTCAAGACTATATTTTATATTTATTCTTTTTTTAGATAAGTACAATATTGTTTCTTGACCTTTAAAATAAATGTGATTTTGTAACTATATAAAAATAACAAAAGATTTTATAAATATATAAAATTTGATCTCCAAACATATTTTAATATAAAGATTATGTTAATCAGTTAATATTAATTTTTTGGACTTTGAAAATAGAGAGAAAAGTTGTGAGATATGATGAGACATTTGAATCCTTATCATAAAATAATTATGTATTTATATAGTCAATTATATATTCAATTAAAAGTGATCAATAGAATTAAAATTATTTGGAGTATTAATGTGTATGATAAGATGTAGAACTTAATGTGATAATACTTATTTTAATGAGTTGAAGAAGTATCAAATAAGACGACAAAGGGGTTTCTTTGACTTATGTAATGATTTGGTACGAAGATATACTGAATGATCTTTTAATTATTTCTGGGGTAATCCACAACAAGGTATTAAGTCTCTTTAATGCTTAATCTGTCTTTTTTTAACTTTTTTAACTGTTTAATTCTGTCGAACACTAATTTTATAGTACGGATTAAAATCACCTCATGTAGTATCTTTTTGTTCGAATCTTAATTCTGTGTCCGGATTTTAAGACACCTTTACCTCTTCCTTTAGTTTCTTAAACTTTCATCCACATATTAAGACAATCGAACATCAGTTTCTTAACGTTTCTTAAACTCTTAATTTTTTTGACTCTTAATCTTCTGTCGTCATATTAACAGCCCCTATGAGATTAGAGAGAGATTAGAGAATGAGAAATTTTGGAGAATATAAAACCGAAGAAAACATGTTTTTGAAATATCCAAGTTCAGTGGCATTTCACGAGCAAGAAATACGCTGATTAAAGGTAGGCATTGTCCTCGGAAGCAAATCTGCTGCGATCGAATCGCAGGGTCCTGCGATCGAATCGCAGGGTCCTGCGATTTCAATTTCAACCCTTCATTTATTACAATATAAGAATTTTAAAAAGAGATAGTTTTTGTGCACATATCTCAAAATATATAAACGGTTGATATTAGAATCGCAAGAATCATGCAATTCTGTAGGACCGCAGCAGATTTATTTCCCATTGTCCTCGAGATAGAAGAAAGTCGATGATTTATATTTCTTGTTGAACTTCTATTTTAAAATTAGTTATTTTTTAGATATGGATATGGATATGGATACAGATATGGATTGGATATTAGATAGATACAGATATGAATTGGATATTTTACGAATACGGATACATATATTTTCTTTTTATAATAGTGAATAACATAAATTTTTTCATAATATATATTAAACTGTATAATATATATTTATGAGAAATGTTCTGGTACCCCGAGTCAACATATCCGAGAGCGTCCCTCAAGTAGTTTAACAGAAAAAACTTCCAATGTTGTTTAACTTTCATTTCCAACGCTAATATCAAAACATTTAGGGTAAACATTTAGAGTAATTATTTTAGTACCCGCGCTACAGTACTTTTGCTACTCCACACTTAGAAAAATAATGTATTATGTTCTCCACTAATTATTATTCTTAAATCCCAACAGTATTATTTCTTCATGGTCCCCACTAATTTACATAGTTTCCCTTTTACAATCCCGCATTCATTCTTGTGTCAACCTTTCTTTAATAAAAATAGTTGACTTCATAGGAATAAATACTTCAATGAGTAAATATAAATACTTTTAGTGCTTAGATATTAATACTTTCAGTGTCATATGTAAAAAATACTTAGATATGTATACATTCATAGTTATAAATATTTGAGAAGATAATATATTAACACTTAAAAAAATATTAATACTTTGATACATGACTTGTTATGATTATATCTTTTCGAGTTCTCCAATCATCCCCTAAAGTATCGCCAAGCAATTAATCAGAAATAATCGGGAATAATCGGTTATAATAAAAAATAATCGGTCGATTAATTAGAAAAATTCGTAACGGTTTGATCACCACCAACGACTAATTGACCGATTAATCGGTCTAAAAGGACGTTTTTTATACCACTGCTTTTATAGTTTATATCACAACTGGTGGGAAAGAAAATGCAAGAATAATAATCGGTTATAAATCAATTGCAGACTGTGTATACGTCACAGAATAATCATTTATCAAATTTGAGTACGTAATAGAGGATTGAGATGCAGAGATAACCACTGCCACCTAACTAGATTTATTCCCTTTACTCACCAAATCATGCTCCACACATCAGCAGCTGGTCTTATTGCGAATCAGTTGAGATTGTCTCTCTATCGTCCAAACCGTTCAATGGGAAAAAAGATTCGCCGAAATTTTTATTTATAGCGTAAAAAAGAAAAAATTAAAACACTTCCGTTTTATCAGAATTTGAGAATTTTCCATACCGCAGGGACGTTCTGTGGCTCCAATGCAACATTATGTAAAATAAAAATCTAAAATAAATACTTAAATGCAATATACGAAATATCTAGATGTGTTTTTAGTGAAATATATATAACATTTTAAGTGAAATATTATTTTATTGAACAAATTGATAAGGTAATTAAATTATTTTACGTGAATTACTATAAAATTCACAACTTGTAAAATTTTGTTTGACTGATGTTTATTTGAAAGTTCTAAAATATTTAGAAATTAAATATTCTGAATAGGAATTGAAACTAATATAAGATACAATATATACGATTAATAATAATGTTCATATTTTTCTTAATTAGTATTGGTACTAATATTCAAAAATTGAAAACTTAAGGGTTTATTTTATTGGAAACTTATAGCTAGTGGGATTGATTTGTAAAATCTGGAAAACTAAAGGTTGAAATTAAAATTAACATATGGGACCCACATTCTTTTTCTACATCCTAATCTCTCATCCCTCCTCCAACGTTAATAAGAAGCTAGCTAGGTTAATATGTTGTTTATTTATCCTACCGAATCTAGTCCATTTTTCACATTGTCTTGTATTCCATCGTCTCTCTTCATGTTATTTTTCCTCTTAAATCAATTTAGGATTTTAGAAAGTAGGGAATAAAGCTTGGTTGAGCATATTGTCGGTGATATGGACTAAGATGATGACTTGTGGTGGAGATGCATAATGACTCTCTCTTTTATTCTTTTCTTGATTGTCTCGATACTCATGGTATGGAGTATCCTTATTCATCTCTTAGTTCAATGAGTAGGGTTAAAATACACCATTGATTTTGTGACCCAACCATACCCCATGTCTCTATCTCCGTTTACAAAGTTCAAACAGTCGATCCAAACCGCTCAACATTGATTTCAATATTACATTTCTATTGGGATTGGGGGCTTAAAATCTAAGGGTTTTGACTGAAACCCTAATTCTCTGTATGAATTAGTTATTATAATTTGAGATGCATAACTGAAAATTTTGAAAAGGTTGTGATAAGTATTTTAAAGAAGCATAATGGGTTAAACTTTATGATAAGTAATTGTGACAAGTACTATAATATTTATTATAATCGTTTGAATGACTGTCAAAATGCATTATGATTTTGAGTATTAACTACGAGAATATTGAAAATTCATTTTAAAAGTTAAGAACAATTGTTTTGAGAAACTTGAAAGTGATGATAATTGTTGTCCTGATAAGTTATATTCTTAACTAATCTATAAGAGGTCGCAACCTCTCTTTATAAATGTGAGAATAATAGTTTTTTAAAATGATTCAGTTTTATAGTGATCTTCCTTTTCATGTGTCTCTTCCTGTACCGGTTACTGTATTATATGGTATTGATTAAGTATTTGAGTAATTGATTTTTAACTGTATGTGTAATATGTATAGTGAAGTATATTTTGCTACAACAATGGTGATAAATTGTTATAAGTAAGATGCTTATTTTTACATAAGTCGACTGACCATCAGTTTTGATTATTGATTTTATAAAAGGTAAGGCATATCCTTTCTTCTTTGATCGATCACCAAAGAAGAAAGGAATAACCATTGATATTACAAGACTAAACCTTTATTTTTGTTTATCTATAGTTATGATATGAGAGTAGCACAGCAGAAGCGTAATGATTTTACAATAATGATTGTATTGTCTAAGAGATGCATATTAATTTTACTTTCCGTGGACGAAATATTTTAAGGAGAGAAGAATGTAATATTATGAAAAAAAAATGAAATAAATACTTGAATGCAATATACGAAATATCTAGATGTGTTTTTATTGAAACATATATAACATTTTAAGTGAAATATTATTTTATTCAACAAATTGGTAAGGTAATTAAATTATTTTAAGTGAATTACTATAAAATTCACAACTTGTAAAATTTTGTTTGACTGATGTGAATTTGAAAGTTCTAAATTATTTAGAAATTAAATATTCTGAATAGGAATTGAAACTAATATAAGATACAATATATACAATTAATACTAATAATGTTTATATTTTTCTTAATTAGTATTGGTACTAATATTCAAAAATTGAAAACTTAAGGGTTTATTTTATTGGAAATATATAGCTAGTGGGATTGATTTGTAAAATCTGAAAATCTAAAGGTTGAAATTAAAATTTACATGTGGGACCCACATTCTTTTTCTACATCCTAATCTCTCTAACTCTTTATGTGGCAATCTCTCATCCCTCCTCCAATGTTACTAAGCAGCTAGTTAGGTTAATATGTTGTTTATTTCTCCTACCGAATCTAGTCCCTTTTTCACATTGTCTTCCATTCCATCTTCTCTCTTCATGTTATTTTTCCTCTTAAATCAATTTAGGAATTTAGAAAGTAGGGAATAAAGCTTGGTTGAGCATATATACATGTTGGAGATATGGACTAAGATGATGACTTGTGGTGGAGATGCATAATGACTCCTCTCTCTTTTGTTCTTTTCTTGATTGTCTCGATACTCATGGTATGGAGTATTCTTATTCATCTCTTACTTCAATGAGTATGATTAAAATGCACTATTGATTTTGTGCTCCAACCATAACAGTCGATCCGAACCGCTCAACATTGATTTCGATATTACATTTCTATCGGGATTGGGGGCTTAAAATCTTAGGGTTTTGACCAAAACCCTAAATCTCTGTATGAATTAGTTATTATAATTTGAGATGCATAACTGAAATTTTTGAAAAGGTTGTGATAAGTATTTAATGAAACAAAATGGGTTAAGATTTATAATAAGTAATTGTGATAAGTACTATAATATTTATTATAATAAAAAATAAGTTTGAATGACTGTCAAAATGCATTATGATTTTGAGGATTAACTACGAGAATACTGAAAATTCATTTTAAAAGTTAAAAACAATGGTTTTGAGAAACTTGAAAGTGATGGTAAGTGTTGTCCAGATAAGTTATATTCTTAACTAATCTGTAAGTGGTCGCAACCTCTCTTTATAAATGTGAGAATACCGGTTACTGTTATCTTGACACTGGTATCTATTCATATTGATGTATTACTGCCTTTTGACAAGAATCAAAGGAAATTGTTAATAGTAGTAACTTATATTGTACTAGTACTTTTGAATAATAGAAACAAAGGTACTAATGTATTATATGGTATTGATTAAGTATTTGAGTAATTGATATTTAACTGTGTGTGTAATATGATATAATGAAGTATATTTTGCTACTACAAAAGGTGATAAATTGTTATAAATAAATAACTTATTTTTACATAAGTATAGAGATTTTGATAAAACTGACTAGCCATCAGTTTTGATTACTAATTTTATAAAAGAAAAGACATATCGTTTCTTCTTTGACAGATCACCAAAGAAGAAAGGAATAACCTTTGATATTATGAGACTAAACCATTTTATTTTTGTTTATCTATAGTTTTTGAGAGTAGCACATCGGAAGTGTAATTATTTTAAAATAATGATTGTGTTGTCTAAGAGATGCATACTAATTATAATTTCGTGGACAAAATATTCTAAGGAGGGAAGATGGTAACTTATGTAAAATAAAAATATGAAATAAATACTTGAATGCAATATAAGAAATATCTAGATGTGTTTTTAGTGAAATACATATAACATTTTCTGTGAAATATTATTTTACTGAACAAATTGGTATGGTAATTAAGTTATTTTAAGTGAATTAATATAAAATTCCCAACTTGTTAAATTTTGTTTGACTGATGTTAATTTGAAAGTTCTAAAATATTTAGAAATTAAATACTATGAATAGAAATTGAAACTAATGTAAGATACAATATATACAATTAATAATAATAATGTTTATATTTTTTTTAATTAGTATTGGTACTAATATTCAAAAATTGAAAACTCAAGGGTTTATTTTATTGAAAATTTATAGCTAGTGGGATTGATTTGTAAAATCTGAAAACCTAAAGGTTGAAATTAAAATTTACATGTGGGACCCACATTCTTTTTATACATCCTAATCTCTCATCCCTCCTCCAACGTTACTAAAAAGCTAGCTAGGTTAATATGTGGTTTATTTCTCCTATCGAATCTAGTCCCTTTTTCACATTGTCTTGTATTCCATCCTCGCTCTTCATGTTATTTTTCCGCTTAAATCAATTTAGGATTTTAGAAAGTAGGGAATAAAGCTTGGTTGAGCATATATACATTTTGGTGATATGGACTAAGATGATGACTTGTGGTGGAGATGCATAATGACTCCTCTCTCTTTTGTTCTTTTCTTGATTGTCTCGATACTCATGGTATGGAGTATTCTTATTCATCTTTTAGTTCAATGAGTAGGGTTAAAATTCAACATTGGTTTTGTGCCCCATCCATACCCCATGTCTCTATCTCTGTTTACAAAGTTGAAACAGTCGATCCGAACCCCTCAACATTGATTTCGATATGACATTTCTATTGGGATTGGGGGCTTAAAATCTTAGGGTTTTGATCGAAACCCTAATTCGCTGTATGGATTAGTTATTATAATTTGAGATGCATAACTAAATTTTTTGAAAAGGTTGTGATAAGTATTTTAAAGAAGAAAAATGGGTTAAGATATATAATAAGTACTTGTGACGAGTATTATAATATTTATTATAATCGCAAATAAGATTGAATGTCTGTCAAAATGTATTGTGATTTTGAGTATTAACTATGATAATATTGAAAATTCATTTTAAAAGTTAAGAACAATTGTTTTGAGAAACTTGAAAGTGATGATAATTGTTGTCCTGATAAGTTATATTCTTAACTAATCTGTATGAGGTCGCAACCTCTCTTTATAAATGTGAGAATAATAGTTTTCTAAAATGATTCAGTTTTATAGTGATCTTCCTTTCCATGTGTCTCTTCCTATACCTGTTACTATTTTCTTGACAGTGGTATCTGTTCATGTTGATGTATGCCTTCTGACACGAATTAAAGGAAATTGATAATAGTAGTAATCTGTATTGTACTAGTACTTTTGAATAATAGAAACAAATGTACTAATGTATTATATGGTATTAATTAAGTATTTGAGTAATTGATACTTAACTGTGTGTGTAATATGATATAATGAAGTATATTTTGCTACTACAAATGGTGATAAATTGTTATAAGTAAACAACTTATTTTTACATAAGTATAGAGATTTTGACAAAACTGACTAGCCATCAGTTTTGATTACTGATTTTATAAAAGAAAAAAACATATCCTTTCTTCTTTGACCGATCACCAAAGAAGAAATGAATAACCTTTGATATTATGAGACTAAATCATTTTATTTTTGTTTATCTATAGTTATCATATGAGAGTAGCACATCGGAAGTGTAATTATTTTAAAATAATGATTGTGTTGTCTAAGAGATGCATATTAATTATAATTTCGTGGACAAAATATTCTAAGGAGGAAAGATGGTAACTTATATAAAATAAAAATAGGAAATAAATACTTGAATGCAATATAAGAAATATCTAGATGTGTTTTTAGTGAAATATATATAACATTTTTTGTGAAATATTATTTTATTGAACAAATTGGTATGGTAATTAAGTTATTTTAAGTGAACTAATATAAAATTTCCAACTTGTAAAATTTTGATTGACTGATGTTAATTTGAAAGTTCTAAAATATTTAAAAATTAAATATTATGAATAGGAATTGAAACTAATATAAGATACAATATATACAATTAATAATAATAATGTTTATATTTTTCTTAATTAGTATTGGTACTAATATTCAAAAATTGGAAACTTAAGGGTTTATTTTATTGGAAATTTATAGCTAGTGGGATTGATTTGTAAAATCTGGAAACCTAAAGGTTGAAATTAAAATTTACATGTGGGACCCACATTCTTTTTCTACATCCTAATCTCTCTAGCTCTTTACGTGGCAATCTTTCATCCGTCGTCCAACGTTACTAAGCAGCTAGCTAGGTTAATATGTTGTTTATTTCTCCTACCGAATCTAGTCCCTTTTTCACATTGTCTTGCATTCCATCCTCGCTCTTCATGTTATTTTTTCTCTTAAATCGATTTAGGATTTTAGAAAGTAGGGAATAAAGCTTTGTTGTGCATATATACATGTTGGTGATATGGACTAAGATGATGACTTGTCGTAGAGATGCATAATCACTCCTCTCTCTTTTGTTCTTTTCTTGATTGTCTCGATACTCATGGTATGGAGTATTCGTATTCATATCCTAGTTCAATGAGTAGGGTTAAAATTTACCATTGGTTTTGTGCCCCAACCATACCCCATGCATCTATCTACAAAGTTCAAATAGTCGATCTGAACCGCTCAACATTGATTTCGATATGACATTTCTATTGGAATTGGGGGCTTAAAATCTTAGGGTTTTGATCGAAACTCGAATTCTCTGTATGAATTAGTTATTATAATTTGAGATGCATAACTAAAATTTTTGAAAAGGTTGTGATAAGTATTTTAAAGAAGCAAAATGGGTTAAGATTTATAATAAGTACTTGTGACGAGTAATATAATATTTATTATAATCCCAAATAAGTTTGAATGACTGTCAAAATGCATTGTGATTTTGAGAATTAACTATGAGAATATTGAAAATTCATTTTAAAAGTTAAGAACAATTGTTTTGAGAAACTTGAAAGTGATGATAATTGTTGTCATGATAAGTTATATTCTTAACTAATCTGTAAGAGGTCGCAACCTCTCTTTATAAATGTGAGAATAATAGTTTTCAAAAATGATTCAGTTTTATAGTGATCTTCCTTTCCATGTGTCTCTTCCTGTACCGATTACTGTTATCTTGACAGTGGTATGTTCATGTTGATGTATAGTAGCCTTCTAACATGAATCAAATGAAATTGGTAGTAGTAGTAACTTATAATGTACTACTACTAAGCAGCTAGTTAGGTTAATATGCTGTTTATTTCTCCTACCGAATCTAGTCCCTTTTTCACATTGTCTTCCATTCCATCCTCTCTCTTCATGTTATTTTTCCTCTTAAATCAATTTAGGAATTTAGAAAGTAGGGAATAAAGCTTGGTTGAGCATATATACATGTTGGTGATATGGACTAAGATGATGACTTGTGGTGTAGATGCATATTGACTCCTCTCTCTTTGTTCTTTTTTTGATTGTCTCAATACTTGTGGTATGGAGTATTCTTATTTATCTTTTAGTTCAATTTCATTAAAAGAAGTTATTAAAGGCTCTGTTTTTATATTTCGTTGGTATAATTTGATTGCTCTAATTAGACCTTGTATCGGTAAGTATGAGTGGTGATTTGAAATGTTATATGTTTCTTCTTCTCTCTATGTGTATTGTAGAACCATCACAATTCCAAATAACACTGTACCATTGTTTTACTATTTTAATTTTAAACATTTGATAGATATAAGTTCGTTTTGCAAGTTTATTTATACAATATAAGAGAACGTTCGTAAAAATATGCACCAAGAGGCTGCATGAATGCATATGTTCATACTTCATATTAGATTGTAAACGCATGATATGGTGTACTGTATTAGAAGTTTGCCTTAAATTTTTGTTGGCTAAACTGAACTCACCCGATTAATTTTAGGCAAATAATAAAAGAGAATTATTTATTGAAGGAAAAAAGAAATTAAACTATTAAAAATATATTATATTGTTCAAACTTTGGGCACAAATATCTTTCTTAAAATGCAAAAATGATTGGTAAGTCTTGTAATTTTTTATGCAGAAAAATATAAAATGAGAAATATTTTGATACCCCGAGCCATCATACCTAAGCGCGTCCTCCAAGTAGTTTAACAGAAAAAAAACTTTCCAATATTGTTTAACTTCCATTTCCAATGATAATATCCAAGTATTTAAAGCTATATTTATAACATTTTAAAATGTTACTCGCAAGTATATAAACCTTTGTCTGAAAGCATTTCTAAATAGTTTTAACTCTAAACTACTTTTGTTTTCAAGTCAAGAGAGAAATTTTTTTTTCACCAACTCTTTTTTATTTTTTCTTTGATCATTATAATTTATTTTTCCGACGATCCGTGATGAATTTTATGAATCTAAAAATATGAACTTTTCTATTCGATTTTATCTTTCAAATAAGATCTATAAAGAAATATTTTTGAGTAATTTTAAAGTCATTTGTTTTTTTAAAGTAAAACTCATGAGCACTTTAAATTTTCAAGGCTCTGTACATGAGGTTTATATGTTTTGTACATGAGCTTTGTAAATGCAGTGTTATTGTTGAGGTTATATGCTTTGAAGTGTTATTGTTGAGATTTAAATTATTTGTACATGAGGTTTATATGTTTTATTTTAAAGATTTAAAGTGTTATTAATGAGATTTATATACTTGTAAACAGAGATTTAAATTATTTTGAAGCAAAATAAAAAAAAACTGAAAGTCATATATATTTAAAGTGGTAAAAAAAATTATGACACAAATATAACTCAAAAGTTATTCTTCATGGATCTCATTTGAAAGAGAAAATCGGGTAAAAAACATTCATATTTTTAGATTCGCAAAATTCATCACAAATCGTTGAGAAAATTGATGAGAATTATCAAGGAAAAAATAAATAAAAAATGGGTGAAAGGAATATTTCCGTTTTTGGTTTAAAAATAAAAGTAGTTAGCAGTTAAAACTATACAAGATTTATAATTTTAATACTTGCAAATAAATGTTTAAATGCTTGCGAGTAGCATTGTAAAATGTTATAAACATAACTTTAAATGTTTGAATATTAACGTTTAAAATGAAAGTTATATAACATTGAAAGTTTTTTCTGTTAAACTAGTTGGAGAGTTAGAGGACGCACTCGGAGATTTTGTTTGGAGTACAATTATCAGGCTCCATATAAAATAGTTGCATCATTTTAGAAGTTCTTTCATCTTAGATACATATAACACAATTGTTTAACCTTTTAATGCATTTGTAATTTTTAATTTTAGAAATAAAATATTACTAATATTCTTTTAAAAGGATCCATGATAGATATATAGATAAATAAATAACTCAAAACGGAACATCTAAAAACAGAAGAAAAGGGCAAAAAGGGAGAATTTCATGTATCCCCCTCAAAACCTTGAAATCACGTATTCCTCCCCTCTAAAATTCATAATAACATATTTACCCTTCTATAGGTCGAGAACTCACAAATTTACCCAATTATTTTACTTTCCTATTAAAACTCATTTTAAATTTATAAATTACCAATTTTGCCCTTTATTGAAAAAAATAAAAATCTTCTCTCCCTCATATGAATAAAACTTCAGTAAAAGGATACGGTTATAAAACTTCAGTAAATATGTTATTATAAATTTTATCCTTTGAGGGGTAAATATGTTATTATGAATTTTAGAAGGAACTTCGGCAAAAAGATACGCTTATAAAACTTGTATCCTTGAAAGAGACAGTTTGGTGCTGCTCAACTTTAGAAACAGCATCAAGCAACATGATTTATGATTTGCTCACATGTAAATCTCCGAGATAAGATCGTATTACTTTTACAGCAGGGAAACATTAGAATTTAGAAATGTAAAACTTAGCAATTACATCCCTTAAAAATTAGAAACGTGAAAACAATTCCCTGTGAAAATAATATTGCTACACCATCTACAAAATATTTGAATTTTTTTTATTGAATACAATAAAAAAATTATGTTTTTGTGCATGTATAATGAAGACGGCCTTATTTAATTGTCTATATCATGTCTGCAGTGCATTATTTTTTAAGACTAACATTATCATTTTTGTTATTTTATTTAGTTTGCAGGTTGTATCATTTTATGTAATTAAAGGATATAAAAAAAATTTGAGTGAGTCTATGGTAGTATGCATATTACGATTTGTTACCGTGCTACGGCTCTATATTCGAGTTTTCAAATCCTAACGGTCGATCCGAACCGTTCATCTTGTTCTCCATATTAATATGTGTTTGGAGACCAAATTTTACATTTTTTGAAATTTTTTTACTATTTTTTTAGATTTATTGAAAATCACTGTTTTTGGATGGTCCAGAATTTTCAGATCAAGTGATTTTCTAAATATCTAAAAAAATAGTAAAAAAAAATTCAAAAAATGTAAAATTTGGTCTCCAAACACATATTGATATTGAGAACAAGATGAACGGTTCGGATCGACCGTAAGAATTTGAAAACTCGAAATAGAGCCGTAGCACGGTAACAACCCGTGATATGCATAGTACCATAGACTCACTCAAAATTTTTTATGATATATGACATAGAGATAATTCATCCAGACTCATCTAGCACCGATAGGGGGTAAAAAAAAAAGCTTGTGGTTCGATCGTGACTCGCACTTGACTCGTTTGCTAACAACTTGTTTATTACTAGACCGAACTGTCAACGAGTTAGCTTGCCACTAGCTCGGTCCAGAATCAACGAGTTCAAGTTGGAACCTAGTTTGCTCGTCAGCTCGCGACCTAGTTCGATTAGACATCAATTTATGAATTTGTGTGCATTTTATACTGTCTATCTCGGTCTAGCTCGGTTCAGTTCGATCCAAAAAGTTTGTATAATT
Organism: Carex rostrata; assembly: GCF_964058835.1. Classification (NCBI taxonomy): domain Eukaryota; kingdom Viridiplantae; phylum Streptophyta; class Magnoliopsida; order Poales; family Cyperaceae; genus Carex; species Carex rostrata. Next base: position 999,735 of record NC_135931.1, on the reverse strand, counting down.
TATTTTCTTCTTAAAACAAGATCCATCCAGACCCACTGAGCCAGCTTGTCATCTCGCGAGCTAGGTCAGGCTGGGTTGTCCTGATTTTAAACTGAGATTTTAGCTCGGATGCTCTAGGTCCAGCTCGCTCTGCTATAGCTCGGTTCAGAATTAACAAGCTGAGCTCAGACCTAGCTCGGACCGAGCCAACTCATTGCCACCCCGAACCCATCGAGTTAATTAATTATTATTTCAAGTCCAACTTTTCTTTGGTGATAAACTTCTGCTTCCTTAGAAAAAAGAATGAAAATAAAATCTCTACAGATCTTAAAAGGAATCAAGGGTAGTTCAAGACTGGTACCCACTTTAGGAAACATGAATTAGATTCTGCACAGGAGAAGATCATGCTTTCTATTTTGTTAACAAAAACAACGCAATCTCTCAAGTCACGAGATTTATTCCACTACCAAAAAGAATAAAAAAAGAGAGAAGAAAAGGTCACGCTATCAATATTTATTAAATCACATGCTGGCAACTGTCTGCTGATCTGTCGACTCGGTCTCCTATCAAGAAATAAAAAGTGATAAAGAAAATTTATATTCCATATATTTTTTGAATAATAGTGGGTGTACCACTGATTTCATTCGAAATCATTAGAGCACGTGTTAAGGTATCCAAAATAGTTACCTAGAACAAGTACTTAAAAGTTTACATCAATTCTTACAAAATGACCAGCACGAAATAAAAACAGACAACAAAGCATATATCCAAAAAGCAGTAAATTGTTCTGCACAAAAACTAGACATAGTAAAGAAATCATAAGTTTAATTGAAATCACTCCAATTAATGGAGTCATCTTCATCCTTGTCTTCTTCAGACATTGAATCCGATGAGCCATCTATTCCAACAGGTACCAAGGTGGCAGCAACATCTTTCGGTATGCCTCCCTCCAATATCTCTGACAGTGTAATGAGCAGGGAGACTGCCTCCTCTGCCATGAGCTAATCTGAGAAATCCTTGAAATTTATATTCCTTATATCTCGAGTTCAAAAAAAAAAAAAAAGTGTTTAATTTAAATAATCACCAAATTAAACATAAATTTATATTGAAAAATTAAATAAAAATTCAAAGGATCGAAAATTGCAATTACAGGCTTGATTATAAGTAATTGCCGGATGAAAATATGATCGTTAGTAATTATATAAAATTATGAGAAAAAGATTCAGCAACAAGTTTGTAGTTTACGATTGATAATTTCTTTCACGAATGGTACTTTCTGATTTTTAGTATATCTTTGGATTGAGAAATTGTTGAGGTATATATCCTTGATTCACAAACCAATAACAAGTTCATGTAAATTGTTCTACATGCAGTGGCGGATCCAAGAAGTTTACGTAAATTGTTCTTTAATATACCTACTTCTGAAGAGATATAATGTCTAGTTGTCTATCTTTAGATTTAATTTATGGTCCAGTAAAAAAAATTATGCGAAAAAGAAAAAAATACAGTCCAATTCGCTATTCCACTTAAAGAATCGTTGATTTGTAAGGAGAAAAAAGAGGTCCGCTACTAAGGATATAAATATGTACTGTGTCATAATTAATTACGCCGTAACTTGGATCACGTGTCTTGTTGTGCTGTGATAAAATTTGGAAGGATGGTCAAGGGACGTGAATGGTCATAACATGTTAATCACGTTGCAACCATAGCACGTTGTGACCACACGTGATGTGTCCAAACGTGACTAGTCATGTTTAACTATTTTTTTTATAATTTAGATTAGTTTATTTAAAATTCACCATTCGATCAAAATCTAATTTTCTTAATTCACATCAAGGTTTTTAAATAAGTTTTTTTTATTAATATTTTCTTCCTGAATACTGAGGCATATAAGGAGAAAATTATTTTAGAATTGTTTAGATTCTAAAAGATCTTCTATAATTTTTTTTATACGAAAAATTACATATTTGATCCTAAGATCAAGACGTGTATATTTTAGATTGTTTTTTCATTTGGACTTAATGTTTGTTATTTTATTTTAAATATCATTCCTACAAATATCGTGGTGTTACAGTGATCAAATCTTTTGTGTAACGTGCCTTATTGTATTAATTTTTCGAAATAGTCACATCTTGTGGATGATCAAGGCACATAACCGGCACACATGCCGTGATGGAAACCTATCCACTACTCCGTTTGATTAGAAGAAAAAAAAATATGCACTTGTCAATATTTTGTGCCTACTCGATTCTGATCAAAATTATGAATCCATCATTGTCTACATGATGTGTAGCAATGTAAAATTGAGGAATGTTTCAATGTCATAAGTATTTTGTTTTACATTTTATTTTATTTTATAAAATTTAAAAGTCAAATGTTAATATGATTTTATTCATTTTCATAAAAAATCAATCCGCGTAAAATTTTAATTTTTGATGCACGTACTTTTATTTAGAATGGAATATATTTGTCTGATAAGATAAACACTCCTCAGGAGTCTAGTGTGGCACATCAAGAGACATTGCAAAAGCTATATCTGCTATGCCCATTATGAGGATATCTATCTTAAAGGTTATCACAATATAAATTTTTCCAAATATCCTCTATCCAAAAAAATAAGGGGGAATTTCACGTATACCCCTCAAAAACTTCAAAATTACGTATTACCTCTTCTAAACTTTAGAATTACGTACTTCCCTATCTAAACTTCAAAAACCCACAAATTTACTAATTTTATTATCTTTTATATTAAAACTCATTCTAAAATTTTAAAATATCCATTTTACCATTTATTTAAAGCATATAAAGCTCATCAAACTCAAATTTAAATCTAAAAGGTTACTCTACTGTTCGATCCGTGTACATCACATTAAGATATGTGTGTAACGCTTCAATATTCATGTTGATCTAGCTTGCACGAATCTTAAAGCAAACCCGATCCACGTGCATCACATTAAGATCTGTGCACGTGCACGTCGCTTCAATATGCTTGTATATTTGCATCAAGATTTGTGTTGCTCTTGTGCACGCTTATCTAAAAGCAGTTTGGACAGTAGATGAACTATTCATATTCAAAATTTGTGTTTGATGGGCTTTATATGCTTTAACAAATATTAAAATGGGTATTTTGTAAATTTAGAATGAGTTTTAATATAAAAGAAAATAAAATGGGTCAATTTGTGAGTATTTGAAGCTTATAGATAGAAATACGTAATTTCAAACTTTAGAGGGGGAAATACGTAATTTTGAAAGTTTTGAGGGATATATGTAAATTTCTCCCAAAAAATAACAGGGCATTTACAACCCTAATACAACACTCTAATTGTAGGTGTTTGGAGCACTCTCGTTGTGTCTCGAGATGGCAAGATAATAGGGCATTTACAACCCTAATACAACGCTCCAATTGAAGATGTTTGGAGCACTCTTGTAGTGTCTTTATTTGACAAGATAATAGGGCACTTACAACCCTAATACAACACTGCAATTGAAGGTGTTTGGAGAACTCTAGTAGTGTCTCCAGATTGCAAGATAATGGGGCATTTACAACCCTTATACAACACTCCAATTGAATGTGTTTGGAGCACTCTTGTAGTGTCTCTATAAGCCAAGATAATAGGGCATTTACATGTTAGTGTAATCTAGGAGTCAATCATAATTTTGTTCTTGAATTGGATGATTAATATAAATCATTTTGTTCCTTGAGTGTTGTTGCTTTTATGAATCATTTCGAGTTCATGACTGAGATTGTAAAACTTCATAATGTAGATGATAAACACTCTAAACTGTCACTAACTATGGTAATTAGTAGGAACTTTAATTAACCATTAGAAGGTTAGTATGTGGATTAAATGATGGTCAAGTTTTACAGACCATAGACAATGAGTTGTCATTAAATCACATAGATACTTGTTGGGAACATGGTATTTGACTGACCCTGAATGAAACATAATATGGTAAAGTGTTTGTGTGATTAATAGTTTCATTCGTGTTAAGTTCTATAGGATGTATATGGCGGTTTCAAGGGGGTATGGCAGTTTTGGCTTGGGGTGAAAAGATCAAAATGCCCTGGCCCAATAATGTATTTACAGGATCCAAAATGAATAGTTCTGGGCCCGAAAAGGCCCAATATGGATGGTTATTGCGCCCGGACATTCTGGGCTTTGATTTGGGTCCAGAAAGTTCTAAGGTATGAGGTATGAGGTGTGGTCTTTCCTATAAATAGGGGTGGAGGGGTAAGGCATCGGCATACCAATTCCATTGAAAATATTGGAATCTGACTGATCGTCTGCGAAATCCAGGTTCCTTTCTTTCTCGGTTTTTCCTCTCAAATAGTGTTTAGATTAGAAAAGAAATATATATGTATAGATGTATATATTTTGAGTGGTGAGCTGTTGTAATCTTGCATAGTCAGCGGTAACTCTGCTTTTACACATAAGTTGTGAATCAGAGTATCTGCAAAGCACGAGACAACTTGTTTAGCTAGTGCTGCAGGTAGAGTATTTATGGTAAAAGAAATACCTGCTCTCTGGTTGTTCCTGGTTGACTACTAATAGAGGCACTGGGCATCTAGTGCTCTTGTCCAAGCAACAGCAGCAGCAACAGCGGGGCAAATTCAGCGGCAGTTCCAATTAGAATTTGGAACCAAGGTATAATGTTATATTAATTTATTTAATTGTTAAATAAATTTAGTTTTAGAAATCAATCATGGAAATAGATCCTCGGCTAAAGTTAGACATAATTTTTTTTGTTTTTCGGCATTTTTCCGCACTTAATCCAGTACATGGGTAGCAGCAAAACCCAACATTGCAACCGTGATACAACACTCCAATTGAAGGTGTTTGGAGCACCCTCGTTGTGTCTCCATATATCAAGATAAAATGGCATTTACAACCTCAATACAACACTCCAATTGAAGGTGTTTGGAGGACTCTTGTAGTGTCTCTATATAGCAAGATAACAGGCCATTTACAACCCTAATACAACACTCCAATTGAAGGTGTTTGGAGCACTCTTGTAGTATCTCTATATGGCAAGATAATAGGGCACTTACAACCCTAATACAACACTCCAATTGAAGGTGCTTGGAGCACCCTAGTAGTGTCTCCAGATGGCAAGACAATAGGGTAATTACAACCCTAATACAGCACTTTAATTGAAGGTGTTTAATGCACTCTTGTAGTGTCTTTATATAGAAAGATAATAAGGCATTTACAACGCTTATAAAACACTCCAATTGAAGGTGTTTCGAGAACTCTAGTAGTGTCTCCAGATTGCAAGATAATAGGAAATTTACAACCCTAATACAACACCTCAATTGAAGGTGTGGAGAAGTATAATAGTGTCTCCAGATGGCAAGATAATATGACATTTACAACCCTAATACAACACTTCAATTGAAGGTATTTTCAGAACTCTAGTAGTGTCTACAGACAGCAAGATAATAGGGCATTTACAACCCTAATACAACAATCCAATTGAAGGTGTTTGGAGCACTCTAGTAGTGTCCTTCTATGGCAAGCTAATAAGGCAATTACAACCATAATACAACACTCCAATTGAATGTGTTTGAAGAACTCTTGTAGTGTCTCCAGATTGCAAGATAATATGGCATATACAACCCTTATAGAACACTCCAATTGAAGGTGTTTGGAGCACTCTTGTAGTGTCTCTATATGGCAAGATAATAGGGCATTTACAACCGTGATACAACACTCCAATTAAAGGTGTTTGGAGCACTCCCGTTGTGTCTCCAGATAGCAAGATAATAGGAAATTTTCAACATTAATACAACACTCCCATTAAAGGTATTTGGAGGACTCTTGTAGTGTCTCTATATGGCAAGATAACATGGCATTTACAAACCTAATACAACTCCAATTGAAGGTGTTTGGAGCACTCTCGTTGTGTCTCCAGATAGCAAAATAATAGGGCATTTACAACCCTAATACAACACTCCAATTGAACATGTTTGGAGCACTCTTTTAGTGTCTCTATATGGCAAGAGAAGAGGGTAGTTGCAACCCTAATACAACATTCTAATTGATGGTGTTTAGAGCACACTAGTAATGTTTCTATATGGCAAGAGAAGAGGGTAGTGGCAACCCAAATACAACACTCCAATTGAAGGTGTTCGGAGCACTCTAGTTGTTTCTCTAGATGGCCAGGTAATAGTTCATTTACAACGCTAGTACAACAGTCCAATTGAAGGTGTTTGGAGCACTCAAGTAGTGTCTCCAGATGGCAAGATAATACGACATTTACAACCCTAATACAACACTTCAATTGTAGGAGTTTGGAGTAGTGTCTCCAGATAGCAAGATAGTAGGGCATTTACAACCCTAATACAACACTCCAATTGAAAATGTTTGGAGCACCCTAGTAGTATCCCTCTATCGCAATATAATATGGCATTTATAACACTAATACAACACTCCAATTGAGGTGTTTGGAGCATTCTTGCAGTGTCTCTATATGGCAAGACAATAGTGCAGTTACAATCCTAATACAACACTTCATTTGAAGGTGTTTCAAGGACTCTACAAGTGTCTCCAGATTGCAAGATAAGAGGGAATTTACAACCCTAATACAACACTTCAATTGAAGGTGTTTGGAGCACTAGAAAAGTGTTTCCTGATGGCAAGATAATATGACATTTACAACCGTAATAGAACACATCAATTGAAGGTGTTTAGTGTACTATAATAGTGTCTACAGATTGCAAGATAATAGGGCATTTACATCCCTAATGCAATATTTGAATTGAAAGTGTTTGGAGCACTCTAATAGTTTCTCTATATTGCAAAATAATAGAGCATTTACAACCCTAATATAGCAGTCCAATTGAAAGTGTTTGGAGCACTCAAGTAGTTTCTCCAGATGGCAAGATAATAGTTCATTACAACCCTAATACAACACTCATGTTGAAGGTGTTTGGAGAACTCTCGTTGTATCTCAAGATAGAAAGATAATAGGGCATTTACAACCCTAATACTACACTCTAATTGGAGGTCTTTGGAGGACTCTCGTACTGTCTCTATATCGCAAGATAATAGAGCATTTACAACCCTAATTCAACACTCCAAACGAAGGTGTTTGGAGCCCTCTCATTGTGTCTCCAAATAGCAAGATAATGGGGCATTTACAACCCTAATACAACACTCCAATTGAAGGTGTTTGGAGCACTCTCGTTGTATCTCCCAATAGCAAGATAATGAGGGCATTTACAACCCTAATACTATACTCCAATTGAAGGTGTTTCGAGCACTCTAGTAATGTCTCCACATTGCAAGATAATAGGGAATTTACAACCCTAATACAACACGTCAATTGAAGGTGTTTGGAGTAGTATAATAGTGTCTCCAGATGGCAAGATAAGAGGGTATTTACAGCCCTAATAGAACACTTCAATTAAAGGTTTTTGGAGTACTATAATTGTGTCTCCAGAAGACAAGATGATTGGGCATTTACAACCCCAATACAACACTCCAATTGAAGGTGTTTGAAGCACTCTAGTAGCGTCCTTTTATGACAAGATAATAGGCCAATTACAACCCTATTACAACACTCCAATTGAAGGTGTTTGGAGAACTCTTCTAGTGTATCCGGATTGCAAGATAATAGGGCAATCCTTATACAACACTCCAATTAAAGGTGTTTGGGGCACTGTTGTAGTGTCTCTATATGGCAAGATAATAGGGCATTTTACAATCCTGATTCAACACTCCAATTAAAGGTCTTTGGAGCACTCTCCTTGTGTCTCCAGATAGAAAGATAATAAGGAAATTACAACATTAATACAACACTCCAATTGAAGGTGTTTGGAGGAACTTGTAGTGTCTCTATATGGCAAGATAACAGGGCATTTACAACCCTAATACAACACTCCAATTGAACATGTTCGGAGCACTCTTTTAGTGTCTCTATATGACAAGTGAATATGGTAGTTGCAGCCCCTAATACAACACTCCAATTGAAGGTGTTCGGAGCACTCTAGTAATGTCTCTATATGGTAGGAGAATATGGTAGTTGTAACGCTAATACAACACTTCAATTGAATGTGTTCGGAGCACTCTTGTAGTTTCTTCAGATGGCAAGATAATAATTCATTTATAACCCTAATACAACAGTCATGTTAAAGGTGTTTGGGGCACTTTAGTAGTGTGTCTAGATGGCAAGATAATAGGCCAATTACAACCCTAATACAACACTCCAATTGAGGGTATTTGGAGAACTCTTCTACCTCCAGATTGCAAGATAATAGGGCATATACAACCCTTATACAACACTCCAATTGAAGGTGTTTGGAGCACTCTTTTAGTGTCTCTATATAGCAAGATAATAGGGCATTTTACAACCCTGATACAACACTCCAATTAAAGGTGTTTGGAGCACTCTAGTTGTGTCTCTAGATAGCAAGATAATAGGGAATTTACAACACTAATACAACACTCGAATTGAAGGTGTTCGGAGGACTCTTGTAGTGTCTCTATATGGCAAGATGACAGTGCATTTACAACCCTCATACAACACTCTAATTGAAGGTATTTCGAGCACTCTCGTTGTGTCTCAAGATAACAAAATAATAGGGCATTTACATCCTTAATACAACACTCCAATTGAACATGTTTGGAGCACTCTTTTAGTGTCTCTATATGACAAGAGAAGAGTGTTGTTGCAACCTTAATACAACACTCCAATTGATGGTATTTGGAGCACACTAGTAATGTCTCTATATGACAAAAGAAGAGGGTAGTTGCAACCCTAATACTACACTCCAATTGATGGTGTTCGGAGCTCTCTAGTAGTTTCTCCAGATGACAAGATAATTGTTCATTTACAACCCTAATACAACAGTCCAGTTGAAGGTGTTTGGAGCACTTGATGAGCTCCAAGACTATACAGATCATTTACAAATTCTAGACGGACCAATCTCACGGTCACGAGCCAAGAAAATCAAGGAAGCAATGCAAGGATTGGTGCAATCCACTTGGATGGATATGGAAACATTATCATGCATAGATCCGACATTTAAGATGAATTTCCAAGTAGAAAGAAATATGATTAATTTGATTCTGGCAGTAGAAGGCAACAACATCGTTGTTTTAGAATAATTATTATGTTTGTAATATATTTAGGCATTTAAGTTTTATTTCTTTCCAGTTTTGTCCAGTTGCCTTGCTGGTTAAATATTGTGCTTTTATGTTTATTTCCTTCCAATCTCAGTAGTAGGTTTTATATACTGTTGCCTTCATTGTAAAAGACAATAAGTGCATTTTATAAGTTTGAGAGTGGTTTTCTCTATATTGTTTTTGACTGAAGTTTGAACTTATCAAAGGGGCATCAACCTTTGTGGCGTTCTTCTTCTCCTTGGTTCCTGAATTTATGAATATCTTCAATGGGTTGGGGGTAAGTTCTTATTCCTTGGTGCTTGAAAACAAATTTCAGTGGGTTGAGGTTTTCTATTAATTTGATTTGACTTTCTTGGGTCGATTTTTAATTTGTTTGTGGGTTCAAAGGAGTAAATCTCTTGTGAGTTCACATCAGCACTCAAGTAGTGTCTCTAGATGGCAAGATAATATGACATTTACAACCCTAATAGAACACTCTAATTGAATGTATTTGGAGCACTCTCGTTGTGTCTCCAAATAGCAAGATAATAGGGGATTTACAACCCTAATACAACACTTCAATCGAAGGTGTTTAGAGGACTCTTGTAGTGTCTGTATATGGAAGGATATAAGGGCATCTACAATCCTATTACAACACTCCAATTGAAGGTCTTTGGAGCACTCTCATTGTGTCTCCAGATAGCAAGATAATAGGGCATTTACAACCCTAATACAACACTCCAATTAAAGATGTTTCGAGCACCCTAGTAGTGTCCCTCTATCGCAATATAATAAGGCATTTACAACACCAATACAACACTCCAATTGAAGGTGTTTGGAGAACTCTAGTAGTGTGTCTATAGGGCAAGATAATAGGGCATTTATAACCCTTATACAACACTCCAATTGAAAGTGTTTGGAGCACTCTTGCAGTGTCTCTATATAGCAAGACAATATTGCACTTACAACCCTAATACAATACTCCAATTGAAGGTGTTTCGAGCACTCTAGTAGTGTCTCCGGATTACAAGATAATAGGAAATTTACAACCCTAATACAACACTTCAATTGAAGGTGTTTGGAGTATTATAATAGTGTCTCCAGATGGCAAGATAATAGGGTATTTACATCCATAATATAACATTCCAATTGAAGGTGTTTGGAGCACTCTAATAGTGTCTCTATATGACAAAATAATAGGGCACTTACAACCCTAATACAACACACCAATTGATGGTATCTGGAGCACTCAAGTAGTTTCTCCAGATGGCAAGATAATAGTTATTTACAACCCTAATACAACACTCCAGTTGAAGGTGTTTGTAGCATTCTAGTAGTTTCTCCAAATGGCAAGATAATAGTTCATTTACAACCCTAATACAACACTGCAATTGATAGTGTTTGGAGCACTCATGTTGTGTCTCCAGATAGCAAGATAATAGGCATTTACAACCCGAATACAACTCTCCAATTGAAGGTGTTTGGAGGAGTCTCATAGGGTCTCTATATGGCCAGATAATAGGGCATTTACAACCCTAACACAACACTCCAATTGAAGGTGTTCGGAGCACTCTCGTTGTGTCTCCAAATAGCAAGATAATGGGGCATTTACAACCCTAATACAACACTCCAATTGAAGGTGTTTCGAGCACACTAGTAGTGTCTCCATATTGCAATATAATAGAGAATTTACAACCCTAATACAACACTCCAATTGAAGATGTTTAATGCACTCTAGTAGTGTCTCTATATGACAAAATAATAGGGCACTTACAACCCTAATACAACACACCAATTGATGGTATCTGGAGCACTCAAGTAGTTTCTCCAGATGGCAAGATAATAGTTATTTACAACCCTAATACAACACTCCAGTTGAAGGTGTTTGTAGCATTCTAGTAGTTTCTCCAAATGGCAAGATAATAGTTCATTTACAACCCTAATACAACACTGCAATTGATAGTGTTTGGAGCACTCATGTTGTGTCTCCAGATAGCAAGATAATAGGCATATACAACCCGAATACAACTCTCCAATTGAAGGTGTTTGGAGGAGTCTCATAGGGTCTCTATATGGCCAGATAATAGGGCATTTACAACCCTAACACAACACTCCAATTGAAGGTGTTCGGAGCACTCTCGTTGTGTCTCCAAATAGCAAGATAATGGGGCATTTACAACCCTAATACAACACTCCAATTGAAGGTGTTTCGAGCACACTAGTAGTGTCTCCATATTGCAATATAATAGAGAATTTACAACCCTAATACAACACTCCAATTGAAGATGTTTAATGCACTCTAGTAGTGTCTTTATATGGCAAGATAATAGGACATTTACAACCCTGATACAACACTCCAATTGAAGATGTTTGGAGCTCTCTAGATGTGTCTCCAAGTAGGAAAATAATAGGGCATTTACAACCCCAATACAACACTCGAAGTGAAGGTGTTTGGAGGACACTTATAGTGTCTCTATATGGCAAGATAATATGGTATTTACAACCATAATACAACACTCCAATTGTAGGTGTTTGAGGCACTCTAGTTGTGTCTCTAGATAGCAAGATAATAGAGCATTTACAACCCTAATACAACACTTCAATTGAAGGTGTTTCGAACACTCTAGTAGTGTCTCCAGATTGTAAGATAATAGGGTATTTGGAGTAGTATAATAGTGTCTCTCGATGACAAGATAACATGACATTTACAACTCTAATACAACACTCCAATTAAAGGTGTTTGGAGTACTCAAGTAGTTTCTCCAGATGGCAAAATAATAGGACATTTAGAACCCTAGTACAACACTCCAATTGAAGGTGTTTAATACACCCTTGTAGTGTATTTACCCTTGTAGTGTATTTATTTGGCAAGATAATAGAACATTTACAACCCTGATACAACACTCCAATTGAAGGTGTTTGGAGGACTCTCGTAGCGTCTCTATATGGCAAGATAATATAGCATTTACAACCCTAATTCAACATTCCAAATGAAGGTGTTTGGAGCACTCTCGTTGTGTCTCCAAAGAGCAAGATAAATGGGCATTTATAACCCTAGTACAACACTCCAATTGAAAGTGTTTGGAGCACTCTTGTAGTGTCTCTATATGGCAAGATAATAGGGCATTTACAACCCTCGTTATGTCTCGGAATGGCAAGATAATAGGGCATTTACAATCCTAATACAACAGTCCAATTGAAGGTGTTTGAAGCACTCTCGTTGTGTCTCCAAATAGCTAGCTAATAGGGCATTTACAACCCTAATACAACACTCCAATTGAAGGTTCTTGCAGCACTCTAGTAGTGTCTCCAGATGGCAAGATAATAGGGCATTTAGAACCCTAATACAACACTCCAATTGAAGGTTTAGGTATTTCTGACAAAAGAAATAAACCGCTCTTCGGTTAGGTATTTCTGGCAAAGGAAATAAATCGCTCTTCGGTTAGTCCTGGTGGATAACCGATTGAGGCATCAAATGTCTGGTGCTCTGAGACAAGTCATTCCCTGAGTCACTCTTCTCGCTCGGTCTGCGTTCCAATCTAAATTTGGAAACGAGGTATAAATGTTATATTAATTTATTTAATTGTTAAATAGATTTAATTTTTAGAAATCAATCATGGAGTAGATCTGAAAAAGGATTACATTGGGTTTTGATGCCAAAGGAATACCGAAGGTGAACCGCCTTGGAAAGTTTCCTGACATACCCCGTTTAATATTTGGCTTAAGTTAGAAGAAAATTTTTTGTTTCACGGTTTTTCTGCAGCTTAAGTCTAAACAAGTTTTGGCACCTTCGAAAACCCAATAAATACAACACACCAAGTGAAGGTGTTTGGAGGACACTTATAGAGTCTTTATATCGCAAGATAATATGGCATTTACAACCCTAAAACAACACTCCAATTGTAGGTATTAGGGGCACACTCATTGTGTCTCCAGATAGCAAGATAATAGGGCATTTACAACCCAATACAACACTCTAATTGAAGGTGTTTGGAGGACTGTTGTAGTGAATCTATATGGCAATATAATAGGGCATTTACAATCTTAATACAACACTCCAATTGAAGGTGTTTGGAGCACTTCAGTTGTGTTCGAGATAACAAGATAATAGGGCTTTTACAACCCTAATACAACACTCCAATTGAAGGTGTTTAAAGCACTTTTGTAGTGTCTATATATAGCAAGATAATAGGGCATTTACAACCATAATACAACACTCCAATTGAAGGTGTTTCGAGCACTCTAGTAGTGTCTCCAGATTACAACATAATATGGAATTTAGAACCCTAATACAACACTTCAACTAAAGGTATTTGGAGTAGTATAATAGTGTCTCTAGATGGCAAGATAAAAGGGCATTTACAATCCTAATACATCACTCCAATTCAATAGGTTTGGAGCACTCAAGTAGTTTCTCCAGGTGGAAAAATAATAGGACATTTAGAACTCTAGTACAACACTCCAATTGAAGGTGTTTAATGCACTCTTGTAGTGTATTTATTTGGCAAGATAATAGGGCATTTACAACCATGATGCAATACTCCAATTAAAATTGTTTGGAGTACTCTCGTTGTATCTCAAATTAATAGGGAACTTACAACATTAATAAAACACTCCAATTGAAGGTATTTGGAGGACTCTTGTAGTATCTCTATATGGCAAGATAACACGGCATTTACAACCCTAATACAACACTCCTGAAGGTGTTTCGAGCACTCTCGTCGTCTCTCCAGATTGCAAGCTAATAGGGAATTTACAACCCTAATACAACACTTCAACTGAATGTGTTTGGAGTAGTATAATAGTGCCTCCAGATGGCAAGGTAATAGGGCAGTTACAACCCTAATATAACACTCCAATTGAAGGTGTTTGGAGCACTCTAGTAGTGTCCTTCTATGGCAAGATAATAAGGCAATTACAACCATAAAACAACCCTCCAATTGAAGGTGTTTGGGGCACTCTGGTTGTGTCTCAAAATAGCAAGATAATGGGGCATTTAAAAATCTAATACAACACTCCAATTGAAGGTGTTTCGAGCACTCTAGTAGTATCTCCCGTTTGCAAGATAATAGGGAATTTACAACCCTAATACAACACTTCAACTGAAGGTGTTTGGACTAGTATAATAGTGTCTCCAGATGGCAAGATAATAGGGCATTTACAACCCTAATACAACACTTCAACTGAAGGTGTTTGGACTAGTATAATAGTGTTTCCAGATGGCAAGATAATAGGGCATTTACAACCCTAATACAACAGTCCAATTGAAGGTGTTTGGAGCACTCCAGTTGTGTCCTTCTATGGCAACATAATAGGGCAATTACAACCTTAATAAAACACTCCAATTGATGGTGTTTGGCGAACTCTTGTAGTGTCTCCAGATTACAAGATAATAGGGCATATAAAACCCTTATACAGCACTCCAATTGAAAGTGTTTGGAGCACTCTTGTAGTGTCTCTATATGACAAGATAATAGGGCATTTACAACCCTGATGCAATACTCCAATTAAAGGTGTTTAGAGTACTCTCGTTGTGTCTCCTGATAGCAAGATAATAGGGAACTTGCAACATTAATACAACACTCCAATTGAAGGTATTTGGACGACTCTTGTAGTATCTCTATATAGCAAGATAACACGGCATTTACAACCCCAATACAACACTCCAATTGAAGGTGTTTCGAGCACTCTCGTAGTGTCTCTAGATTGCAAGATAATAGGGCATTTACAATCTTAATACAACACTCCAATTGAAGGTGTTTGGAGCACTTCCGTTGTGTTCGAGATAGCAAGATAATAGGGCTTTTACAACCCTAATACAACACTCCAATTGAAGGTGTTTAAAGCACTTTTGTAGTGTCTATATATAGCAAGATAATAGGGCATTTACAACCATAATACAACACTCCAATTGAAGGTGTTTCGAGCACTCTAGTAGTGCCTCCAGATTGCAAGATAATAGGGAATTTAGAACCCTAATACAACACTTCAACTGAAGGTATTTGGAGTAGTATAATAGTGTCTCTAGATGGTAAGATAACAGGGCATTTACAACCCTAATACAACACTCCAATTCAATGTGTTTGGAGCACTCAAGTAGTTCCTCCAGATGGAAAAATAATAGGACATTTAGAACCCTAGTACAACACTCCAATTGAAGTTGTTTAATGCACTCTTGTAGTGTATTTATTTGGCAAGATAATAGGGCATTTACAACCATGATGCAATAGTCCAATTAAAAGTGTTTAGAGTACTCTCGTTGTGTCTACAATTAATAGGGAACTTACAACATTAATACAACACTCCAATTGAAGGTATTTGGAGGACTCTTGTAGTATATCTATATGGCAAGATAACACAGCATTGACAACTCTAATACAACAATCCAATTGAAGGTGTTCCGAGCACTCTCGTAGTCTCTCCATATTGCAAGCTAATAGGGAATTTACAATCCTAATACAACACTTCAACTGAAGTTGTTTGGAGTAGTATAATAGTGTCTCCAGATGGCAAGGTAATAGGGCAGTTACAACCCTAATACAACACTTCAATTCAAGGTGTTTTGAGTACTATAATAGTGTCTCCAGATGGCAAGATAATAGGGCATTTACCACCCGAATATAACACTCCAATTGAAGGTGATTCGAGCACTATAGTAGTGTCCTTCTTGTTGAACTTAGGGGCACCTCTAATTGCTCAAAAACTGAAATTAAATTGCAATTGAAAGTAAATAGATGAGTTTAGAGAAATTTGACACGCGGGATGATAACGGAGTTCGGCAAAACAAAGGCCTACGTCTCCGGGGCTTCGCAACCTTGTGTGGTGCACCTTTCTATTACCCAATACGAAAGGATTACAACTTGTGAACCGTTGAGCCCTTACACACCAAGCGGGAAGTCAAACGGCCAACTCAAAGAGATGAGAACAAGGTCTCGATTGTCTAGAAACACAAGAGAAACACTCAATAGATCACTCTAACCTAATCTATATCAAGATTAGTGAAGTAGGTTTGAGGTTGCTTGAGGGATTTTGAAGTTTTAAGCTCTCGCAACAATGGAGTAGGCTAAGCTCTCAGAAAATCGCTTTTAAAATGATTAGGGTCGGCTGAGATAATTTGGGAAGAGATCCCATCACTCTATTTATAGTGTCAGCTCAAAAATGAGCTATTTGACATAAAACGTTACCAACGTTTTATAAAACGTTACAACGTTTAATTCAAATGCGATTTTAGGGTTTTAATTTTCTGACAGCTTAGCAAAACGTTATAACATTTTCAAAACGTTATGATGTTTTAACCTGTAAAAACTTGATCAAAATAGAAGTTATTTGAAGCTTAAATATAATTGAAACGTTACAACGTTTTATAAACGTTGCAACGTTTAATTTGAATTTTCAATCTTTGGTACAGCTGTACTTAAAATTCTGACATCCATAAAACGTTGTAACGTTTGTAAAACGTTACAACGTTTCATGTTGGTACTGTACAGCTGTGCTTCAGTAGTTTTGTAGCTATTAAACGTTACAACGTTTGTATAACGTTATGACGTTCGTAAAACGTCACAACGTTTGTATAACGTTATAACGTTATAACTTGTTTCTTCTTTTGATCAGTTTGTTGTTTCTGACCAGTATAAAACGTTACAACGTTTTGAAAATGTTACCAACGTTTTATCCCAGTTTAATCAACCTCACACATACTTTACCAAGTTTCTGATTTTACAATTTGTATTCTTGATAAAAGTCTTCGTGATTTCTTCAGTCCAAGCATATTATACTGCAGTTCTTACTCTTCTTGGACCTACATAATCTCAAAATAGAAGAAATCGTAAAATTCAATAATTTTTTGCAAATTAGTCAAATAGACGTAAAAGATTATTGTACGAACAACACTTCTATGGCACTCTAGTTGTGTTTCAAGAAAGCAAGAAAATAGGGAATCTACAACCCTAATACAACACTTCAATTGAAGGTGTTTGGAGCACTCTCGTCGTGTCTCAAGATAGCAAAATAATAGGGTATTTACAACCCTAATACAACACTCCAATTAAACCTGTATGGAGCACTCTTTTAGGGTCTCTATATGGCAAGAGAAGAGGCTAGTTGCAACCCTAATACAACACTCGAATTGAAGTTGTTCAGCGCACTCTAGTAGTTTCTCCAGATGTCATGATAATAGTTCATTTACAACCTTAATAAAACAGTCCAGTTGAAAGTGTTTGGAGCACTGTAGTAGTGTCTCCAGATGGAATGATAATAGGGAATTTACAACCCTAATACAACACTCAAGTTGAAGGTGTTCGGAGCACTCTCGTTGTGTCTCCAGATAGCAAGATAATAGGGCCTTTACAACCCTAATACAACACTCCAATTGAAGGTGTTTGGAGGACACTCGTAGTGTCTCTATATGGCATGATAATAGGGCATTTACAACCCTAATTCCACACTCCAAATGAAGTTGTTTGCATCACTCTCATTGTGTCTCCAAATAGCAAGATAATGGGCATTTGCAGCCCTAATACAGCACTCCAATTGAAGGTATTTCGACCACTCTCATTGTGTCTCTAAATAGCAAGATAATGGGGCATTTACAACCCTAATACAACACTCCAATTTAAGCTGTTTCGAGCATTCTAGTAGTGTCTCCATATTGCAAGACAATAGGTAATTTACAACCCTAATACAACACTTCAACTGAAGGTGTTTCGAGGACTATAATAATGTCTCCAGATGGCAAGATAATAGGGCATTTACAACCCTAATACAACACTCCAATTGATGTTGTTTGCTGCACTCTTGTTGTGTCTCCAGGTAGCAAAACCATAGGGCATTTATAACCCTAATACAATTGAAGGGGTTTCTAGCAGTCTCGTAGTGTCTCCAGATTTCAAGATAATAGGGAATTTACAACCCTAATACAACACTTCTACTGAAGGTGTTTCGACTTGTATAATAGTGTTTCTAGATGGCAAGATAATAGGGCATTTACAACCCTAATACAACACTCCAATTGAAGGTGTTTGGAGTACTCTACTAGTGTCCTTCTATAGCATTATAATAGAGCAATTACAACCCTAATAAAACACTCCAATTGAAGGTGATTGGAGAACTCTTGTTGTGTCTCCAGATTACAAGATAATAGGGCATATACAACCCTTATACAACGCTCCAATTGAAGGTGTTTGGAGCACTCTTGTAGTGTCAATATATGACAAGATAATAGGGCATTTACTACCGTGATGCAATATTCCAATTAAAGGTGTTTGAAGCACTCTCGTTGTGTCCCCTGATAACAAGATAATAGGGAACTTACAAGATTAATACAACACTCCAATTGAAGGTATTTGGAGAACTCTAGTTGTGTTTCCAGAAAGCAAGAAAATAGGGAATCTACAACCCTAATACAACACTTCAAATGAAGGTGTTTGGAGCACTCTCGTCGTGTCTCAAGATAGCAAAATAATAGGGTATTTACAACCCTAATACAACACTCCAATTAAACCTGTATGGAGCACTCTTTTAGGGTCTCTATATGGCAAGAGAAGAGGCTAGTTGCAACCCTAATACAACACTCGAATTGAAGTTGTTCAGCGCACTCTAGTAGTTTCTCCAGATGTCATGATAATAGTTCATTTACAACCCTAATAAAACAGTCCAGTTGAAAGTGTTTGGAGCACTGTAGTAGTGTCTCCAGATGGAATGATAATAGGGAATTTACAACCCTAATACAACACTCAAGTTGAAGGTGTTCGGAGCACTCTCGTTGTGTCTCCAGATAGCAAGATAATAGGGTCTTTACAACCCTAATACAACACTCCAATTGAAGGTGTTTGGAGGACACTCGTAGTGTCTCTATATGGCATGATAATAGGGCATTTACAACCCTAATTCCACACTCCAAATGAAGGTGTTTGGAGCACTCTCGTTGTGTCGCCAAATAGCAAGATAATGGACATTGACAACCCTAATACAACACTCCAATTGAAGGTGTTTGGAGCTCGCTCGTTGTGTCTCCAAATAGAAACATAATGGGGTATTTACAACCCAAATACAACACTCCAATTGAAGGTGCTTCGAGCACTCTAGTAGTGTCTCCATATAGCAAGATAATAGAGAATTTACAACCCTAATATAACACTTCAACTGAAGGTGTTTCGAGGACTATAATAATGTCTCCAAATGGCAAGATAATAGGGCATTTACAACCCCAATACAACACTCCAATTGAGGGTGTTTGCTGCACTCTTGTTGTGTCTCCAGGTAGCAAAACTATCGGGCATTTATAACCCTAATACAATTGAAGGGGTTTCTAGCACTCTCGTAGTGTCTCCAGATTTCAAGATAATAGGGAATTTATAGCCCTAATACAACACTCCTGCTGAAGGTGTTTGGAGTAGTATAATAGTGTCTCCAAATGGCAAGGTAATAGAGCAATTACAACCGTAATACAACACTTAAATTCAAGGTGTTTGGAGTACTATAATAGTGTCTCCAGATGGCAAGATAATAGGGCATCTACAACCCTAATATAACACTCCAATTGAAGGTGATTCGAGCACTCTAGTAGTGTCCTTTTATGGCAAGATAATAGGGCAATTACAACCCTAACACAACACTCCAATTGAAGGTGTTTGGAGCACTCTCATTGTGTCTCCAAATAGCAAGATAATGGGGCATTTACAACCCTAATACAACACTCCAATTGAAGGTGTTTCGAGCACTGTAGTAGTGTCTCCATATGGAATGATAATGGGGAATTTACAACCCTAATACAACAATTCAACTGAAGGTGTTTGGACTAGTATAATAGTGTTTCCAGATGGCAAGATAATAGGGCATTTATAACACTCCAATTGAAGGTGATTGGAGAACTCTTGTAGTGCATCCAGATTACAAGATAATAGGGCATATACAACCCCTATACAACACTCGAATTGAAGGTGTTTGGAGCACTCTTGTAGTGTCAATATATGACAAGATAATAGGGAATTTACAACCCTGGTGCAATACTCCAATTAAAGGTGTTTAGAGCACTCTCGTTCTGTCTCCTGATAGTAAGATAATAGGGAACCTACAACATTAATACAACACTCCAATTGAAGGCATTTGGAGGACTCTTCTAGTGCCTCTATATGGCAAGATAACACGGCATTTACAACCCTAATACAACACTCCAATTGAAGGTGTTTGGAGCATTCTCATTGAGTCTCTAAATAGCAAGATAATAGGCCATTTATAACCCTAGTACAAAACTCCAATTTAAGCTGATTCGAGCATTCTAGTAGAGTCTCCATATTGAAAGACAATAGGTAATTTACAACCCTAATACAACACTTCAATTGAAGGTGTTTGGAGGACTATAATAATGTCTCTAGATGGCAATATAATAGAGCATTTACAACCCTAATACAACACTCCAATTGAAGGTGTTTGGAGCACTCAAGTAGTGTCCTTCTATGGCAAGATAATAGGGCAATTACTACTCTAATACAACACTCCATTTTAAGGCATTTGGATAACTCTTGTAGTGTCTCTAAATTACAAGGTAATAGGGAATACACAACCCTTATAAAACACTCCAATTGAAGGTGTTTGGAGCACTCTTGTAGTGTCTCTATATGACAAGATAATAGGGCATTTACAACCCTGATACAACACTCCAACTGAACGTGTTTGTGGCACTCTCGTTGTGTCTCAAGATAGCAAAATAATAGGACATTTAAAACCCTAATACAACACTCCAATTAAACCTGTTTGGGGCACTCTTTTAGTGTCTCTATATGGCAATAGAAGAGCTTAGTTGCAATACTATTACAACATTCCAATTAAAGGTGTTTGGAGAACACTAGTAATGTCTCTATATGGCAAGAGAAGAATATAGTTACAACCCTAATACAACACTCCAAATGAAGGTGTTCAGAGCACTCTTGTAGTTTCGTGTCCATATGGCAAGATAATAGGGCATATACAACACTTATACAACACTCCAATTGAAGGTATTTGAAGGACTCTTGTAGTGTCTCTATATGGCAAGATAACACGACATTTACAACCCTAATACAACACTCCAATTGAAGGTACTTGGAGCACTCTCGTTGTGTCTGGAGATAGCAAGATAATAGGGCATTTTCGACCCTAATACAACACTCCAATTGAATGTGTTTGGAGGACTCTCGTAGTGTCTCCAAATGAAGTTGTTTGCATCACTCTCATTGTGTCTCCAAATAGCAAGATAATGGGCATTTGCAGCCCTAATACAGCACTCCAATTGAAGGTGTTTCGACCACTCTCATTGTGTCTCTAAATAGCAAGATAATGGGGCATTTACAACCCTAATACAACACTCCAATTTAAGCTGTTTCGAGCATTCTAGTAGTGTCTCCATATTGCAAGACAATAGGTAATTTACAACCCTAATACAACACTTCAATTGAAGGTGTTTGGAGCACTCTTGTAGTGTCTCTATATGACAAGATAATAGGGCATTTACAACCCTGATGCAATACTCGAATTGAAGGTGTTTGGAGCACTCAAGTAGTGTCCTTCTATGGCAATATAATAGGGCAATTACAACTCTAATAAAACACTCCAATTGAAGGCATTTGGAGAACTCTTGTAGTGTCTCTAAATTACAAGGTAATAGGGCATACACCACCCTTATACAACACTCCAATTGAACGTATTTTGAGCACTCTTGTTGTGCTATATGAAAAGATAATAGGGAATTTACAACCCTGATACAACACTCCAACTAAAGGTATTTGGAGCACTCTCGTTGTGTTTTCAGATTGCAAGATAATAGGGAATTTACAACCCTAATACAACACTCCAATTGAACGTGTTTGCAGCACTCTCGTTGTGTCTCAAGATAGCAAAATAATTGGGCATTTACAACCCTAGTACAACACTCCAATTAAACCTGTTTGGGGCACTCTTTTGGAGTCTCTATATGGCAAGAGAAGAGGATAGTTGCAACCCTAATACAACACTCCAATTGAAGATGTTTGGAACACACTAGTAATGTTTCTAAATGGCAAGTGAAGAGGGTAGTTGCAACCCTAAGACAACACTCCAATTGAAGGTGTTCGGTGCACTCTAGTAGTTTCTCCATATAGCAAGATAATAGGGCATTTATAACCCAAAAACAACACTCCAATTGAAGTTGTTTCAAGCACCCCCGTTGTGTCTCCAAATAGCAAGATAATAGGGAATTTACAACCCTAACACAACACTCCAATTGAAGGTATTTGGAGGACACTCCTAGTGTCTCTATATGGCAAGATAATAGGGCATTTACAACCCTAATTAAACACTCCAATTAAAGGTGTTTGGAGCACTCTCGTTATGTCTCCAAATAGCAATTTAATGGGGCATTTACTGCCCAAATACAATACTCCAATTGAAGGTATTTAATGCACTTGTAGTGTCTTATATGGCAAGATAATATGGCATTTAAAACCATAATACAACTCTCCAATTAAAAGTGTTTGGAGCGCTCTCATTGTGTCTCCAGATAGCAACATAATAGGGCATTTACAAACCTAATACAACCCACCAATTTAAGATGTTTGGAGCACTCTTGTGGTGTCTCTATATAGCGAGAGAAGAGTGCACTTACAAACTAATACAACACTCCAATTGTTGTTTGGAGCATCCTAGTAGTGTCCCTCTATCCCAAAATTAAAATGCATTTACAACCCTAATATAATATTCCAATTGAAGGTGTCTGGAGCACTCTTGCAGTGTCTCTATATGGCAAGGTAACAGGGCATTTACAATCCTAATACAACACTCCAATTGAAGGTATTTGCTGCACTCTCGTTGTGTCTCCATATAGTAAAACCATAGGGCATTTACAACCATAATACAACACTCGAATTCAAGGTGTTTGGAGCACTCTCGTTGTGTCTCCAAATAGCAAGATAATGGGGCATTTACATCCCTAATACAACACTCAAATTGAAGGTGTTTCGACCACTCTAGTAGTGTCGCCAGATTGCAAGATAATAAAGAGTTTACAACGCTAATACAACACTTCAACTGAAGGTGTTTGGAGTAGTATAATAGTGTCTCCAGATGGCAAGATAATATGGCATTTACAACCCTAATACAACACTCCAATTGAAGGTGTTTGGAGAACTATTGTAGTGTCTCCAAATTACAAGATAGTAGGGCATATACAACCCTTATACAACACTTCAATTGAAGGTGTTTCGAGCACTCTTGTAGTGTCTCTATATAGCAAGATAATAGGGCATTTATAACCCTGATACAACACTCCAACTAAAGGTATTTGGATCACTCTCGTTGTGTTTCCAGATAGCAAGATAATAGGGAATTTACAACCCTAATATAATACTCCAATTGAACGTGTTTGCAGCACTCTCGTTCTGTCTCAAGATAGCAAAATAATAGGGCATTTACAACCCTAATACAACACTCCAATTAAACCTGTTTGGAGCACTCTTTTAGTGTCTCTATATGGCAAGAGAAAGAGGTTAGTTGCAACCCTAATACAACATTTCAATTGCAGGTGTTTGGAGCACACTAGTGATATCTCTATATGACAAGAGAAGAAGGTAGTTGCAACCCTAATACAACACTCCAATTGATGGTGTTCAGAGCACTCTTGTAGTTTCTCCAGATAGCAAGATAGTAGTTCATTTACAACCCTAATACAACAGTCCAGTTGAAGGTGTTTGGAGCACTCTAGTAGTGTGTCCAGATGGCAAGATAATAGGGCATTTACAGCCCAAATACAACACTCCAGTTGAAGGTGTTTGGAGCACTCTGGTTGTGTCTCCAGATGGCAAGATAATAGGGAATTTACAACCCTAATTAAACACTCCAATTGAAGGTGTTTGGAGGACACTCGTAGTGTCTCTATATGGCAAGATAATAGGGAATTTACAACCCTAATTAAACAATCCAATTGTAGGTGTTTCGAGCACACTCGTTGTGTATCCAAATAGCAAGTTAATGGGGCATTTACAACCCTAATACAACACTCCAATTGAACATGTTTGGAGCACTCTTGTAGTGTCTCTTTATGGCAAGAGAAGAGAGTAGTTGCAACCCTAATACAACACACCAATTGAAGGTATTTGGAGCACACTAGTAATGTCTCTATATGGCAAAAGAAAAGGGCGGTTGCAACCCTAGTGCTACACTCGAATTGATGGTGTTTGGGGCACTCTAGTAGTTCCAGATAGCATTAGGGCAATTACAACTATAATACAACACTCCAATTGAAGGTGTTTCGAGAACTCTTGTAGTGTCTCCAAATTACAAGGTAATAGGGCATACACAACCCTTATACAACACTCCAATTGACGGTGTTTGGAGCACTCTTGTAGTGTCTCTATATGACAAGATAATAGGGCATTAACCAACGTAATACAACACTCCAATTGAAGGTGTTTGGTGCACACTTATGGTGTCTCCAGATAGCAAGATAATAGGGCATTTACAACCCTAAAACAACACTCCAATAGAATTTGTTTGGAGCACTCTTTTAGTGTCTCTATATTGAAAGAGAAGAGGGTATTTGCATTCCTAACACAACACTCCAATTGAAGGTGTTTGGACCACTCTAGTAGTTTCTTCAGATGACAAGATAATAGTTCATTTACAACCTAATACAACACTACAGTTGAAGGTGTTTGGAGCACTATCGTTGTGTCTGCAGATAGCAAGATAATAGGGCATTTATAACCATAACACACCACTTCAATCGAAGGTGTTTAGAGGACTCTTATAGTGTTGATATATGACAAGATAACAGGGCATTTACAGCTCTATTACGACACTCCAATTGAATGTGCTTGGAGCACTCTCCTTGTGTCTCTAGAGAGCATGATAATATGCCATTTACAACCCTAGTACAACACTCCAATTAAACATGTTTGGAGCACTCTTTTGGAGTCTCTATATGGCAAGAGAAGAGGATAGTTGCAACCCTAATACAACACTCCAATTGAAGATGTTTGGAACACACTAGTAATGTTTCTAAATGGCAAGTGAAGAGGGTAGTTGCAACCCTAAGACAACACTCCAATTGAAGGTGTTCGGTGCACTCTAGTAGTTTCTCCATATGTCAAGATAATAGTTCATTTACAACCCTAATACAACAGTCCAGTTGAAGGTGTTTGGAGCACTCCAGTAGTGTCTCCAGATGGCAAGATAATAGGGAATTTACAACCCTAATACAACACTTAAATTGAAGGTTGGAGTACTATAAAAGTGTCTCAAGATGGCAAGATAATAGGGCATTTACAACCGTAATAGAAGACATCAATTGAAGGTGTTTGGAGTACTATAATAGTGTCTCCAGATTGCAAGATAATAGGGCATCTAAAACTCTAATACAACACTCCAATTGAAGGTGTTTGGAGCACTCTAGTAGTGTCTCTATATGGCCAGATAATAGGGCACTTACATCCCTAAAACAACACTCCAATTGAAGGTGTTTGGAGCACTCTTGTAGTGTCTCTATATGGCAAGATAATAGGGCATTTACAACCTTGATACAACACTCCAATTAAAGGTGTTTGGAGCACTCTCGTTGTGTCTCCTGATAGCAAGATAATTGGAAATTTACAACAATAATACAACACTCCAATTGAGGGTATTTGGAGGAGTCTTGTAGTGTTTCTATATGGCAAGATAACACGACATTTATAACCCTAATACAATACTCCAATTGAAGGTGTTTGGAGCACTCTCATTGTGTCTCAAGATAGCAAAACAATAGGGCATTTACAACCCTAATACAACACTCCAATTAAATATGTTTGGAGCACTCTTTTGGTGTCTCTATATGACAAGAGAAGAGGGTAGTTGCAACCCTAATACAACACTCCAATTGAAGATGTTTGGAGCACACTAGTAATGTCTCTAAATGGCATGTGAAGAGGGTAGTTGCAACCCTAATACAAAACTCCAATTGAAGGTGTTCAGTGCACTCTAGTACTCCAGATGGCAAGATAATAGTTCATTTACAACCCTTAATACAAACTCTAGTTGAAGTTATTTGGAGCAATCTAGTAGTGTCTCTAGATGGCAAGATAATATGGCATTTACAACCCTAATACAACACTCCAATGGAAGGTGTTTCGAGCACTCTCATTGTGTCTGCAGATAGCAAGATAATAGGTCATTTACAACCCTAATACAACACTCCAATCGAAGGTGTTTAGAGGACTCTTGTAGTGTCGATACATGGCACGATAATAGGGCATTTACAACCCTATTACAATACTTCAATTGAAGGTGTTTGGAGCACTCTCGTTGTATCTCTAGAGAGCAAGATAATAGGGCATTTACAACCCTAGTACAACACTCCAATTGAAGATGTTTGGAGTACCCTAGTAGTGTCCCTCTATTGCAATATAATAGGCATTTACAACCCTAAAACAACACTCCAAATGTAGATGTTTGGAGAACTCTAGTAGTGTGTCTATATGGCAAGATAATAAGGCATTTACAACCCTTATACAACACTCCTATTGAAGATGTTCCGAGCACTCTTGCAATGTCTATATAAGGCAAGACAATAGGGCACTTACAACCCTAATACAACACTCCATTTGAAGGTGTATCGAGCACTCTTGTAGTGTCTACAGATTGCAAGACAATTGGGAATTTACAACCCTAATATAGCACATCAATTGAAGGTATTTGGAGTACTATAAAAGTGTCTCCAGATGGCAAGATAATAGGGCATTTACAACCGCAACATAACACATCAATTGAAGGTGTTTGGAGTACTATAATAGTTTCTCCAGATGGCAAGATAATAGGGCATCTAAAACCCTAATCTAACACTCCAATTGAAGGTGTTTGGAGCACTCTAATAGTGTCTCTATATGGCAAGATGATAGGGCACTTAGAACCCTAATACAAACACTCCAATTGAAGGTGTTTGGAGCACTCTTGCAATGTCTATATAAGGCAAGACAATAGGGCACTTACAACCCTAATACAAAACTCCATTTGAAGCACTCTTTTAGTGTCTCTATCTGGAAAGAGAAGAGGGTATTTACAACTCTAATATAACACTCCAATTGAAGGTGTTTGGAGAATTCTAGTAGTTTCTCCATATTGCAAGATAATAGTTCATTTACAACCCTAATACAACACTGCAGTTGAAGGTGTTTGGAGCGCTCTTGTTGTGTCTCCAAATAGCAATATAATAGGGCATTTGCAACCCTAATACAACACTCCAATAAAAGGTGTTTGGAGGACTCTCGTAGTGTCTCTATATGGCCAGATAATAGGGCATTTACAACATATATAAAACACTCTAATTGAAAGTGTTTGGAGCACTATAGTAGTGGCTCCAGATGGCAAGATAATAGAGCATTTACAACCCTAATACAACACTCCAATTGAAGGTGTTCCGAGGACTCTAGTAGTGTCTCCATATTGCAAGATAATTGAGTATTTACAACTCTAGTACAACACTCCAATTGAAGGTGTTTGGAGGACTCTCGTAGTGTCTCTATATGGCAAGAGAATGGGGCATTTACAACCCTAATACAACGCTCCAATTGAAGGTGTTTGGAGCACCCCCGTCGTGTATCCAGATAGCAAGATAGTAGTGTATTTACAACCCTAGTGCAACACTCCAGTTGATGGAGTTTGGAGCATTCTAGTAGTGTCTCTATATGGCAAGATAATTGAGCATTTATAACCCTAATACAACTCCAATTGAAGGTGTTTGCAGCACTATTGTAGTGTCTCTAGATAGCAATATAATAGGGCATTTACAATCCTAATACAACATTCCAATTGAAGATATTTGGAGCACTCTTATGGTGTCTCTATATGGCAAGATAATTGGACATTTACAACCCTAATACAACACTCCAATTGGTTGTGTGTGGAGCACTCTAGTAGTGTCCCTATCTGGCAAGAAAATAGGACATTCACAACACTCATACAACATTTCAATTGAAGGTGTTTGGAGCACTCTAGTAATGTCTCTATATGGCAAGAGGAGAGGGTAGTTGCAACACTAATACAACGCTCCAATTGAAAGACTTTGCAAAACTCTAGTAGTGTCTCTAGATAGCAACATAAGAGCGTAGTTGTAACCCTAATAAAACACTCCAATTGAAGGTGTTTGGAGCACTCTAATAGTGCCTTCCGATGGCATGATTATAGGGCATTTACAACCCTAATACAACACTCCAATTGATGGTATTTGGAGCACTCTAGTAGTGTCTCTATATGGCTAGATAATATGGTATTTACAACTCTAATACAACACTCCAATTGAAGGTGTTTGGAGCACTATAATATTGTCTCCATATGGCAAGATAATTACAACCCTAATACAACACTCGAATTGAAGGTTTTTGGAGCACTCTAATAATGTCCGTATATGGCAAGATAATAGGGCATTTACAACCCTAATGCAACACTCGAATTGAAGGTGTGTGGGTACTCTAGAAATGTCTTTATATGGCAAGAGAAGAGTGTAGTTGCAACCCTAATACAATACTTTAATTGAAAGTCTTTGCAGCACTCTAGTAGTGTCTCCAGATGGCAACATAAGAGGGTAGTTGTAACTCTAATAAAACACTCCAATTGAATGTGTTTAGAGCACTATATTAATGTCTTCATATGGCAAGAAAAGATGGTAGTTGCAACCCTAATACAACACTTCATTTGAAGGTGTTTGGAGCACTATAGTAATGTCTCTATATAGCAAGAGAATAGGGTAGTTGCAACCCTAATACAACACTCTAATTGAAGGTCTATGCAGCACTCTAAGTAGTGTCTCCATATGGCAACATAAGAGGGTAGTTGTAACTCTAATAAAACACTCCAATTAAAGGTGTTTGGAGCACTCTAGTAGTGTCTCCAGATGACAAGACAATAGTGCATTTAAAACCCTAATACAACACTCCAGTTGAATATGTTTGGAGCACTCTAGTAGTGTCTCCAGATGGCAAGATAATAGGACATTTACAACCCTAATACAACACTTTAATTGAAGGTGTTTGAAGTGTTGTATTATAGTGTTGCATAATTGTACTTAATTATTATAGAATGCTTAAAGTATAGTTTAGTTAGAGTTCTCATATGAAAACAAACGAAATTTTAAAAAAAAAATCAAAGTAATAAACTTATACAAATTATGTTGAGGTAATTTCTAAATGAAAAATTAGCATAGTCTTCAAGACACTTGATTAAAATTTTAGATCTTGAAAGACTAAGGTTAAGAACACATCGATTAAAAAAGAAATATTCTTGAGAGATAATTTCCTTATACATTATATAGGTAAAATTTCTTAAGGTAGAAAATATTTTCAATAATACATCCTTTTAAATTGAGACCCGATAAAGTGGCAAAAATATAAAAAAGATATTGTTTATTCATTGTAGGTGCAACTAATAAATACAATAGGACATTAAAATAAGTCCCACCAAAAATCCAAAAATCCAAAAATAATAATTATTAGAAGAGGACCCAATATAGGTCCCACCATATTGTTCCAATTTGGGATTTAATGAAATCCTTAGGTGCATTCGAAACACATAACATCTTGTTTGTATCTATGAGTTAGAAGAATCACGCGATAAAATCCTTAGATACATTCGGAACGCATAACCTCTCGTTTGTATCTATGCGCTAGAAGGGTGAAAACAATTTGGGTAGGGTGTATTTACTTTTTTGCATTTATTTTCATCGTAGAGTTGCACCCTACTAACACACTTAGTCTATAAAATTTTTAGCTCAAGGAAGGGATTGAAAATTTAAGGGGATGAAAAATGGGTATTGATCAATTTTAGGAATTATTTTACCATAATAATTTTTTGATGTTTTGTACAAACAATAGTTTGTTTTAAGACATCCAACTCTATCATTAGGTTCCTGCCTATTCCTTCTCTTATAGTGAAGACTTTGCTATTTTACTGATCTATCCTTTATAAATTGCATAGCCTTCCTTTAGAGAAATTCTAGATTTAATCTATCATATTATTCATGAAAAGTGGTGTTCTCTGATCTGAAATGATGGGTTGTGCTCCAGATACCAAGTGGTATTCGGTTAGGTGCTTATATAGGCCTTAAACCCTGACCTAGAGTTGTAACCATTGTTATGGAAGTTATCTTATGCGGATGCCTTAGTCACATGTGGTTCACCTGTTGGTCGTACGGCTAGCATAAATCTTATGCAGTCGCTCTCTGGGTCGCATGCGGATGAATGCATCCGCACGCCCTGGGCTGGTCTCTGACTTTGTGTCCAACTTAATGCATTTCTTCTCTTTTTAGACCAAATAATCCAATATTCTGCAATTCCTTAAAATCAAGTAAAATAGCAAAAAGAAATATGATTCTTTAGAAAATAGATAAATGTAATTCGATAAATGTCTATTTTTTAGGTTAAGTGATAGGGTAAATCACTACTTATTTTACCCTTATCAGCAGGTTTTGGAGAAAGTTGCGATTTTAGGGCAAAAACAGAGCAAAAATGTCATATTAGGCGATTTTCGAAGATGGCGTCTAAATCAGACATTATATGGAGCATGCAAAGACCTCACACGAAGTGCACAACATGCGAAATGGCAAAATATCAATAAAATTTGTTAAGTCAAAAACCGTGCGGCATCATCTATGCAGCATGCAGCATAACCCTTAGGCCGCACAATTCGAGGATTGTCCTATTTTGGACTTTCTGATGGGTCTTCTAGAAGAACCTATTTTCCTAACATGCCTTCTAGGAAGAATATGTTTTAGCTATTTTTGGAAGATCATGGGTAAGCTCCATGCCCCTCATGATCACATGATCTCCACTACCTCCACTATCTCCATGATCTCCACTACTACCTCAACCTTATCCACAACCTTATCTACTCAATTTAGAAAGACTATAAATATCCCTCTTGTATTTGGATTTAGTGTGTGTGTTTTAATTGTGTAAGTCCAGACAAGAGTCAAGGGTTCTTCCATCTCTAAAAGGGTTGTATTCTATGTTCTCTTTATTTTATTTATTTTCTTTTTTTTCCCATGGCTTTGATTATTTTATTTGTTTATGTTATGTTTGAGTTTTTTTCTATACTTTGAGTTGTTTTTTTATTAAGTCCTTGCATACATAGTTCTGCCTACTATATGTCAATGTCCTACACATACCAATAGGTGCGTAGTCATTACATCCTAGTGTGAGAAGGATAGTATTGTAAGTACTAACACTTTGGATAATGAGGCTTGGCAGCGGTTCAAAGACTAGTATTAGAATCCAGTGAGCTCTTTTGGCATGATAGCGTAAGTCGTAATTTAGATTATATTAGGAGATACTTAGTTTAAGTAGGATCTTTGGGATATTTTAATTGTGGGGTAGAATAGGGAATGATCAATTATTTTTGTGTGAGAAGGATAATTACATGCATAGAATACTTAGAATTGATAACCCAAAAGTAGATCAAAAGATCAAAAAACCTTTCAAAATGTATAAGTAAATATTTTGAATATCCTGCGAGTAGTGATAGTACGTATGCGGGGTAATCTGTGGGACAATATATGCCACACATGGTAGTGACAATGCTGTATATGAGGTAGAGTGACGTTTGAATTTATATTTGTATAATTAGAAGAATAGTAAACCTGAACCCTAGAGGCTCTCTATTTATTCTAGCTTAACATTTATATTCAGCACCGCGTCAAAACTATAAAAACCTGTATAAACCAAACAATCTAAACTAGTGAAAATTGTTAATAATCTAATACACTATTATGTGGATCGACACTCTAATCTATAATACGTGGTAGGATTATGCGCTTATAATCCGATAACAAGTAGAAATTAGAGTTAAAATGTATATTAATTTATACTAAAAGTAGTAGTCACGATTTGACTCATCAAATATCAAAGTGAACTGATCACACTGCAAGTTATGTTAAATTTTATGATAGAAACTTAACTTAAAATTAACTTAATTTATTAAAATTAAATGTTGCTAGTTTAATTATTGTTGTTAATTAATTCTTGTATTAGTAAGTTGTGTTTTTTTAATTAATTTTAATCTTTGGACTTGTTTAAATTATGTTTGTTTTATTATATTATTAAATTGTATTTGTTTAATTGTACTTCTTTAGTAAAGTTTAATAGTCCAAATAAATTGTATATATGTATAATTAATGATTAGTGGTGGTGATTAAACAAAAATTTGAAAAAAGAAAATAAAAAGAAATAGTTTATATGATTAGCTGGAATTTTGAGAGAAGAAAAAACAAAACAAAAAAAATGAAAAGTCGTGAGTTCTAGCTTTTGAGAAAAAAGAACGGAGCTTGGAGTAGATTTTATTTTCCCTACAAACAATAAGGAAGTAAATAAGAAAATAACATTTGAGGATTTGAAAATAAGTTTTACTATGAAGCTTCCGAAAAATTCATAAATAAAGGTATCAAAAAAATTTAAAATATCTAACAAAATCTATGAGAACTACTGTGGTGACAGGGCCTTAATATTATAGTTTTGGTTGAGAGTAGGGCAACACAAAAAGTTTGCATAATTCGATTTGAAATTAGTTCATTCTGAAACAAATTAAATCAGTTTGGTTCAAATCTTATTCAAATCAAACTCAAACTGGATATAATTTGTTCAAAATTGATCCGCGAACTAATTAAGTTAGAATCTCAAATAATGCAACTAATGGATTCAACCATCAATCTTTAATAATGTAGGAACCAAACTCATATCAGAGTTCATAATTGTTAATATAATAGTAACTTATAATAGGAAAATGTTTCGGTAGCATAACAAATTAACAATTAAATAATTTCCATTTGACTAGATCTATGTTGTGATTTTAATCAATCCAGCAGCGTAAAAGGTAAGAGAATCTTGAGCTAATCCATAATCCATCAGTGTGAATTCGTGAAGGGTAAAAGGAAACTGTGTGAATTTTGT
Source organism: Carex rostrata (assembly GCF_964058835.1). Taxonomy (NCBI): domain Eukaryota; kingdom Viridiplantae; phylum Streptophyta; class Magnoliopsida; order Poales; family Cyperaceae; genus Carex; species Carex rostrata. Next base: position 966,734 of record NC_135931.1, on the reverse strand, counting down.
TTCGCGAGAAGAAAACTAATGCATATACCAGTATAACTAGGGATACTAAAAAAAATGTAGTTCATAATTTGGTTGACTTCGATTCGAAAAATTTGTAGATTGCAATTAGTTCGATTCGAAATTAGTTCGTTCTAAAATAAATCAAACCAGTTCAATTCAAATCTTATTCAAACTAAGATAAGTTCGATTTGATTCGTTTGCAGCCTAGTTGAGACCCAACCGTACCAAATTTTGGGGTCAAAGCTGGTAATATAAGAGTAAGGCTACGGTACTATGGGTTGCATAGAGGGGTCTCTATGCAACGGCTCAATATTCGAGTTTTCAAAATCCTAACGGTCAATCCAAACTGTTCAACATGATCTCCATATGAATATGTACTTGCAAACCAAATTTTATATTTTTTAGAATTTTTTTACTATTTTTTAGATTGGTAAAAAATCAAATATCTGAATGGTACATAATTTTTTAAATTAAGTGATTTTCTATCTATCTAAAAAAATAGTAAAAAAATTTAAAATTTAATTTACAAGTACATATTCATATAAAAATCATGTTAAACGGTTCGAATCGACTGTTAAAATTTTAAAAACTCAAATATTAAGCCGTTACATAGAGGGCAACCCATCGTAGCCTTACTCATATTTCTTTGTTCTTTCTTTCCAAACAACTTCAAAAAAGTCGATAGCAAGCAATTTGAGCACAATTTTCACGAGATAATATTGCATGTATAAAGCTGCCATCCGAAGTCCCTGTCCTAACTTTTTTTTTTTTGTTGTGGTCCTGTGATATAAAGGTCTTATTTGTGGATACCAAGAAAGATATGCGAATTTATATCACCTTTTTCTTTTTGCCGATTATAATTAAAATAATCAAGGAGCATCTATGGTACAAAAGGATTTGATATTTTTTAATTTTAAAGTCTAAATATTCAATTCGAACCATTTAACATGATCTTCATACTAAAGTGTATTTCGATAACAAATTTTAGAATTTTTAGAATTTTTTTACTAATTATTTAGAGAAGTACAAAATCACTATTTTTGAATGGTGCAAAATCTTCTAAAAACAATTATTTTGTACATATCGTAAAAAAGTGAAAATAATAAATAAAATTTTGTATCCAAGCACATTTTAATATGAAGATCATATTAAACAGTTCACATCGATTGTTTAAACTTTGAAAATAGAGATAATAATGTTGCATCATAAATGTATAATAGAGCACAAAATCAATAAAATATTTTAATCCTACTCTAAATCGACTGTTTAACTATTAAATCCACCGATGACGGTTTCTTTCTCCAATGTTCTCCTTGTACATTTTTATAGCGTTTTCTGCGATCACAATCGTTAATTTTTCATATATAAAATTTTAACATTAATTTGATAAAAGACAAAGCTAAAAATTCCAATGCCACAAGTTTTTGGCGTCACAAAATGTCATAATCACACTTCTTCATTTATTTATGTTTAATTTTAAAATACAAATATCTAATTCAATCTGTTGATCTTGTTCAATTTTAATAAAGATGTTTTCACGTGTAACTTTATATTTTTTTGGAATCATTTTTTTAACATCTTGATTTTGTATAAATTGATCTTTAAAAATCATAAAATTTTGTATCTATGAATCTCTCCCACAAATAAACAAGATCAATTTTGGACTAAACATTGAAATGTCGAAATATTAATATTTTTTTTATATTTTGTGACACCATAAACTTATGGCACTGAAGTATTACTAAAAAATAAAGAGAAATTATCTGGTCCCGCTTTTAGTCCACTAAAAATCTCCTAACCTGCTTTTTTTACTTTTGAACTTCTGTAACACTTTTATTTTTTTTTTATCAAATTTAACATTTTTTGCACGCATACTTATATGTTAGATATAAAAATATTTAATATGTTATATATTAACATTTGCACTGTAACACTTACATCACAAATAAATATATATATATATATATATATATATATATATATATATATATATATATCATTTTCTCTTTCTCATCATTTCCCCACCTTAGAGAAGGTTTTTTTTTTCTCTCTGTTCAATCTTGCACATATTTCTAACGATATATAAGTAATTTAACAAATCTAAACTACGAACATCTTGGACTCGATTTTCTCTTTCAAATAAAATATATATTGAAGTACTTTCGGATTTTAGTCGCTCCGTTTTTTTTTCTTGATATGCAATGTATAAAGACTTACTATACTAGATATAAATACTTGAAAATCTAACTATTTAGACTTAAAAGCTCAAGTGTAAAATTTAAAAGCATATATGTATAATGAGTATGGTTAAAATACACCATTGGTTTTGTGTTCTAATCCCAACCATATCTCACATCTTTATCTCATTTTTCAAAGTTCAAATAGTCGATCCAAACCACTCAATATAATATCCATATTAAAATGTGCTTAAAGACCAATTTTATATTTTTTGGAAAAAAATACTATTTTTTAAATATGTACAAAATCACTTTGATATGTTAGATATAAATGCTTGATATGTTATGTATAAATACTTGATATTTTTTTGGACATGATGAAAAGTTTAAAATCAATGTTATGTATAATGTATCAACACTTGCATGTATATGTATGTTCGGTTTTTAGAAAGACTTAATATGTTAAGTATAAATACTTGAAATGTTATATATTAACACTTGCACGACAACTGTAAATTCGTTGGTGATTTTTTAGAAAGTAGTTCTGATAAAAAATAGTTAGAGTTGGAGGATTTATAGAGTATATTTTTGTCACACCCCGAGACAACCCGCCACGTATTTATACGTAAGGCGTGTGCACATCACATACATTATCAATAATAAATATTCATGCAATATTTACAAGTCAAACAAAGTCTTTTAACATCACCAATAGTTCAAACACATAACATACATTTAACATGAGTTCAAGACAAACATGGCAAAGAAATCGATAATTGCCACGTCAGTCAATGTATCCACTTTCAAAGAGATAATTAAAGTTTAACTAAAAGGAAAATAAAAAGTCATCTGCTCGTTGACTTCCTGATCCGCATCCCTTCTATTCGTGCTCCTCGTCGGTTTCATCATTTCCTGGAACCCACATAAAAGTGGAACGGGTGAGAGATCGAACAGTCTCTCAGTACGGGATTCAGTTCCAGTCACGGAGTTTGTCAAATTTACTTATTAACACAAAAAGATATTAAAATTATATCCTCACATGCTATATTACTAAAGCATATTTAAAACACACACACACACACAAACAGACAAGCACACACACACTTTTTTAGTTATCTTTCATGTTTTTAACTGCCTCACCAGGGGGACTCAAACCCCACCAGATCTTGGTTGTGCCACTAGACGGGGACTCTAACCACCGCTAGATCTTCTTTGCCTCACCAAGGGGACTCGAACCATCCCAGATATTGGCGTCTCACTAGGGGGACTCGAACCACCACTAGTTCAACTGTGTCACTCAACGGGGACTCGAACCACCGCAAGATATTGACCCGTGACGGGAAGTCCAACCAACGTCACGTTAACGAGAGGTCCAGTCGAATACTAGACCCAATGTATACATTCCAACACACGTTCAACGCATATTGGCCCCTGTTCTTTAACTTATCCGTTACATTCCATATTCGCTTCATTAATCACACCAGCGTCACACTCAACACAACACATCCTATAAGTCTCTTGATCAAACGAACAATCCTATCCTAGTAAATCTAAACAAAGCCAAAGGGATTGTTCGATTCAACATGCATAATTTCCTAAATAAATAGATGTAAACAAAACGGTAAGTAACAATTTGACAATGTCCAGGAAACCCGTACCTGTTATCGTGGGGCAGTTCGTTGTTGTCTCTATTGTTTTTCCTTACTTTGACACTCAAACCTAGACCACGGAACATGATTTCTAAATTAATATTTATTCAAGTTTCTAATTAAAAATAATAATATTTGTTTAAGTTTATGATCTGTGTAAAATTCAGAAATCCACGTGAAATCCAGAAATATAATCTTTACCCTGAAATAAGACAATTATACAAATTGTTTTTCATGAAAAATATAATTTAATCATTTGTAAGGATTTAGAACTAGACTTCTTACTATAAAATAATTCTAGGGTCATCGCTAAATAAAATCTCAAGATTCTTTGATAAAAAGATAACCCTTTAATTAAAATAGTAGATGCAATTCTCTGACAATCGAAATCATTATACGATTTATAAAATTTATTCGGTGAAAAGTAAGGTGTTCTTATATGATTTTTTAAAAAAAATGATGAATAGACATATTCTGATTTGTAAAACCTACTCAATTTATTTTACCTATAAACTCATCAAGCATCCAAAAGTTTGCTTACATTAAATTAATAAAAATAGAAGAATTGATCTTCATGAAATAAACCAAGATACATTGTTTCATGCAATAAATGAACGTAAATTGAAATTCATTAGTGAATTCAATTATTTGTATAAACGTAAATTTCATATTATAATATTACCAAAGAAATATTTGATAATCAATTAAATTTTTATTCGAAAATTACTTTTAACTAATTGACCAGACTTATAAAATTTCAGAAATCAAACTATTAGTCAATAAAACAAATATATATAATTTTCAGAAATCTTATCAACTAAATCAATATAAAAATTATTTAGTCTACTTACTAACAAGAACCTAAGTATAAAATTTGGATACCTTAATGTTTTCATCACTTGATTTTTGGGCCTTTTGGCAAGAAAGATGCGGCTTGGGATTATGAACGAAAGAGGTCTCATTTCTAATTGATATGAAGAAAGCAAAGAGAGAGAGAATGGACAGATGGGATAATTTTAATTATAGGAGCAGTAGTTGAAGAGGCGCTAGTTGAAGAGGCGCTATTTGGAGAGTAGTTATTTTGGAAGTTATTATCTTCAGTACGTACTTAACATATAATAAATCGTGGGTTGCTAAAAATAATATATTAAATCATACCTTGTGTTTTGGAGTAACTTATAAATATACAAACTATTTTAATTAGTGATGCAAATCGGACCACAGAAATTTCTATTCAAGGTGGTCATTTTGGAGTTACTTGTTATTGCTAAATTAGTCGATTTACATGATAGAAAATAAGTATAAAAATATATATATGTTTATGTTGTGCTTTTATTTTAGTACTTCAATTACGTGACGCTAGATTTAAAATATAAATGTTTAATTAGATTGAACTCAATTACTTGGCGTTACATTCCGCCCCCCCCCCCTTTAAAGTGAATTTTGTCCCCAAAATTCCAATAATAAATTGTAGTTAATTTACATTAAAAATATACCTAATTGGTAAATGTTATATTCTTCACTCCTTTAAAAGAATTTTGTCCTCAAAATTCAAACATACGGGTGCGTTTGGATTGGGTTAGAATAGCACTAACCCAGGAATTGCTCCACTATTCTTAAATTGTGTGATCCAAACGTAAAGCTGGGTTTAAGAATAGCTCAAGAAATGTGCTATTCTGCTATTCCAACGAAAAGCTGGATTAGCAAATTTCTCATATGGCTGGGTTAGCAATATTAATAAAATAATAACCTACCCATATTATTTTAGATTAAATATCATATCATAGTCATTTAAATAATAAATATAATATAATATTAGTTTAAATATTATATTAAATAAATATAATACTATATTAGATTAGTATTAAATAAAATATTATATTAAATATAATATAATATTAGTTTAAATATTAAATGTAATACAGTATTAGTTTAAATGTTAAATGTAATATAATATTAGTTTAAATATTAAATGTAATATAATATTAATTTAAATATTAGATTAATAATTAAATAACTATAATATCAAATTAGATTAATATTAAATAAAATATTAATTTAAATATTATATTAGTATTAAATAAATATAATATAATTTTTTTTTAATATTAAATAAATATAATATAATATTTTTTGAATATTAAATGTAATATAATATTACTTTAAATATTAGATTGGTATTAAACTAAATATTAAATTAAATATTAAATTAAAAATAAAATAATATTAGTTTAAATATTAGATTAGTATTAAATTTAATATTAATTTAAAAATAAAATAATATTAGTTTAAATATTAATATAATATAATATTAATTTAAATATTAGATTGAAGTATTATTGAAAAATATGATGCTTTATATATATTTAACAAGTCATTATAAATATAAAAGTTAGTTGAAAAAATAAAAACAAATAAATCATTATTATATTTCTTCCCTTCATTTGCTATTCCTAACATACAATCCAAACAACATTTCTACAAATTCGGAATAGCCAAAGTTAGTGCTATTCTTGAATCCCTTGGATTAGCACTATTCTCAATCACTAATCCAAAAATCGCTATTCTTGAGCTATTCCTTGCATGATCCAAACGCACCCGTACATAAAGCATATAATTTTAATTATACTATAAGCATAAATAATTTTTACTATTTTTTTTTTCAAGGTATCACAATTTTTCTTGGGAGACTAATAATTAGATTTAAAAATAAAATAGATTCACAAATTTAATATTATATTTAGTGTCCATATTACAAAATGGATCCATAATGCTATAATTTTTGTCATGGTTAATTAACCATGAAGCTTTTTTTTAGATCTAACAAAGAAGGCAGCGATCTATCGTTAATACTATAAATAAGCATCGTTTAACACAGCAGCAAACTAGGATCATTTTGAACTCTCATTATCACACATTATACAATGTTTTATTAAATATAATAATAATAACAGTTGGCAATTAATGTGGCCGAACTCAGAAGACATGGGTACACAAACCTAGACCATAATAGTTCAGCCCAAAAAACCAGGTTGGGCCCAATATGACAATTTTCATACCTACTGAATCTGTATGTATCAAGCGGCTTTGATCTAGCATTGGCACTGACAAGAGCATGTCAGATCAGATAAACAAATTTAGGGAACTAGATTGTTATCTTTCTAATTTCATTGTGTAAACAGACAAACAACACTTCTCATCCTTTTAGTTCTTAGTAGCAAAACATGGACTAACTTGTTTTTAATTTTAACAAAACAAAGAACATTGTTTTTAATTCGCAAGCAGTAAGGTGTGAAAATGGTATGTCAAAATCTCTCATTATTAGGCTCTTTAGGAATCATAAAAACAAATTCACAAGCAGTCAGATGTTTTACAACATTACACACTCAATAGTGCAAACCATAAAAACTAATATTATAAAAAAACAACAAAACATGCTATTTACATAAAACAAAAAAAAAATAAAAACACAACAACACCAGCTAAGTTTCTAACAGCCAACTGATTTGCATCCATCCTCATTCCTCCAAACAGCAGCATCAGAATAAATACTTGGAGAGAATAATTTTCACAGTGGGTCTTCACTAACCAAGTCAGTGTTGTATGTGAACTCCGATTGCATCGAGATATAACCCGCTTCGGCCATGAAAACCGACCACCTTCATTTTGGTTGTGCCTGAGGCGAAGTACGTTCCAACCTCTTCACCAAGCGGGCCATATTTTCCCTGATTACTGTAAAGAGATATTGATCTCAAGGCAACCGGCCCCTCATGGGGATTTGTGTTGTAGTAGCCCGTTATGTCGGGTAGTCGAATTTGATCTGTGGAGTGTTAGGCATAGAAAATCATCTTTTAATCTGAGAATTTTAAATTTTTATGTTGGTTGATATGGAACAAAGCACGGCATATTAAGCTCCAATTAGTCATATTAATCTCACATTATTGGCAAATAGTTTTCTTCTAAAAGGAAATGTTCCAGTAATAAGGAGATGATTGTACTAAACAGTCAGAACAAGCAAATGCACTAATCCACTTAACCTTTTATAAAGAAGATTTGATTAAGAAAATTGCCAATGTTTAGGAGGTATATATGCATGTATAGATCAATCATTTTTTTTTTTTCAGTTGCATTGGCAAGCACCGTGTAAAATGGTTTTCACTTACTCTATGACAGAATTCTCCGGTGCCTCCATGTCTTGAAGACCATACAGATTGGCCGCTGTGATCATACTCGATTTGAATGGAGTGGATAAACTTGCCTCTTGTAATTAATATTTGCTTAATTCCTGTGTAAACCCCGTCATCCCATGGCCGACAGTCATCTTCTTTCAGCACACCAAAAGTCACCTGAAAAACATGTCCAGTAGCTCCAAGTTGAAGTCGGCGTAATAAAAAATATTAAACTTTGGAATTTTTATGAGAAGATTTCTTTTGGAATTTTTCTCTAGTTATAACCAATCACCTCATATCCTCCCTTTCTCAGTACAAGAGAAAACTTGTTGGAGTCGCTTGAAATATCACGTGAAATCTGTCTTTGATCTGTACCAGTACCACCAATTGTTTGTTGTGAAATCTTTCTTTGATCTGTACCACCGATTACTTCTTGTGAAATCTGTCTTTGATCTGTACCACCAATTACTTGTTGTGAAAAATGTATTTGATCTGTACCACCGATTAATTGCTGTGAAATCTGTCTTGGATCTGTACCACTTATTAATTGTTGTGAAATCTGTCTTTGATCTGTACCACCGATTACTTGTTGCGCCAAGACCTTTCTCTCCAGGACATGAACCCCGATACTATCTATGTACCAACCCTCGCGGCCATGTAAACCAACCACCCGACCCTCAGTCAAGCAAGATGAGAAAAACTTACCATGCTCGTGGCCGTAGGGACCATGTACCATCTTCGTAGTGTGACCATGTACCATCTTCGTAGTGTGAAATGTGAGAGATTTTATCACTGTGGGACCCATCAACATTGTGTGGCCAATATAACCGGTTATGTGTGTTAATATCTCTGTTGGGAAATCAAATTTTATCTACAGCGAAATGTTTGTAAAAACATGATATTAAAATACAGTGTGTAAGAAAAATATTCCGTCTTATAACTAGTCAGTTTTCGATGACAAATGATTCATTTCTTTACTTGTGATGTTTACACAGTGATATTTAGGCGTACGCCTATGTATAAATCACATTTAAAGAAATAAATCATTTGTTTTCACAACCGACAAGTCATAAGACGGAACATTTTTCTTACTCTAACTACATATTTTTATTTTATTTTTAATAAAGGGTAAAATTGGTACTTTCTGAACTGAAAATGAGTTTCTGTTTTGATAGAAAAGAATAGTTTGAGCAAATTTGAGTTTTTTTTATATTAGAAGGGTAATTATGATATTATGAATTTTAGAGGCGATAATACGTAATTTTGAAGTTGTTGAGAGGTATTAATGAAATTCCTCCCATAATTTAAAGTTGAAACCCTTTCTGAAAAAAATATTGTTTCCAAGTTCTCCATCACAAAGAGAATCTATTGTTAACGATGGAAAATTAAAAGAACTACGAACTAGATAAGGAGAATTTGGTTCCTGTATGATGGCTGTTTGAAAAAGGAAGAAAAAAGCTAAAGAGAATTTCTAACCCTTTACTGTTGACTTATCAAAAGAAATTCGGTACCTATTGTAGGTACGGAGGATCTGTATTAAGATCCGTGCCAGAGTTAAAGGAACGCAAATTTTGTTAACTATAACGTAAAAGAAAAAGAAAAAGAAAAATCAAACAAAATATCATATTGCTAAAATTTTAAAAAAATATCTGATTTTGTCAACAGTATGCTTGACCTCTTATTTATCGCTAACAAAAGTTGGCGGTATTCACAAGGCATGATTTTATTTCCGATATATTTTGCTGAAGATTTTAATAGCTAATTGGGTCATAACCGCTTTTCCAGGTATACTCAAAAAAGAAAAATATTTATCTCAATTATTAGAAATTAAAATAATGAAAATTATAAGTCTTTAATCTAGTACTTAATTAGTTAATGAATTTGAATCCAATTAGTTATTTAAATCTAATTTGTTATTTTTTTGCCTCTTCACCCCTGCATTGAGCCCGTCGAAAATTCTAGCAAAAAAATAAATAAATAAATAATGTTTCCACGAACTATCAGAAATTCTTGTGACCCGAAAAAACAAAATAATTTTCTTTTTCATGGAACAAATTTTACTTGCTTGCTGCCAAACTAAAAAGTTTCTAGAAACACCAATTTTATATTCTGAATTTCTCGACCTGCTTTCCTTCTTTGTGTCGATCAGGCCATAAAAATCCTCGAGAACCTGTTCCACATCATTCTCTCACCAAACACAATGTACGAGCCCTCTCTCTCTCAATGTTTGTTTTTTTAAATAATAACACTTGGCAAGTCTAGACAATAATATTTCAGCCAAAAAAATCAGGTTGGGCCTAGTATGACAATTTTCAAATGGGGGCAAATCAGCCTGAATATGTACAGACAACAGCATGCCAGATTCGATAAACAAAATTAGGGAACTAGATTGATTGGTATCTTTCAAATTTCCAGGTGTAAACGGACAAAGAACACTTACTAGCCATTTTAACAAAGCAAATAACAATGTTTTCAATTCTCAAGCGGTAAGGTGAGAAAATGTTATATAAAAAAACTCTCATTATTAGCCTCTAGCTAGGTGTACACGCATTCACGCCATTGACATATAATATGACAATAGATAATTAAAGAAGAATATAATTTTATCAACCCTCCTTGGTTCCTTCTTCAAATCAGAATAAATACTTGGAGAGCATGGATTTCGTAGTGGATCTTCTCTCGCCAAGCCAGTGTTGCATGTGAACTCCAATTGCATCGAGATTTAACCCGCTTCGGCCATGAAACCCAACTACCTTTCCTTCGGTTGTGCCCGAGGTGAAGTACGTCCCGACCTCTTCACCGAACGGGCCATATTTGCCCCGACTACTGTATAGAGATATTGATCTCAAGGCAACAGGCCCCTCATTTGGATTTGTGTTGTAGTAGCCCGTTATGCAATTCAGCACCTCATTCGGGTAGTTGAATTTGATCTGTGGAGTGTTAGGCATAGAAGATCATCTTTTAGTCTGAGACTTTTAGATTTCTAGGTTAGTCGATATGGAACAAAGCACCACATTTTAAGCTCAAATTATTCATACTAAACTCACATTATTGGTAAATAGTTTTGTTCTAAAAGGAAAATGTTCCCGTAATAAGGAGATGCTAGTACTAAACAATCTTAACAGGCAAATGCTGAGAGTTAAAAGTCAGGGCTCTTATCTACTTAACCTCTTAAAAAGAAGATTTGATTAAGAACATTACCAATGTTTAGAAGGTATATATGCATGTATAGATCAATCTTCTTTTGTTTTCAAACCATATAAAATGATTTTCACTTACTCTATGAGAGAATTCTCCAGTGCCTCCATGTCTTGAAGACCATACAGATTGGCCGCTGCGATCATACTCGATTTGAATGGAATGGATAAACTTGCCTCTTGTAATTAATATTTGCTTAATTCCTGTATAAACCCCGTCATCCCATGCCTTACCGCCATCTCCTCCCCATGGCCCCGGCCCTATTGGCACCGGTTCTTTCAGCACACCATAAGTCATCACCTGATCAAAAACATGTCCAGCAGCTCCAAATTGAAAATTGGCATAACAAAAATATTAAACTTTGGAACTTCAATGAGAACATTTGTTTAGATTTTTCTCTCATTATAACCAATCACCTCATCTCCTCCCTTTCTCAGGGCAAGAGCAAACTTGTTGGAATCGCCTGAAATATCACGTGAAATCTGTCTTTGATCTGTACCACCGTTTACTTGTTGCACCAAGACCTTCCCCTCCAGGATATGAACCCCGATACCATCCAAATACCAACCCTCGCGGCCATGAAAACCAACGACCCGACCCTCGGTCAAGCAAGATGAGAAAAACGTACCATACTCGTCGCCATAGGGACCATGTACCGTCTTTGTAGTGTGAAATGTGAGCGATTTTATCACTGTGGGACCCATCAACATTGTGGTGCCGAAATAGCCAGTTATGTGTGTTAATATCTCCGTTGGAAAATCAAATTTTATCTACAGCATAAATGTTTGTAAAAACATCACTACACACATCACGAATAAAAGCAATAACATTGAATTCTTGCAACATCAGCATACCTTGTCAGATATCCCGACTGTACCATTGTACCCGTGCTTATTTCCCCAAACGGCTTGACCATTTCTATCGTACAGAATCTTAATCGAACATATTCCAGAAGCACGTGTCAGATTAATTTGTCTGATGCCGGTGTACATGCCATCATCAAATATCGTACCGCCACTACCGCCCCAAGGGCCATATGTAATAGGAGTCCCAATAGTTATTGATCCACCGTCTCCTATATAACTAGGAAACGATAGCATCTGAAAATGCCGAAATTAAGCCTCGGTTAATTGTCAGTTGTACAATTTCACCTTATTTTTCAGTTTATTTATGATTGAATTAGAATTCATATATCATGACTCTTTTGGGAGATATAACATTGTATATAACATTCTAGACCAATAGGTTTAGAAATGCCTCACTTCTACACAAAAAGAGAAGTACATCAAAAGCAAAATTAAAGTTTCAAAACAAATGCAATATGCTATTACATACTCTATTATGCAAATTTGCAAGAGAACTAGCACCAAATCCTTCACTTGCATAACCATTAGTCACTATTGTATTGTTCTCATAGCTGCTCTTCATACTTACAAAAAAGACTTGAGAGTAAATTGATGCTTTTGATGGATTCAGATTTGAGATTTGGTATGGATAAATTAAAATGTGGCTAGCTAGTTCACAAAAGAAGAGTCTAGTTTTCTCATTAATATAGAAGAGCTATTGCCTATTAGAGTGTTGCATTGCAAAGCAGGAATATTATGTGCACTGTCATTAGTCATTATCAATACTGGAACTTTATTCTAAAGTGATTTTGACAATAAGAAAGCAAGTATTCATAATTTAAACTATTTCTGAAAAAGAAAAAATATACTGTTTCCAAGTTTTCCAAAGAATCTATTGTTAACGATGGAAATTAAAAGAACTACAAACTCCTTTTATATGGAGAATTTGGTTCGTGTATGGTGCTTGTTGTAAAAAGAAGAAAACAAGATAAAGAGAATTTCTAACCAATTGATGGATCACATTTTTGTCTCTGCCGCTTTCATTTCTTCGACTGATGCCAGAAAAATGAACAACGGCATCATTTGGTCTAATTTTTTAGCAGATGAAATTCGTCTAATTTTTGACAAACATTGATGGATTTTAATTCACCTCTCAACAATTCAAACTAAATATATTACTTTTTTTTTTAAATACAGTACCAACCAACACTTGACTCTTGATTAGTGGAAATAAATTCTGCCAACTGTAACTAAGTGTAAGTAGCAATTTATACCTCTCTTGATAATTGTTATATTTATAACTGAGGAAGAATCCCTGACACTTTTTTATATTGACAATCTTAATAATATTCATAAGTAAATTAAAATTAAATATTATATGCATAATTTATATTATTCACATGTCATGTCAATAAAAAACGAAGAGGGTTCAAATGCCTTTATTTTATGTGCCTCCATCATGTCTCCATTTTTAATTTTCCAATAACATAAATTTAAACTTATATGTCAAAATAAAATTGTTAGATGTGATATATATATTATTTTCTCTACATACACATAAAAAATTTATTAATTTTCGGTTTTATTTTTATATGAATCGATAAGTTGAAAATCAACGTTCATAATTTATCTCTATCAATGTATTTTTGCAAGCTCTTGATATCGATCAAGACAGTCAAAATATCATAATATTTTATATGTGCATAGTGAAAATAATATAGATCAAATCGAATGATTTTATTTTGATATTTGAGTTTTAAATTTTAGTTTATTAATGTTTAAAAAATGAAGACACATTTGAGTTTTAAATTTTAGTTTATTAATGTTTAAAAAATGAAGGCACAATGGATACGCAAAAAATAGAGACATTTGAACACTCATTAAAAATAATGAAATGTAATACATATTTCATTATGCATCAAGTGACTTAAATTTCGACAGTCTAAAGTTAACCGTCTTTAGTGCATCATTAAACAATTCTTGAATTACATAAAATTTAATTTTAAGATTGTCCATGACCAATATCATATTTATATATTTGCTTTTTTATTTATAATTTTATTGGAACTTTTTGAAAAATAATTGTCAGTAAAATAGGAATGAGATCCGGTGCTTTTCTTTCCATATTATTCCCGTGCTCTTCTCTCTATCTCTCTCCTCTTACTTTGGGGCCCACGTAATTTACTTTCTCTCTCTTCTCTTCTTTGAAGAAAGATATAGAGAGAAAATGGAGAGCAGCCGACAGCTTTTAAAAGCTACTAAGAAAAGCAGCGGATATGGATCCAATAAAATAAACATTGTTCGGTTATCCCACCTGATTGTAATTTGAAAGCTTCCACATTTTAGTTTCATATACTTCGGACAAAAATGCGCAAAACCAGAAACTAAATAAATGTCATGGATACACACACAGCTTCGCCATCATCTCAAATACACATACAATTATAAATGAAGTAATTCACTAAATTATCTATATACAAATTTGGCCATAAAAGACCAATTACAACTAGAGTCCATGAATAAGAAAAAACAAAAGAGTAAATCATTTAACCTACAATGTTCTAACAACCGTTTGGACCATGTATTAGCCTTTTGCAACTTGCACCACCACTGAAAGATTGAATCTTAATTCAATACCTTCGGAACCTGACAAGACACGCAACATGGTACCACCAATTTCTTGAGCCCAATTACCTCCCAATTATTCATTCACAAACGCCTTCAGTGAAAATGGTGGATGTGAATCCTGTTATAGTGGGGAAAAGAAGTGTGTGAAATTGATTACCTCATATACATCAGAAGAAGAAAAAGGAAAGAAAACAACAATAAGAGATGTTCACCTTGTCAAACTCATGAAGATATTGTCTAACCACAGTTGCTTGTTGTGCTAACCTTTCCAGTTCCGAATGGGCAGGCATGTTAGAATGCTCTAATGAAGGTTAAATTGTCACAGGATAAACATAGGAAAAATAGAGGCTAAGTTTATGGTCCAAATAGTAAATAGAGAAGGAAATATCAGATGCATATAAAGAGAAGTAAAAGCATACAAATGATAAATTGAAGTATATAGGATGTTACATGTTACATTTACCTCAAAATAATGAGTGAAAAATAATAACTACTATGTACCTAAAATAGCTTGATTGAGACCATCAGCAACACTCTGACGGTATTCTAAACTCAACAAATGGAACATAGGTGATTTCTCTGGGTCTTCGTACGCCATTAATGCCATCACATCCTATTTATTTTTCATGTTAGAAGAAATACATAATGTGATAATTAAAGTAATATATGGCTATCATCACAACCAAACCAATTAAATATTTCCATTGGATTTTTAGTACGATATTTTTGGAGCTTAGAAATCAACCCCTGCACCCTGGTCAATAGAATGTGAAAGGCAACCCGTAGTAGTTGACCAGATACCAAACTTGTCTGCCTGGTACCTTTATGTACCGATATGATCGGTAAAGTATACAAACATTGGAAATGTACCTCCATTTTCTCAATATACTTTTGAACCTTTCCAAAGCCAATCAACTTCTTTTGACCGAACTCCAAGGCCTCACCACTGGATTAGAGAAAATATAAGCATAACCAAAGAACATGAATCCTTCCATAATAAAATTGTAAAATAGCCAATTCCTCACCATTTTCGAGTGCGGATAAGATCAATAAAATGAAGAGTTAAAAGGTCAAAGTGCAAATCCATGTTTGACTCAAGTAATTTTGGTGCCAGCTGCTCTGTCATTTCTATAGCATCTAATACCTTCCCCTCTTGCACATGTTGTAAAATCACTGAAAAAGAACATTCCAATGCCCAATTATAAAATTCAAAGGAAGGTATCTGGAAGAATATATCACAATCATTACTCCTGAAAACCCTAGAACATTTTAGGACTTCCCATTGTTGATATTGATTTTTCACTTAATACTTATGTAGACTATTTACTACTTTATATAAAATGCATTATCCGGTTCTTTTTTTAATCTTCATTCATCTTCAGCCAGAGGACGCACTTTTATTTGCTGAAGTAATCAGAAAAAGGATGGTAATAAGAGAACAGATCAATTACCAGGTAAGTAGGTTATCATCATCCAACCCTACTGTTCTTCAAAAAACAAAGTCTCAGTGGACCTTAGTTGGAACATATGCTAGTGTGCTGAAAATCAACACTATCTACTGTAATTCTCAACTCTATTATAGGTATCCTGAAGTACTTAAATTTAACAATAGGAATGCTAACTGCTTATGTCGTGTTGCCAGGCTAATTACTCATTTGATAAAACCATAAAGAGAGAAATGTTGCACATATACATCACATACACAATGTACTCTTTCTACTTTACCAAAACTGTCAACCTTTTCCTACATTTACAGAAGAAAGTATAACCACTTTAAAAGTTCTTATACTTTTCTTTTTCTTTCAGAAAACCACAAAAGAAAACCCTAATTATCTTAACAGAGTACATTCTAATAAACTAACTATAGGGACTTACGCTTCCTTGTGTCCATGTCCAACATAGGTTCACTAGAGTTCTTTATTCCTGCAGTGGAGAGAAATGCATTGGCCGTCTCTTTATAACAATTATGCACCAGATATGACCACACAATGTTCCGCACATCATCATCGCAAAGATTCTGTAATTGGCTCAGTATCATCAAAAAAATTTCAGAAATAAAAAAAAAAACAAGGAGAAAGCCTGAGAGTAGCTAGGTTTTCTTAAGCCTTGTTAACAACACTATGACTGTCAAAAAGGATTTCAGATTCAGTCTCAGATAAGCAATAGCAAGGTTAACTTTGAAATCTGTCTCATTGGCTCAATTTAGGAGGTACTAGTAACAACAATATAGGTCAAATTTGGAACTGCAAAGCAGCTCCACAAATTAGAGCTTGTGTGGTGTTGACCACAAAGGTTAAGATTTTGGCAAAAGACATTTAGCTGAAATAAATATGGTATAGGCACCCTAATTATCCAATTTATTGTCAGGTGGATCTATTGATAAACTTTTTTAATAGATATGGTATAGGCACCCTAATTATCTAATTTATCGTCAGGTGGATCTATTGATCAACTTTTTATGGTACGTGCAGCTTACCAGCCCATTCCGTTCTAGTTTATGAACTATGGCAATTTACTGACAATTCAGAGGTAATAGGGGCCGTTGTTTTGAAAAAATGTTATGTGTCACTTATTTGGGAGGAAATGAACAGGTTATGTTTTATAGAAGGACTAATAATCTCTCTAGTTAAACATCGACAGGAACCATTGTTTTGGAAAATTTGGTTATGTATCAAGTTGTGGGTTATTTGGGCGGAAATGAACAGGTGTTTTATCCAAGGTATACTTAGTAATAGAAGCTTAGAGCTATGAAAGGACTAATAATCTCTCTTAAACATTAATTAGGTATAGATATTGATTGTAAGTGATGACAGGTGTATTTAACAAAGCTGCTACCACTACAGCTGATCCATGCTGAGACAGAAGAGATGATTCTGGTTCAGGGATGAAGTAACAATAGAAGCTGATATGAAGTGTTTAGGAGTTCTGTTCTTTTAAATATCTTAGTTTCAATCAAGTGAGTGTACACGGGCTTTCTATTAATTCAGAGTCAATCCTCATAGATTAGTGGTTTTCTAACAAAGTTGGTTATAGTATGGAATGTTTATTATGGATTTTTATTGGGAAAGTTTGGAGATAGAAGAAGCTTCCAATTATCGTTGTAAAGAAACGCTTGTAGCTGTTTCTAAATATCCAAATTGCTGTCAATTTGTGAGTGTACACAGGCTTTATATTAATTCAGAGTCTATTCTTCACAAGTTATTGGTTTTCTAACAAAGTTGGTTATAGCATGGAATGTTTATTACGGCTTTTGTTGGAAAAGTTTGGAGATCGAAGAAGTTTCCAATTAAGGGAAAGGGTTAATTAGGCTTAATTGTAAACCCTTGTACCTGTTTCTTTTCAATTTGAAACAGGAGCAGGAACCTTCTTTTTTTTTCAAATGAAGAAGATCACAAGGAGAATTGTGCTCCTCAATAGAGAGAAAATTGAAAGTTGAAGTGCTTTATAAATATTCTATCAAGTGGATTCAGAAGTCAGAACCCTAAACTTACCTTGTTTCAATGTTGGTAATTCAAGCACAAAACCAAAACTCGGTTCCTTTCTCCACTGAACAGTAAAAGCCTCAAGCTCAACAAACAAAACATATGTTACTCGATAACAGCTAGAAATTCAACTAAACAGAAGCTGAGTAACTCGAATGCAACAAAATAGAAAATTATTGTTCCAGCGAAATGGAATTTGGCAGCCTCAATTACCAAATTGAGCTAAGATTTAGTTAGAAAGTGGTACGTAATAAAAGTAAACAGAGACGGGAAGGAGACGCACCACTTGCTGGTATTGCTTTGGATCCAAGTCCATCATTGCTCTCTCAAGTCTCAAGAACGAGAGAGCGGGAGAGAGAGGGGAGGGGGGAGCGGGGTGGAAGGAGATCTTGTAAAAAAAAAATTTCTTTTTTTTTTTGTTCCTTTGTTTATTTTGTATATACTTTTTGTTTGTTTGTTTCTTCTTTTATTGGCACTTTGTACATGGTTCGGGTCATTCGGGAGTATCGGCGATGAGACCAGTAAAAAATGGTTTTGTGGGTGAGAGGCAGAGAGGGTGTAAGACTGTAAGGTAATGTAAATGTTGTGTTATCAGTCAAAACCCTAATCTCTAAACAAAAGATGAACCGCTGATGATGAAATGTTGAAACTTCAAAATCAAGGTCATTGAAAAAGCTAAGTTGAGGAGATAGGTAGGTAGATAGGTAGGTAAGTATAATTTTTAAGGGCCTGACTGAAATGAGTACGATACGAATTGAAAGCATTTTCATATTTTTATTATTAAATTATAAAAAAATCTTTATTTATATTAAGTTAACGAAATTTTTTCTACTAGTACTTATCTTATCAAATAAAATAAAAATCAAATAATAAAAATATGTTATTGGCACTTCTATTTGTGCCCTAACTCAAAGCAAAAGAAAGGAAAAAAAATAAACTTTTTTAAAATTAATATTATATCATATATATTGAAATCATAAATACAACTTATATCATATCATCCGTAGGCCTATATAAATTTATATTTATATATATAATTTTACTTTTTATAATTACATATAAATTTATATTTATATATATAATTTTACATTTTATAATTACATATAAGGTAATAGATACAAAATAGTTTTTTTTTATTGTATCTTTATACATTAAGCTAACAAAAATAATTTTATCTATATCTAGAGGCAGAGGCCGAATTTCAAACTATGGGAATCAATTATATATTAGAATTGGTCATATAAATTTTTTATATTGAAAATGAGGATTAATTGATCTTATTCACTCTATATTTGATAAGGTAACGAAAATAAAAATCTTATCCATGTTTGTCTTATATAATACAAAGATAACAGATAAAAATATGTCATTAGCTTACTGGCACCCTACAAAAATAGTAAATTTTTCTTTTTATAATCTTTTTTTCTCGGAAAGGTGTAATAGACTTTTTGTCTCCATATACGGAGAGCTCCCTCGAAAAATATAACAAATAAAGAAGAGTGAGTCTATGGTACTATGCATATCACGGGTTATTACTGTGCTACGGCTCTATATTCGAGTTTTCAAATCCTAACGGTCGATTCGAACCGTTCATCTTGTTCTCCATATTAATATGTATTTGGAGACCAAATTTTATATTTTTTGAAATTTTTTACTATTTTTTTAGATATTTAGAAAATCACTTGATCTGAAAATTCTGGATCATCCAAAAATAGTGATTTTCAATAAATCTAAAAAAAATAATAAAAATATTTCAAAAAATGTAAAATTTGGTCTCCAAACACATATTAATATGGAGAACAAGATGAACGGTTCGGATCGATCGTTAGGATTTGAAAACTCGAATATAGAGCCGTAGCACGGTAACAAATTGTAATATGCATAGTACCATAGACTCACTCAATAAAGAATATTTCCTTGTTTGTTTAACTACATGAAGAAATTCATCTTCCATTTCTCAATTAAACTTACCTCTGAACTACAAGATTTAAGATTGACGCCCTGGATATGGACTAACACCATGTTTGGTTGTGGCCTAAAGGGTGGAATAAGAAGTTTAGGCCTCGTTATTCCACCAAACGTGTCTTAATTGAGTCGGACTAAGATGGCATAAGCCGATCTTTAGGCCGGCCTAAATTAAACCACCTCACATGATGGTTTAATTTTTATTCCACCTCGTGGCCTAACTTGAATGATTATAATAATATTTTATTTGTATATAATTAGTATATTATCATTAATAATTATTATAATAATATCCTTTTATTGATAATTATTATTAATAAATAATTATATAATTATTATGTTATATTGTTAATATATTAAATAATTATTATATAATATTGTAATATATTATAGTTATTATTAATGTATTAATATTGTGTAATTAGTATCTTATTAACGATATATAACTATATAATTAATATGTTATATTGTTAATATATTAAATAATTATTATAATAATATTATAATATTTTATAGTTATTATTAATATATTAATATTATATAATTAGTATCTTATTATTAATAATAATTATTAATATATAAGTATATAATCAATATCCTATATTGTTAATATATTAAATAATTATTATAATAATATTATAATATATTAATATTATATAATTAATATTTTCTTATTCATAATTATTATTAATATGTAATTATATAATTAATATGTTATATTGTTAATATATTAAATAATTATTATAATAATATTACAATATATTATAGTTGCTATTAATATATTAATATTATATAATTAGTATCTTATTATTAATAATTATTATTAATTTATAATTTTATAATTAATAATTAATATTGTTAATATAGAAATTTTTTATTATAATAATAGTATAATATATTATAGTTGTTATTGATATGTTAATATTATATAATTAGTATCTTATTACTAATAATTATTACTAATATATAATTATATAATTAATATTTTATATTGTTAATATATTAAATAATTATTTTAATAAGATTATATAATTAGTATCTTTTTATTAATTATTATTAATTTATAATTATATAATTAGTATTTTATTATTAATAATTATTATATAATTAATATTTTATATTATTAATATATTAAATAAATTTTATAATAATATATAATATATTACAGTTATTATTAAGATGGGGAGGGTTCAAATGCACCCAAATTTTTGTGCACCCAAATGCACCCTATCTTTTAAATTCTTTTTCTCCGTTTTCAAAGTTCAAATAGTCAATCCGAACCGTTAGATGCGATCTATATATTAAGATGTGCTTGGAGACCAAATTTTACATTTTTTGGAATTTGTTTACTATTTATTAAACCACTTTGAAAATCGCTGATCCAATGGTCCAGAAAATGTAAAATCAGCGATTTTTCAAAGTGGCTTAATAAATAGTAAAAAAATTTCAAAAAATGTAAAATTTGGTCTCCAAGCACATCTTAATATATAGATCGCATCTAACGGTTCGGATTGACTATTTGGACTTTGAAAACGGAGAAAAAATATTTGAAAGATAGGGTGCATTTGGGTGCACAAAAATTTGGGTGCATTTGAACCCTCCTCTATTAAGATATTAATATCATATAATTATTATCTTATTATAAATAATTAATCAATTTAGACTTTCAAAACTTTAGTCCTCCACCAATTCTAACCAAACAAGGAATAGTTTAAGCTATGATTTAACTTTAGGCCTCAACCAAACATGAATAATTTAGACTGGCCTAAGTTGGAATAACCAATTTAGGCCTCCTTAGCTTTAGGCCACAACCAAACATGGGGTAAGAGTTTTAAGATCTTATCTCCAATTTAGGTCAAGAAGAACATAAATTATTTATATTCTATATGTATTTGACGGATATAAAAATCATATTCACATGCACAAAAAATTTTGAACAAGTCAAAACTATTTTTCAATAGCTAGTAACAATCTTGATCTTTCACACTCTTTGAAAAATCCTTAAAATACACTTTCACTATTGTGTTAACACACATTTAGTTTTTTTTTTTTTTTTTTCTAAAACTTGTCTAAAAACAGTTGAAAATTATTTAGAAGGTGAAGAATTAGAGACTACATATAATATTCCTGTATATCAGTGTAGTTACAATGGTTCATCTTACTGGTAAATGCTAATACCTGATTCAAGTGCATGCAGCATGATCCAGAAACTAACCAAAGAACAAATGTGAATTTCAAA
Organism: Carex rostrata; assembly: GCF_964058835.1. Taxonomy (NCBI): domain Eukaryota; kingdom Viridiplantae; phylum Streptophyta; class Magnoliopsida; order Poales; family Cyperaceae; genus Carex; species Carex rostrata. Next base: position 944,382 of record NC_135931.1, on the reverse strand, counting down.
AGACAAATATAGGGAAGTACAATAATTATGATACAAACAAACAAATCAAATCAAATTACATATGACTTGTATCACCTTTCCATTTCTCTGACTATCAGAAAGTTTTACTTTTTCCCTGGGATACAGCCATCCGTATCATTTACAAGAAAATTTTCTGTACGACATTTTTGTATGCTAAAAAATACCATCAACCAATCTTTGCACGTTTCCAGACAATAACCATACCCTCTGAATCAGATGAAGCCAGTAAATTCTCACCATGATTCCATGCAACACCTATTACCGGCGCACCATGCCCCTGGATTGGAAAAAAGGCAAAATAATTAAAAAAAAAATGATTTCTCATAAATTGGATTATGAAGTTCGATGGCTTTCACATCATGTAATACTCACCTGCAATTTATTCACACAAGAATGCTTTGGTCGAGTCAAATCATAGAAGTAGACATTTGAATCCTCACTGCCAGAGACTACACAATTCAGGGAGTATAGTAACTTCATTAGTTAAAACAAAAGGACTAGAAAACCAGAAGTAAAAAAAAAAAAAAAACTTCTAATAAGAACATACCAATAAATTCGCCTTTTTCAAGGGAAAGGAGAGGGCAGAAAGAGGAACGAAATTTGTAGATACGGGGAGCTAGTTTCAGACCGCATACAAGTGTCAAATAACCTTGTGCCTCCATTGCAACACTACACAGGACACATCCAGTTAGGAAAAAGAAGATGACCAAATGCAAAATTCCAGAAAATCTCATGTAGTCATGTTGCTCCACACAACATATCATAACCTGGAAGGGTTGTACCAATGTATCTTGCCCAGAGCTCTTCTACAGTTCATGATAATTAAAATTATGAAAAATTACCTGAAAAATGAAAGGTTGCCGTCTTGGGCACATACAAGAAGTACAGGACATCGTGCCACAAGAGAGAAAGTTCGGTACTGTACGGTCGTAATTGCTGCTTTGCCCCTCATGCTTTTGTTCTTGTGTGTTCTGGATATGGAGCCTGTATGCGAGTTCACACTTACAGTATATATGCATCCCTGTATTACATTATGAAATGGATACATGCAATTCAGAATTTTAGCTCCCAGAATTTCTACATCTCGAATTACATCAAAGCTATTTATAAGAATTGAGCCTTTTCAAGGGTTCAAGAAAATATTAAGTAAAATTTTGGGAAGTTGGGAGCAAAGAGCAGTTTTGGCCAAGTCTTACTACTGATTTATGTCCGTACAAGCAGATTCTTCTTTCTATCAAAGCAGCAACAGGGAATTCACATGTGGAAACATAACTTTTTAGGAAGATTATCTAAATTCTAACATATAAAATTGTGAAATTTGCCCAAAGTTAAATATAATGAAAACCTGTAAAAGCAGTACCTGAGCATCACCGGCAAAAATAATCTGCCCAGTGTGATCATTATCCATAGCTGTGATTTCATTATCCAAGTGGAGTTTACTAATTACTCTACCTGTGCTAAAGTTAATCGCCTAGGCACACATGCAATATCAAAATCAAATAAATCAGTAATCCTAATTCCATGGCAAGCTACGACAACAAGTCCGCAGTAGATCATGAATTCAAAAAGGGTGGATAATTTACATTGATTTCTTTGTTTGAATTCCCCACCAGCAGGAAATTGTTGTTAACCTGAGAAATAATGAATAGTGAGTATGAATAGTTAGTTGGGCATCTTTTAAATAAAAAAGGGAATGCAAGTAGCAATACGTATAATAATTTTTGGTTCCCAAAGACTGAAATGTATCTCATGCAAAAAAAGAAAAAACACATATGCTATCTCTTCCTTTGCAGAAAATATCCACCATTATATAAACTTTTCACAGCTTTTGTAAAATTGGGTAAGAAATAAACAAACAAATACAGTTTTGCATCTAATATCCATTTTCTTCAGGGCCAGTTTTAAATTAAGAACATGAGTGTGCCTTTTCATCTCTCTTTGTACAGGTCTCTTATGAAAACATAGATAACTGGTGGCCACTGTTACCAAAAAAATCCCAAGTAACAACTATTATCTTATTGAGTTGCACACAATACCGGATGAAAACGGATGCATAATTGTGAAGAAACCCCATAGACAACTCTTATGCAATTCCCTTTGAAGACATCCCAAACACGCACAGTTTTATCCATTGATGAAGAGGCCAGGTACTGGTTGTTGGATGTAAAATCAAAATCTGTGATGTTGTCAGCATATACTTCATATAGAAAAAGGGAACGGTTTCAAGAGAACAAGAAAGAAAATATTTTCTTTTACATATTAAACTTGTATTAACTCTTATTTTCTTCAACCGATTCACAAGTTTTAACTATATTAAGAAATATCAAGAGGCAACTTCTATTGGATTTTATTTTCCGGAAAGGGCATTACCTGTTTTCAAAGTACATAAGTTATAAAGAGAAGGCTCTTGTGCAATTGGTTGACAATTTTGGGCTTTCTTGGACATTATTAAGCGAAAACAATTAGGCAAAACCAGGGAACATAGCTTACTGACAATGTGTATCATCTGAGTACCAGTCCACTGCACCACTGAAGCAGTTATGCCGATCTAATTTTATGTTCTTTATGTTTGATTCTTCGTTGTACATGAAAATTAAAATGACCAAAACATGGCTGGGCTCCTCTTTTATTATGTACATCTTCAATTTACTATACCTAATCTTTCTAATATATAATTAGACCATTTTCTGTCACTCTAACTTTATGCTTATAATCACAGAGGTGCTTTTCTGACCTTACTTTTTGAAAATTTAATTTATCAATGATCAAAGTCTACCTGTGATATCCTTGGTGTGGCCCTTTAGCTGATGAAGAACTGATGCTGGTTCTGAAACTTGACAAATTGTCAGACTGCCATCAGATGCACCATAGGCAAGCAGATCCGAGCTCATATACCCAAATTTCAATATTGTCACTGTAAATATTAATCAGCACAATCCAGATTATATATCCTATTTAAAAAAAAATCTGGAGCAATGGAAACAGAATATGCAATCCTGGAAAGCGTCTGAAATATGACAAGCATTACCATTTTGCAATCTTTATATGCTATTCATTGTACCATTTTGAATAAGATGAGAGAATGTTAAAACCAGTATTAACAAGTTCAGTACAGAAGAACACCTGAGAATTTACAGTTGTCAAAAATGCAATGCATTCCAATGAACGAATAAGCAGGCTCCCCTAATCGAAATTGACGTTCAGAATCGCTCGCTGTTGAGCTGAAGCTGATCCGATGGCTCACACCTAAACTATTAGTCCTTAAATCCTACAATATTTCACTGAAGTCAGAATTGATTCCCACAAGGCACATCAATATTGCTATCCTATTTACTAGTGGTACTATACCATTATCACACTTGTTTGTTGCATCACCTTAGCACTCAGTTTAATCATTTTATATAACATTTGATTTTTCTTTCGGTGATAATTAAAAAATAAGATTATATAATTAATGTATAAAGTTAGGAATTACCAACCCTGCTAGAATTGAAGCTGTCTGTCTCAAACAAATTTCGACCACTACTGCAAAAACACAAGAAATTTAACATTGCAAACCTAGAAGAAAAAAGTATGTGGAAAAATTATAAGTTAAATGTAAGACCAATAAAAATTTATTATTAACCACCTGTGACCAGGAGTGCTTGGCTGACTAGTATCTCTAGGTCTTCTGATAAAGTTCCGGTATGCCACGTATCCTCTACCATTGCACCTCCAATCCTTCAGTCATAAAAGATTAGAAGCTTCACCCAAAAATGGAAAAACTAACATATTCGAACCGGCATAATGAGGCGTCGAGTAAGGCTTAACAAACTTCCAGTAAACAATTTCTATTTTATCAAGCTAGATTAATAAATAAGAAAAGGATAGAATGAGAGATGGAAGCAGTAATACTTTTCTATGGGAAATGGCGGAGGGATTAGATTGCCCTTTACGGAGTAGCAAAACCCGCCTCATGGCAACATAATCGGAATCCTGGTGAGAGATCGGAGGCTGAAGCAAGCAGCAAACGAATTCCAGTTCCAGGTCCATGGCATCAGTAGCTGATCCAGCGACCGCGTCCTGTTGATGCGATTGCGATTGCGATTGCGATTCAATCCCGTCTCCGCATTTAGTTGATGCGGTCGCAGCTGTATGCGATAGCAGCTGAGTGTCTGACTCTGAGTTGAGTTCGTCAACCTTCACTTCCATCGTTAGAGGCTTCCTTGGATCTCGTGATTCTTCTCATCGGAAACCAAGTCCGGGCTCGGGGAGCACCTCAGCAGCATGGATTTTTTTACCAATTTTACTCATAGCCCCTCGGAGCTTACTTTATTTTGTTCTCAGAAAATTATATAATTTTCAAAAAATTAATTGATTTGACATTAGAGCCGAAACATCAAATCAATTTTTTTCAGAGTATATTAGAATTTGAATGTATCAGGTTGTTCACGGTAATTTTTTTTTATTTCTCCACAAGTTACTTTCGAATCAGAATCAATAACTCAGATTCAAAATATTTATATTTTTCTCAAATAACAAACAAAGAAATATTTTAATTTTTCTTACAGTCGCAAAAAATCTGATCTGAAAAATATTAATCCGAGTTATTTGTCGCAATATTTCTAATAAATTCAAATATATAGTATTTCATCTATTTTAAAAAAAATATAAAAATAAAAGAATCATAACATTTTCTATTTAAATAAAATAAAAAATCAGAAAATCATATTTCCGGTAAATAATTTACTGGAAATGGTGTTTTCACAAAATAATTTACCTGAAATACTATTTCCGATAAATATTTTATCAGAAAGAGAAACTTGAATCTGAGAAATTATTTTGCAAATTCAGGCTCTGAATCCAATAAATAATTTTTCGGATTGAATAGATTTCAAAATTTTTGCAAATCGAGTGTAAATTTAGAAATTTGATATCATTTTTGGATTAATAAAAAAAATTCAGCAGATTTGATCTGCACGTAGGGGTGAAAACGGAGCCGGATTATCCGGCGGATATCCGCTCCGTATCCGGATATAATCCGAATCCGGATAATCCGGATTCGGATAATTCCCGGATACGGATTCGGATAATTTTCGGAAATCCATAAAAGATCCGGATACGGATACGGATTCGGAGTCCTAAACGGAGCGGATATCCGGATTATCCGGATTCGGATAATTTGGCCAAACCCATATAAAAGAGAAATAAATATTTGCTATAGGTGGGATTTGAACCCATGTCCTCCCATCTCAATGCCTTAAGACCAAGCTTCAAACCACTACACCACAACATCTTTTGTTACCATACACTTATTTGATATATATATATTATATGAATAGATTATCTTTCATCTCTTATAAGTTCATTAATATTTATATTTAATGTTTTAATTAATATTTGTATTTTAGAAGTTCATATATCTTAATTATCCGACCATTATTCGTTTTATATCCGTATTCGAATCCGTATCCGTGGACTATCCGTTCCGTATCCGTATCCGTTTAAGGCGGATTTGGTTTTGAATTTTGATATCCGTTTACTATCCGTATCCGTATCCGTATCCGCTCATTATCCGACAGATGCGGATATGGTATTAGCATTATCCGCTCCGTATCCGCTCCGTTTTCACCCCTATCTGCACGGATAGTAATTCATGATTTTTTTTCAGAAGTCAACGAATTTGCGCAAAACTATGAGTTCTAGGCAGATTTAATCTGCATGGATGGTAATTCCAGATTTTTTTTTTTTCAGAAGTCGATGGTAAGATGGTAACTAGTGTATTTATACTCGGGCGGGTACGGGTATGGGTATGGCGGGTATAATTTTCAAAAATCATACCCTATCCGTCCTATACCCTTACCCGTGTACCCTTGACGGGTAAGGCGGATACGGATACGGGTAGAGCGGGTACGGTTTTTTTTTTTTTTTTTTTGTTGGTTTTTTTTTGGTTATTTTTTTTTTGCTAGTTTTTTTGTTGGTTTTTTTTTTTTTTTTTTTGCTTTTTTTTTTTCTGGTTTTTTTGTTGGTTTTTTTTTCTTCTGGTTTTTTCCTATTTTTTTCTGGTTTTTTTTGTTGGTTTGGGGGGAAAAAAAATCAGATTTTTTTAATTTTGAAATGGGATGAACAGTGGTTGGGTATACGGGTACTCGGGTAGTCGGGTACGGGTTTAGTCGGGTACGGGTAAACTATGGTAGGGTATGGTCGGATATTGGTCCAAAATAACGGGTCCAGTCCGGTTTTTGCCCGTACCCGCGTACCCGAGTATCCGACCCATACCCGGGCTCGGACACGGGTACCCCGGGCGGCAGGTACGGGCGGGTATGGTCGGGTATACCCGACCCGGGTTTTATTCAAACTCTAATGGTAACTAATTTTTTCGGCTAAATGATTTGTTATTTTTTTTTTCCTAAAAAGAAACATAAAAAATATAGTAGGCCGAAGAAACATGTGAATTAAAAAGTCAATGGCGGAGGCACATGGATTCAGAGCGACACGGTGACACTTTTCCCTTCTGGCCCAAAATAAATATTAAATACGAGACTTCTCTTCTTATTACTTTCTATCAAAATAATAAAAATATTTAACAATCCCTATTTAATTCAATGAGACTTTCTGTCTTAAATAGGCTCTCCTCTAATCGTTATCCCGCGTTGTCAGAGTGTTTAGAGGATTTCGCATAAGAGCGGTAACGACCGTTTAGAAAGCAATCACTAAATCGCACCCGCACTGTACGGGTACGAGAACAGTGACCGTAAGTCGAGTCCGGGCTGGACTCTTGTCGGATAAGGCCCGGTTAGGCCTTGTCTAGTGAGACCCATTTAAGCCTTGTCGGACCGAATTGTTTCCAGATCATGAGCCTTGTTTTATTGGACTTCGGATTGGTCCCAGATGGGGATCCGAATCTCAAATTATTCTTGATTCAAAACTGATTCTGTTAGGACCTTGTGTACATGGTCCTATCATCACCCGCTCTGTCTCCAGCACCATGCATGATCAGCACAATGTGCATATGTGTTTTTTTTTTTTTTTCCTATGGTAAACACTTAGATCTGTCAGAAATGGAACGATCGCAATGAACTGGACTATGAGTGCGCGCGTACTTCCTTTACAAGAGGAGCAGCTATAAACAAGGTTGATCTTTTTCATTTTAATACTTCAAATTATTTTGTGCAGCATAGCATGCCAGCTTCTTAACTATTATAAGATAAATCCTGAAATTCTTCTATTTCATGACCAATGCATCTACCTCGTGATGTTAATTTAACTTCTACAGAATGTAATCTATGTGACAAGTAAACAGCTAGAGGCTTAAGAGATCCAATTAATGAATTTTTTTGTTCAGAATAAATGTAATCGTCGTTGTGCAGAGCTCTCATGTCCAGCGTAAATTGGACACACAAAGGAATTACACATTGCACAGCGTAAATTGATTTTTACAAACTTAAAACCATAGCCAAGGAGTGATTTTTTATTTCTAGTATCCATTTGTCCTCCGGAAAACAGAGCTGATGTAACTTATGCAGTGAGAGTAATAAGTCAATTCATGCATAATTCAAGTGAAGATCACATGAGAGCTGTTACACGTATCTTACGATATCTGAAGGGGACACTCGGCAAAGGAATCAAATTTGAGAAGAATGGACATACAAAGATTGAAGGATATACAGATGCAGATTGGGCAGGAAATATTATTGATAGAAAATCAACATCGGGTTACTTTATTTTCGTTGGAGGGAAACTTGATAATATGGAGAAGTAAGAAACAAAATGTAGTCGTCTTATCTAGTGCTGAAGTCGAATTTAGAGGCATGGTGAAAGAGATTTGCGAACTATTATGGCTACGAAAAATGATCAATAAATTAGAATTGGGAACGGAAAATGAGATGAAGTTGTATTGTGACAATAAGACTGCAATTAACGTTCCAAATAATTCAGTGCAACATGACAGGACAGAACATATAGAGGTAGATAGACACTTTATTAAATAAAAAGTTAATTCTCACATTATTTCTCTTCTATTTGTTAGATCAACAGAACAAGTGGCTGATGTTTTAACTAAGGCGGTAGCGACTAAACCATTTGAAAAAATGCTGGAGAAGATCAGAATGGTTTTTTAAGATTACTCAAAGGCATGGTAAATTTACTTTTATTCACTGTTCTACACTAAATTAAATCATCCTGCTATTATTTTGGAAAGGCAGAACTCAAACAACAATTCTTGTTCATGCTACATTTGAGGAATCATCAGTCCGAAGCCAAAATCGGTTTGTAAACCACATCGAGTCAGCCATGACCTTCTCTCCGTCTTGATTGCGGTGCCATGTGTAGTAAGCATGTGTTTTATTCTTTATATCAAATATTGCATGACCAAAGCTTGCCTCTCTAAAAGCTGAGTAGCTCGGCTGTGGTTCTGTCATGCTACATTTAAATTAACCAAAAAAATGAATCAATTTTTTAATTTTACAAAAGGGAATCACATAAAAAAAAAAGGGAAATTGAAGTGCATACTTGCTTGCAAGTCCTTCTATATTTCCACCGTCTCCAATTGTGATATAAACAGGAGCATCCTGGTTTGGCACCGGAGTGCATTTTCCATTTATAATATTATATGCTGTGTTTGATATCCTATGCTGAAATTTAAACAAATGAAAATTAAGTAGATTGCATCTCTTTTTTCTGAAACCAATGAGCCAAAAGCCGCATATATTTAAATTATTGTCTAATTTGTGCGATCAAAATTGATACTGGATAAGAGATCCTAGTATAAGAATACTGGTATTTTTTTGTACAGTATGAGCAGATACAAGTAGAATATATCCTTGAAATAAACACTTACACTTCGTTCGTAGGCATGGACATGACCAGCAAAAACCACGTCAACTTTGTATTGCACAAACCATTCTTCATACATAACACGCATGGTCTCTCCTTCCATGTAGTGATAGTTGTAGCTGTTGTACCATGGTGAGTGCATCAGAACAATGAGCCATGGTGTTTCGCTTCTGTTCACTTTTGGCAACTCCTCATATAGCCACTGGTATTGCGGTGTGTACTTCCCTGAGAAAAAATAAAAGGAAAAAAAAAATTAATGCATAAAACATAATGGACAAGACACAAGAATCTAAAACTTTATAAAGTATAAACAACAAGATATTGATGAATTTAATTAAAAAAAAAAAATAGTTGATCTTAGTGATCAGTACTGTAAAGACTGTGCCCAGTACTGGTCAAAATGATTTGGATTTGAATTTTGTTAACAATATCCCCCTAATTTATGTGATTTTAAATTTTTTGATCAAATACAGAACACAAACAGTAGAATAACTCGGTAACAAACTGTCGAGTACTGGCTATCACATTTCCCAATTCCCAACAAGATAGCACGATTAATATAATAACATAAAATTATGATGGTTTGCTAGGGTATTTATGTAAAAATGTAGACTTTACAACTCGTACTTGCACAAAAGAAGCTCTTCCCTCCAAACTGATTTTGGGAGATACAATAACTCACACATGTTGAAATAAAATGAAAAAAACAAATAAGATGGAAGCAATTAGGTCTCATACCATATGCAGAGTAGGATGAGAGGACGATGATGTAAGCCGAACCACGTTTTATTGAGTACCAAAAGGGGGCAGTGCTGTTAGAAGCTTTGTATGGTGTATGATAACGATTCGTGAATGGTTTAAATGGAACCATTTCACCCTGCGTATAAAATCATAAAATTTTAGATTCCAGATAAAATATGGGAATATCACCCACCATGCCATGCCTAATTCATTCAGAATACCCAAAACACCAATGCTGTTGCTCCGTAAATATTGAGATGTTTATCCAGGACAGTAGTTCCGAAGAAAAGGAAATAAAGAGGTTGAATTTTTTATCCTTCAAATCGAGAGGTTGAATCTTTTACTCCTCTCCATTCACCTCCTCTATGCAACTCAAGAGGACACTCTTAAGAAAAATGGTGAATTTGGTGTATGATAAGTGATGCAAGAAAATTGTCCACAAAAAATAGATTTATATATACTGACAAGTTCAGGTGCGAAATCAAGCTCGTGATTGCCCGCTGTCCAGATCCAGGGTTGGTAAGCAGTGCTCCTCTCAACGAAGCGACCCCATGAGTCCCACCTCCGGTTGTCATGATCTGAGTAGTGGTCAGCATATGATAGGTCCCCCACAAAGAGCACGGCTTCAGCGTCCATGTTTGACTCGTAATGCGATAGCGTTATGTTTGAATCATAGGTCTGGCCAAGATCGCCTTTTCATTTTGAAAGGAAAAAAAAACATAAAAGGAAATTGTGCAAATGATTAAACTCAGGATATGACTGCTCATGTGGTGTTTGTATATGTGTGTGTGTGTGTGTGTGTAAGAGTGAAATACAGAAACAATGAGAATACCAATGAGTCCGAAAGTGTACGGTACATCTGGACCTACTTGAGGAGGTGTCTTAAACCAGAATTTCCGCACTGTTTGCCCAACACCGACAGCATAATAGTACTTTGTGTCATACTGAAACCAAATTGAAAAAAGAATAATTAGTGAACTTCTCAATCATTTCAAGTTTCAAAAGAAGGAAACATTCATTTTGCCAATTAAAACCTCATACAACCTTTCACTCAAAAACTCAATTTATTTTTACAGAAATTAAAGAGCATAATTGAGCCTTGGGATTATATGGTATAATCATATTAGTATATTTGAAACTTTTTTTGGGGGTGCAAGAAAATTTTCCTTTGTACCACATATAAAAATTAAGAGATCTCATACCTTCAAATGTTTAAGTGTGGCATGGTGAATGAAACCTGATGTGTAATTGTAGTACTTGTACTGTCCATGCTTTCCTTTGGCTGACTTGTCGAGCTTGTCTTCGGAAGTTCCATAGAGAACCGTACTTGAACCGGGCTCAGTTGGTGTTACCCATGACACAATCACAGCATTACCATTGAGGTCACCTTGTGTAATATGCACCTTTCAAAGAGGAGGAAATAAGATATGCAATTTGCACATGAGAAAATATACAAAGAAAATAAAACCTCATCACCTAGCATTTTATAAAATAACCTTTTTTTTCAAATCATCAAACAAAATACTTCTCTTCTAAAATCTTTTATATGCTACATATATATTTTTTTTTCTTAATAAAGATTAAAATGGGTACTTTATAAATTTAAATTGAGTTTTAATAGAAAACACAATAAAATGTATATATTTGTGAGTTTTTTTAATATAGAAGGGTAACTTGGAGGGTAAAATATAATTTCAAAGTTTTTTAGTGTACATGAAATTTATTTTCTTTGACAATTTTGACCAAGATTACAAACACGATCGACATTTATCATGTCAAAATAATTATACTTGATTTATGTTCTTTTGTTCCTCAAGCGATTTGAATTTTGAATATCTTAAAATAATCTATTGGCAAACGTTAAGTAAATAATTTTTTTACCTTAGATAAGTGCGTAAACTTTGACGACCGTTTGATTTTGATTTTAGGCGAATGAAGCGCTCGGCCAACCACAAACGGCCAAACCAAAAAAGGCAAATTCAAACAGACTTGTTGCTTTGCTTAGAGTGGCCCCCAATTGGGCGAACACGTATCCTCCGCATTAACTCAAAGGAATCTTTTGAGTTAATGTATCTGGACCATCTGATTTTAAACTGAATCAATTCGACCGTCCGATTTTAACACAGAGACTTTAATATTAGTGCAGATCTTATTTGCACGGATTTTAAAGCAGATCGGATGGTTCAGATATATTAAATCAAAAGATTCCTTTTTGAGTTAATGCAGTGGATACAAATGCCAATTGGGCGACATCCTAGTGTTGTAAAAAACGACCGTTTAAGCTGATTAATTGACTGATTAGTTGTTAGAAGTGACAAAATTATTATAAATTTTTCTAACTAATCAGTTGATTATTTCTGATTATAATCGATTATTCTTAATTATTTCTAATTAATTATTTAGTGGTACTATGTTTTTCCAACGACCGCATACTGTTATTTACAACACTGGTTGCCACCAAATGATCAATTCGGATAAAGATAATTCGTTTACAAGCTTATTAAGATTTTATTATTTTTTATTCGGCTCTATATTTAAAAAAAAAATGAGAACCTAAATACGGAACTATATAATTATAATATCGAATTATTAATCATATGTCTGAAATAAAATGACACAAAAATATAATTAACACAAGTGAAATATAATAACTTTTATATTAGGACAGTATAAATTAAAACTTTACTAAATTAATTTATATGAGTAATTTTAGTTTAATTATTTGAATATACATGATATATAGCTTTGAAAAATCTCAAAACATATTTAGCATCCATTTATCCACTTTTGGAGAGTAAATAACAAACTGTGGTTGAGATTTGTTAAGAGACTGGATATCATTATCAATTTACTTGGAAGTTGTAACAATTTCCAAAGGTATTTCTAATTTAAAATTTTACATTTAGAATATATTATTATCATTAATAAATGGTCATTGATAAAATAACAATAATTAATGTTACCTATTTTTATAAGTCGAATAATACTTTGGTTATGGTAATATGTACATTACACAATGACTAAGTGCTATAGACTCATATTTCTATTTTTAAAGTTTAAATTGTGGATTTAAACCTTTCAATTTAATCTTCATATCAAAATGTAAATGAAGGCTAAATTTTATATTATTATTTAGATTTTCATTAATGTTGTTTTTTTTTAAAAAAAATAGGTTAAAAATCACTTGATTTGAAAATGGTAGACTATCCAAAACCAGTAGTTTTGGATATATTTTGAAAATTTTAGATAAATATATAAAAAATTATAAAATTTAGTATGCGAATATATTATAATGAGGAGGGTTCAAATGCACCCAAATTTTTGTGCACCCAAATGCACCCTATCATTTTTCTCCTTTTTCAAAGTCCGAATAGTCAATCTGAACCGTTAGATGCGATCTATTTATTAAGATGTGCTTGGAGATCAAATTTTTCAGTTTTTGGAATTTTTTTACTATTTATTAAGTCACTTTGAAAAATCACTGATCCAATGGTCCAGAAAATGTAAAATCAGCGATTTTCAAAGTGACTTAATAAATAGTAAAAAAATTCCAAAAAATGTAAAATTTGGTCTCCAAGCACATCTTAATTTATAGATCGCATCTAACGGTTCGGATTGACTATTCGGACTTTGAAAATGAAGAAAAAAAATTTAAAAGATAAGGTGCATTTGGATGCACAAAAATTTGAATGCATTTGAACCCCCCTCATCATAGAGATGATGTTTAATAGTTCCGATGAACTTTTTAACTTGTAAAGATAAAGATATAAATTCACAGCGCACAGGTCGATATATTCGTAGGGGTGTGAACGACGCTTTGTAATATTAAGTCAACAGATTTTCGTGTCCAGATCTTTAAAAATTGCAAAATTATATATATATTTTTTTCATTATGTTGTTTAGAAGCCCAAAATTAGTATGCTAATTTATTATCAAAGATTTGAACGGTCATGAAGTCCCATGCACGGTCAGCGTGCCCTGCCAGTCTACCACCCATTTCTCAGTTCAGTTGTCACCCAAACCCAAACCCAAACCCAAAAATATATATATATATATATATATATATATATATATGAGTAAAGCTAGCGTGTGACATGCTCACCAAGAAAGTTTGGTGAGCATAACTCCAAAAGTATATCGGATCGACGTCAAATGCCAAATCCAAACCGTTGAAATCCATGTACTTCATGAGTGATGCTTATACATGCAAAATTTTGAAAGTTTCGAGTTTATTTGCTACACGGTCAAGTGGTCAAAGAAATAATAAAAATTGAATATATAAAATAACTTATAATAAAATGTTCATTTCTTTGACCACTTGACCGTGTAGCAAATAAAGTCGAAACTTTCAAAATTTTGCATATATATGCATCACTCATGAAGTACATGGATTTCAACGGTTTGGATTTGGCATTTGACGTCGATCCGATATACTTTTGGAGTTATGCTCACCAAACTTTCTTGGTGAGCATGTCACACGCTAGCTTTACTCTATATATATATATATATAGAATTTGGCAAATATGCTATAGGTAGCTAAGAGGTCTCCCGTGCTACGGCTTAATATTCGACTTTTCAAAATCCTAACTGTCGATCCGAACCGTTCATCTTGTTCTCCATATTAATATGTGTTTGGAGACCAAATTTTACATTTTTTGGAAATTTTTTACTATTTTTTAAGATTTATTGAATATCGCTGTTTTTTATGGTCCAGATTTGTCTGAAAAACAGCGATTTTCAATAAATCTAAAAAAATAGTAAAAATTTTTCAAAAAATGTAAAATTTGGTCTCCAAGCACATATTAATATGGAGAACAAGATGAACGGTTCGGATCGACCGTTAGAATTTTTAAAAGTCGAATATTGAGCCGTAGCACGGGAGACCTCTTAACTACCCATAGCACTGTAGCCAAGTCATATATATATATATATATATGAACAGTGTGTACCTGTTGCGGAGCATTGTACCCATCCGGTACGCTGAAAACATCGCTGTCGAAGGGCATATCCTCGGTAGCCTCAAGCTTTCTTCGAAACTTACTTGTAACTCCTTCGCATCTCGATGCAAACGCAACCAAAACCACCATTAAAATAACAAACCTCAAGCTGCGACAACACCCGCTCTGCTTCATCGCTCTCTCTCTCTCTCTCTCTCTCTCTCTCAATGCAGCTTGGGTTTGACTGGATCGGGCTGGCTGGGTTTAATTTATAAATACACGGAGAGAATATAAGGAATATCCGAGAAAAAGGTGCGCAAATTTGATGTTGCTCGTGCTCGAGTGTTGAATATGAAGCAACGCGATAAATTTGGGAATTTTATAACACAAAAAAAAGAGATTTATTTATTTGGGAAGGGAGAAAATTGACTTTCGACGTACGAAGTTTTTGGCCGGACTCGCATATTAATTTATCTTTTCGAAATTTCTCTGGGCACGGATTCCAATTACAATGTCGGATTTATTGTGGCACATATTTTGTATCCTCCCATGCGCGAGTACGAGCATCCTTTATTTTAACATGAGCGCTTCGTGTTATTAAAAATATAGAATATTAGATAGATTGCATTTGTATTTTATTTTATTTTAATTTTCTAAAGGAATCGGAATAAAAAAAAAAAAAATTTAAGGGCATCTGCAGTAAATGGTATGGTCCTTAAAATAACTGAGTATTTTTTTCGGGTCCTTGAGAAATTTGTAAAGAACCGAAACAATTCAATTTCTTCTGTGAAATCAAAATATGAATTCAATGTATCTAATATTCTCTATTATATTTATATAATTTCTATAAATAAAAGTTTCTGGCATTGCAGCAAAAAAGAGGCGTAATATTGTACTGGCTACAGTCAATAAATGTAATTGGTTCTTGTTTAAATATTAATTATTTTAGGAAATAAACGTCAATTCCTGCTTGTAAAATGTTGATTATATACTAATAATGACAATCGAATATGTGTAGAGTATAATTGTTGACTCGCTCTGAGTCTTCTGACAAAAACAAAAAAATATTCACAGAGAAGTAAAGATTACACTGCTGAATTTTGTTTTGTGGTAACAGTAACGTGGAAGATCAATTAATAATTGTGGTATTAGTTGACTAATCAAAACAGAGGCATGGGATTAAATGATTCTTATTTTATTTTTTTCAAATTTTTGTTTTTATTTATAACTTTTAATATAATTTAGAGTAAAATGTCATGTTGTAAAATTAACTATTATTTTTTATAGAAATTTTTCATATGATTGACTCACATTCTGTATTTAACTTCTATAATTCAAAAGTCTAATTTCGTCCTTGAGTTAAAAGTAAATTAGTCTTAAGCAATTCTTAACTTGCCCTCGACTTCAAATTCCTGCTCCAAATACCATTTTCAGAAAATTTTACTTTAATTGTTTCCAAATGCCAATAAACTTTTTTTATTGGAGGACTACCATATCAAATGTTAGTATAAATATAAAGTACATGTAATTATCACATCAAAATAAGTAACTATGTGTATATCTCTCTGTCCACCGACTATTTTATTGTCAAAGAGCAGGGCTGGTTCTGAAGATTTTGAAGCCCAGAGCGGGAGAAAAGTTTGAGTCATTTACATAGGGGCGTTAATTCCTGCTTGTGAAATGTTGATTATATACTAATAATGACAATCGAATATGTGTAGAGTATAATTGTTGACTCGCTCTGAGTCTTCTGACAAAATATATATATATTCATAGAGAAGTCAAGATTACACTACTGAATTTTGTTTTGTGGAAACAGTAACGTGGAAGATCAATTAATAATTGTGGTATTAGTTGACTAGTCAAAACTCAAAACAGAGGCGGACCTAGTTCAAAGGAATGGGATTAAATGTTTCTTATTTTATTTTTTCAAATTTTTGTTTTTATTTATAACTTTTAATATAATTTAGAGTAAAATGTCATGATGTTATAAAATTAACTATTATTTTTTATAGAAATTTTTTATATGATTGACTCACATCTTGTATTTGACTTCTATAATTCGAAAATCTAGTTTCGTCCTTGAGTTAAAAGTAAATTAGTCTTGAGCAATTCTTAACTTGTCCTCGACTTCAAATTCCTGCTCCTATTATTTGTGCTGTCATTTTCAGAAAAATTTTACTTTAATTGTTTCCAAATGCCAATAAAGTTTTTTTATTGGAGGACTACCATATCAAATGTTAGTATAAATATAAAGTACATATAATTATCACGTCAAAATAAGTAACTATGTGTATATCTCTCTGTCCATCCACTATTTTATTGCCAAAGAGGGAAAGGAAAACTTAAGAAAAGGAGAAATAAGAAAAAGCGAATCGCTTGTCTTGGATAATAAGATCTCCGTAATGAAGAGACGAGGTGGTGAAGGAAGCGAGGAGCGGTGTCTAGATTCACTATGCGGAAATACCGAGAACAGTGGCTATATTCACTAAGGGGAAGCACCTGCTCAGACAGAGGACGAAGCAAAGAGCGGTGGCCAGATTCACTAAGCGAAAACACTGAAAACGGTAATTAGATCCACTAGATAAAAGTACTTGCTCAAACAAATAGACAATATAGAGTCAAAAGGTGAACTGGAGCGGTGGGTGGAAGGGGAGCGGCGATATCGTCATAGGCGATTGAGAAATTACGTCTAAAGGCGGTCACTGCTTTAAGCAGTATTTTTAATTAATTACGTGAAAGAGGAATGACCAGATAATTTCAAATAATTTCCGAATTAGATCAAATCAAATCCACATTTTATATGGATGTATAATTATGCTATTCTAATTAGGACAGTATTGAAACTAATTACAGGCATTTAAAATAACCATTACATAAAATTTCTAGTCAAGTGGTTTTACATATATATTGGCATTAATAATCATTGTTATAACTTAAAAATAAAGATTGGTGTTTGCATCTCATCAAGTGCATTGTAGTTTTTAAATTGTAGCCGTTGTTTATGCGTGTGAAATCAATTCTTTGGACCCCTTTCTGAATGATTTATACACTTTGCATGATTTGTCCACTAAAAAATGCATCGATCATAGCTGATAGAGTCTACATCCACGGCCATAAATAACACAAATAGGGAATTTCTTTTTTACATCCTATATATGATGAAAATCAAAAGTTGCAAATTACACTTAATTTGATTTCTTAGTTTGGGTTTGCATAATCAAATTTAAATTTTCTGGTACGTGTTGATCTGAATACCAATGGGATTGTCAATTTTGAAGTATCACCAATTTAGAAAAAGAAAAAGATAGACGGATCTATATAGCTCCTCTTTTTATTATTATTGCGGAATCTTTGATTGATCATGCATCACAATCCAACTTGTCAAAAATTTGCTTTTTTTAGGCCTTTTTCTTTAATGGCTCTACAGTTTCAATGAAGTCCATTTTATCCAACCAATATCATATTCACCCAACCGAATACAAATTAAAATATTTCGTTAAATTATTAAATAAGAATATTGATAAGAAAAAAAAATTGACTTGTAGATTAGGATAACGAATAAGTTCTATTTTGTATTCATTTGTTAGGTTTTTAAAAAGAAGTCAGAATTAAAAGAGAAACAATAGATAAAATTTTATGTGAAAGCTCGATTTTATTTTTTTATTTCATATTATATAAAGTACAAATAATTTATTTATAACAATATAAATTCTCTAAAACGAGAAACTTATAACTTCTTCATAAAATACTCTACAAACTAAATGCCAAAAAACTTCCTCCTTAACATAGCTTGTCAAATATAAAATTGCTATATCTGATACTCTACTAAATCAAACTTGCAGTAAATAGATGGTGAGATGAGAGACATACACAACAATCATCATCCTATTGACTTGAAATCTCACCTTGAAACAAAATTCAAAAATAACTCCCAAAATAAATCTTGAATTTCAGCAAAACTAGCTAGCATCGCTGAAATAAGTATCATTTTGGTTTGTCTTCTATTTATTCTTGAGCTTGAAACAATCGGTCTTGATGTGTTATTTTTTCTTGCAATAGTTGCAAATTAGGTTCTTGTACTTAGATCTTGAATAAGTCGATGATGAAGTCAAGTTGTTTTCTTTTTTGTCTCCCATCATCAACAATCAAACCAACATGTTGGTGGTCATTCTCAGCCCTTATCAGATCACTATCGATGTTAGACTTGGCCAACAAATTATTTTTCACATCCTCAAAAGTTATTGATTCCTTTTCATAAAACATGGTTTCCTTAATAATAAAGTAGAACTAGGGTGTTCTTAAGTTTACCAAGTGATTCTATAACAATAATTAAAATTATGTAAGTTTACCAAGTGATTGAATAAACTAGGGTGTTTGCAATAATTAAAATTCTAGTAATTATTGCAAGCATTAAAATTCTGTGAAAAATAATTAAAATCACTTGGTAAACTAGGGTGTTTTTTAGATAGGTAGAAAATCACTTGATCTCTTGACAATAATTATTTTAACAATTTTGTCAATAAATATTAAAAAAATAAAATAAAATTGATAAATAGAAAGTAATTTATAGGTATATTATTGGACATATAGATAGCCTAACAATCAAATTTAATGTAATTTGAGTATTATTTTATGATGCAAATAAAAAAAATAAAAAAAACTTTTTCAATGCTACAAATAAAAAAATGGGACCTACAATTGTAGCAAGCACTTGTGGACCGATGCGACTTGATGAAGAAAAAAAAAAAAAAAAAACTATATTATATTCCCTACTGGCTAGCCGCAATAGCACCATACACATATTAATAAGGCACCACCGCAAATATTTTAGAATAGCTGACAAAAAATAATACGAATAGCTGTTAATTATTTAATTTTTGATAATTACCAAATATAAAATTTAAATTACATAACATATATGTCATATCTGTACAAAACGATAAAATTTTGTGTAATTTTTACGATTTATCAGAGTCATGTAATTTTAATATTATTACAGTTGATAAATAATTAAAAGGCATTCGAATTATATGAGATTTAAAAGATAGTAATTTTATGTTTAATGATATATTTAAAAAAAATTATTCAATCTCTTAAATTTAATTTAATTTAATACTATCAAAATAATTATATTGTCATAGAAATAGCTATCTCTGTTACTTAATTAATATTGATAATTCTCATATATAGAATTTAAAAAACATATGTCATTCTATAGAAAACAATAAAATTTTGTGTATTTTTACGATTTATCGGAGTCATCGTAGTTTTAATATTATTACAGTTGATAAATAATTAAACGGCATTCAAATTACATGAGATTTGAAAGATAAGCTATTTATATTTTCAATAATATATTTAAAAAAATTATTCAATCTTTTAAATTAAATTTAATATTATCAAAATAATTATATTGTCATAGAATCATATAGAGAGCGGCATAATTTTTCTGGCTGATTGCAATTCTTTCTGAGGCAAAAAAAAAAAAGAAAAAAAAAGAAAAAGAAGAAGAAGGGATATATCTGGAACAGGTGGGGCCTAGGGTATCGATTTGAAAAGAAAATATAAAGAAAAAAAGTTGATTGCATAAGGAGATACTTTGAAAGGCAAAAAGCAAAAGATCCGGGACCAATGTGAAAGGTGACAAGCAATTGACGCACTTAATAGCGATCAAATGCTGATTGTTACTTTGTTAGCTTTACCTGTCTAGGATGGCACCAATTGAACCCTATCTGGGCTCCCCAAATCACGCACAATATTTTCTGGTCAGAGCTACATAATTAAGTGCATAGAGACCTTGTAAATATTTTGTTTTCTTGTCAATATATTAATAATGGCGCAAGCTATCTAATCTTCAAAAAAAAAAAAAAAGAGTAAAGATACATGCATTATGAATATAACATGGGCTGAATACAATAATAAAATTAAGTGTTAAAATATTTTGAGAAAGTATAATAATTATGTGTCTTTTTGTCATCGGAAGTGCTTATTTTTATTCGCAAAATTATTTTCCGAAAAAAAATAGAATCTAAGTTTCTCAACTTATAGTCGCAAGAAATCGTTTTATCATATTTCACAATTTCCTACACAAAGAACATTGCCTTAGACCAAAATTGATTCTCCTTTCCGACAAAACTTACATATAATAACATAGTATCACACTCAAAATATTTTTTAATTGTGAATTATTTTTTAAACTCCAACTTAATAACGAAATTAACAAAAAAAAAAAAAAAGTACGTGCACTAAATATTGATTTCTGAAGAAACTAAGGGCCTGTTCGGCTGCACCGTGAAAATCACTGTTCACGTGGGAAAATGAAAATTCACTCAGACTGAATTTTTTTTTCCCACGTGAACAGTATTTTTCAGTTCAAAATTTTTTATTCCCGTACCCATTCCTATTCCCACTGGTGCAACCGAACAGGGCCTAAGTATGAATGTTAACAAAAGAAAAGGAAAAATAAAAAGTGCTGGACATTAACAACGATCAAGGGACTTTTTTCAATGACGTCCCTATTATCACCTTTAATCCACTATTTCTCTTCACTTTTTTCTTCAATGATGTTATCTAGGAAAAGTTTCCTTTATGCAATTTAATTTTTATAATTTTCATAAAGTGAACTTTGTCAACTCTTTCCACAAAAGTTAATTCTGTCACTTTTTAAAGAAAATTAGCAAATTCATTTTCAGCTTCAAATTTTGGAAGAGAAACTAAACGGGATGCATCTAAGACTATAAAGAAAGAAAAAAAAATTCAAAACAAATAAACTGATATTTATTAATAAAAAAATACATCCTTTTCTTAATACGGTCAATGACGATAAGTAGGGACCAGTATGCAAATATTTTATACTTTTGTAATGTTCACATTATTCAATGATTGATTGATTTGTTGACTTGATCTGAGTCAAATATGTAGCTATCCGGACTCCTAAGAAAGCATCTTTCAATATTTTCATATGTTATTAAGAAAATATTGTTCATCTTTGAAGGATGAAATATTCGATTTGGCATCTTACAAATTCATACTTCGTAATCAATAATAGCGACGTGTGAGCTCCCAATATAGAAATTCACAGATGAAAATAGTTGAATGTCACCAAACTTTATCGTATGCCACAAATTGATTATGGGAAATTAATTTAAATCTTTAAAATTAGTTTTCTTGTAGCCACTTGTTTTTTATTTTATCTAACTAGATCATTATCCAAAAGAAAGAAACAAGATTTGAATGTGATCATTTTTTTTATTATTGGGCTTATAGCCCACAAAACTAAGATTACAATCCCAGAAAGGTCTAAGCCCAAAAGCCCAAATTGATTTAACTTCAATTTTCTGACCCATAACAAATTTAGAGCATATAGACTTGGATTTTTTTTTTTTTTTTTTTTTCTCTTCAAGTTCCCTATCAGGCTATCATAACAAAACATGTTTTGCAAAAAGAAAACAAAAACTTATACACACTACAAGCATTGACATTTTAGTCGCCTCCATATATGATATATGCATAAAAAGCCTGTCTAAAATGCCATAATGGCTTCTCTTCATTAGATATGAAATTAAGTATTATTTACAGCTCCATGCTGCCAGGATGCTTACCTTTCTTCAATAGTTGAAGCATTCATGGGATTGAAAGCTGAATCCATGAACTGTTTTGTATAAAAAGGTAACAAAGTGAAGAAAACTTTTGTCAAAACTAAAATGAAGAAAACAAATTATCAGCTTAGTATATAAATAAACCAAATAAAATATCTATCTCAGATATTGGCAGGGGCAGAGTTCAAACTATGGGGGTCAAAACGTGAATGGGATCAATCATATAAAAATTTTGTGCTGTGAATGGGGATCAATTTTACACTATTATGACATTTTACTCTAAATTATATAGAAAATAAGCCACAAGTACAAAAAAATTGAAAAAAAAAAGTGGGGATTAATTGATCCAATTCCTTCAACATGGTTCCGCCACTGGATCTTGGTATATGGAATCCAAACTGGCTAGAGTTCTTATTTTCTATTAGTTGTTTGCCTAAACTAGTTTTTAGTTGGTATTAATGTGGATTTATTGTGATTATCAAACAACTCTCCAAAGTCTGGTAAAAAAAGAACAAGTATATTCACAATAAATTGTTCATAGATAACTACCTACCTTTCCAACAGACATCAACTGTTGATTGACGGGTTTCATAAACTTCAAGTTTACATCAATAGGCCACACCTACATAGAACAAACATATCATTGGCACCTTTATGATCTTATTTATTCCTCCCATAACCCGAAGCAATTACAAAAAGAAATGATCAAACTCTCAACATACCAACAGAATACTTGATTAATTGACAGGGGCAGAATTTTTTTTTTTTTAGTTGAAGCCCGCAAGCGAGGGGAAGAGTTATATCGCCTCATATGCGGAGGCACTGGCTTCCCTTGAGACAATAAAATAGTACACTTTCCAATTTAACTAAATAGCAAGAGAAATGGGGGTTTCTGACATGGTTTTGGGTGTGTACTGTATTAGGAGCCTAGGTTGGTAGGGCCAATATACTTGGCCTTCAACAAATTAACAGTATGTTATAAAAGATATTCCTGTAATTCAAAATAATTGTAAGATTACGCCCCATGGTACGATATTTTTTTGCTCGGCCCTTGTTGGTTGAAGAAGAAGAAGCCACTTCCAATTGGGTTTCTCAACTGGTATGATTCTAATACAAGAAGATACTGGCACCATTTTATACTTATGAGCCAGCCAATTCATAAGAGAAACCTTGCATGGGATTCTTTTAAGAACTAAATCTAAGAGATTCTCACTTTTAGACCGAGAAGCCTCACTGGAGCCACCTGTCCTGGTACAATGCACTCTGGGCCTGCGGCTTCCAACTGAGCCTCCAGTGCAAACCCTTCCCTTATTGGATTTGGATGCTGAAAACAAAAACCCAATTTCAGCCCATTACCTTAATTCAGAAAAGCAACACTTTGTATGGACATGGCAATATCAATAATTCAATAAATCAATGCTAATAACTTGATTCAGGCTCTCTGGAACGCATAAAAAAAAATGCAATTTTGAGTACAACAGATATCCTTTTATGTACTGCTTGAGTCAAACTGTTCAATTCCCAGTTACTGATAATACTTAAAATATACAATTTCGAAAATAAGGAATCCTAGCCTAGGTTACCTCGATCCAGGACAATTGGAGAAAAGAACAAAAAGAGTGTTAAGGGTTTCAACCAAAAGAGCACAAAAGGCGCACAGAGAGGGAAGACTGAAGAGGATACCTTCATGACTTGAATAGCGTAAGCGGAGGTAGGGTTTTGGGGGACGCGAAGCACAGGGCTGTTGTGGATTCGTGGCACCGACTTCATCCCGGCGGAAGTTGATCGCCACGGCACATCGTCTGCAAGAAAAGAGTGGTTGGAGACGGAGGTTACTCCGGCGACCGGAGACATCGGTTAGACAACCACTTATTTATGTAGATAAGTATTGAAAGAACGGAGACGACTCCCTTTCAAGTCGGGAAAGAAAGGTTTTGTTTTTTGTTTTCCTTTTTCATTTTATATGAAATTATTAGAGGCGTACTATTTGCGCGGGTGAAAATTTGGGATAAAGATTTTAACAGAGAGCTTTTCTCTTCATAAAGCGCAAAACCATATGTAGTACAGTTTTGATTCCATAGTGAGTGAGCTGTATGAAGTCAAAACTACTCTGTTAATATCTTTACCCGAAATTTGGAATTTTGGATGAGAAGATACAGACCAGACGTATGGGTGTGGGAATATTACTGGGGATTTTGGAAAGGAAAAAGATTAATCTTTATCTTTGTTTGATTAAAAAGATAGGTGATGAATGAAGTAATGGTTGTAAAGTCAGTTTAATATCTTTATCTTAGTATGTATGAGTATGACTGTTGTAGTCATTTTCATGAATTTGGTGGTTGTAAGTTGTAACATTTTGGTTGGTGGGACTGGGATGCTTATTTCTTTTTGCCTTTTGGGGCTGCTAGCAAATATGTTTACCGTATCCGTATGTGGTCAGGTTAGTCATTCAAAATATTGTAAAGGTAAACAAAAAAATAAAAAAATAAATGTTCCACTTAATTAACAAGGTAAAATCAGTGTTTATATATTGTTTAAAACATAAATTTATACTATTACTGTATGATAAAGAACATGCTAGAGTTAATATGACTGGTATTTATAGCGTTGAAATTGCAGTTTATATTACTTAATCTTGATGTTCATATTATTAACGCTTTTGTTTTATTAAAATTGATGCTAGTGTTTATAGTGTTTTTTTAATGAAAGAGTTAGAAGTCAAGCTACCGAACATTAATTCTTTATAAATTTTTATTATTATAACAAAGGATTTTGTCAATCTAGATTTCAAACTCATGATCTCTTAGATGAGATACGTGTGTATTTGTCATAAAATTCAAGGCTAGTTTTTTGATATTTATAGTGTTGAAATTGATATTCATGATATTTAATCTAGTGTTTATGTTGTTGTTGGAATTCAATTGGCATAACCATCTCCATCTCCCTCTGTCTTCTTCTCCATCTTCCTCTTTGTCTCCGTCTATCTCCATCTTGCAAAAGGCTAAAGAGTTTGGAGATGCGGAGGGGGGAAAGCCACCGGGGTTAAAAAAGATTTTCACTTATTATTATTTCTTTTCTTTTTTTCCTTTTCTTTTGACAAAAAAATGACTCTTCTGGACTCTGGTGGCTGATGCCACCTCACGCCTAAATGGGGTCCATGGCTAAAGACCTTCGAGGAGATGAGATCCAAAGGCTGCTCAGATCTAATTAATTGATTTAGGACTGATTTATATTTCTCTTAAAAAACCAGTGACACTGCTCTGCATAAATGATGTATTTGGTTTTTCTGTATTTAATTCTTATTTTGCAATTCACTTATATCTTATTAGGAAAAATGTTCAATATTTTATTTATTTTTCTCAATACACCATTCTCTTGATACCCAATAAATCGACTCTTTAATGCCGCAACAGGCAACACAAAAGACAGTTAAAAAGCACTTGTCAAATGAAAACCAGCAGATTTAAAGCATCTCCTCTCGAGGATAAGGTGTTCTTGTCACCACCAAGTTCCAATATAAAAGATGGAAAAATTAGTTACAAATGAAGTAGAAATAGCATCAACTTATATGCTCGCTCGTAATATTACAGGGATGGAACTACAAATAAACCAAGAAAACAAAACAAAACTAAATTTCACATGCTCTTTACAACCTCTCCCCAAAACTGTCTCAATTTGTCTAACATAGAGGGAAAAAAAAAAACGAACAAATTCAATATATATCACCAGATAAAAGTGTACCAACAACATAGAAGTGTACCAACCAACACTTGGATACAGACAAATGTGCCAGAGCAGCTTTCATGTCAGCAAGAACCTCACAATCCACATATCCATCTCTCCTACAGTTCTGATCCCACAGTGTGCTGTTGTATTCTTTAGCTAGTATCTACGAGTCAAAACGAGCCCCAGATGTCAGAGAAGAGAGGAGGCCAGCAGCAGATCCTGGGATAATGTCACCAAAAGAAGACAATGATCTGTCCTTTAGCCTAGTAACCTGGCCGTCAGAAAGCATTGAACCTAATCTTGAGGTGCTCTCCCCAAATTTGCTCCCCATCTGGTTATTTCAACAAATACAGCAAAAAGGAGATCAATTCATTTTCCATTAAACCTTGCTTTGTTTTCCTGTTTATTTTCCAGAGACCAGTTTATGCTCAATGAGGTAATCTGAGATTAATTACGTTAATTGAAGTCAACAAATTGAGGGTTGGTTAACCAAGGCTTATTAACTCATAACATGATTGGAAATACTCCTAATAGACTTTCCTGAATATATAATACATGGTTACCACATATGACAGTGACATTTTCATAGGCGAGCCCGAGGCAAAATTGCCTTGGATGATTGTTAGCACGACTCTCAGTAAAAATTTTGAGGGAACGTGTACCTGGGTCATGAATGACTTGAGTAAGGGAGTACCAAAAGTGGCACCATCATCGAACTCCGAATTTTGAGGTACCACATCACTAGAAAATGACCTGTATGGGCTTCTAGAAGTTGTGTCGTCAGATGAAGTTTGTAAAGGTGACTTATGCACAGCTCTTGAAGATAAAGCAGGAGCACTGAAATTTAATTTAGGAAATAAGATGCAATATTACATTAATTTCTACTCATCAGCATCAATCAATAAAAAAAAAATTGTAGAGATTTTAAATGAGTACCTGATCGGAAGGTACTTGAATCTCGGAACTTGAGAACATCTCATTATATTCAAACCTGTATTTGATTTTGTTGGCGACTTCTGAACCACATCAGTGTACATTCGATTTAGTTGAACCAAGAAACCAAATAAAACCACATAAGACATGTATGATTGCTTCTCATTCTCCCACAGATATGGCTCGTACCTGTTTCACATAGCAAATAGTTACGCATATAGCATTGAATAACATCCAAATTTTCTTCCTTAATTTTTCTGCAGCTTACATAGCCCAGTCAATCGGGTCAAGTCTAGCTGAAAACTTGTTGATCAACTTTGAAACAGGTACAGCAGCAGGGGAATCTGAATGGAGAATTGATTGCCGCCTCCTAAATGGAACCTTCATGACTGTAGCTTGAGATAGTTGATCTTGTTTTAGGGATGCATCTGAACCATTAGTTGAAGGATTTTTTCCCCCTGAGAGGACGTCGCCAATGAAACGTAGGTCGAGCAAAATTTGTAACAGCCCTTTTTCTGAAACCCTAGATTTGCTTGATTCTGTTGTCTCGAAAAAGTTCTCATAAATTTTCACAACCTGTTGCAAAATTGAGACAGTTGCACAATGAAAAAGAATGTATAATATAAGGACAAGTGTATAAAGGAGTTCCACAACATCAATGAGGAAAAAACCTTGTCAAGCAGCTCCCAAGAAAAATTTTGCAATATGATTCGGTCGAGGATGTGCCCTCCTATTCTGTGAATCTCTAAGCATGCCAGGTAAAGAAACGAAATTACATAATGGGAAGGCATCGAAGGAAGAGCTAATTGTAATTCTAGCGGACCATCACTTGACTCTTGCTTTACCATAGTTACCTCCCAGCCCTGGAGAAAAGCCAAAGAGAAACATAAGGTATTAAGAATGGCCACTAACACTACCAAGAAATATAAAAACTAACATGCACATAGTTTGCATATGTTAAGGTAAAAAACAGCTACCGTACTGCCAGTCAGGAATTTTAGTCTCATAACTTGTATACAGTAGCAATTGTACAGTCAAATATGCTATTGATCAACATTTTTTATTGTGGACACGTGCAACAGGTGGCTTCGTCAGACATAGTATCGGTACGTGCTGCATCCTACCAGTCAGGTCTCATATAGGGACAATAATGACAATGCTCTATTTTCTATTGAGTTTATGAATAAACTGATACTTCATGATAGATTCAATGCTTTGTTATCAATTTGATAATTAAACAGTTAGGTGCAAACCCGTGTTTAAATAAAAAATATATATTTTATTGCCCAAACAAATAATACCCTTAAAGGAGTTGAGGCCGACAAAGCATCATCCCTCTGAAGATCTAGCAAGAGCATATTTGATAGCTCCTTAGAAACCCAATTAATCCAAACACCATGTGCCTTAATACAAAGCATCTGCAAGGTCTTATTGAGCTCATCAAGTTTTGGGTTGGATTTGAAATCCGAACCAAAAAGAGCTGCCACAGCTGCAAGTGTTTGTCTTCTATGGTTTTCCATAATAGATCTATTTGAGATTCTGGGGCTGTCAAAAGAGTACCTTCTAGGCGTAAATGGAGAGCCTTGTTTTGTCAGAGGAGATGAATTGGTAACACTGTCTCTGACCCACTGCCTCGGTGTACCAAGTATCAGTGGTATGTTATTAGAGTGGTACCGCAATGCAAACAATAGACGGCCTATAAAGAGAGATCTCTCTACAATCACCGATGGTAAGATTCCACCAGTATCTAACAAAGAGGAGATTTTCAGAAGCTCATCCTCAAGTTCTTTTAAAATTGAGCATATGGTAATATAACACTTATCTTGAAGAAACGGCACTAATTCCTTTAATCTTGAGCCTGAATTGTTTGATTCAATAAAACTCAATACATCTTCCAATATAGCCTTGCATTTATTATCTACTTCATCCCTTATTTTGGTTACCTCAGGCCCAAAATAAGAACTCAGACAGGTTTTTAAATCACTCTCATCAGAAATTGGTTTCAAATTTGCCAAAATCCCACCTTTCTTTTGTTTCAACTCTGAAAACCAGAACCCGCCATCCACATGAACCTTTTTCAAATAAGCATTGAAATCTCCTTTTTGGCCATCGTTTGTATCACTAAAAATTTGCTCAAGCACATCCCTCAAGTTAACAGATTTCCCAAGATTTTCAAATTCTAAATGCACAATATCTTTCATTTTATTAACAAGTGCCTCCTCCATTCTCTCCTCTAAAATATCCTTTGAATCTTTCAAAATCAGACCCCGAATTTGATCCCATGGGGATTCAGTTTCGGTGCCAAACACACTCTTTAACCAAATTTCTAAACTCTCCTCTAGTCCTTCCCTCCCATCTAAAACAACTTTTACAAGCCTCTCACTTCTACCCAATCCTTCTCCATCTACAATTGCATTGATCAGCTTCACTCCTCCTGAAATGTCCCCAAAAATTTCACGACAACAATCTTGCAGCCATGAGGCACAAGTACTAGCCAGATATTCATGCTCAATCAGTACCATTGTAGTTTCTAACCTCTCCATGTGCTCTTTCCAAAGCCAAACCTCGTCTTCGGGATTTGGTATGCCACCGAAATATTGCGAACCAGGTGGGGACCCAAGAACCGTTTTGTAAAACAATGGCATTTCATTCAGAGCGAGAAGAAAGAGCTGACCAACATGACCTAAGCTAGCCCTAATAACACTTGCAATGTCACAAAGCGCCGTTGAAGAATTCACCTCTGGATCTGAGGAAAATTTTGACAGCTTTTGCAAGACCCAGCCTTTCCTTGAATCCAGAAACAAAGACAGGATCTCTTTAGGGTTTAAATCATCAATTACAGAGACTGCAGCTAGTGCATCAGCATAAGAAGAGAGACTCAAACCCTGATCAGATAATCTGTCACGACTACGTTGCGAGATCTGAAGTTTAAAACTTCTCACAATCTGCCATTGATGCTTCAATAGAGGGAATCTATCCAGATCAGTCGATTGCATAAGCAACGAATGCACTTGCCTGGCACGGAGGTACCTTCCAGAAGCTTCCCGGAGCATTGACGAATCCGGGTCATCCAAGCAACCCCAGATGTGCTCCGGCGTATCCACTACATACTTCACACGAGCAGCGACTGAATACAAACGGGATCTATTAGGATTTTTAGGTACAGTTTGGTGTGATTTGGGCGGACTGGAAAGAGACTGGAGGGAGGATGAAATGGAGGAGAGCGTGGAGGCAATGGATTGTGAGGAGGAATGGATCAACATAATGGAATCGGCGGAGTCAATTAAGTCTCGATAGCTCCGACCGACAAGGAGACGAAGCTCATCAGTTTTGCGGTCGATGTCTTGGCGTGTAGCGGTTTCTATGGAACGGATCTCGGAGATCTTTTTGGAGCGGAATAGAGATTCTGCGTCGGTGACGGTGGTGCCTCCGGCGGTGGAGGCTGGAAGTTTCATCGGAAAAAAGAGAAGAGTTCGTTGGAAGCGAGAGAGAGGAGAAGTGAGATCAGAAGCAGAGGCAGAATTCCACGTTGAGAGTGTTTGTTAGACGGTCTATGTCGATCTCTGCATTACCGCACCGTATGAGTTTACATCTGATCCGTTTGCTACATTAAAACACGAATCTTAAAGACAGTGGAGCTACACTCAAACAGTGCGTTAATGCAGAGGATGCGGAGTTCTAATTACAGCCATACCATGCAAAATATTTGTGAATTGGAAAGATATACACAATTTGCAGTGGCCAGTGTAGGAGACTAACTAAAAGGGGAATGCAACCTTAGCGAGTTGACCTGCACGGCTCCACCTCTGTTTTTGTCGATTTTTTTATTAATCGAAAATAAAATAAATAAAGTATACGAAAGGAGATCTTTACTATAAAATTGAAATATAGAAAAAACGAATTAATTATGCTGTACAAAATTTTCCATTTAGATTATTGTCCCGCTAATCTCGTTAATCAGAAAAAAAAATTCAACTTTTTTTTTTTGGTTAGATCGCTAATTAGGATCAAGAATAATGGAACGGGATGGTTTATCCTGTCCAGCCACAGTCTGAATGGAATAAATCATTCTGTTTTCCTTAGATTTTCTAACAAAGTGATCCCCTTTAGCGATACTTTTTTATTTATTTTTGATTAATAAAACAATTGGTTGTTTTTGAAGTCCCTTTTAAAAAAAAAATTAAACTCTGCTTGCCATAAAATTTTAAATTTTAAGTACCTCTATTTCTACAATCTACAATTATAAAAATTGAATTTACTTATTGCATCAGCAATTTAATATTTTTTCCACATCAGTTTAAATTTAATATTTTTTCCACATCATTTTGCTGCAACTTTGTCTTTTGTGGATTAAATTGTTCATTTGGTGTTGCCGATTATAAAACCCCCTTTTACAATTATTGAAAATCATCTGATCCTGGTCGGATAGTGCAGAATTATTTCTCATGTTTTTTTCATATTTTTGCTGGGACTTTTTAAAGACAAAAAAATTGTGCGAATTTCTATTATTTCTTTAAAGAAATAATAGAAGTCATATTTATATTCATATATATTCCAAAACGTACATCTTGCTAATTACATAGTTTGTTATATGAAGAGAATGCTGTAATAAAACTTTTAGAGAAAAAAAATTACAATATGCTGCAACTTGCTGAACAAGTGGAAACACAATGGAGATATAATTTATTATTTATTATTTTGTTTTTATAAAGTTAAATAAGTTTAAAAAAATCGGACCGGACCGCCCTGCCCCCCGCGGGTACAACGGGCACGGGTATAAGACGGGCAGAGCAGGGTTTTTGAAAAAAAAAACCGTGATGCCCGGCCCGTAGTACCCGTATACCCGCTGTGCCCGTGCCTTGCCCGTGATCCAAACACTATACGAGACTACATGTGAATGGGTGAACTATCAACTCGTCACATACTAAAAGGGGAATACAACCTTAGCGAGTCGACCTGCACGGCTCCACCTCTGTTTTTGTCGATTTTTTTATTAATTGAAAATAAATAAATAAAGTATACGAAAGGAGATCGTTTTACTATAAAATTGAAATATAGAAAAAACGAATTGATAATGCTGTTTTTCGGATGGCACAAAATTTTCCATCTAGATTATTGTCCCGCTAATCTTGCTAACCAGAAAAAAAAATCCTCAACTTTTTTTTTTTGGTTAGATCGCTAATTAAGATCAAAAATAACGTAACGGGATGGTTTATCTCGTCCAGCCACAATCTGAATGGAATAAACCATTCTGTTTTCCTTAGATTTTGATTTTCTAACAAAGTGATTCCCTTTAGCGATACTTTTTTATTTTATTTTCGATTAATAAAACAATTGGCTGTTTTTGAAGTCCCTTTTAAAAAAAAAAAAGAACTCTGCTTGCCTTAAAATTTTAAATTTTAAGTACCTCTATTTCTACAATCTACAATTATAAAAATTGAATTTACTTATTGCATCAGCAATTTAATATTTTTTCCACATCAGTTTAAATTTAATTAGCGTGACAGAATAAGTAAAAAGTAATTTTCTATAATTATTGAAGAGTTAGGCTAATATGACACTAGTGTTATATCAAACTAAATAACACCACATCTTAAACCCTTAGATCTGCTTTAAGATTCGTACAAAATGAAGTGCTTGAACAGTACAAGCGGATAGTACGAATCTTAAAGCAGATCTAAGGGTTTAAGATGTGGTGTTATTTAGTTTGATATAACACTAGTGTCATATTAGCCTAACTCATTATTCAGATGAAGATGATAATATCATTTGTGAAACAATTACAAAACAAAACATATGATATTTTCAGAAAAAAGTTACTAATTTAATAGTCTTACTAAATTAATAAATATTTCACACCTCTACAATTAAAATACAAGTATCATGTCATCATTTACAATTGATTTACAAGTGAGATAAAAGATATTTTCAACATGTTTCCAACAGTTGAGGGTGGTAACAAGAATAGAACTAGGGTGCTCTTAAGCTCACCAAAGTGTTTGGTGAGCTTGACTCTAAAACCCATCAAATCAATTTCTAATGACGAATCCGAACCATTGAAATCCGCCTACCTTACGTGTGATGTGTTTACATGTGAAATTTTTAAACATTCGAATTAATTTAGTATAAAGTTAAGCGGTCAAAAAACGTTCAAAAAATGAATGCACTAAAATTAATTTATTAACCTTCTAATTTTGACCAATTGACTTTATACTAAACTAATTCGAATGTTTAAAAATTTCACATGTAGACGCATCACACGTAAAGTAGGCGGGTTCTAACGGTTCGGATTCGTCATTTGAAATTGATTTGATGGGTTTTAGAGTCAAGCTCACCAAACACTTTGGTGAGCTTAAGAGCACCCTAGTTCTACTCTGGTAACAATCTAGAGAGTGTGTAGCTAGTAATCTGCACCGTATTCGCTGCAATTCCTAAGAATTTGTTTCCGGAGAAGTAAAAAGAGAGGAGGGCAAAACAGAGGAAAAAAATTACTTCCCAACTTAATAAAATGGAAGCGAAGAAGAAAAAAAAGTCTCGTCTACCACCCAAACGAAATACTTGTACCGTCCAAATTAATGGATAGAGAAATGCTGGATAATTAAGATATCTCGTTGGAAGTGTTATAAAATAGAGATCAACAAGCATAAAGAATAATAAACAAGATAGAGAGAAAAAAATATGACAATCTCTTTATTCATACATTTCTCATATGTGTACAATACAAGAGTACAAATACTTTATTTATAGACCACAAATTGTGAATGAAAAATCATCTAAATTAATTACAATAATAAATGAGAGAATTAATTCCAATAGTAGTGGGATATGAATTATTTTTCCTCCGACTTGTACTACAGATATATTAGTATAATTAAAGCATATGTTATTGTCAACCAAAAGTTTACAAACAATAATATATTTATAGTTTGGCATGACCGGTTGGGTCATTCCGGATTAATAATGATGCGAAAAAAAAATTAATGTGAAGACTCATCAAAGAACCAGAAGATTCTTTAATATGATGAATTTCTATGTGTTGATTTTATTTCTAGAACGTATACAATATGATATTTGTGAAACATTATATTCAACATGTGAACCATTTGAATATGTTATGATTTTAATTGATGCATCAACAAGATGATCACATGTATGTTTATTATCAAATCGCAACCTGGCGTTTGCGAGATTACTTGCTCAATTGATTTGATTAAAGAGCATAATTTTATGATTATCCAATTATGAAAATAGGTCTAGACAATGTCTAAATTAATGTTGAACATCATGTAGATGACATGATATTTTACAAGCAACAACACTAATTTGCATCATGCCAACTAGATATTATAAAACTTCCCCATTATAATTGATTTTTGGTCACATACCTAATATTTCTCATATAAGAATTTTTGAATGTGCGGTATATGTTCTAATTGCTCCACCACAACGCACTAAAATAGGATATCAAAAAAAGTTGGAAATTTATATTGAATTTGAATCTCCATATATAATAGAGTATCTAGAAACATTGATGGGAGATTTATTCATGGCTAATTTTGTCATTTGTGATTTTGATGAATAAAAATTCCCAACCTTAGGGGGAAAAAACTATCAGCTGGAAAAAATATATCAGTATGAATTATCATTGTCTTATTTTGATCCTCGTACTAAATAATGTGAACTAAATATTCAAAAGATAATTCATTTGCAAATATTAGCTAATAAATTGCCAAACGCAATTACAGACGCAAAGAAAGTGACCAAATCACATGTACCAGCTGCTAATGCTCCAATTAAAGTCGATGTCTCTGTTGGACAGACTAATTAGAACACGCATGAAGCATGGAAGATCAATCGGTTCCAAAGATAAAAAAAAATCCTCAAAAAAAGAGAGCAAAGAATGAAAATAGTCAAATCCGGGATATGATAATTTCAGATAAAGCTCCATAAGAGAATCAAATTTATAAATAATATTGGAGTTCCAGCAGAAACTCAGGTATCTGAAATTCATAAAAATAAAGATATCTCGATAAATTATATCATGAATGAAATAAGATGGAACCGAGATGAAATTGATATCAATAATATTTTTGTATATAATATAGCACTAAAAAATATTGAGGATCATGACTAGAAGTTTATTAAAGAATGTCGACAAATAAATAATTGGCCAAAATAGAAAGGTGCAATTGAGGTAGAGTTAAACTCTCTTGAAAAATGAAAAGTTTTTGGACATGTTGTCCTTGTTCCTCAAGGTATAAAATCAATAGGATATAAATGAATATTTATGAGAAAATAAAATGAGAAAGGTGAAATTTTGAAATATACTAACCTGTGATGGATGCAACAACTTTTTGATATATAATTAGTCTGGCAGTCCATGAAGGACTCAATTTGCACCTAATGGATATTGTTACAGCCTATTTAAATGGCTCGCTTGATAATGATATTTATATGAAAATCTCTGAAAGATTTAAGATGCCTGAAGCATGTAATTTAGGTTCTCGATAACATTATTCAGTTAAATTGAATAAATCTTTATATCGATTAAAGCAATATGGACGCATATGCTATAATCGTTTAAGTGAATATTTATTGAAACATGGATATAAGAATGATACGACATGTCCATGTATTTTCATGAAAAGATATAGAAATGATTTTGTTATAATTGCAGTTTATGTCGACGATCTAAGTATCATTGGAACTCTTGAAGAGCTTCCAAAAGAATAAATTATTTAAATGAAGAATTTGAGATGAAAGATCTTGGAAGAACAAAATTTTGCATTGGATTACAAATTGAACATTTTAAAATGATATTTTTATGCATCAAGAAAATTATATTGCAAGAGTGCTGAAATAATTTTATATGGATAAATAACATTCATTAAGCACTCCGATGGTTGTAAAATCATTAGATGTGAATAAAGATCATTTAGACCTCAAGAAAATGATGAAGAACTATTTGGTCCTGAAGTACCATATCTTAGTGCAATATGAGCACTTATCTTGATCGGCATACAATACATGATATATCATTTATAGTAAATTTATTAACAAGATATAGTTCTTCTCCCACGCGAAGATATTGGCATATAATTAAACATATATTTCGTTACCTATGAGAAAATTTAGTAATACACAAAAGCAAGTCAAGTATGTGTTTGGTTAAGATCTGTGATTCAACACATTTGTCAGACATGTAGATTGTCTTTTAGAGAAATGATCCCGAATATCATATATGAATATAATATTGTATGTATTGCTCAATGAAAGGAATGATACATTAAAGGAGATAGAACAAAACATATTTCATCAAAATTCTTTTTCACACATAATCTCCAAAATAACAATGTTATTAATATTCAGCAAATCCATTCAAGTGAAAAATCCAGCAGATTTATTCACTAAGGCGCTCCCTACTGCAATATTCGAAAAGCTAGTTCGTAATACTGGAGTTTGCTAACTTCAAGATCTTGATTGATGCTGTCATGAGGGGGAGTTAATATGCAATATATTTTCCTTAACCATGGTTTTTCCCACTAGGTTTTCTTGGTAAGGCTGTAGTCGCGTATTTAGAAGAATATTGTACTCTTTTTTCTTCACTAGGTTTTTATCTCATAGGATTTTTCCTAGTAAGGTTTTAATGAGGCATATTCTTATGTAATGAACATCCAAGGAGAAGTGTTATGACTTATGAATAAATTATTAATGTGGATGTCTATAACTCCCAACATTATCTTCACTATCCCACTACTATTGAAATTCATATCCCACTACTATTGGAATTAATTTTCTCATTTATTCTTGTAATTAATTTAGATGATTTTTCATTCACAATTTGTGGTCTATAAATAAAGCCTTTGTACTCTTGTATTGTACACATATGAGAAATGTATGAATAAAGAAATTGTCATTTTTTTTTCTCTCTATCTTGTTTATTCTTCTTTATACTTGTACGTATATGGAAAGAAAGTTTTACATGCCAATCAAGACAAAACTTTTGGATTGTTTGGAGTGAGAATCTGGACAAAGAAAACTATGCTCAAATTAATTGGTACAGAAGATAGACTCTATCTGGTGGCATTTATAGGATCCAACAATGGCTCTGTATTTGGCCCTTTTAAAGATTTATTTGAATGTTTCAAAGGTTTTAAGGAACTAAGTTTTCATCCTAGTTACCCGGAGTTGGGTTCGAGAGCCATGTGCGAATTATTTGAAGCAGTTTTCAGCACTATGAATTTGGAATGTGATGTTGATATACTCTCGGAGCTACAAGATTCGTCATTGTTCAAATCATCTCATGCTTTAGCCTATTTTAGGATAATTGTGTTTGTTGCCGAGGCACTTCGGTTTACAGTAATTGAAAAACAGATGAGGCAGGTATTAGTTGGAGATGGTACAGAAGAAGTAGTGTTAGATTGTTCGTCAAAGGAACTATTTAGGAGTTGGGCTACTTTATCGAATAATCTTGCTTCATATTTGCGTGATGGTGGTTGGAAACCACTATCTGGGCCCCTCAGCTTCATAACACCTGAAAAAGCATTTGAGTGGTTGGCAATCTTATCGTATATAGAACCATCTCCAGAAGAAATGGTAACTATGTATGAAGATAAGCAATTGAAAGATGCTGAAAAAAAACAACAGAGGGATGAAGCTGATATATTGGCCTTGTAGGGTTTTGAGGAACGGTTCAAACCCATTTAATTAGCTTAAGCTGCGGAAAGAGTAAAACAAAAATTTTTACATCTAACTTAAGCTACGGATTAAATGAATCAAGAAGATTCGTTTAATCCTATTTACAGATCTACTCCATAATTGATTTCCTAAAGCATTAAATCTATTTACAAATTAAATAGATTAATATAACAATTTATACCTTGATTCCAAATCTTAGTTGGAATGCAGACCGAGCGAGTAGAGCCTCACCAGGGATGGAATCGACTCGCAGTATCACACGTGTGATACCTCTATTGGTCATCCACCAGGACTAACCGGAGAGCGATTTACTTCTTCTGTCAGAAATACCGTAAACCGCGGAATTCTGCAGAAACACTATTCACCGAAATAGGGACAGATTAAATATATTTAAGACTCCAAGTTATTCAGTTTCACTTAAAAAGCAAAACACGAAATACCGCAGAGTTTGCAAAAATATATTTTTCCGAATCTCGTAATAACCGAAATCAGGGAAGAGAGAAAAACCGATTAACAAAGTAATCAGATTAACATGTGAATTAGCGAGTTTTAATCTCTACCCCTACCCCTCTATTTATAGGAAAATGAGGAGGTTCGCCGATTACCGAAATACCCCCAAAAATTTGGCTAATTACAATAATATGCCATTTTTGTGGCGGTTTCCATCAAATGAAAAAATCAAATTGATTTTTGCTACATGGCCGAAATCAATTCATTTTGATTTATATATATTTTGCTTTGCCGA
Source organism: Carex rostrata (assembly GCF_964058835.1). Classification (NCBI taxonomy): domain Eukaryota; kingdom Viridiplantae; phylum Streptophyta; class Magnoliopsida; order Poales; family Cyperaceae; genus Carex; species Carex rostrata. The sequence goes on along the minus strand of NC_135931.1, from coordinate 906,166 downwards.
CATGCATATTTAATATATATGTATATTTTGTTACAAAGCCAACTTGCACATGCACATATATATATTGAATATATATATATATAGAAATGTATATATATATTTGATTCGGCCGACATGCAAATGAATTTGATTTATATTTTTGAATTTTTGGATTTCAATTTTTAATTAAATTTTTAATTTGCTAGGTTAGCCTAAAATTAAAACCATAATTAATATTTAAAATCTAAATCAAAATTATATATATATAATTGTTCTAAACAATTATATTTCTCACGGTTCGGTTTCGGTTGTTGTTCGGTAACTTTTATACAACGTAACGTGTACGTTTATAAATTAACCGTTGTTTCTGCTTGTCAATTTTATATGACATTTATAATTTAATTATATCACGTATAATTAATTATAACCATCTTAATATTAATTATAATCAATTTATAATTAATCAGTAAGATTCTCCGAGTAGCTCCTATATGGTGTGACCCAATAGGATCTGTGTTATGTTGGTAAACAGAGTTAAAACTGTTTTAACTTCTGTTAGTCATGGGTGGCGTCTGGCAACACATCATGACCATCCAATTACACAGATGATGTTGTACTGTACAATATCACGATCCAGTAAACAATTTACTTGTGTCAGTTCTTCTGTCTCATAGCTATCAGATCAGTTTCAAGGTAGATGTGTGTCATCCTTGCTAACTGTATCTTTTCTTGATCTTGAGTAGATTATCAAATATAATTACTCTTGTAATTATACCGCATGCAGATAATCTAACTCTATCAAGGGGCCCAGTGATGCTATAACTCGTATAGAGATACGAGGGACAAATAGTATTCTTGGCAGACTATCACTTCCTCAGCCAAGCTATATATATGGAAATGCTATCGTTATGACTGCTTTTTACGGACAGCGGTAGATAACACTCACTCATATATATTTCTTACTGGGAACGATAAATACCTCATACTGTAGAACTTTGACACTGAATGAAAAAACATAAATGACACGAACACAATTCTATTTAATGTTTCATTCGGGGTCTGTCAAATACCATGTTCCTAGAACATGTATCTATGTGATTAAAATGACATCTCGTGTTAGGTGGTTTGTAAAACTTAACCATCTTTTAATCCACATACTAACCTTATAGCGGTAATTAGTGTTCCTGCTAATTACCTTGGTCAGTGACCTTTTAAGAGTATATATTATCTATATTATGGAGTTTCACAATTTCAGTCATGAACTCGAAATGATCCATAAATGCAATAATACTCAAGGCAACAAAATGATATATATATAAATAAACATTCAATTCATGAACAAAGCTTTATGATTAACTTATCGTATTATTGACTTCTAGATTATTACAAACTAACAGGCCTTAGTACCTTACACAAGCATGTTTGATGCTGAGGTAATTTTTGAACTCACATGTATATCTTTGCCAATTTTCTTAAATTATTTTAAAGATGGATTTTGGATGTAAATTGTGCTTATTAGAACTTGTTTCTCCATAATCTATGAATAGGATGCTTTAGTGGAGAATTTCAAAGAAGAGGAAGATGAATCAGAGAGCTCTGGTTTTATGTTTGGATTTCAAACACCTGACAATTCCGAAGAAGAAGAAGATGATTCAGAGAAAGAGCAACCGAGGGATGAAGCAGATATATTGGTCTTACCAAATTACACGAGCGAGGTAATATTTGAACTCACTTGTATATCTTTGTCAATTTTCTCAAATTATTTTAAAGATGGATTTTGGATGTATATTGTGCTTACTAGAACTAATCTATGATCAGGATGCTTTAGTGGACAACTCCAAAGAAGAGAAAGATAGTTCAGAGAGCTCTGATTCTATGTTTGAAGTCCAAACACCTGATTCTTATTTTCATCCCGTTAAAGGCCTTCATAACCCGGGATCAAAATGTTTCGTTAATGTTGTCCTTCAAAAATTTATTAGCCTTGAAAAAGTTTCGAGAGTTGATTACTGGAGAGTATTCTTACGCAACAGAATCTATGATGTATTCTCTAAAACAGCTATTTGCCGAAGCCTGAAGGGAGAGAATCCTATTAACAGTCCAACCCTACGAGAACTCCTTAAAGAGCTCTTTGACAACCTCCTGCCACAGGCAAATTTAGCTAAAGGGCAACAAGATAGTCATGAACTTTTAGTAAAACTTCTTCATATATGTGGATCAGAAAGAGGATTAGAAAGACGGGTAGATGTGATAAATGAAATGTTTGGGGTTACAACTTTAGTGCATGCTAAGTGCGAAGCTTGTGGAGAAACGATGGCACGTGATTTTCAAACTGTAATAACAATACTTGTAGTTCAATCGGTGAAAGGTCTCTCGGTGTCTCTAGAGACGTGTTTGGAGAAGTTATACCAAGAAGAGAGCCAAACTGGTGCAATATGTAGTTCGTGAAGTAAGGAAGTTGCGGAGCGAGTGACAACCAAAGAGTTTTCCGACGTGCTAGTTTTGCACTTTACGCAGATGTACCAAGGAGAAGACGGTGCCTTCCACAAGATGAATAATTTTGTTTCATTTCAGGAGATGCTGGTCTGAAGTCTATTATGAGCTCAAGGTATAATTCTAATTATTTCTTCTATTTTTTTTTTAATAAAAGGCCAAGGCCCGGTTTCATTAACGAAACCAAGTTAAGTTACATGCAACCAACTGTTCCTGTCATTTGCTTTAGCAAAGCATACAAGCATATCACACAGCATATAACCAAAAACATATAAGCTAGTCTAAAAGTTAAGCTGAGATTAACCTTCTTAGAACCCCTTTTGACCTTGGATCTTCTTGCACATGTTGCAAGGAACTACCCTAACTGCTAACTAACACCAGAATTGGTATCCAAGGGGGTACTCAAAAAACAAAATTATAACTTCCAAACACAAAAATCAGACTGCTGGCCCCTCTGGGGGGTCTCTAGGTTGGTATGGAATCATCTGGTCATCTCCTGGCATCATGGTGAATGTGGGTCAATACTACTCTGAGCGGCATGTGTCATGGTGATTCATCATGAGTCATGTCCATCGGTTTGTTTACCAATTACCAAAGATGCCAGCATTGGTGGACTCAGTCTGAATCCAAGCGTCACGTGTCATGTTGAGTCATCATGCACGACTCATGTCCATCGGTTTGTTTACCAAAGATGCAATAGCATTGTAGTCATGGCTCATGGTGGACTCCATGGTGGACTCGTCTGAAGCCCGATGGACCTCTCTGGACTGAAGATCTGTTCTGTTTTATATCGGGTAGGGTTCTGTTTCTCTCTCGGCTGTTGTCCCCTCCCCTGCTCGAACAATAAATCAAATCAAACTCTAATCTAATCCTCTCCCCGATCGGGCGATCCCCACACACCCAAAAACAAAAACAAGATGACGGCGACGGCGACGGCGGGTTCGCATTCCGGCACTGCAGACGCCCCTTCCGCCAATTATTCCGACACCAATCCTGCCTCCGCCATCGACAACGCCATGTCCTCCTGGAATGATTTCCTCGCCCTCACCCGCATCGCCCGCACCTCCTCCGCTGACAACATGCGCAGCGCCTGGCACAACTTAAAGGGCTACTCTGACGATATCGATGACTCCCCCCCTACTTCCCTTGACGACGCTCTCCGCAAGATGGAGGACACTCTCCTCAAGAGCAAGGAGACTCTCCGCAAGTTGAAGGACAAGTTCAATTTTAAAGATGTCGACTCTGAGGACGATTCTCATAACACGAGTAGTTCTGAGATAAATAAAGTTAAAACAATCTATTTCTTTTACCATAATCAATGTAAATTTGAAACATAATTAAAACTTTGTATTAATTTTCTTGTACAAATAATGATATAGCTAGGCACTGCAAGAAGTAGCTAAAGAGAGCAAAGGTTTATCCGATGAAATAATCGCCTCCTTCCGCGTGTCAAAATTTAAAAGTCGTTCCTCTTCACGCTCAAAGAAGCCATCAGATAAGTATGTTTGAATGGATATTGTTTCTTCCCTTTTTTCTCTTGCAGTCGAAAATTAGTGTTGATTATACCAGTAACTTAGAGTTGCTCCATGGTAGTGGGAACAAGTGCACAACTGTACGTTCGAGATGCACACTTGCATAGGTGCAAGCAAGTGGTCTTGCATGTAACTTGAAGGTCGAATAAATTTTATATACATTAATTCTCATGTTACATTTATTTACTTTTTTTCGATGTAGCTGTGCATTATGCCAATCTGCAATCCGCAAGGGTGAATATATAATTACTCTGCCATGCAAGCATTATTTTCACGAGGAATGCATTACTCGTTGGCTTAAGATGAATAAAGTAATGCATATGATATGTACCTCTTTTAATTTCAGATAACTTTTGTATTTTTGTACAAGTTCTTTTTAGGGATATAATTCATAAAAAGATCCTTCATTTAGGTAGCATGTTATATCGTGGTTAATGGCGCGTTTTATTATTTTGCAACAGGTTTGTTGCAAGTGCAGGTACGAAGTTGAAGAAAATTAGGTAAGGAATAACAAAAATATAACCCTAGGATTTACACCGGATAATTAATGGATGGATTTTATTTGGTTTCTATTGTACATGGAGGGGCGTGGCGTGTGCGCTCCGTGATCTTTGTTCAGATCAGCACACACTTTATTCAGTAACAGTTGTATATATATTTGTTGCTTAAAATCTAAACGAAGCTACTTGTATAACTGATTTGTATTAATCTTAAATGTTGTTGTTACACCTATGAATTTTAAGATAAAATATTCAAAATAAAACAGACAAGTTTTGATGCAAATATATGTATTCGGATGGTGAGACGTACAGTTGAATATAAAGTTTTTAAGTTATTTAGCTGCAAGATTTTAATTAAACCACCCGATTAAGGATTATGATGGTATAACTATAATATATAATTGTTTAAATCACACGGCGAAGTCAAGAGCTAAATACTCTCTCTTTTGTCTGAATTTGTACTATCTACTTGATAAACTCAAGAACACCCTAGTACGTTCTACTCTTTTAAGTGAAAACATTTTAGTGAAAACCATGCATTATAATTAAAACCCACTGTTCTCATACATAATTTTCAATGTCACAAATTATCACTCATTCCTCTTTATCTTTTCATTTCATTTGGTCTCCAAATACATATTAATATGAAGAACAAGATGAACGGTTCGGATCCACCGTTAGGATTTAAAAACTCAAATATAGAGCCGTAACATAGTGCCAAATCGTAATATGCATAGTACCATAAACTCACTCTTTGTAAAATATCAATGGACAGATCTGAAAACCTTCCATTTCCCTTATGTAATAATCTATTTCCTATAAAAATCTGTAGAGAAAGAGGGAAATAAATCTGCTGTGATTCTAAAGGGATCGCAGGACCCTGTTATTTCAAATCCATCCATTTATCTGTCTGGAGATTCGTGCATAAAAAATAAGTGTTGTTGAGATTTTTATATTCCAAAAAGTGAAAGGCTTAATTTGGAATCACAGGTCCTGCGATCCCTTTAGAATCACAGCAGATTTATTTCCGAGAAAGAAAGAGAAAAAGAGACGGAACCTCAAGAATTCTCTCAGATATGCATCGATTAGCAATTACTTGAGAAATTTTTTTTATCTGCGTCAATCCTCAGAAAAGGAATCCGGTCAGTTCGCAAGAATTCTCTCTGATCTGCATCAATCCTCAGGAAAGAAATCCGGTCAGTCTGCACCAATTCATTGAAAATTCTCTAAGATCTGCAGCAATTTTTATGCTTTTGTTACCTTCTACCAAGAAAAAGGTCTCTCTGAATTTTTTATTATTTATTTATTGGTGTGTATTTAATTTGCAGTCAGCAATGGCACTTACCAACCAATAACCCAAAAGTTTTTTTGTGGGTACGTAATATATATAGTTTAATTATTATCCTCATATATAATATGCCTTTCAAGAATCCATCTTTTTCTTAAAAATCAAGTAAAAAGTAAAAATCTTTAGCTACGGTAAGCCGTTAAATCAGTCTCTATTAATTTTTTTTTCTCTGTGTTTTTGAAATGAGAGTATAATCCATTATCCATCTAGAATAATGGGGTGGTTGTACATGTGTATACATTCTTATACCTACCAATTAATTAATTATACACCAACATATATACAGGGCATACTATACAACACGTACGCTAGTCATGACTTGTTGGTCGGACCTGACCAGTGACGTGCTCGAACACATAGCCAGCCTCCTGCCTCTCCCAGATCATCACCGGTTCAGTGCTGTGTGCAAAAATTGGAGATTAATTGCAAAACAGAAGCGCTCCTCTCCAGCTCCGCAGCTCCCGTGGCTGGTGCTTGGAGATGAATGTGGCACTAAGAAGCGTAAATTTTACAGCTTGTCAGAAGATAGGCACTATGCTATCGACATTCCCGAGTTGTACGGTCGTTACATCTGTGGATCTTCTCACGGGTGGCTTGTTGCCATTGATATGAAAATCACGGGCATCCTCATAAACCCCTTCACTCGTGAGTTCTACGAGCTACCACCCTTTCCTCCCTACTTTTCCTCCTTTCATATTGGTTTTGGTGCTCTTATTGAGAAAGTGGCCAGTGATTATGAGGAGATGCAAGTACTACTTGTACACAAGGTCATCTTATCTCATGATCCAAGGGAAACATCTGATTTTACGGTCATGATCTTGGTTGGTGATCGACAAGCGTCGTCCTGCTTTCTGGAAGCCCGGTAATTCATCTTGGTATATATTAAGTGTTAAAACACCAGGTTATTTGTCGATGCCGAGAGGAAGGCTAGGGCAGCTGGTGAATGACGTTATATATTTCAAAGGAGACTTCATTTTTCTTTCCACGAAAAATGACCTTTATTTCCTAAAATTTCAACCTCATCCAAAATTGTATAAAATGGATGACAATCTATGGCTAAGTTATGTCTTACGAATAAATACAATTGAAGATGCCGTTGTGCAGAGTTACCTAGTGAACTATTTGGGAGATTTACTACTTGTTGAAAGGTTCGATCGGGTTATTGAAGGGCAACACCATTACAAGACCTACCAGTTTAAGATGGCTTTTCTCAAAGGTAAGGTGTTTGAAAGTCGGTTTGAGCAAAGTAAGATTTACTCCATGTGTGGGTTGGATCAGTGCTTTGATGTTGGTGAGCATGCGCTATTCTTGGGGGCAAATGATTCTATACTCATTGATCCAAGTAAAGTTGTTGGGGGGTGCAAATGCAAAACAAACAGCATCTATTTTACAGATGTACTCCGCAAATTATCACCATATGTTCCACATTTTGGGTGGGACGATATGGGTATCTTCAACATCAGAGACCAAACATTTCACACATTTTATTACCCGGAAATACTTCACTCTTATGTAGCTAAACCTCTTTGGTTTATTCCAAATCCATGAGAGCATCACTCTGTACTATTGTACTATTGTACTATTGGGCATGTTCCGTAATATGGGAATTTTATGAGAATGAGAATTTCAATTTGTCAAAATCAAAGTCATTAACCCATGGAAAATTTTAGAATATAGGTGTTTGGTAAGTGTAGGATGAAATTGTTAGAATTATTTGGGATAATTATGTTAGATGTCATAATAAGAACTTAAGTGTTGCTAGTTTAATTATGGTTGTTTAATAATTTCTTGTTTGTATTATTAAATTGTGTTTGTTTCATTAATTTTAGCCTTTGTATTATTAAATTGTATTTGTTTAATTGAGTGCTTGATTTTACAGGTTAATTTGTATCAGTTTAATATACTGATACATATCTGATAAATAATAAAAATACAGATATAATTCTATCATTGTTTAATTCGTATCCGATCATTTTGCTGCAACTTTGTCTTCTGTGGATTAAATTGTTCATTTTGTTTTGCCGATTATAAACCCCCCTTTTACAATTATTGAAAATCATCTGATCTTGGTCGGATAGTGCAGAATTATCTCTCATGTTTTTTTCATATTTTTGCTGGGACTTTTTAAAGACAAAAAAATTGTGCGAATTTCTATTATTTCTTTAAAGAAATAATAGAAGTCATATTTATATTCATATATATTCCAAAAGGTACATCTTGCTAATTACATAGTTTGTTATATGAAGAGAATGATGTAATAAAATTTTTAGAGAAAAAAATTACAATATGCTGCAACTTGCTGAACAAGTGGAAACACAATGGAGATATAATTTATTATTTATTATTTTGTTTTTATAAAGTTAAATAAGTTAAAAAAAATCGGACCGGACCGTCTTGCCCCCTGCGGGTACAACGAGCATGGGTATAAGACGGGCAGAGCAGGGTTTTTGAAAAAAAAAAAAACCGTGATGCCCGGCCCATAGTACCCGTATACCCGCTGTGTCCGTGCCCGTCCCCGGGTATGCCCGACCCACCCGTGCCCTGCCCGTGATCCAAACACTATACGAGACTACGAGCGAATGGGTCAACTGTCAACTCGTCACATACTAAAAGGGGAATGCAACCTTAGCGAGTCGACCTGCACGGCTCCACCTCTGTTTTTGTCGATTTTTTTATTAATTGAAAATAAATAAATAAAGTATACGAAAGGAGATCGTTTTACTATAAAATTGAAATATAGAAAAAACGAATTGATTATGCTGTTTTTTGAATGGTACAAAATTTTCCATCTAGATTATTGTCCCGCTAATCTTGCTAATCAGAAAAAAAAAATTCTCAACTTTTTTTTTTTGGTTACATCGCTAATTAAGATCAAGAATAACGGAACGGTATGGTTTATCTCATCCAGCCACAGTCTGAATGGAGTAAACCATTCTGTTTTCCTTAGATTTTGATTTTCTAACAAACTGATCCCCTTTAGCGATACTTTTTTATTTTATTTTCGATTAATAAAACAATTGGCTGTTTTTGAAGTCCTTTTTAAAAAAAAAATAAACTCTGCTTGCCTTAAAATTTTAAATTTTAAGTACCTCTATTTCTACAGTCTACAATTATAAAAATTGAATTTACTTATTGCATCAGCAATTTAATATTTTTTCCACATCAGTTTAAATTTAATTATCGTGACAGAATTAGTAATAAGTAATTTTCTATAATTATTGAGATGAAGATGATAATATCATTTGTGAAACAATTACAAAACAAAATATATGATATTTTCAGAAAAAAGTTACTAATTTAATAGTCTTACTAAATTAATAAATATTTCACACCTCTACAATTAAAATACAAGTATCATGTCATCATTTACAATTGATTTACAAGTGAGATAAAAGATATTTTCAACATGTTTCCAACAGTTGAGGGTGGTAGCAATTTAGAGAGTGTGTAGCTAGTAATCTGCACCGTATTCGCTGCAATTCCTAAGAATTTGTTCCCGCAGAAGTAAAAAGAAAGGAGGGCAAAACAGAGGAAAAAAATTACTTCCCAACTTAATAAATGGGAGATGGGCTACGGTGAGTTGCGAAGTAAAGCGACTATTTTACTTCACGCTCATATTTTGCGATTTTTAAGTTCAAAACGTCGATCTGAACTGTTCATCTTGTTCTCCATATTGAAATGTGCTTGGAGACCAAATTTTACATTTTTTGAAATTTTTTTACTATTTATTAAGCAATTTTGAAAGTCGCTGATCTGATGGTCCAGAAAATTTTACTGTTTTTTACTGTTCACAACAAAACAGCAATTTTAAAAAATGCTTAATAAATAGTAAAAAAATTCAAAAAAATGTAAAATTTGGTCTCCAAGCACATTTCAATATGGATTAAACATCTAACGGTTCGGATCGGTCGGCAACTCACCGTAGCCCACCTCTAATAAAAGGAATAAAATGGAAGCGAAGAAAAAAAGTCTGGTCTACCACCCAAACGAAATACTTGTACCCTCCAAATTTATGGGTAGAGAAAGTAAAATTTAATACTTTTTTTATCTTTCTCTAATATATTTTTTCGTTCTATATCTTGAGATCTTAGTACTCTTCGGTTAAGGTGGGACCCCTTGATATAAAAAATTGCATGTTTTGCAGCATCGTAAAAAATGCAATATATCTCGATCTATCAAATTCTATTGATCCTCCGAAAGCCCCAATTAGCGGTAATCAATAAATTATACACTGAATATATAACAATTAGCTTCCAACGAGATATCTTAATTATCCAGCGAGGATCAAAATCAATTTACAGGTCTTTAAAAAAGTTAGAAGAAATATAAGCCAAGCAAGCACAACGCAACAGATACATAAAGATTAATAAAGACTGATAATCATAATCCATACTAGACAACAAACATTAAGTCATAAACATCCAACAAGAATACCAGGTTTTCAAACATAACAGAAGGCAGCATTATCCACCTTTACCGGATGTTAAAACAAAAGTTGACGGCTGGGAAACAGCAACTACTAGCAGGATATACAAGACCTTGCGCATGCAAGATCTATCAACATACGCATTTCTGTACATAACATAAAACCGACTACCACCTATAATTAGCATAGACCTGCCAGCTTACCAGCCACCACCATTGCCTCCTCCACTGCCTCCCTTATCCCAACCGCCACTGTCGTTGCCGCTTGGCTTATCCCATGCACTGCCACCTCCCTTTTCTTCCTCACCAGCGTTTCCCGAACTACTCCCTTTCTCAGTTGAGCCTTGGTTCCAAGCAGAGAAGCTTGGTTCATCATTCCCACTATTCCCCTTTTTTTCCTCACCGGCATTTCCCCAACCACTCCCTTTCTCAGTTGAGCTCGGTGCATCATTCCAGCTATTCCCCTTTTCTTTCTCACCACCAGTATTCCCCTTTTTTTCCTCACCGGCATTTCCCCAACCACTCCCTTTCTCAGTTGAGCTCGGTGCATCATTCCAGCTATTCCCCTTTTCTTTCTCGCCACCAGTATTGCCCTTTTTTTCCTCACCGGCATTTCCCCAACCACTCCCTTTCTCAGTTGAGCTCGGTGCATCATTCCAGCTATTCCCCTTTTCTTTCTCGCCACCAGTATTGCCCCACCCCCCACTCCAGTCAGATGATTTTTTCACATCATTATCATTAGACCAACTACTGCCCCCGCTGCCACCAAAACCTCTACTCTCATCCCTATTCCAGCTGCTGCCACCGAAAGACCTATTTCCATCTCCATTCCTAGTACTGTCTCGGCCACCTCTACCCCCTCGGCCGCCACCATACCGGCCCCCACCACTTCCCCTCCAGTTGCCACCTCTACCACCATCATTACTGTCATTTCCATCACCAAAATTCCTTCCTCTGCCCCTACCCCGGCTGCGCCCCCCACCGTCAGAAGACCAACTAGGTCTACCCCAACCAGACCCATCATTATTATTATCATTGTTGCCACCTGTAAGAGAAACCCTCGGTTTGCTCCAGTCGGAATCATTTCCAGACTTTCCCCAGTTGTCAGTAGCAGTTTTTTTGTCATTCGTCTTCTTGGTACCCCATGGGTCATCTTGGTTATCGCCACCAGTGTCATGAATGGGCTTGGTACACCATGGATCAGCCTCTTTAGCTTCAGTTTTTAACAGAAAGTCCAAAGGAAAGATCAGCTTCAGTTTTTAACAGAAAGTTCATAGAAAATACACAGAAAACATAAAACTAGAAGTTATACCTTCAGCTTTAGAGCTTGAAGCTTCAGTTTTCTGGTTGCTGCCCCAAGGATCATTCTCTTTAGTTTTCTGGTTGTTGTCCCAAGAATTACACTCTTTTGCTTTATCTGCTTTAAGGACAAGCATACAACAGTTAATTCTATTTATTTACAATCCTGTTATAAGTGCATATATTATTTTAATTTGTCCAAACTTCTTCAAAGCTCGACTGAGCCTTTGAATACTCACCTTCAGTACTACCACTCCCTGCATTTGTGGTAGGAATCCTCTGAGCCCAAGGATCACCTGCTTGCGGTTCCTCTAAATTAATGAGTGACAACAATCAGACTCATGAAGACAAATGTATATAAAAAGAACACAAACAATGAAACAAAAACAAACCAGGAGCTGGAGGAGTCGGTGCATTCCAGTTGTCACCTCCTTGCGGTTCCTCTGAATTATGAAGTGAAAACAATCAGACTCATGAAGACAAATCTATATAAAAAGAAAACACACTTAAAAAATATGAAACAAAAACAAACCAGGAGCTGGAGGAGTCGGTGCATTCCAGTTGTCAGCTCCACCAGTAGTTTCTTTTTCAGAAACATCTTTACTCCAACTAGACGAGCCCCAATCAGTCTTTTTCTCAGCTTCAGCTTGTGAATTACCCCAACCTTTACCAGAACCACTACTCCAGCTCTCCTTTTTCTTACCCCATGTATTGTCACCTGCCTGATCATTGCTCCAGCTTGAACCAAGGGTTGGCTTCTCGCTGTTATCAGACTTCCAAGTGCCACCACAAGCACCACCATCACCGGGACACTCTCTAGCGAAATGGCCAGGTTTCCCGCACTTGAAACAATCACGGCCACCGCCACCTCCACCACCACAGGACCCACCACCATCAGCAGAGGGGCACTCCCTGGCAAAGTGGCCAGATTCCCCGCACTTGAAACAATCACGGCCACCGCCACCTCGGGACCCACCACCTTCAGCAGAAGGGCACTCTCTTGCAAAGTGGCCAGATTCCCCGCATTTATAACAATTACCGGCACCGCTGCCACCACCTCGGGACCCACCATGATCTGCAGAAGGACACTCCCTTGAAAAGTGGCCTGATTCCCCACATTTAAAACAATTACCTCCACCACCACCTCCGCTGCGGGACCCTCCTCCTCGAGACCCTCCACCATCAGTTGAGGGGCACTCTCTAGCAAAGTGGCCTGATTCCCCACACTTAAAACAACCACCACCTCCACCACGGGATCCACCACTGCCAGCAGAAGGACACTCTCTTGAAAAGTGGCCTGATTGCCCACATTTATAACAATCACCACCGCCGCCACTTCTGCCACCACCACGACCAGAACTGCCGCCTCCCCTACTTCCCCCATTCCCTCTGAACCCACCACCACTATTCCAAGTATCCGTCGCCTTATTGCCTTTATCCTCGTCATCCTGGCAACTATTCCAAGTTGAAGAGTTTGGTTTATCCCAACTGGCATTTCCTCCACTGTTCCAGTCACCACCACCTGCACTGCCTCCATCCTTCTTTGTTGATTGGCCCCATGCATCAGATTTACCACCCCATGTATCTGCTTCTTGGCTCTTTGTTACCTTGGCCCCCCATGCACTGTTATCCTCATTAGCTATACCTTTGCCCTTGGCATCCCAGTTACTGCTAGCATCTTGTGTACTGCCCTTAGCAGTGTTCCAGCCTTCATTGTCAGCTTCTCCTTTTGATTTACCCTGTGTATCAGACTGAGTACCCCATGTGTCAGCCCCCTCTGGAACTTTTGAGACTGCCGTGCCCCAAGGATCATCAGAAACAGCATCTTTTCCTTTTTCGTTACACCAACCACTATCATCATCCTTCTGCCACGTACCATTTTGAGTACTTGCACCAGCACCGGCAGCCTGCGCATCAGAAGTATTACCCCATGTGTCAGAGGGTTTATCAGAGTTCCATGCATCAGTAGTAGTCATAGATGGTGCCTTGCTGCCCCATGGATCACCATCTCCTCCTGTATACAGTTATTAAAATAAAAGAAAAGGCATGTTACCCACACTTTTACAAATACCATTTTGAAATGCAGTTGGGCATACGATTACCAAGCAGTATCAGCGAAAACTAAGCTTTTCCTTTTAGTTATCGAAGTTTAGTCTGTTTATGTTATAGTTGAAGTGGGTAAAAGTTTAACCAGGGTACTCTCATACACAACAACGCAAATTTTGAGATAAACCATACTAATTTTTATACCTTCTGTATCAACATATTTCCTGCTTGTTATGATATTGTAAGATAATTTGCCCCAAGTCATCCATTATATTTCTATGGGTTTGTGCTGGTTTATCATAAGATGATATATTCCAAGTTATCCATTAGATTTTTGTGGGTTTACACTTAGCTTCAAGTTTACTATTCAGCAGTTAGTATTTATTTACCTCTTTTTTCCTTCTCTTCTCTTCACGTCCATTTTGTGAGATAATATACTTCTTTTTTTCTTTTTCTTTTTTTGAAGTGGTATTGAAAACCATTACCATTCATTAGACAAGAAAATATATATACATAATTCTGTAACATGGATAAACATACCTGCTCCATCTTCTACATTGCCAGAAGTAGGTGCTGTAGACGACGAAAACGGTTGCCATGTGTCACTGCAATAACGTTTATTCAGAATTAAAGAATGTCAAATATGTTAACTAACCTGAGACACAAAAGCAACAATTTTAGATCGCCTAAACATATTGAATTTACTACAACAATATCCTCCCGATCATAAGACTCAATTGTTATTTCCTCTTTGCAGATGCCAACACAAGCATATGCTAGCATAGGGTGAGAGAGAGAGAGGTATCTGGAGCCTACTGACCTAGCAAAGGATGGCAATGCAGTATCCCAAGAACTCCCGCCTTCTGTTCCTATAAATGAATTAAAGAAATAATTTTAAGCATCACTCTTAAAAATGAAGTGAGTCATATCAAAGATCAAATCTCAAGGGAGATGAATAAGAAATACATGACAGGAGAATATATCTCATAATATTTCACTGGCAAGCAACATAAAGGTTTCCAGCAGTTAGCATACCTTGAACTCCAAATATATCAGCAGCACCGGCAGCACCAGTCTCATCAACTTGGCTGGTAAATCAAAGGATAAAGTAAGAAAGCAAAACTAAACATCACCCATAACAAACAGAACAGTTTGTCCAATTTATAAATAAAATAGAAAAAGGACAAGATAAAAGGCTGTGCAATGTTCTGTACCCTCTTTTTGTTGGAACAGTAAGATGCTCGGCATCCACTGCATTAAAAGGCAGAAAATATTAGCAGATACAAAAGAAATTGAACTAGTAAATAAAGATTGCAAAAAGCAAAACCCAACAGGATCTGATTTGACCTGTTAGGTGAATTGGTGGAGAGAATCAAGCATTCACAGCTATCTCGAGATTCAGATGGAGTGATGTCAACCAGAGACAACAAAACCATCAACAACTTGCTATGGATCAAGGTATCCAATCCAAACATGATCAAACTCGACCACTTGCAACTAAATAGGCAAAAAAGAGCCAAAATGAAACAGCAGATACCCAACAAACCTGTAAGGAGCTTTACAAGGGAGTCCAGCTTCACCGTGATATCATTGCGGTACATGCGTACAACCCGGCAAAGGTAACCCTTCAATGGACCTTTCTTAATCCTCAGTGTTTGCCCAATAGAGAACAATGAATCTCTTTCCTGGCGCCGTCTTCCAGCTGTATGAATTGTGACGAGGAAGATAAAAAGTAGACAGCTTAAATGCCCAATTAGTCCGACATAGGGCATGTGATTGTACAACCAGATTCAAATTAAAGATTATTTTTTGCTTAGTCATATTCCTCCTCTTACACACTATCCTTTTCTGAGGTTTTAAATTTAAACTTCTAACACAGAACTAACAATCAGCAGAGAAAAAAGTACATACAACCATGTGCACTGTCTTGTTGGCAAGATGATTGAACCCATCCATCAGAGGACGGAGGAAATGATGGGCCTGCACTGTCATCCTGGTACAATAGAAAGAAAACCAAGTGAATTTTATTATAATGCAATCAAGAGAAAAAATTGTATCAAGGAGCACAAAATCTAGTCCACCGACAGGATTCTCAGAAAAGGACTGCATAGGTGGCGGGGGCACTTCTGGTATCTTGGTATTGACACAATGCTCAGCCTTGGCACAGAAAAAACCACTGTTCTCATCCTCACTTTCATCATGGATAAAAAGCACCCCCTTGAACATATGTTTCACAACTCCTTTCTTTCCCTGAAAGAATGAAAAGAAAGATTCAAGTAAGACCAAGAACTTGCATCATAAAAATGAGCAGTTGCAGATAAAAAAGAACTTTCAAGTAAATGGAGAAAACCAATATGAGTATATGACTACACCCAAAGGAAGTCGAATAGCCAAGGTTCAACTAATGATACGCAAACTCAGATGGGTTGGGCCAAGGGTAGATAATGGTTTTGATAGACCAGTAGGAACAGAAAAGATACAACATACCATTCTTTAAGACCAGGTGAGTTGTGTGGTGGATTAACAAAGAAAGTGGCATAATGAAAGTCCTTTACCTCAGTGGGTCCCTCAGAGACATCAACAGGATCATTGATGGATAACGACTTCTTGTTCCGATCCAAAGCAGTGAACATCTTGTCTGCACAAACTTTTTTTATCTCATGCTTTTTAATTGTGACCACAGGTATCCCTTCCACATCACCTGTAAGTATCTGAAATGACAAATTCAACAGCGTGATTAAGCTAAAGCTCAAAAAGTTATATAAAAATAAAAGATAGAGAAGATTTAGATTTAACTAGTACCTTGTACAAACCATCTTTATCTATTCCCAGGATGACTCCAAAACCCTTCTTCCTGATCCATTTAAAAGAAAAAAGGAATGCAAATACACAAAAAGGATTAATAAATATAGAACAGTACTATACGATTGAGATAAAATAAAAAACGAAAGGCAGTAACTGACCCAAATAACACAAGGTCATGAATTACAAAAGTACTGTCCTCTATCAGCTCTGAAGTAGATGCTTTGAGATTTGCACTAGTGGAGGCCCGCGACTTCTTCCTGCGGCTATCATACAGGCCAGAGACCCACTCCTCCGGGTCAACCTCTTCTCCCTCCCTTAGAGGAGGAGAGAACTTGATACGTTCAGAATCTGTTGGATCCACTCCCCAATAAATTAATGAATTTAAGGCAACCCACTTGAAAAGGTAGCCATCCTTGAGCATGTTGCCATCGAGTATTTCAAACGTCTCACCGCTTTGACGGTCCCGCCGGACCTCTATATGAGGTCTAAACACTCTACACAAGTTATCATGCAAAATAAAGTAAGATTAAGAATAAATATATCATTTTGAAAAGAAGGTAAAGCACTAAGCTATTGATCAATTGAAAGTAGAATGATAAGAATAGACTTGCAAAAGTGCTATCGTAATACAAAGGAGCATACTCAAGCTCACGAGGATTAATAAGGCGTGCAGTAGGAATGGCGGCATTTTTCAAGGATATTGCACCACCCTGTAAATGAATAATTTGAACTACTATTCAGAAAAGGTCCTCCACAAGAAAATCAGTGTGTCAAAATAATTTGGTCTCTATGGCCATTCTTCACAGGTTCATAACATAGAGTATAGCAGGCCTTACAAATTTTTGTGAAATAGCCTGGAGATCTATTCGAGGAATGAGCTTTATCAATACTTTCTTCCTTTCATCATGTACACTCGCAACCTACAGCCATAATTTTAGAGACAACAGAATTAATATATAAGATTATACAAAAGATGCATCATAAAGACATGTAAACAAAAAAAAAATATATAAAAGCACCTGTGCAATATCTCCTTTGTAGTTCCCACTCTTCAGGCGAACCCAATCACCTTCAGATACCACAGAGGGTTTGCTTCGAACTGCAAGTAAATGAGGTACCTCACTTGCCGGAACTGCATTGATTCTAGTTACGTAAACATTGCAAAACCCTTTGCATGCCTGAAATTAAGAAAAAGAAGCATATATTAAGCAAAAACAAAACTACCAGTGGTTGTTTAACTTTCTTGTCATGTGCAGGAACCATCATATGAGTTAGCAGGAAATTAGGAGTCTAAACCCGTTCATGCCTCCAGTAAAATTGTTCCTATTAGCTTCATTCAAGTAAATACTAATACTATATAACATACCTTTGAAAACTATTCTGTTTTTTATATAACTTCATATTTCTTTGTAGTCTGTGGTAACTTAAACACATAATTTGTGCTTCAGCATATAATTAAATGCTTATAATATACAATAATACTATTGGTATATCCTATTGCAAAACCCTTTATCTTGCTTCTATACTGGTGTCTCCATTTCAATGATAGAATATGTACTCAAACAACCTTTTCTAACTGTTCTGTCCTCTCATTATTTATATTTACTGTGGTAACTCAACAACAGCAACAACAAAAAGTTTGTGCCAACGAAGTAAATTTATATCCTTGTTTACATACCTCTGTAACATCGCATGCTTTGTCAGCTTCAACATAAACATAGCCCTTCACATGGTCCAGCGCAAAAGCAGAATATATCTGGAGTTTGTTTCCTCTGTTGTGAAACTCGACATATTTTTGCATGAAGCAGAAGGCAACCTGCCTCTCACGCCCCACCTGTCAGAAATCAAGTAAACAAAATCAATAGAAGTTCTTGTGTTGAAGACAGGTCAGACTGCTAAATTTATATTCATTGCATCTGACAAAACTAAACTTGTTGTAAAATGTACCCCGCATTTGAGACGCCAAATGGTTGGATCTTTTGTCGGATCTGGACCAGCCATGTCCATAAATTCATCTTCATCACTAGCATATTTCAAACCAGATTTGCGACCGTATCGCTCTTTGATTAGTTCTTCTAGTTCATCACCGCTGAGCTGTTCTTCTTTCACCGAAAAGGGAAGAAAATACTTCCCTTTTCCCTTCGGATCATCTACAGGAGCTTCTGCCTCTTTTGCTATTTCTATTCATAATAAGAAAATAATGAGACAGGAATTTTACAACAGAATAAGCAATGTCTGATGTAGGTGTCAATAAAGATAACAAGAACTCAGGGGAAAATACCCTAGCTTATCAAAAAGGGGGAAATAGAGAGCTAAGGTTCAGATTCAGCTACCCTCAAGTAATTCGTCATAATCTTCGTCAGACACGAGATCGTCTTCTTCTTCCTCTTCCTCTTCGTCGTCTTCAGCAACATAAGCCGCGTCGTCGACGAACTGGAGTACACCGGAGCGCCGCCTCTTGCTGGCGGCAGCACTAGAAGAGGCCTTTCTTTTCGACGACGAAGGCGTAGCAATATCCTTAACTTTTTCCTTCACCGCCATTTTAGGGGTTTAGGGTTCTCAGAGCATAGAGATTGTCGAATCGTTTTTACGAATGATACTGGAAGAGTATCGGAAATAAAGAAGAGACAGAACGGGTTCAAGAAGTTCACTGATCGGGGTGAAAACAGACCGAGCCAATATTCTCTGAGGTACAGTGATATTTTACTATAGATCTAAACCGTCCGATCAAAAAGGAAATAATAATATTCGTGCCAAAGAAGATCGGATGGTCCGGATCCAAAAACAAATATTATGTTACCTTACGCGATGAGATTTCGAAGAGACATCAACATTTTTCGTTTAAGACCCTTAAAAATGAAATAATAACCGACACTTACTCCTAATTTTCATAACTGTTAGATACAATTTTTCTGGAATTCAAAGGAGCGATGAGAAAATAGGCTAACTTCAAATGTGGACTACGGTTCTACCGCTCTACGCTTAATGCTCCGAGCCTCCGACTACCTGGCCAGTCGATCTTGATTCTTGACAATGACACGTAAATAACCTGCTATAACCTGAACTACGCTCGAGAATACGACAAATGCTGCCTGGAAGGACGTACGGGTCTGCTGATCTGCTGTTCATTATTTATTTTTATGCTAAACAGTAAATTAGTATAAATAAAAGGACATGTTTCGGTGAATTTTTTTTATAAACCATAATTAGAAAATCAATTTTTACTAAACTAACATCATTATTTTTCTTTTACAAAAACCACAAAGACCGAATAGTCAATTCAGTCCTGTATTTTTGGTTTTTTGGAACCGAATTGGCTATTCGATCTACACTTTTTTTTGCAGATTTTCGAGGACACGGCCACAGAAAATCCGATAAAGACCTGGACCGAATAGCCAATGAGTGCGTATCCTCTGAGATATCTCAACTTTTGCGTGACCGACGTGTCCGGTGCCTATTCGGGGGTGATGTAGGAGGTCAGTATTATGTGCACTTTGAGATTCATGCAGAACGTAGTTAAACGGTTAGATTTTTCCATAACGTCACGCAAAGTTTGAGATATCTCAGAGGATATGAATTCATAGCCAATTTGGTCCCTTGTGGTTTCGGATTTTCTGTGGCCGTGTGTTGGAAACACGGTGATTTAGGTTTTTGTTTAGTGTAATTATTAATTGTAGAATTTTTTAGTTTGCATATAGAGTAATTTACCGATATTTTTATTAATATCCAACTTAAAATACAAATTATCAAATTTAAAATGCATATATTAAACAATAATGGATCATTTTAAATATATTTGAATAATAAATGAAATTGTAATCCATTAAAAATATAAGCAAACGCACACAATAAATAGTAAATGCATTTTAAAGTTATGGTCGTTTAGAGAGCATAGGCTCATTATCGATATTTTGGTAATGAAACATTGACGCACTACTGCTGTCGTTAAGCCAGGCATAAAACATCGGTGCGTTATCGGTGTTTTTGCACGGAAGCATCGTTGTTTTTTGAAAAAACTTTAAACAGCCATAACTTTTGCTAGAAAAATCAGATTTGCGTATATGACCACAATTCGAAAAGGGGGGACAAGACGGATCTGGACTTTATTCGGGAGCACTCCCGAGCATTGACAGAATCAAAATTGCAAAAAAACATCGTTTAGTACCTCAAAAATTCAATTTAAGTTTTCTATCAACGGTGGATATACAACGACCGGTATTTTGTTTAGTATAATTTAGATTTTTGTAGTGTAATTATTAACTGTAAAATTTTTTAGTTTGCATATAGAATAATTTAGCTTTTTGCATGTAGTATAAATTAATTGTTGAATGATTTAATTTTTTTTAGTGTAAATTTGTTCATGTGTAATGTAAGAATTGTAATGGGAATATTTTTTTTATGAAATCATGCATGTTAATTATTTAATTACGTCAAATAAAAAACAATAATATATAACCTATTGTGATTAAAAATATAACTATTGATGCATAAATTTTAATCATCAAAATAAAAAAAATGAAATGAAGTTCATAAAAATCATGTTTTGTATAAACTTCCAAACCGATAAATAATCATTTTCCCTTTCAATTAATTTCAACTGTGAATCTAAATTTACGATTTTATGTTTACATCTCTTCAGTTACCAACCGCAAGTCAATTGCATGCTGGTGTGTATTCTTAGACAAATTGATATTTTAGCAACAAACAATTTTATCAATTGAAATTACAATTAAAACATCTACATCTCATTTGCAAAAGCAATTGTAAATGCTGATATTATGGCAGTTGCAATTTTAATTGTAGGAATATGAAGAAAAATAATATACTAATTTTACAATATTGTTAAATCAGCATGTCTAAATGCTACATTATCATTTGCAATTGTTTTCAAGTAGTAATTTTGTAATATAAAATGATAAATTACAAGGATGTAAAAATAGAGTAAAACTATGGTGTTCCTAAGTTTGCTAAGTTTCTCTGTGAACTCAACTCTAAAATCTATCGGACTAGCATCAAACAATGAATTGAAATTGTTGAAATTAATCCTTCTATCTTATGAGTGATGCGTATAAATGCAAAAATTTTAAACTTTTGAATTAATTTTGTATGAATATATATAGTCAAGTGGTCAAAAAATTAATTTACAATCCTTTTAATTTTGACTGCTTGACTTTATATCAAATTAATTCGAAATTAAGTTTGAAATTTTATTATGTAGACGCATCACTCATAAAGTAGATTTCAATGATTTTATTATGTAGACGCATCACGCATGGAAGAAGACGTATCACGCAACAAGAATGAGACACTTTTTGCGAGGATAAAAAAGTGACTTTTCGCGACGGAGTACCGTTATTGTTATGTTTTTTCTATTCGCGACAGAGTACTGTCATAAATGCGCTTTTTTCCTCGCGAAAAGTGTCTACTATGCTGTTGTGAGTACGTACTGTTTAAAAATAATTAAAAAAATAGTTATTAAAAATATTTGTTTAAAAATGCATGTTTGTAAGGACACGATAATTAATTAACGTCATCACATGCATCATCATTCATGTTACTCTTGTCACTGAAAAAGAAAAGCTCGTATATATATATACAGACAGAAGGTCAAGTATTAACTTTGATAGGCAAGCTAGGCATCAAATAAAATTTGGTCTGGTGTCTGTTTGTTTTCAAGGTCGATCCTACTGTCCCAGCAATAATAGCATGCATGCATGCATGCATGCATGAATCGGATCCAGGTGTTTTTCTAGATAATTATGTAAATAGAATGCTTGATATACATCGATCGAGAGAGATTAATAATTAATTAGAGTAAAACGGTGATACTACCCAAGCGAACGATCGATCGAGTCATGCAGATCATGCAATGCGCAAAAACCGACGTGAATAACGCTGTTTATCAATGCAATTAATTACAATAACGCTTTGGAAAAAGAGCGATTTTCGCAAATCAAACTGTTCATACTGACAATTAATTCTATCCGTACGTAGGAATCATGATTTCTTGCTCGCTGTATTCTTATTCAAATTCAAACAGAAAATTATATATCGCTTGGTTGAAGATTTTTCTCGTTTCGAAAAACACGCGAGGAAAAGAGAAATGCGATGGTTAACCAAACAAATTAATCTCATTCATTAATTAACACGTACCCAAGGAAAAGAGAAACAACGAACAAGCAATTAATGTTGAATTATCAAAAGATAAGCTGACCAATTTAAACTAAATCAAATCAGAATTAATAAGCAAATCAAGCACCTAAAGAACCATTAACCAACCATGCGTCAAGCATTCCTAAAGAAGTACCCTAGAACTCAAAAATTCTAAAGAAGCCTAGCTAAAACCGTCAGAGACCAATCACTAAAAGAGCTCCAATAACACCCAAAGATCCATAGCCCGAACCGACCTTTGCCGCAGAACTCACACTGTGATAATTGGATGGCACCGGAGACAAAGCCGGGGGTAGCAACGGACTGATTGAACCAGGGTTCGGGTGCACCATAACACGCACAATCATCCTCTGACCCGCTACGCAGTGTGCCACTTGGCCGCTTATGAAGTAGTAGAACCCGTACCGCGTGAAGCGAAACACGGTGTTGCCGGGGGGGAGTTCTTGAATCGGGTCCGTGGTGTTGCATTGCATGTATTTGGAGATGCTACTCACAACCAGCACCGAGTCGGCTTCATTCAGGAAATCTACACACATTATATACAAAAAAACAACAATTACAACAATTCTTTGACAAATTAAACGAAGCAATAAAGATACGATCTTGAGATGATATTTGGCTTACTGAGGGTGTCGCCAACATGGAAGCGGTTCCTGGAGGCCCAATGGTTGTAAAAGTCGGGATCCTGAGCAGAGGGGACAGTCCATCCTGCGGGCCCACCGACAGTGAACTCAAGTGCAAAGGCAACGGAGGAGAAGAGGGTGGTGGTAATGGAGAGGAAGAGGATGGTTTGGAAGGAGAAGCGGGTAATGGAGGGAGAAGCCATGGATGTTAATTAACGCATGCAAGAACAAGAATTTTTCTTTTTAAGAAGAAGGGGAGGAGATTTGAAATGTGTCAGGGTGAATTGTCGGTCAAGGAAGCTTTGTTATATAGTGAATCAGCGGAGGCTGTGGTTTGATCTCTACCGTTGGATTCGAGTGAAGAGCGTGCGAGATTGTCAGAGCGGGATTGATCTGTACCGTTGGATTTGACTGATATCTACCATTGGATTTTTACTGAGTGTGAGAGGTGCAGTTCGTTTGTTCGGCGAGAGGACTGTGTTATCGGTGAGATTTGGGTCGTTGGATTGGATCATTGGGGAGGGCTGAACCGTTGGATTGCGTGGAAGCCTGTTCGAGGGCAGTATCCTCTGAGATATCACTGTAATAAAATGTGGTAACACAATATTGAAATATTGACTATGCGTAATGGTTGTAATTCGTACAGTACCAATATATACAAATTATTAGTGAATAATTTGCGTTTTATTCGTTATTTTTATGTTTTTGAATAGAGCTCTGAATAAAATGGGTATAATATATTTTATTCGCAAATAAAACGCGAGTAATGAATTATTCTCGACAAAAACGTCAATTTTTTTTAAGGAATTTAAAAAAAAAAATATTCGCTGAATCATTTCCAAATTATATTCAAATCACGAACTTTTGGTCCCGTCGAATCGAACCTGAACTATTTGTTTGTCACTATGGTAATTTGCATAGAAATTTATATGCGATCACATATTCGACTGTATATTCAGCTACATATTACTACCATATATTCGATCATATATTATTACCATATATTCGATCATATATTATTACCATATATTTATTTGTGTGATATCAAATATTACCATATATTACCTCATACTACTACATATTGCTAATTGTATATCACATATTATTATAGTATATTACTACTATATACTTGTTTATATCTACATATAAATTCTCATTTTAAAATCTGCATATAAATCAGTATTTGCTGCCGGATACTAAATGTGCGATATGTGGTGATAGCAAAAGGGCCAAGATTAAACTGCACGGCTGCCATTTTTCCTTTTTTTTTAAATGACATCTTCTCTATATTGTGAAAAAATTTACAGTGTTGAACTAACAATGGCCTAAACAATCAACCAATAATTATAACAACAATTAGACGAATGGCGTGATCATTAAATACACCAACAAAGAATTGAGTTGTATACACCCGTGGCCGTGGCTATCTATGCAACAAGTGGGTGAGAAAGGCAACTATATGCACAATCACAAAAATGAATCTCGATGCAGTTTTTGATGAACCACTAACATCGAGCTGTCCTGCATTTAGATACTCATTCTTCCCTGACGACATCGTAACATTCACAGATAATGAACCTATAAAAAAAAGTAGGAAAGACCTCAAATTATAGCAGTATCAATAGTGTAATAGAATGAAGACAAAAATTGGAATTAATTCAACTCACAGTCATAATCAGACCAGCCCATTCGCTGATTAGCCAAATCATAAACAAATATCTTATCCTTCAAAACAAGATCTGTCAAGAGAAAGTAGACATGCTTTAGTTACAGCATGTACTATACATATCCAGTCAACTGAGTTTTAATTTTGCGTTTAATTGCTAAATTGAAGGAAATTTATTGCAGAATTATAAGCTTGGATCATAGTCACGATTAATTGCACATAAAACACAGGCAAGGGTAGACTGACAATTGCCTTTTTAACAATGTTTGGGAGCTGATCAGTATCAGACTATCAGTAAGTTCCAGCTTTTCAGCTTACTGGCAAAAGGTGCAATCCTAGATATCCCATTTGCTCGTTCCTTTTCAGTTGTAATGGGCTCACAAAATTTATTAATAATAGAACAACAGAGGATAATAACACAAACCTCCCAGTATGGTTATTCCCTGGCCCTGGTTCTTTTGCCAACCAATGCACCATACAATAGCATTATCCTGAAATTGAAAATGAAATCCCTTAGAAAATTCAATGTCCAATAATATTAATTCACCTAAAGCTTCAACAGTCAAAACTACAGCTATATGGAGTTCTAAATTCATTCGAAAGGCCAAACGACAATAAACCTAATCTCATATAGGGTGCCCTCAGGATCCATCCTTATTAGTATGGTGTTAAAGTGCACATGAGTTACAAACCAGAAATAGACAATAAAAAAATAGAAAGAAAATGAAAACGCACCACAGTTCCCTGTTGCAATAGATAGTCTTCTGGTTTCAGTGACATCACAGCCCCTCCCATGAAAGTCAATGTCACACTTGGAAATACTGAATCAGCACTGGAAGGAAAAAAATAAAACTAGTTATATTTTTGAGTTATTTTATTAAAGCAAAATTAACAATTATAATTCATGGATATTAAAGAACCTGTCTGATGTAACAAAACACTGGTTCCCCTTGCTAACAAATGCATTTGCCGATTTAGGAACAGACGAGATTATCTGTGGAGGGGAAAGTTTCAAAATTAAGGAATGAAACGGTAAAACCAAATTCTACTATTTTAATAAATGTCAAAACATGATAAAAACTCACAGCATTGACAAAAGGATCATAAGCTTGATCAGCGAGGTAGGCTAGTGTTGTGCCTGAATCGACTATAGTCCCTTGTGTGCTAGAGGTTGCAAAAACTGAGGAATCAATAGCTAAAGTCCGGCCATTAACAGCAATGCCCTCTAGATTCAAGTTATAATGTGGCCTGTGAATTTCACAGATAAATGTAAATAAGTAACCACACAAACAAAATTTGGAAGAAATGACCATCAGAGAAGAAGTGCTTACTGTGATGGAACAAGTGGTGTGTATACAATGCCAGGTTCAGTAATTTGCCCAAGGACCAAAATGCCCCCACCATTGTCAGAACCTTTCAAGCAATGAGAGAATACTTTAGGGGAAACACCAAGAGAATTGAGTTGTGAGACAACTGACAGGTCGTGCTGGCCGAACCCAAAAATACCGTCAACTGCACGGTCTGCCTTGGTCAGATCTCCAGACTGTGTGTTGCTACATCTGTTTTGCACAAAGTAATGAATGGTATTTTCATTATCTCACAAATAACAACAAGACTTCGTTGTATGCAGGGGTGGATCTTAATGCAACCCAAAGGATGCTTAGCCACCCATACGGGTTAATTTTTTTTTAATTATATATATTGAAAATTAATTGATTTTTTTTCTTTTCTTTTCAAGCTTTTATATAGTTCAACTCCCTCGTTAAATAGCAAATGTATGGTTGTAGTCTAGTGGTTAGAATTCTACATTGTGGTGGTAGTGGAGACTTGGGTTCAAATCCCACTTACCACACAATAAACATTTTTACATTACATTTCAGCCCCCAAATCTAAATTTCTAGTTCAGCCCCTGGTTTATGTCAGCTTTTTCTTTCTTGATAAGAGAACTGATGGATGGAAAAAATTAATCTATTAAAGATTGGAAATTTCAATTTTATACTCAACTGCAGTGAAGTCACTGTATTTCCCTAGGTTCACACTGAGCAAAGTCAAGTTGTTGGTTGAGCTAACAGGAAAATTTGAGGGTCGTTGATTTTATCTTTGTGGTTTAAACAGTTTGCTTTGCACGTGATACACCCAAAATATGGCGGTCACTACCTCCATATACCATAAACCTTTTGTTTGCTAAAATCTAAGGCTACTTGAAAATTAAGCACCTAACAGACCAACATTGCCTTTCTTACCCAAAAACAATTGTAGCAGAAGAATTCATAGCCTGTTCATCTCCAGTAATGGTATCAAAATCGAGCATGTCAGCGACATAATAACCTGAGGTGCCACTCCCATCGCCATACTGAAAAGTGTAGTCACAAAGGGAATTGGAGGAGTCAGAGGTGGTGCAAATAGACTCTCCAGTTTGGAGAGCTGAAGTACACCTGTCATCACCGCATGTGATTTTTGAGGCCGTGGTAGATCTTTCGGGGTCAAAAAATTCCATTCTAATCTGCATATTGGGAGGAAAAAAAGTGTGACAGAGACCGATGAATTAGGAATTATAGACAATCTTTAATAATCATGCACTGGCACCAATGCTGCTTGCTGAATCAATAAACGGGACATTTGATGCATATGAAAGATTGGTTGCTTACAACTTTTAATATAGGAAAATAAAAACATCATACAAATGAAAGATCCAATCCACAAGATGATTAGATACGCCATTTTGCAAATTCAAATAGTTAAAAAAGATATCCTTCAGAGATAAGAGCTATTCTACAAATAGTCCTTAACCTGTACTAATAATTCCTTGCTGTGCAATAGTTGACATTATCCTCCTAATATGGGTTCAGGTTAGCAAAATAATTAAGGTAATCTAGGTTGACATGAGAAGTGCTACAAAACTATCTCATACAGAAATTTGTTCTTTGATTCAGTATAACTTGTTTTTTTAATATTGCGGGCATTTTATTGGATCCAATATATTTCTGCACCCATGTCATTTCTTCTTGACATGCTTAAGAGTTTTGGATACGAATATGGGCCATCATATTTTAATTACCCTAAGGTTGACTTCTCAATTCTATTAATAAATAAGGTCTAGCTTACAGAAATTATTTAAAAATATGTTATAGAGTTGAGAGGCCTCACATTTAGGCCACTGGAAGTGGGACAGCCGTCGCATGGGCTACAAGCAACCCATAATATATCACTACCAGTATCAATCTGTACATAAAATTCCTTTGCAGGGTTCCCCAATTTCACGCGTGTGTAGTATAGCCTACAATTTGCACCATACAAAGTTAGGATAATACATGATACAGTAACATTCGAACTAAGCAACACAATTATAATCTCAATGGAGTCTAAAGCTTCAACTAACAGCTACCCAAATCTTTTGCAAGAATCAGAAATAATAAATTCCCCCAAGAACTCAAAATAAAAAAAATGGTGATCTATGTTTGACCCACGGTACTACAGTCCCCTGTTTCAATTACCAGCAACCAATTGGAAATACATCCACACAAAATTGATCATTTGGGAGAACGAGAAGATTCAAACAAACTGAAAAAAAAGCCAACCAAAATTGGCAGAAAAAGAAAACTGGGAAAGATAACAAATTCGAGAAAACCATCTAAACCAGCTTGAATTTCATCCGTTTTGTGTTCTACAAATATTGATATCTTAGCATGGTAAAAGAAAAGAAAAGCCTTGTAACAAAATTGTACAATGTACCCGACAGTGAAGGGGTTAGACGAGCCCTCTACTGGGAAATCAACAACGCCAGCCACAGAAGATCCGCCCAACAGTTTTCTCCCGTTCCTTCCTCTTGCCAGGTAACGTGCCAAGTCACGTGCCTTGAGGTGTTCTATCTCCATCCCTCGTCTAGGGATCGCTCTTTCAAGCCTCAACGTCGTCGGAAACTCCTTTCCGGCGACATCCGCTGCCGCCTCCACCGTGCCGGAAAAGAACATTACAAGAAGAAAAGCCAGGAACGCCGCAGACACCGCCGGAGGCGGCGTCATACCTTAATGGAAGCTAATTGGATTGAAATTTTAGCTAGAGATACAAAAATAATCGGTCTTGGGGATAAAAGCAAGCAGGAGAGAATAAATGTGGAGAAGAAATAAATTATTCCGGGCTTAATTGATAATCCTGCGTGGATTCTTCTTCTTCTTGGTCCCTGCTCTCTCTCTCTCTCTCTATTATAGGGAAGAAGGAAAAGGATGAAAGAGGAAATATATAATAGAGAATGGACGTGGTGTACCTTTTGCAGAGAAAATGATATTTTATTTTATTTATCCGACCTACGTAGAGTACAGGAAGAAAATTAAAATATGCTGAAATAAATAAATAAAATAAAAGATTTAGGAAAGTTTACTTTTTTTTTAATTCTACTTTTGTATTATACATTGATAATTTATTACAATTTTAAGTTCCAACGCAAATTATGATTATTCTTGAGAATTAGTTTTTGGTCTGGTGATAAAAATAATGTTCTTATACGAGATTGTAGATTCGAAATTCAGAAAAAACCATTTAGTGACATCTAATCTTTACTAATCGTACAAGAATTTGCAATTTAATGTTACTATGATATTAAAAAGTTGATGGAAAGATTTCTAAATTTTTTTTCCACAAACCATAGGCCGGTGTAAAATTGATAGGCGCGCTAGGCGTACACAAAAATGTGAAAGGAATGGTGCGAACCGGGTAAAGGATTACGTGAGACGGCGTGACACTTTGTCAGCAGCTCATACGCCTTTGCGAATTGCGATTGCGATCTTTCTCCTTCTTTCGATTCACCACACTACAATAGTATCCAGTTCAGACCCGTTCCAATCAAATCAAATAATGTATATTTTTCTCCATTACAACAATTAATGGAGACATCCAGTAGTCTTCGAAAAGTTGATTACTCCATTTATGATTGCGATGGAGAACTTCCGATGGCTTCTAAATTCTAATAAGGCGACGAGGCGTTGCCGCGTGGCGTGGACAACCGTCTGATCTGATCATCTCCCATTGAATTGACAACAACATACACGCTGTTGTGATTGTCTGTGACGCGCTGAATATATGGCTTTGTATTTTCTATCCATTAAAATGACTCAGGGGTTTTGGTGAACCGGTTGCACAGATGATTGCATACTCCACCGTTTCAAGAAATCCACAGATGTTATAAAGGTACCTCATGATGCTGTCGCTGTCGCTGTCGCTGTTGTTATTATAATAATTGCATGAGTTGAGAGTAGTACCAGCTTCAAATAGATAGTATCAAGTATCAAGTATCAAATAGATAGCGTATAGATTGAATATAAGAAGTAAGAACAGGTTTTGGGAATGTCATTCTGCTGGAAAGCAAGCAATTATATTCGTAATTTCATCTAAATCTAAATCAAAATTTACATCTTACAAAACAGAGCAAGAATATTTTCAACATGGATGCATCCTAGAAAGTAGAAACTTTTAGCAAAGTAATATATATTTAAAATATTTTTGCTCAGATATTTCTGCATTTCAATTTTCAAATGCGATGGGCGCAAAACAAACATGTGAGATGTGACTCATTGCTTCATTGGGGACCAAAAATGTGCTTTTCACTCAATTAATTGCTACAATAATCAAAGCTACAGATACATTTCATAATGAGAGAATGTGGGATGGCTGTCGCACATTTTTTTTTGTTTTTAGAAACTATATAAAGATAATATAAAATAGTAGATACATTATATACATATTTCGATTTTATGGAAGAAATCAAACTTCTTTTTAAGAATATGTGCTCAAGGCTACACAATTAAATTAAAAGAGTATATATAAGAGCGCTACAAGAGAAATAAAATATTAGAAAACTCTTAAGATGATTTTTACACTGAACCATAAACATATATTAGATACAAATTGAATAATATATACTTGTACAAAATTCTTGAGAAAGATCCATATTTTTTTTACATAGACATTTAATACAATTATGGATCCTCTTCAAGTATTGCAGGAGAGGACACTGGCTCACTCCTAAGTGCATGAGCGTTATATCAAGATTATTTGTATATAATTTCTATAAGATTGAAATAGGGGGCAATTCATCTAATGTCATGTATTATTTGTATATAATTTCTAAAAATAAAATAATTGTGTAGTGGTAGTACTCAGAACATAAATTATATTTATTTGTGGGGTAGACAAAAAAAAAAAAAACAAATCTCCCACGGCTTCAATTTTCCAACTTGGGTACGGTGGTTGTGGACCTACCGCCAATTCTTTTCTTTGCTTTAATTAGGCTACGGCAGCTAACCAAAAAAATTATTATTTCTTTGCTTTTGTTTTGGACTTTGATTTGATTTATTAATATAATGGAGTTTAGGTGAGGTAGGTTCCAATTCCATTTGGGATAAGACTTAAAGAGTATGGGATCTCTTTAAATATTATTAATTCAATCTTATACGCGGTTGAAGCTCATTATGAGGAGAAAGGTGTAGGTCCGTTGCCCATCGGACCTAGTTTGGTTCTAATGGGCAGATATACTGTCTAATTTGCTTCAAAATTTATGCACACGAATATTAAAACAGACACGAAAGTTCTGACGCGAATCCTAAAGCCAATCCGACGGTGATTGAATCTATTGGAACCAAAGTAGGTCCGATGCCCATCGGACCTACTCTGTTTCCCATCATGAGCTGAGTGTTGATTGTTGATTGACGTTGAGAAAGAATCAATGAAATAATATATTTATATAAAGAGTGAGGTTATAGTGTTTTGCAATGTGTAGATCAGTACGTTTTGCGGATTTTTTTTAATGTTTTTCAAAATTAAATAATTAATACGAATTGTTTAATGTGATCTTCATATTAAAATATACTTTAAGATTACAATTTATATTTTTTTTGTTATTTTCCTAGATGGATAGAAAATAGACCAATTTAAAATTATTGGACCATTAAAATAATAGTGATTTTTCTATCAATCTAATAATAATAATAATAATAATAATAATAATAATAATAATGTAAAATTTGATTCTCAAGTACACTTTTATATGGAGATCATATTTAGTGATTCGAATTAACTACTTATACTTTAAAAATAAAAATAAAATTTTATAATACAATTTAACCTGTAAATTACCGTAGCCTCACTTTTTTATATAAATAACTTAATTTTGCATTGTTTGTTCGTTGTCTATTCACTAAATTAACATTGAAGAATATCATGGAAATTTTTTTTTTTTTAAAATCAAATATCATGAAAACTACTTTACCCGATTCTAAGTAGCCGTCGGAATTGAAATGAATTGTGTAAGGTGTCCCTATTAGGGTATGATCGGAATGTGAGGATAATAAAAGTTCAATTCATTTCAATTGAATAGAGTTGAAAAGAGATGATTTGGAATTGAATTTTAGTGATTAAAACGGTTAATTTAGAAAAAAGAATTGATTTCAAGATAAATTAAATTAGTCATAAAGTTTATCTTATTTACCGTGATGTCATTAGAAAGTTTTCCTGTCTTCTTCTCATTCAACTAATTTCTCTCCGCTCTCTCTCTCCCTTTCCCTCTCCACTGCTCCCCTCCTTCGTACCAGAGAAAGAGAGATGAGTCAGCCAGCAAACATTTCTCCCTTTCTTGAGTACTCTCCCGCCCAGTTCTCTAGTCCAGAAACATCTCCTCTCCACTGCTCTCTTGCTCCAGCACAGCAGCGCTGCTCTAATCAAAGAAGACAAGGGTACAACGGACTTTCCACGTCAGCAAATTGAATTCTCGCGAAATACCTGCCTTTTTCCCGTGATTTCGCTGTAGGATTTAGAGCTCTTGAAATTCCGTCGAATCATTTCTATTCTCTTTTCTTTTTGGGTTCCGATCAGCAGATTGAGAATGAATTCTAATTCTATTTCTTGTTTGAGCGAAAATTACTTGTTCCGATCACACCCTTAATCAGCAAATAAGTTCGTTTTCTTCTTTCTTTGTTTTGTATTTATCTCGTCTGACGTGTTCAGTCAACAAGAGAGCCAACAAATGGGCACTGAGTGTATTTTTCAACAAAATATAAATAAATATGTAAACTAACATTGGTATCCAGGACTGGCAAAAAAGCTCGTCGCTCGTAGTTCGATTGTGACTTGTAACTGATTCATTCGTTATTAGACTGAGTCGAGGTCTAGTTCGGTTGAGAATTCACGAGTTCAAGCTAAGATCTAGCTTGCTCATCAGTTCGTGAGCTAGCTCAGTTAGACATCAATTTGTGTGCATTTTATACTGCCCAGCTCAGTTTAACTCGGTCCAAAAAATTTGTAAAATATATTTTCTTCTTAAAATAAGATCCAATCAGACCCAACAAGCCAACTCACAAGCTAGTTCGATTCAGTTCGTAACAATTTCAAACGTTTGAAATTTAGCTCAGATCTCTAAAGCCAACTCGCTCGTGACTCGGACGAGCTAGCTCGTTACCACTCTTACTCTCCATCTTCACTCTGGCATCAAAATTTCAGCTCAGATTTCTAAAGTCAACTTGCTTGTGACTCGAACGAGTTAGATCGGTTCAAAAACTTTGTAGAATTTATTTTATTCTTAAAACAAGATTCAGTCAAAACCAACGAGTCAACTCACTAGCTCACGAGCTAGTTCGGTCCAACTTGTGACAATTTTAAATTGAATCGGCTCAAAATTCTCAAGTCAACTTACTCGTAACTCGGACGAGCCAGCTCAATACCATCCCTAGTCTCCATCTTCACTCCGGCATCAAAATTTTCTAGGTATGACTTGTGAGGCCTACGGTCTATATCTTTAATTATTTTGTATTTATAATTTTTTTTATATGTTTCATGAATTAAAATATCTTATTGCTTCAGACGTAAATGACCGGGTCCAGCTTATTAAATACCATCTTATCAATTTAATTAAATTTAAGAAGAAAATAAATTTGTGAAATGAGACAAGTATTCTTTAAAAATATTTGGTCAATAAAATATTACAATCGATCAGTTAATATTAATTAGCTAGAGATATATTTATTTTTGTGTATGGTAAAGTTATTCATGAATAAAAAAAAAAAATACACAAAGATCGTCTCTTTATATTGTTTGCTTCGTACCAAAAGATCTGAGCAATAGTTTATTTTGAATTAAAGATCTAGAAATTAATCAACAAATGAAAAACATATCTCGGTAAAAATTATGTAGGCAAATTAAACTATGTGGAGGAATAAATTTGATGGCAAGCAAATGGATATCTGTTTTTTTATTCTTGTTTATAAGTGTAAGATAAACAAATTTCTATAATCTCCAATATTTGGTTTGTGTGATGAACAATCTCCAGATGCGATTCACTTCAATTCAATTCTATATTATTTCTAATCATATGATCAAATGCACAGATCTCATTCTATGCAATTTTTATGTGATATTAGCTGCAGCTCAACAATTCATATATATAACAGCCCTCTTTATCTCTCAATCATATACAAAGCCCAAAGACCAGTACGAATTATGGGCTGGGCTGGGCTGGGTCCATGAACTGCATATAACAGTGCATGCGTTAGCAGCAACGTCCAGCTGTTATTCTCCGATCTTTAGTTGCGTGTATTTCATTTTGTATGTCATGATTATTGCTAATCTAATTGTGTTGATGAGCACGGAATTTGCAAATTTGGAGATTTTTTTAGGTTCATTATGTAGCACAGAAAATTTAATTAAATTATGATGCATTTCTTTTCGCATGTTGTTAGTTCTATAATTAAAAAACTTATAGAAATCTCTGTGTTGTTGAAAAACGTAGTATTTGCTTAATTCTTTGCTTATATATATATATATATATAATTGACAGAAGATGGAACATATTTATTTATCCTTGAACATTTAGATATACAAAAAGTACACGTACTCATGCATACAAAATATATAGTTGCTCACCACTACATCAGTACACGCCATGCAGGATATATATCAAGATGCACCAAAATATATATGTTATAAAACAAACAAACGAGGTTCAAGACTCAATCTAGCTAGTAAAAATAGATTAGCTAGATATATAATATATATATATATATATATTGGCAGATTGATCAGTTGATCATCCTGGGTACGTACTTGCGAGCCCACAGCTGCCTTCCATTGATGTTATACTTGACAACTTGTTCACCGCTCAACACGAGATTGATGTAAGAATCGCTCTTGAACACAATCCTGCCATACATCGGTGTCCCTGTCCCTGTCCGCTCCATCATCACTCTGTCGATGCAGTCTCCCCACCTCCTGCAACAACAAATTCTATCAATAAGTACAAACTGATCACTTGTTCTAGAGATTTTTTTTTTTTTTTTTTTTTTCGAGGATAAGCATGGCAACGTAAAAGTTTTATACTTACTCAGTGAAGTGCTCCAATATCTCATCCCTTCTAATGGGGAACCCCTTTGAGAAAGTAATAAACATGGACCTAGCATCAACAATCGATGGCACAGCCGCAACAGGATCATATAGCACAGCCAACCCAAGGGGCACTTCTGGCATCACCGCACTCAATCCCGCTCTTACCGCTGCCTCTGTGGTCTCATACGCGCGCAACAATTCATACAGATGATCATCAAACACAACCCTTCCGACCCCGTCTAATATGTACGCGAGCCCTCTTACTATTACATCCCTGTGAAAGTTGAAGAAACGGATATCTAAGCTGTTCTTCGACAGTGAAGTTATCAGAGGAATCTCGGTGTAGTTATTCAGACCATCATCTTGTCGGAGACAGTGCAACACAGCGTCTGCTTCGGCAATTAGTGTGAAAATGATGGTAGGATTTGTAATCTGTGCAATCTGACCAATCATATCTATGCCGATTTGCTCTAGCCACATGAACAGAGCGACAACGTTGCGTGCTGTGCCGGGCTCCGTTCCATGCATAACAAACTTCTCATACACGGCCCGGTCGATCTTGTGGAATGCGAGGACATCCTTCACAGTAGGTGCCATAGTGTAAATTAAGGCGAACTTGATCAAGAGAATATAAAGAGGCGATTATAATTTAAAAGAAAAACAAGATACAAAGCTAGGGATTTGGATATATTTATAAATATCGGATGCTAATTATTTTGGTGCATGCACTGGGGCGTTCTTCAAAGAACAAGAATTTAAAGCGTATAAAGATTTGCGCTTGGCGCCTTTTCTTGTTATGGGGGGGTGAATATGGTGCACAAGTCGGAAATCCAAATTAAATTCTGTTCACACTGCATGGTGTTGTGTTATCAAACAGGCCGGGCCAATTTCCAATTTTGACACACACACACACACACACACACATATATTGAGGTGTCATGACTCATGACCAGCTAAGAGGCGGATAACCGTGTTGTCAATTAGAGCACGATCACCTAACAAACTTTTATAAAGACAGCAAAATAAAAAAAATGTATACAATTGATGCGTTGTATGACACAAAAATAGTTCTGTCAATATCTTTACTTGTGAATTTATAAATTCATGAGTTAAATGCTTGGCTATTAGAGAAGGGTTGGGTTTTGGTCCAAAGAATTTTGGACAATTTTTTTTTTTTTTCTATGTTAGATTTACAATACCATTTAAATTTATTAAGTTTTAAATCTGTTATCATTGTTGGTGTTGTGTTAATTTCTTCACGCACAAATCACAACGTGGATCGATGGTTAATTTTAAAGCGACCTTGAATAAAATTTGTCCAATCCAATTCCATTAGAGAGAAATGATGATTCGGCCAGAATACTTTTGGTGCAATTTTCCACAGGTTGAGGGTGAGTATATTGCGTCGGATTACTAAGTAAATTCACAATTGGAGCAATAGTGCTATTAACAATTTATATTAAATAATTCAAGGCCTGCTAGAAAGAATAATGATAATTGCAAAAAAAAAAAAACTATTTTAGAATATAATGGAACATATCATTCTCTTGTGTTACATACATTTATATATGTTCCCAAATTCTGAATATTCGATCGAAATAAATAGTACAATTATATATATGCTCATTTTTTTTTTCTTACATGGGTTTTCTTCTTTTAATAACTTAATTGCCGTGAAATTTTCTGATTTTCTAAATAATGTCATGTTTATCTTGCTTATTTTGCAAAGCAATTCGCTTTATATATTTCTTTATATTCGGAACGACAAACTCACTACATATTCCATTACTAGCATCTTACTCGTGCGTTGCAACGGAAACAGATTATTTCGTTATAAAATATTATAAAATGAAAAAGATCAAGCGTTTCATTATTTCATTATTTGCGTGACCTTTTTAAAAATCAACCGTTGAAATACGTGCTGCACAAATCTCAAAGCAATAATAATATTGATACGATACGAATACGGCGATACGGTAATTTTCAAAAATGAAGGATACAATACGGCTATTAATATATATATGATATTTATATAATTATAATTTAAATCAAATTTGTAGAGAAAAATAGTTAAATACTATATTTATCTACAAGATAATACATGTGAACTCTAGTGTAGTGGTAGGAATTTTGGCACCAACAGAACCCAACTAGGTTCGAATCCCGCATTCAGCAGAAAAAAGGGTGCGCGGTGAACAGGCTCGGTCTGCACGCGCCGTGCGTTGTTCAGAGGCGCGGTCAACGAGTGCGGCGCGCGGTCTATGAGCGCTGGGATCATATGCGGCGCGACCAGTGCATGCTTAAGTGTTAAAGCACATAATTTGAAAAATTCGTTTATGTGCGATCTGGAAATTCAACGGCTGAGCATCCTTCAAAAAAAAATCAGTAAATCAGGATCTAGACATTAAACTCCTTAATAAGGAGGAGAGATATATATCAAGTAGAAATTATAAGTGTGTTTTGTGTACAGATTTTTAATAAAATAGTATCTACAAAAATTTATATAGAATATATAAAAATTTATGGAAAGATTGCTGATAGGCCTAAATTATATACATATTCGATCTGATTTTTATCACGAAATAACACCAAATATCTTGTATTTTGAATATAAAGTGAATAGAATACACCTAGGATCAAGTTACTGCGTTTGTTTGGTTTTAATTTGCAGAAAATGCAGAAAATGAAGAAAAACCGAAGAAAAATGTCCAGTGCGGACGCACGGTTTACGATACGGCCGCACTAAGTACTTAGATGGATTTCTGGACACATACTAATTTTAAAAAGGTATAATAAGCTATACATCAAAATCCGTGCGGATGCACGGATATCGATGCGGACGCACAGATCTCGATGCAGCCGCACTCTGGTCGCATAGGAAAAGTCCGAGACTAGTGCGGATGGTACTGTAGCAGTGCGGGCGCACTATAGCAGAACGCATAACTGGAGCCTAAACTTAAAACGGCCATAACTTTTGACTCGTAACTCCGATTAAGGCTTGTGACCACTTTTTGGAAAGCTAGAGAGAAGATCTACAACATGAAAAATCAAATTTCTCCCAGTGCGGATGAGATCACCCACAGTGCGGTCTGGAGCACCCGCACTGGACCCGCAGAAAGCCAAAAATACACATTTTCAACATGGTTTCTATTTTTGGCGCAACCTGGACACGTTTTTACAGTCAAACATGAACAAGGCATCCTGGGAAACAATCCAAATATAGCACCCACTAACTCCACTTCCTAGCCTCTTAATTGGGCATGGTCCTTGGCTATAAAAGAGAGGGTTCATTCTCCATTCAAAACACCCATCCTCATCTCTTTCCATCTCTCACATCATCCCTTCCTCTTTCATTCTCTCTCTATACACACAATACTTAGAGATAAATTCTGGAGAAAAGGAAAGCTTTCAAGCAAGGAGAAGAAGGGTTTCCTGAGCAAGAAGTCGGCAAGATAGAGGTTTTTGATTTGTCAAAGGGTGTAATTACTTCCTTTATTTCATTTCTTCTTACTTTGCCAATTTTTGTAATGGATCTCTCCATGAGGGAGTAGTTCTCTCTCTAGGGGTTTAGGTCAATGCATGAACTTGTTTAATTGTATCTTATTCGGTTATTTGTCTTTGTTATGATTGTTTTATGGGATCTGATGTTAATTTCTGTGATTTATCATTTGTGTTAATTACATAATTAGTACTTGAAATCGCAGTAGTCCCGCTTTGGTATCTCTTTGTCAAAAGATCCAAAGAAGTTAGGACGAGAGGAGAGTACCAAATTATGAATGCAAATACCCTAGGTTTAGATTAGGATTGTAACCAATTTGTAATCTAAGCCGGAACTACAGAAATTAAGGTTAGGAATTTGGTGAAGTACCTAACCGTGAAGGCAAACCTTAATTAGGACATCTCAAATTGAATCGGGTATTGGTATGAAGGACTTAATCGTGAAGTATCAATATTTGAGGAGAGGAGAGACTAACAAGAGCTCAATGGGTCTAGGTAACTAGGGTGGGGGACTTCATTGAGAAGTTCGAGTTACCTAGGCATGTTATTAATTCACGAAAGTGACCCTTAATGACATATTAGGTTAGAAACCTCATCAAATCATACATGAACTTAAACAAATACCGAATAGATAGAGTTAGCAAGGGAATGTAGACCAAAGACCCCTAGATCTCTAAATCTTGAAAGCAAATCAATTCCTTTCTTTTACTTTTATTTACAATTATTGTTTCAAACTCCTTTCTTTTTGGGTATTGAACCCAACCTTAGGAATTGTTAGAACAAACCCCCAATTTACTTTTATTGCATTTTACTTTCCTTTTATTTTCTTAAATTAATTAGTAAAGTTTAAACTAAGTATTTATCATACTCTCTGTGGATCGATACCCGACAATATACTACACGGTAGGATTGTATACTTGCAATCTGAACCAAAAGTGTATTTAGGGTTAAAAGGTACATCTCATTGTACTGAAACTTTGTGCATACGCTTTTGCGCGCATCAATTGCTAGCTAGAAGTGATATGGTATATGGATGATCATCCCGGAGCAAATGTTCTAATTTTATTTGAGGATAACATGTTATTCTTTCATTTATACTACAATGTATTATTCAACAATAGTCAAGCTTAAAATTCAAAAACCGTCACAAAAGCTATTTGGCGTTTAAATGGTGCAAATTTGAAATTAATGTACTGATATAAAATAATAAGTTCACATTATTATTTTTTTTTAAAGAAAAATATGAGTCTTGCCTACATTTAATTGAT
The DNA here is from genome assembly GCF_964058835.1 of Carex rostrata. Classification (NCBI taxonomy): domain Eukaryota; kingdom Viridiplantae; phylum Streptophyta; class Magnoliopsida; order Poales; family Cyperaceae; genus Carex; species Carex rostrata. The sequence continues at coordinate 866,151 of NC_135931.1, read as the reverse complement.
TTAATTGAGGTTACAAAGATTGTATCCACGATGTACAAAAGTCCAAAGCATTCAAAATAATTGAGTTTCAAAGTAAAAATGAAAAACATAAAGAAGTTAGATCTTACGTTATTAAAAAAAAAAAGGCTGTTAGTTGAATTTTGAAACATGCCATGCTCCTCAAAAAATACTACAAGAATCGGTTTTATAAAAGTACTGTTAGTTGATATTTTTATAGATATATATTTTTGTTGGTAATAACAGAATCCTAAGTAATAGCAATATCTGTCGGTTTACTGTTGACAATAGTTATTTTTCATCCACGCAGATAAAACATATTCTTGTAAGAGTGAGGCTATGGTACTATAAATTAAATAGCGCATGTTGGCATGCGCTATGGACTCAAATATTCAATTTGAGGGTTCTAATGATCGATTTGAACCATTCAACATAGTCTCCATATGAATATGTACATGTAAACTAAATTTTACATTTTTTAGAATTTTTTACTATTTTTTTAGATGGGTAGAAAATCACGTGATTTGAAAATAGTGATTTTCTACCCATCCATATACATATTTATATGAAGATCATGTTGAACGGTTCGGATTATCCGTTATAGTTTTGAAAATAAAAAATATTGATCGGTAGTACGGACAAATCCACGCTAGTAGCATAACCTCACTCTTCTTGTAAAACAAAGTTCGATAATTGCTTACCCAACAATTTTTTTTTTTCACTTGAGCAATCAATTAATCTACTAAACAGTAGACCATTTTTTTCATGGCTCGATTTCAGAAAAAAAAATGATAAACCATCTCCAAAAACAAAAACAAAACAAAAAAATATAAGAATACAATTGAGACATAGCCAAACAATAGTTCCTTTGCTAATTAAACTAGTAGATCAAAAGTAAACACTTATTACTTTTAACCCAAAATAACAAGAACAAGAAGAACAAGCACAAGCATAGAAACACAAACCAGATGAGTTTCAGCCAAGGCATATGTGTATATGCATTTTATTCAAAATAATTAAATATACCTTACCAGAATCAAGCTAACTGAATACATACATTTGTTCGATAGATACCGTACGGCGTCCGTCTTGACATATCAATACGGAAATAATTAAGTAATTAGTAAGCAAATAATTAAGCAATCAATTGACCACCACCCTCGTTACATACTTTTGAACCCAAATCGGTTTTCCATTGATGAAGTACTGCACAGGTTGTTCACTACCATTCAACAAAAGACTGATGTAGGTATCGCTCTTGAACACCATCTTGCCATAAATTTTCGATGTTCCCGGCCCCGACATTATCAATCTATCTATGCAGTCATCTGATCCCCACCTCCTGCAAGAACAAAACACTATACTTTTAGTATAGGCTATAGCACATCGAATTATCGAAATATGTCAAGCCAGCAAAATGATATTTTTCTTGAAGTAGTCAAGAAATTAAATGATTGCAGTAATAAAACAGAAAGGAAAACAAATAGAATTTAGATAAAGTTTTGTACTCACTTGAAGTACTCCAATATGTCCCCCTCTCTAATGGGGCTGTCCCTCCTGAAAGTAAGGAATGTGGACCTGGCATCCTCAATCAATGGCGCATTTGCAGCAAAATCATATAACGTAGCCAACTCCGGGGGAACCACTGGCATCACAGCCCATAACATGGCAACCTCTGGGGACACCACTGGCATCGCAACCCTCAATATTGCTCTTGCCATTGCCTTCTTGGTCTCATACGTGCGCAACAATTCATACATATGATCATCAAATACAAACCTTCCAACCCCGTCTAGTATGTATGCGGCCCCCTTCACTATTAAATCCTTGTTGGAGTTCAAACAGATATCTAGGCAGTTCTTGGCCAGGGAAGTTATTAGAGGAATAATCTCATTGTAGTTTATCGGATAATTATTTGGTCGGATATGGTGCAAAACAGTGTTTGCTTCAGCAATCAGTTGGGATATCTTGGTAGGATCGGTAATCCGTTCAATCTGAGCAACCAAATCCATGTCGAATTGATCTAGACACATGAAAATTGCGACAGCCTTGCGTGCTATGCCAGGCTCCATGCCACCATTAACAAACTTGCCATACACTGCCCGGTCGATTTTGTAGAATAGTAGGATATCCCCCACAGTCACAGTAGGATGTGCCATAGTGTAAAAGGGAGCTAGACTTCTAATTGGATGCAAAGCCATGATGATAATTTAAAGAAAAACAAGATATACAAAGCTAAGCTAGCTTGGGATTTGCCTATATTTATAATTAATTAATTATCGGATGCTAATTATTTTTGTGTTATTAATCAACAGGAGTTGACAGAGCATCAAGATTTGCGCTTCACGCTTTTACTTGTTATGGGAATATGGGGGCTGAATGGCTGGACCAATTTATGAGCTGGCCCAACGGGAATAACATTCGGCCCGGCCCAAAAATGTTTTCGTTATATGAGCTGTCTAGCCTACCACCCGACGCAAAGAGACAGACCCATTTCCTTTCTCCTTTTCTTTTGATTAACGAACGGAACCACGCTTGAAGCTCTCCTCCAGATCTCTCTTCCGATCATTGATCAATCCCATCACCTTTGCCTTTGCCTTTGGAAAATCGATAACTAAACAAATCTGAAGAATCAGTCGGTCTCAAAGAAACTAGAAGGAAGAATCCTCCCTTCCCATTCAAGCGTTGTTCCTCCCAAAACTAGGTCAGTCGGTTTGGAAAATCGCCCAAGAATCGAATCGCGTGTTGCCAATCGATTTTTCAAACCATGAACCATGGTAGCAACAGTGAACTATTTCTATTGGTAGAAAGTCCTAATTTTAAGTAGGGTGCTTCACAGAATAGAATACTGGTGTGTGTGTGTGGTGGGGGGCCGGGGGGGGGGGGGGGTTGGTCCAGGTCTTATACCAGTCAAATAGAAGGTACCACTATGATGGTGCTGTACATGTTAACAGGTACAGCAGTACCTAAAGTTGCAGCCTGGTGTGTGAGTGATACTTGTTCTTTTTGGTTTTGTTTTGGGTTCAAATTTAATTAGACATAGCCTTTCTGTTTTATATGGTTTTAGTTATGGAACGAAAATGATAGATTGAATTTATTGAGCTTGTATTGAGACAGTCTTGTTGAAAAGCTTTTCATTCAGATCTGATACCAGTTTGTATCTATACTATCTCTGTTAATTTATTTTGATACTTATTCATGTAAATGCTCATAAAATCTTAATTTTTGGAAAAGAGATGTTTTTTTTTCTTACTCAATTACCAAAGGCGATGCCTGATAAGTTGGGATGCATTTAACATTAGCTTTCGTAAGGATTCCAATATAAGTTCTGAGGTTTTCTTGCAAATTACACCCTGTATCAATGGTACTTACAAAAGACATCCCTGCGGCTTGCAGATGCGCATCAAGTGACTAAGCTTCTTTTTGCAAAAACAGAGTCATCACTTTCAAAACAGTTGCAGACACCTGATTATTGCATCAGTTTTATGAAAAAAATATAGTCAGTAAATATTGACAGATTATCATACTTAGAATAAGCTTCTTATCAGCTGTGCTCAAATACAAAACAAAAATCAGTCCAAGAAGCTGATGTTTGGTTTGAATTTTCGCAAACTCATCATAGGGCAAGTCAGTTTGAGAGAAAATGGAGAAAATAATGGCAATTTCATCATCTTTTTTAACAAGTTAGCTTTTGGTTTTAATAAGTCTGGTGGTAAAATTAAGAGAAATTTTGGGTCTTTCTGGAAATACTGTAAAAGCACACGTGTAATTTGCCCAGAAAGAACCCTAAAGAACTTCATAAATGGATCTACATCTAACTTTGGTTTATTGCTCTAAGCTTTTAACTTTATTGCATCACTCTGTTGCATTGCAAAAGTACACTTACATTAAAATGCAAATTTCAGCTATGTATAATCCCAATGTGGCAAGTCAAGCTGGACCACATGGCCCACCTCAGCTGAATCCCCAACAGAGTCCATTTGGAAATGCATTTTATGGTGCTGGATCTGAGTTCATTAAATCTGGCTTGGGTGCATATGGAGAGAAGTTCTTGGGCTCAAGTTCTGAGTTTATGCAAAGCAATGTATGTTTAGTTTATATCATTTCATTGTTGTCATTTCTTTTCAATTTCTAACAATGAAGGTTTGATTAACAGATCAGTCGGTACTTCTCAAACCCACAATACTATTTCCAAGTGAATGATCAATATGTGCGTAACAAGTTGAGGGTTGTCTTGTTTCCTTTTCTTCATAGAGTATGTCCTCAACTTTAAAAAAATTTCTCTCATGAATCTTTTTTATTTAGTTAGCTATCTACTTCCTCTGATATGATATTTCGTTTTGAATTAGGGACACTGGACTAGGATTACTGAGCCAGTAGGGGGGAGGCTGTCATATAAGCCTCCAATATACGACATTAATGCCCCAGATTTGTACATACCTTTCATGGCATTTGCTACTTATGTTATCCTTGCTGGCTTCTCTCTAGGATTCATTGGAAAGTAAGTTACTGAACTTTTTTGTATTTATCTTTGAGTGAGGCTATGCAACTATGCATAGCGCACATTGGTCCGTACTATGGATGCATATCTTTATTTTAAAGTCCAAATAGCCGACCCGAACCACTCAATACGATCTTCATATGAAAATGTGCTTGGATAGCAAATTTTCATTTCTTTATAATTTTTGTACTATTTTTTAAATAGGTACAATATAACTTTATCTAAAGATTCTAGACCATCCGAAAGTAGTGATTTTCTACCTATCTAAAAAAATTAGTAAAATAAAATTTAATAATATAAAATTTGGCCTACAAGTACATTTTCATATGGAGATAATGTGGAGTGGTTTCGATCGACTATTTGGACTTTAATAGTAAATATATTCATCCATAGTATGGAGCCATAGCCTCACTCTTTATCGTTAGGGGTATTTCACCAGTTCTTTCAACAATCAACCACCAACGAACTTCTTGTTTGAAAATTACACCTGCAACTTCTGTTTCCTGAATGCCCCTTACCTCAAATAAATTTTCCATTGTAAAAATCTAGCATCATTAAAATTCAAGAGCAATGACTAAAATATTCCGCAATGTTCCATTTTCTAGTTCAAATTTTCAGTGCAAATGTTACCATGTCTTGCATATCGAAAACAAATTATCTGAATGTGTTTTTTGCTATTGCATAAGCAATCTGGAAAATAACTCAAATAACTAAATAATAATAACAATACTTTAATCAAGGAAAACATTTAAAGGTTATTCGATCATTTCTTGCCAAAGAGTTGACAGTGTTATACTTGATACTAAGGAAAATAGTTGGTCGCAAATGATTGTTACATATTCAAAGTTTTGTGGGGTGATCATCAAATTTTGCTTTCATAATCTTCTACCTCTTTGTTTAAATTTTATGCTTCTTTGGTTAGGGTTGTGGTCCATCAAATTCAAAGCTGTTTGGAAATTTGGCAGCGTTTATTGGAATGAATCTGCTGCTTTTCTTTTGGAAATGCTGCTATTCTTTTGGAAAAACAAGAACCTGCTTTTCCTCATCCAACCGTTGCTCTTCGTCGAGATTCACACATGAAATAAATTTGAACGGTTGGATGAGGAAAAACAAGTTCTTGGTTCCTGCTTTTCCAAATGAAAAACAACAGATTATCAGAAGCCCTTTTTTTTAATTTAAGATATCAGATGAATTTTGAGACCATGGAAAAAGTAGTTTGACTGAAAAACGTTCATATATTACCCTAGTAGGTGAACTGTGTTAGTATATGACCTGACCAGTACAACACATCACAAAGCTGAACCGTTTTCCCTTTTTAATGTATGTGGACAGAGCTTGATGTAAGGGGTTCTAATCTCATTATAACCACATACTTTATTTCATTCAAATGCAGGTTCAGTCCAGAAGCACTTAGTTTTCAGTTCACAAGGGGACTTCTTGGCTGGTTCATACAGGTGGCGTTACTCAAGTCATTGTTATATTCCATGGGTGGTGGTGAGGCAGCTTTGCTTGATATAGTGGCATATGGTGGGTACCTCTTCACCGGCCTTTCTCTGGCAATAGTGGTGCGCATATTCTGGAGTTTCTCGTACTACTTTCTGATGCCTTGGCTTAGTATTTGCATGGGGGTGTTCTTGGTCAAGACCATGAAGAGGGTGCTTTTGACTGAGATGAGGAGCCATGAAAAGCACTCGAGCCGGCAGCATTACATGCTTCTCTTCATGGCCATTGCACAGTTCCCCTTGTTCTTTTGGCTTGGCAATGTTGGAGCTTAAAGCTTTTTTTTTTTCCCTTGCTATGCTACTCAGGTTGATGTATGTGGTAATATTCTCTAAGTAGGATTTTTGGAGTTGGGCCTGTGACTTAGCTGATAGTTATTCTAAATTGGTGGCACAGTACAGTAATAGTGGGGATCGGTTGGCTTTTCATTCTTTCTTTTTTTATCTTTCTTTCTGGTTGCAAGTGAAGTTACAGGTCTAAATCGATTTACTTTGAAATTAGCTCATCTAGCACCCTTTTTGGCCTAATTGTCTTTATTATATATCTTGATCTTTGAAAGTGCCATCCAAATTATATTTCAGCACTTTATGGACTACGGTCAATTAGAATGTTTGCTCTAATATCTTTTATCCTGTCAATTTGACATATATCATATGTTCTTACAAAATGGGATTAACTTTGGAAATTATTCAGGTCTTCTAAGCATTTTCTAACCACTAACTTTACATTATGATAAACATGCCAGTGCCAACTTATTGGGGGACTTCTCCTGAAACTAACCATTGATTGAGTTCACCTTTGCAGACATTCCTTTCAAATGTACCAAAACGAACTGCAAATTACAAAAATAACACATCGTCCCTAATACTGAACAAAAAACCATGATCAGGATAAGAAAACACAAGGGTTTTTAAATACAACACCTTTTGGCTCCTTCCATACAAGACATCATGCTAATAAAACACCCTCTCAATCTGTCTCCAAAATTGGTCTCTTAATGCTAATTGAGTTCTGATTACAACCATCTATCAAAATAAGAAACCTGGTTTTAAATACAAAAGATCTACTATTGCAGTCCCTGATGCATCTTTAAATTCAGTAAAACAGATAATTCAAAGAGAGGGACTAAGCATAGCTTTTACTTGCAACTAATGTGATAAATGATCATGTGCAACATCTCAGCTCTATTTCTGATAATACAACATTAGATGGAATCATCATAATCTCAATTTGATGATGATTTGGCAGGATCTTGTTTTTTGGATGTATATGCGAACTCACTCAGGTCAACAGGCCCTGCAGACGGCTTTCTTCTCTGGTAAGGAATTCTGTTGGAAATAAAATATAGTAAGAAGAATGCCAATTATTTGAAAAAAAAAAAAAAATCTAAAGACGTTACTATTCACAGTGCTTGGATGCAATTAAATGAGGGCCGAAATGATTTCATATTTTCATTCTTAGTAAATTTGTTTTATAATTTGATATCAATTCATTAATGTAATTTAAAAAGGTAGAACAAATAGTAAACAGAGAAAATCATGAATAGTATACCTCGTGGATATTGGGTTCTGCACCTCCTTTAAAGGGGCACGGAGGCCACTTGCACGGGACCCAGATGGGTTGTATCTAAAGGATGATATCAATGAAGCAAACTTCTCCATTGATTTCTCGGCAATTCCGGCATATTTGTTGACGTGTGACACATTACATCCAAACCTCCCTTCAGCATTGACATCCATAGCTGCAATATCATGGCCGGTTTGGTCAGGGTCTACAAATGTTGTAATATCAGCAAATAGTAACATAGGTTATATTAACAACAAACTCATTTGACAACCAGAGCAACTGAAAAAATGCTTATCAAAATAAAAAAAATTTAAGTTGATATGTCATTTATCATGCAGTTTGAAAAATAATTTTATGGCATTTGACAGGTGGCCAACTATGTCAAATCACACCAAATTTAGTACATAATCCTAAATTATAAAGAACACAAATTTTGATGAATTTCAAAGTCTATTGTCAAATAAGTTTGGCTGTTGCTATATCTCTACCCTTTATAATAATCTGTGTATGGCTGACAAAGATTACATATTAAAAGAAGAAAAAAATAGCCAAAATGCCACAGACTGAAAAAGACAACAATTTATGCTGGGACATGAAAGGTTATGACATTATATGAACAAAAGGGAATACAAAGAGCAAAAGGCATCTTTAGAAAAATGCATTTGGGCAGTTCAACTTGGATTTTGTAATGGTTCATTTGTAACAAAATAGCTTTGAACTCACAAAAGTAAACATCCAGAACGTAACCCTGTCATTTTATACCTTCATCAGAAGTGTCAGGTGCCAGGCTTTTCTCAACACTATCTAATTGTTCCGAGTCCTGAATAGAAGAGGTTACTAAATAAGGTCCAAATACAAGAACAAATATAAGATACTTTATTGTTAGTCTAACAATTGGAACGAAAGAAAGAAATAAATAGATACCACATGCAAGTTACTGGTATCTTTCAGTTTTCTCCTCTTTAGAATACTTCGATAGGTGCTTCCCCTCACATAACTATTTTCTTTATTTCCACTTATCTCTTCCCCTAGACTCTCTTCATCATGATTGTCGGATTGTTTATGTTTGAAATACGAACTTTTAAGTATTGATTTTCTGTTTTCCAGTGCACTAATGTTTTTAGCTGGGTTTTGTACAAAACAGCTATCAGGAGAAGCTTTTGGGGTAAGAAGCAACTTCAGAACAGCCTCCTCCGATGGTTCTAGAAAACACAGCATAAAATTTGTCAGAACCTAATTAAAATATTTTATGTATCTCAATTTGATCAATGTGATGAGTATGAAGCATCACCATCTTGGCACAAGTTCTCCACCGATTTCAGCTCTTCATCAAAAGACTTCTCTTCCATCTGAGAATAATCAAGAATGTTTAATATCAGTTCAATTTAAACAAAAAAAAGATCCAGACCAGAGAGAGACAGAAAACTAATAAATAATAATTGAGAAAAGCATCTGTATTCACAGAGGTGTGCATTTGAAAATTCCATCATGTCTTTCAATCTACCTTTTTAAGAAATTCTAAACTAGTTCCCATATGTCAAATAATGAAGTCCACAGGGAAGAAAGAGAAATAAAATCACTCAAACAGTGGTCCGTGTGCTTGGTTGATAAGCTAAAATGAAAAATAACCACAAAATCAAGCACATCAAATTAAAATTCCAGGTGTGAACTACAGGAAAAAGCCTGGTTGCTTATTACCCATTTAAACTTGTTGGTTCATGAAGACAACTAAAATTATATAGAGGCAAGTTGGGGCGATAGAGTCTATTGCTATGTCACATAAATGGAAGTATTTCTTTCTATCCTTTTGTAATTGTAGCTCATGATAAAACTGAAATGAGCAAACCCAGTTTCTTCTTTTCTCAAGTCCTATTTATTCTTTTTCTACCCTAGGGTCTCTAACGCTAGAAAATGACCTTTATCCTTATCTTACTAAGCTATACTCAGAGAACAATATTACAAATACAAAACAGTCATCTAAGATATCTTACACTGGAGACAGAAGATATTGGATCCTGTGAAGGAATTTCGTTTCCAACAGCTGGAGAACTATGCATTGGAGTTTTCTTGTCTATTATTGGAGGTGTAATAATTTCCTCAGTACAGCTAGGTGAAAGATCAAACTTATTATTTTCAGAGCTGAAAGGAGACAATTTCTGTTGTGTTTGGTGCTTCGCAGCAATTTTTGGAGCAATGAACTTCCTTTTTGCTTCAAGTGATGCTATGCCTTTGCACATTAAGGAATTTTGTGATATGTTTAACTTCCATTTCAGATTAGACTTGATGTAGGAAATTACAAGGCAAGAAAATGAAATTGGAGAAAAACTTGAGAGGATACAGAAGTAATTTGTTACAACATTTCGTTGTACAGGCAAGTCAAGTCTCTTCCTTGTAATTGTTAGCTGAGGTTCCTTCACTGGATTGGTCTTGCCAGGGATCACCAATCCACTATTCAATAATTTATCCTATTAACATCATAAAATAAACAAGGAGATGATCATAAAATATTCATTGGGTAAAACAGGATTGAAATTTCTGCATCAATGTGGAACAGAAAAGGTAAAATATTCTAATAGTTCAAATCTAACCTCGAATGGAGTGTTGGTTATAGGATCAAGTCTCCCTTCTGCTATATCTTTGGCAATACTCTGTTCTAGCCATGTAAGATGGGTTAAGTGCAAAACAATTCTATAAAAGTGTGTAAGATCAATTAAGTCCAAAGTAGAATAAGCATATGGATTGTTATTGGTATATGGAAATAGAATGCCTTTGTAGCAAAATAAGACATAAATGTTGTAATAGAATTAAACTAAAGGATATGGGCCTAAAAATTCCAAGTCTTCATCACAGCCATGTGGTACATCCAACAAGTGCACAACATTCTGTTTTGTAGGATCATAAACTCTCTGGTGCTGAAATGCCCAGATTGCCCTCCTAAAGTTTTCCTCGTAAAGAGGTGGCACAGATACACCGCTGTACCTCACATGCTTTATTACCTGAAAATAATTGATTTAATACAAAACCAAAGTTCACAATACCACTTGTGTTGATGAGATAATCATAACAAGAATATTCAAGAATTATTCAATTTTACCTTTTCATAGCTCTTAAGCTTTTGGATTAGTGCGTGGGCCCTCTTCACGCCCATCCCTGGTAATGATGATAGATAATCACAACCACTTAAAATGCACATCTCAAGTAACATCTGTTGAGTGAATCCACCGAAATTGAGTTCCCTATTCCTAGGTAGTTTTGAACTCTGATACTCCACACCCTGCCCAAATTTGTCCATCTTGAATATAATCTAAAAATGATTCCAAGAATTAGCATTCGTGTAGCAGACTAAAAATTCAAGAGAGCCAAGGGGCCAAGTGCAAATAATGATTTTACTAACTCTAGAGCAGCCAAAAGGAATCAAATCTGAGTCCTCGGTAATAACTGCATCAACAAGTTTGTTAATAGACAGGAATGCCATTTGTGCGTCAGCCTCATAAGGCGCTACAATATAGTCAACTTTCTCCTTCTTCAGTACCTGTATTAGCATATTTTAAGAAGAACACTACTCTTGTTAAGACAATCAAAACACAAAGAAACAATCTCCTTATTAGCTTAGTCCATTTAAACAAGTAAAAGGAAAAAAAAAATAGGGGAAAACCCCATAGTTTTCCTGCTAAACCTAGAAGAAACATGGTGGATACTTTTCTAAGTTGGAAACATCATGCATCCCACGACAAAATATTGGAAGCATCATGCAACAAACAATCAATAGACCTAGTTCCCTATATAATCCAAATATGGACAGCTAATTTTGTTGCTTCTTTCCAGATACACTACGAAATCGTTTGTATAAACTAATTAAGGAGATATCAGATATATCTTTATGCTTTATAGGAACTTACAAAGCTTTCTAGGATGTACTATATAGGGTTATATTTAACTTTTGAGGTTTTTTATAGGCCATTCCTACCTGGATCAGTTCATATGCTATGGATGGTGATATGTCAACTGCCTTCTGATAGCACTCATATGCGGCAGTTGAATTGCCAGCTGCTTCATGTTCCTTGGCTTTCTCAAGGTTTTCCTTTCTTGACCTGCGATAATGCTTATATTATTGATTTATTATTGTGTAACAAATCATTATATTTAGAGAAGCACAGAATAGAAACCTTGCACGTTTTGTTTCTTGGTCAGCCTTGATTGGTAGAAGCCCTCCATCAAATACTAGAATTGGTTTCACGTCATGATGCCTTAACATATTCACTCTGTGCATGCAGTACTCGATATGCCTGATAATTTGCGAATTAGTAAATGCGAAAAAAATTCTTTGAAGAAAAGTGAGAATGATTTTATATAAATTATAAACAAGCTACAGTAGTAGGGTTTTACTTCACTCTTTTCAATAATGGTTGCATAAAAAATTTGGAAGCACAAGAGAAGTATGCATTTAATTGTAATATTTGGTTTTCATAGATTGTTTTAGAGCACTGCAACAGTTTAAATGAATTACCTACGGACCAGAATAAAGATCAAAACAAAGAGAGAAATAAAGCATCTTTCTTTTCTTAATTTTGTTCCTCGATAAGACCTAGTGCTGAAATTGCACAAAGATAACAAATCTACACCCAAAGACTCAAAATCACAAAAATAACCTAAAAAGTCACTGGAGTTTAGTAGAACAAAAAGGGACAGTTGAAACTAGTGACATTATTTCTTTTCTAATTGCTTTTATTGAATCCAGCAGCACTGAAGGACTAACAACAAATTTACAACAAATATCATTATAAAGTACAAAAAGAATCACAGAAAATCTCCCAAATCTTCAAACAAACAAAGTATAACATAAGCAATGTCAACCCAGTGGCAATTTAAAAAGGCCAACTCTTGTTCTTTGTTTCTATCTCCAATTAAACCAACTATTTCTCAATCCAATTGAACCCACTAAAGAATAGAATTGACCTCGGCCATTGGTTCAACAAGCGATGAATAAGGGGGGTTGTAAAAATAAGCTTTTAACCTGGTAGTGGGGAGGCCCTTGCATAACTGTGCGCTACAAGAGAGAGCACCCTTGTGAAGCCACGAATAGGTATCTACAGCCACCGTCTGCCCCTTCAAAGCCTCCACATTTATAGGCGCCATTATTGATTTGAGCTGTGGCAAGAGACCTTGGATTCCCATCCTCTCCCGCTCTCTCTAGCAGTCTAGCTACTGGGGAAAGGTCTGAAAGGGCTAATGGAACCAAATGGGGAGGGGAAGAGAGCGGGAAAAGGAAAAACGAAAGAAGAGGCGAGACCATGAGAGGGAAAAAAACATGCGTGCGAGGCACGTGCTGACGTGCATTCTGGATTTCTTTGCATGGACATGGAGTAGATTGTCAGATGGACCATCCCGTCAGTCCGTTTCTCAATTGGTATATCAAAACTCGGGCCGAATTTCTTATTTATTTTCCATTAAAAAAAATTCCAAAACTCGGGAGTTGTTTGCATCTTGTGTAATGTGAATTTAAAGAGAATTAAATTATATGTTTTCTTATTATTTTATTTGACAAGTATGATGTTGGCAAATGAATCTATAACAATAAGCTCTATACAGAAGTATTTGATGGTGTTTTTCTATAGCTATTTATGAACCCTAATACACCTAATTTGGTTGCAAGCATACAACCTTGTCAAGTAGTAGTTCGGGTGTCGAATCCACAGGGACAACTCGTAAAGTACTGGTTCTCGCCAATTCACTAAGCTAGACTACCAGAGTTTGGATTGGTTTTTAAATCTAATTAAATTGGAAGGAGCAAATAATAAATGTCTGGGGTCTGATTCAAGTGTAGGAGTTCTAGGGGCTTTGGCATTCCTATCCACTAGGGTCTCAATCTACTCGATTCATGTTTCCAAAGCATACGTGGGCATCCTGTTTAAGGTGATAATAGCGTACACTTCACGGTTAAGTTCTTCGCGGGCTAATATCTTACCTTTAGGTTACTTCGGACTTCTCGGTTAAGTACTTCGTCCTAATAACCTACTCTTTACTCTTTTTGATCGGGGAGTTAACACAAGTGATTTTTAGTCATTGATAATAGCGTACACTTCACGGTTAAGTACTTCGCGGGCTATTATCGTACTTTTAGGATACTTAGGACTTCTCGGTTAAGTACTTCGTCCTAATAACCTATTCTTTACTCATTGGATAAATCCCTAAATTCATGTATCGGAGGAGTGAGGTTAAACCACCCAATCCATGTATAAATCAAGCATTAAAAGAGTAAATTGCTAATAGTCAATAAAAACCACAAATCGAGTAAAATAGAGTGCACCTAGTTTCGAGTTTTACATGCCATCGCCCCTAGAGAGGAGATTAGCCTCTCATAGGGGCACAAACAGTTACAAAGGGGACAAATAAGTTGTTACCAAAGCCTAAAGAAAGGAAAATAGAGTAGAGAATACAAATCCAAGCACAAATCTCTTCTCCCTCAAGCTTTTCCTCTCCAAATCGCCCTAGATCTGAAAACCTAGCTTCTTGAGTCGTTCCCAGCTGTTGTGTGGTGTGAAAATGGCGGCCCCCTCTTTGGGGAAGGAGAGATGAGCTATACATATCATTCTGGGCCCATAACAGCCCAAAAATCATAGACTGTGCAGAAATTTCGGGTCGCAATTATGGAAATTGCGGGTCGCAATTTCAGTGCAGAATTATGGCAGTGAGCTGCTCCAAGTAGTTCTGGAATTCCAGGTCGCAATTTAAGAGATTGCGGGTCGCAATTTTCCTCTGATTCTTGCCTCTTAATGTCGTCTAGGTTCCGATCACGTCCGGGCTTGCTCCAAATTGTTCCCCTTTGCTTCTAATAGCTGAAAACACATCAAAATATAGCAGTATCTCGAACTTGGCGCGATATCTAAACAAAATGACTTTAAACTAATAAAAGGGGATAGTTTTAGAGACCAAATTCTACCAAAAATGTATATGAAATTTAGGCTTATCAGTATTCAGGATTTAGATTCCATACAGTACATTCATTTTAATTTGCACGAATCTTTAATAATATAACACAAATTATAAAGACCATCGTGCATCTACGATTGATCTGAAAAACTCACGCTAGACTGAAATTGCATACAATAAAGTGATAATACATACATAAGATATGCTTTTCAGAGCATGTCTTATGTATATAAATTGATAATACAATAAAGTCAAATATATACAGAAGATATGTGGAATTAATTTACATAGAATTTAACTCAGTTTCATGTTATTATTTTTATCTTATTTCTCGTTTGACATCTTAAAATTTTAAGTAAGATATTTACTTTATCTTACTCTCTAATCAAACATAGGTCTAATTGAGGAATTAAAGGGTCAGGTAGCAACGGTAAGAATAACCATTACAGAGTTTACCGTAACGAGCTAAATAGCAAATTAATAGTGCGTCTAATAGTAATAATTATTTAATTTATATTATTTATTTATTAAGAAACCTTTTATTAAACATTACTGTATTAGTTTATTATATCATTGTGGTCATAATCACTAGTATATTATTACATTATTATTATTAATTATATTATTTTTGTTATTATATGATGATCATTATCATAATTATTATTTGTATAATTGATATTTGATTTACTTTAGAAATTTTAAAAAATCATTTTTTCGATAAAGTGATTGATTTTTTTTTTCTTTCAAAAATAGATGGAACTGCATTAGTGTTATGCTTCCACCAGGTGCAGGTTTAAGGGACTAAATCTTTGATGCAGTTATACTGTTTCAGATGTTAAACTCCATTTTGATTATACATTTGATAAAAAATTGTTTGGTAAGATTTCATCAACCTGTCCGTGGTAGAACCGTATCAAATGATGCGGTTCCATCTATTTTATACTAAAAATAGTTCGAGGAAAAGTATTTGATTAAAAAAACTTAATATTTATTATATCATCGTCGTAATTTGTGTTGTTACGTTGATATCGATGATGTTGTTGGTGTTATTACTTACTACAAAGGAGGTAATTGAGAAAAAAAAAAAAATATATATATATATATATATATATATATATGGCAAAGGCTTCTATGGACATAAGGACCTATTTGTAAAATGAACATATTTTTATTTTCAAAGTTCAAACAGTCGATCCGAACCGTTCATCTTGTTCTCCATATTAATATGTGCTTGGAGACCAAATTTTACATTTTTTTGAATTTTTTTTACTATTTATTAAGATGGGTACAAAATTCAATGGTCTGAATTTGATATTTTTGGTACCCATCTTAATAAATAGTAAAAAAATTCAGAAAAATGTAAAATTTGGTCTCCAAGCGCATATTAATATGGAGAACAAGATGAACGGTTCGGATCGACTGTTTGAACTTTGAAAATAAAAAGGATGTTCATTTTACAAATAGGTCCTTATGTCCATAGAAGCATCACTCTATATATATATATATAGATCGAGATTAAGGTGAGGAATTGGAGGCAATTAATTATTTTATAATCGTTTTCTCAAACAAAAAATTATTTTATAATTAATCAGAACAATTTGTCATTAAATATTTAATCAAGACTTATATTACATATAATAAGTTAATTATATACTAGTTTATCTTTCTTGTAACTCCTTAGGTACTTAAGTATAAATGTTAAGTTTTCTTTTGACTTTTGGTTCAAATATTTCGCGACTTTCATGTCTTATCTCTACCAAAATTTTATATTTTAGAAATGGTTTACTATTATTTAAAATAGACACAAAATGATTGTTTTTCATTAATTCTCGACCATTTAAAAACAATAATTTTGTATGTATATAAAAAAATAGTAATTTTTTTTTCAAAATATATAAAATTTGGTCAACAAATACATTTTAATATGAAGAATATAATAATTAGCAGTTTAAATCGGCTATTTGAATAATAATAAAAACATAGATAAGAACGCGAGGCACGAGTAAAGCATTTGACCCCTCATATATCGATGTTATCGGGTCTCTCTAAAATTTTGCTCATAATCCAGTACTGATGGTAACATAATGGAGTTTTTTTTATCCCAACAAAAATAAGCAATTAAAATATTTGTTGGGCAACGCTAAAACAAGATAACATAACAATGAGTATCTATTTTAAAGGGCTTTGAACTAAGTCAGTTGTAAACCATCTGATTTATGTTAAAATTTATACTGATGGTTTAGATTTACGGAGCCATTTAGAGTTAATAAGTTTTAAATATGTTGGCATGAATTTTAAAGCAAATCAAATCATAAGGACCGGCTTTGGATGAGATTCTGTCCAAAACCCTTTGCACAAAATCCAATTACCCTATGTTATAACTATATATATGTATATCTGCCAAAAACAATAAATGCACCGGGGTAGAATTAAGGACCTTTTTTTTTTTTTCTATTTTGGAAGAAGGTTTGAACAGAATTACCATGTTGTTGAAATTCACCAGAAGAATTATAGCTGAAACAATTCCAACAGCATGCAGTGCTTACTAATTAACTGTTGACTTTAATCTTTGACTGGACTGGTCCGCTCTCCTGAGATGCACACAAGACTAACGCACCTTTAACCCTTGTTCACTATTCTAAATTCCCCATAACAAGAAAAGGAATGAAAATCAAACCATAATGCGCCTTAATTAATTAAGTCTTGTTCATTTAAAGACACCTCAGTTCATGCACCAAATTAATAATTATTAGCATCCAATTCATCTATCTATGTTAATTAATCCTTTCCTACTGAAATCTACCTTCTACGATATATATATGGCACCTCCTACAATCAAAGATATCCTAGCATTCCACAAGATCGACCGGGCGGTGTACGAGAAGTTCACTGCTCATGGCATGGAGCCAACAATGGCCCGCAATGCAGTCGCTCTCTTGATGTGGTTAGAACAAGTAGGCATAGATATGATTAGCCAGATTGTACAGATCATCAATCCTACGAGGATATTTACGTTAATCACCGAAGTAGATGCAGTGTTGTGCTGCCTCCGACAAGAGGATGGTTTCAGTAATTATACCGAGATCCCTATGATGACTTCATTGGCTCGAAATAGCCTCGACATCCGTTTCTTCAACTTTCACAAGGATGTAATAGTGAGGGGATTGGCGTATATTCTAGACGGGATTGGGAGGATTGTGTTTGATGATCATATGTATGAATCGTTGCATGCGTATGAGGCCAATGTCAAGGCAGCAAGAGCGAGGTTGAATGGGGCGATGCCATCGGTGCCCCTTGGATTGGCTGAGTTATATAATCCTGCAGCAGCTGTACCATCAATCGAGGATGCCAGGTCCATGTTTATTACTTTCTCTAAGGGATTTCCAATTCGACGGGAGGAGATAATGGAGCATTTCAACGAGTAAGTACTAAACTTGTCAGAAATTTTTGTTTTCATGATTTTATTCCATTAATTTACTGTAGTGCTTCCATTAATTAGATGATGCATTATTGTTTGGACTGTTATTGGAAGGATTCAATATGTTTTTCCATCTAAATGTTCAATTTGGTGTAATTTTATTTAAAATGTAAAATTATTCATAAAATTAATATATAGGGATATTGTGTATACCTACCTGTAGGAGGTGGGGAGATTGCATAGACAGGGTGATGATGGAGCGCACAGCAATGGGAGGGACACCGATGTATGGCCGGATTGTGTTCAAAAGCGACACCTACATCAGCCTTGTGTTGAATGGTGAACGAGTTGTGAAATACAACATCAATGGAAGACAGCTCTGGGCTCGCAAGTATGTACCCAGGGTGGCCGTCAATTGATAATTACTTAATTAATTATCCCGGTATCGGTATATGTCAACACGCGCGTTATCTATCTAACAAATGTATTCAATTAGTTTGATTATCTTAATTTCTGTCTAGTTAATTTAAATAAAATGCCTATATATATATACACATAATTAAGACTTAGCTGAAACACGTCTGGTTTATGTTTATGTTTATGTCTGTCATTGAGTTCTGATACATGCAGGTTTAAAACTCTTCAGTCCTGAATTGGAAGTTTTATGCATGTTCTTTTATGGGAACTGCTGTTTCGTTGTCGATCTTTTGTAGCTTTAATTTTCTTTTCTATATGTTGTTTTTGTATTTCTATATATATAGTTCATTACTTCAAAAAAAAAAAAGTTC
The DNA here is from genome assembly GCF_964058835.1 of Carex rostrata. Lineage (NCBI taxonomy): Eukaryota > Viridiplantae > Streptophyta > Magnoliopsida > Poales > Cyperaceae > Carex > Carex rostrata. Next base: position 847,451 of record NC_135931.1, on the reverse strand, counting down.
TACTACTTTCGATCTGCTAGTTTGAATAAGCTGTCGTTTGGCTGTGCCTTTATAGTATTGATTTTAAACAGTTAATAGAGCTCTGAAGTCGTAAAGAATAAAAAGGAATCAAAAGTCACTTGATCAAAAAGAAAAGAAGGGGCAAAGGAAATGGTAAACGAGGAAGAAATGTGCTTTAATTAGTAAGTAGTAAACTTATACAGTAAGCGTGCCGTTGTCAAGTTTAAACAGTTTCCAAAGGGATAAGATCAGTTTACGAAAGCCCAATCTAACCAGATAGTAGGGGTGCAAATGGATCCAATACAGATCGGATAGTGGTAAAATCATATCCGTATCCGCTTTTGTTTTTTGGATACGGATACAGATCGAATATTAGACGGATATGTACAGATACAGATCGAATATTAGATATCCGTAGATTGATATATAAATATTTTCATAATATATATATTTATATTACTATTTAGATACGGATAATTAAAATTTAAAATCATATCCGTATATGTATCTGCATAGATATTCGAATGTGAGATATCCGTATCTAATTTTCTAATTTTCGAATACAGATCCGAATGCAGTCGGATATTATCCGATCCGTTTGCACCCCTATCAGATAGCCAACAGGACTAGACCCTTTTTAATCCTTGAAACTTCATGTATAATCCAGATATCCAAAAGGATGTACATAGCTTAGCTTACTTTTTTTGTTTTCATAGTTTCCTCATTACAAAAAATGATGACATTAAGTGGCACCTCTTAGTTTAAGTTAGCAACTCCACAATATGAAAATACCATAATGTTCATTCTGCAAAAGATCCCTCATAACTTACCAAACAATCTATTAATGCTTCATTCTTCTACGGTTCTACCACAGAGAAGCAAAAAATATATACAGAAAGTATAAAAGTTACAAAAGTACAACTTCAAATAAATTTAAACTAGAAGCCAAGACAAAAAAACAAATCGTCTATTTAATCAGGCCTTTTCAAATTCAAACAATTGTCGGTTGCCTGGTTGAATAACTCCTCAACTTGCTTCATTTCAAGCTCTGTAACCACAACAAATTAAGGTATAAATTGTCTATTCAATCAGGCCTTTTCAAATTCAAACAATTGTTGGTTGCTTGATTGAATGACTCATCAACTTGCTTCATTTCAAACTATGTAACCAAAACAAATTAAGGTATAAATCGTCTATTCAATCAGGCCTTTTCAAATTCAAACAATTGTTGGTTGCTTGATTGAATTACTTATCAACATGCTTCACTTCAAGCTATGTAACCAAAACAAAATGGAGGTAGCTTTGTTACAGCATAAGGGTTTAATAGCACAAGCTAGTATGCAAAATGTCGAGTCTCAGACAATGCAATAGTTGATTGCAAATACTAGAGGATTGCTCATCTCTACTTTTGGAGCACAAGGTCAATTGAATAAAGAAAGTAACTAAAATATAGAAAAACAATTTTAATATCCTATAGGTACCCAAAATGATATGGATCTAATTACACATGAGCACACATGAAGGTAACAAATGCTGATTGAAACTGTCAGACTATTATATCCAATCCAAATTTAAAAAGGAACCCATAGAATGCACCAAAAACAGCAGTTTTCAGCAAAAATCCTCCCAGCTCAGTTAGAAGCCAAGGTGAGAATGCAACCTAGGGATGCATTTTTCAGAATGCAAATCAGAACCCCAAATGGGATGCAAATACAACCATAGAATAAGCAAATGCAGTATTGCATTGACACCTCATCAAGGGCCTGATTCACATCCCCAAGGATGCTTCCGCAGATTGTACTTTGAGCTTTATCCTTTTCTTTTTGTCAGATTGATCAATCTATTTGTATTGAAAATTTGCAAAAACTCATTTATTTTCAGTACGCAATTGGCAAATGCATTCTTGAATTTCATCTGAGATCAATATCTTCTGACAGTTTCAGATGCAATCAGAAGATCTGAACATATTTCACTATATATAAGAAATTTCCCTTCGACACATACCAAAAGAAAAAAATACTATTACTAGTTGTGTATAAAACTAGAGAGGCAAAATTAACTAGTATCGAGATATCAAATATGGATCAGATATTCTACATCACTGAATGGATGCATCCATTACATATAAAACCGGAGACCACATTACCTGCTGCTTTTAGTTGTTTCTCAAGCTCAAGTCCTACAGCCTCATTCTCAGCCTGGAATTTTAAACTTGTGCATTAGTAAAAAATATTTAGGAAAACCAATAATAAATAGCTAATTATATACTTTTTAGGTCATATTTATCAGTAACACTGTAACAGTATGTTAAGTTGCATATTATCACCCTTTACCAGCAGGTTAAATCACTTTTTTGTGTTCATGCAAGTTCTTTTATTGAATTGGTGCTTGTGTGTGCATGAGCTTCATATGGTTTTTATGCAGTAGCCAGAATCAAGATAACAGCAGTTTGATTTCAAATAACTTATGATTTCGTGGAAAATTAGCACAGATAAGACTAAACTATGAAATTTGGCTGCAATTAAACCCTAATAGTGGAAATAAACCATACTAATAACAGTATCTAACCTATGAAATTATACCTGGATTAAGACATTATTTAGCTACAATTTCACCTAAAACAGGCAGCAATACCCTTACTCAAGCAAAAATTGGAAAAAAATAAAATAAATAATAACCAGAAAACTAATATTACTCGACCATCATCCATTAAAAAAAGTTTAAAATTTTAAAAATCAAGGTTTACCTGAAGCTCAGCAATTCTTTGCAACTGCTCTTCTTCTCCAGACAATGGCAAAGCCGAAACAAGAGCATCAAACTGCATTACATAAAAAAGAAAAGAAAAAAATGATTGCAACCTCATTAAAGAAAATACAGCGATAAGTCCATTTGACCATATTCTAATACCAATATGTCATGAACACCCCTACAGGATGAAAGTATCTCATAGTCCTCATGAATCATGCAAGAAAACCAGTATCATCTTCAAGTTTTTTCACAAATACCCACCTAAACTAGTCACTCATCTCTAATGTATCGAGGAAAAACAATAAAAGGAATTCATTGTCTTAGAACTATGATCGGAAAGTGAAGAGTATGAAATGACATATTCTCACGTTGTAAAATAATATACGAAACTGATCATCTTACAATGAAGACGGGGAAGTGAAGAGTATGAAATGACATATTCTCATGTAGTAGGATATTGTTTCATATTTCTGATCTTTCAAGGGGTAATTTTGCCTATGTCTCATTTTCGAGGGGCATTTTTTTTTTAATCAATAGGGGCGCATATAAATGTTTTGAGAAGGCGTTGTATTTGAAATTCAAAGGTTTTCCAAGAACAGGTAAAAGCGTGAAAACATATAGGTCTATATAAACGTTTAACAGGTAAAAGCTAGAAAAATATAGGTCTAGAAGGTAGTTAACTACTCGATAATGAATTTTCTAAATTACCCTTGAAAATCATAGAAGCTAGAAACAACACTTAAACCCTTCCATAATATTTGAATAAACAAAGTATAAACTACAAAAAGATTAGGATAGCATCCAAGCATGATACAGGGCTAGCAATGCTGCACTGTTATAAAACCCTAGATAAAATAGACAGTGCAAGAAATAATTATGAATAAAACCATTTTGCACCAACCATCTTAGCAGCTTGAACCAAAGCAGCACTCATAGCCTTTGGTTGCTCTGCAATAATATTCGCTTCTTCACTAGGTTTCGGATTAGAGTTAGGGTTACCATCAGCATTAGCGTTAGGGTTACCATCAGTGCTAGGGTTTGGGTTAGGGTTAGCAGTCGGCTCTGGATAGTCTGTTGAAAGCCGTACTGGTGGCGCATCTCTCTGAAGTGTACCGAAAGTATTCACCGCTAGTAGTGCTATCGTATTCACTTGCTCTTGCAATTGTGATATAATGTCCATTTCTCACCTACGCAAGTACTTCATTCAAAACAGAGAAGTTATTAGTTGAAAGAAATATAGCGTGACAGCATTGAGGTAGTCCTGATTCAGCCATAACCCTTTTTAACTCATGAGATATTACACTTGTAACAGTAGCAAGTAACCAGGAGTAGAAACTCTATGCTGAATTACTGATTATTTCTTAGAGAACAGCCTTTAATGCTTTAATGTCAGGGGTGGACCCACATTGTTCCAGGGGGCAGCTGCGCCCCCCCCCCCTTTTTTTTTGCCCCTCTAGATGTTTGATTTGTAATTCGGGTTAAAGTTAGAGTTAAAATCAAAATAAGTTTCTTGAATTATAATTGGTAATTAGAATTATAAGTTAAAGCATCACAAATTATTAGTCAGAGCATTGAAAAATATAAGTCAAAGCATTATTTTTTTATCGAGTACCCAATTAGTTAATGGGTTTTTGATATTGTTTTGCCCCTTCCTGCAAAAATCATGGATCCGCTCCTGTTTAATGTGATGTATGTTTCTCTGAATTTCTTTCGAGAACAGCTTTTAATGAACAATTGGTTCAGCAATAATGATATTATATACATAACCAATTGGTTATATTGCATTCAGACCCATAATGTGTCCCACTTAGCCTCTGTATGTTATTCTTCAATTCAGCGATTCAAGATGCTTCAAAGTTCAAAGGTCTGCTTGATTTTTAATACAGTAGCAATTGAGTTCTCTTATAAGCTGATTGTGCTAATTGTTCTTGCTATAATTTCAGATTCTAGCAAAATTGACAATTTTGAAAATATTATCTCACTAAATCTAAACAAAACTGCCCTTAAAAATGGAAAGATAAATTTTAAACAAAAGTTGTTGCATTACAATCCTTAAAAATTGCTTTAAAAAATTAAACCAAAATTCTTAAAACAATAAAAAAAATAAACAAACTGTTTAAAAATTACCTGTTGAAGTAAGGTTGGGAGGATTGGGAGGAGGGCGACTCTGAGGAAGAGGCACTACTGCACTAGGCGTCGTGGCGGGATGGAATCGGGGTAGAGAGCACCAAAAACCAGCGAGGGCGAGCAAACGGGGTGCGCCGAGAGGAGGACCAGGCCAAGGAGCGGAGGCAGAGGCAGAGGGGAATGGGGGAAGGATCGAATGTCGAGCGAGAGAGAGCAGAAATTTAGATCTGGTCATGCGCGAATCTCGAAGTGAATCGGACGGTTTACGTCGTATCTTTGTCTTTTTTAAAAGAGTGTAAGAACATATCACAGGTAAATAATCTTGACAACTGTCCGAATAACATACAATTTCAATACTCAACAAATAAAATTTAATCTACAACTTATACACATTATATACATAATAATAATAATAATAATATAGCTCATCAAGTACATAACATTTCTCGTGTAATTTGTTTGGCCTCATTAATCTAACATTAGAATAATATTTAAAATAATTATATATTGTATACTCTCAATTTTATGCTTAATTAAAAGTAATCATATGTATTTATAATTTATTGAGCATTGATATGTCACATAGAGTGTGCATCTTTAATGTGTAGAACTCAAGATGTAATATTTAATTTTATAATGAATTGAATTGAATAATTACCGCATTAGATATTCAAAAGATTCCTTGAACTGTACATGGTGATTTGGTTCTCAAAATACAAAGTATTTGAATTCATATCCTTTTAGCCCATAAAGAGGTGCGTGTGAGACTTTTGAAAAAGACAGAACTAAATAAGATTCTCTATAAAGCTTTGCTGTTGTGAAAAAACCAAATTGATAACACTCTCACATTGTTGATTTAAATATGTTTTCGCACTTCAGTTTTAGATTCAACACAGATGGTTATACGGTGACCGACAATAATTTTAGTCGATCCTAACATTTGGCACTTTTGTTCATTCTTAATTAGAAAAAAGATTGAAATTTATAGGTTTTTAATATTTGAATGTATATTTTCTTTGATGTAAATATACAAGTCGATTCAATCTGGTGCTAGGATTCTCGCTGCTTTTTTCTGATTAACACGAGACTAATAATTAATATAAATTTATTTGCGTAATTGCGTTGCAAACTTGCAATAACTCTGTTTTTGTTGCAACGAACATTATTTGAAAAATCCTACGTTTTATGTAGTACATATTTTGGTGCTTGGAAATTCAGAAAGTAGATTTGGAGGTGGGGCCGGATTTACAAGTGTGGTTCCCGATATTTTTATTGTTACTCATTTTTAAAAATATTTTATTAAAAATAATTAGGGTTTAGAGAAATTTTTAAAAATATCCAAACCGGCAATTTTTTGAAGGTCTGGAATTTTTATTCGGGACCGGCAAAAAAATTGAAGGTCCGGACTTATAAATAGGGTTACCCATCAGTTTCTCTCTTCTCCAATTTCATAGGGTTACCCATCGGTTTCTCTCTACTATATAAATTTTTATTCAAGACTGCATTATTAATACTAGTATCATACCCGTGCGTTGCAACGGGAACATATTATAAGAAAAAATATATCAATAAAAATAATAATTATCCAAAAATTAAGACACATGTTAATAGAAAATTTATATAATTCTGTATTTTTAATTAACTTTAATCGTGATCTCTTAAAACAATTTGATGATGTGATGATTCTGTATTTTTAAGTACCAATGATATCAAATAATAGCTTAATTCGAATCTAATATAAATATAGTACAACAATTCAATATCGACATATAATATGATATCAAAAAACATAAATAAAAAGTGTTATCATGTGTATGTATAGGATATACACACACACATATTATAAGAGAAATATATATTCACACACACGTTCCAATTTATATTTTTTTTTCTTTGTTTCCAATTTAGAATATATATACACACACACACATTGATATATTATATACTGGAAATATATTCTAAATTGCCCACAACAATATGTATAGAAACTAAGAAAGAGAAATAAGGAAATAAAAAAAAAATGATTTCCATTGTGATCCATATAGAAATGAAGAAGAAATAAGGAAACAAATAAATAAGAAAATAGAAGGTGGAGTCTTCTCAATTGAAGAGGAGAAATATGAAAACAAAGAAATAAGGAAATAGAGAAATATATCGCTAAATTTCAGAGTCTGTTTAATTTTAATTGTAACGTGTCGTGTGACTGCACATGTGGTGAGTATGTTTTTAACTAAATTTGGACTTTTATACATAAAACCGATGCATTTAATCAAAAGAAGACAAATTATGTAATTGGAGAGCTGAGATCAAATTCGAAGTTTCATCTTTCAATCGTAGCCGTTGACGGATCGGACACCCAACGTGCTTAATAATAGAATGGAGATTTACTGTCCTACTTTTTTGTTTTTGTTTTTGTTTTTTTGCACTATAAATAGAGTTTAGGTGAAATTAATATATTTTTATGTGTTATTATAAAAAAAATAAAAATGCTTGGATTGTGAGTTATTGATCATTATTCAAAAGTCACTTCTAGAATACATAAAATATTGTCATTCTTCTAATACATTGAATTTCTAAAAAGTTGTATCTATTTTGAGAATTATTTTTGAATAACAATCATTAAATAACTTTTTTTTTCTTCAAAAATATATAAACTTTATTTGTATGTGTTGACAGTTCACATTTTTATTCTGAGTCCAACTTTGCACCTATGGTTAACATAGAAAAATATTTTCAAAAATCATGAAAATTGACCGACATGCAGTCTTGACATCATAGAACACGACTGTGAAGTTTCATATAAAATATCTAAACAGATTGTGAGATATCAGCTCTAAAAAATTGACCAAATTACTAAAGGAGTGCACATAGTAACAAATTTGCATCTCTGGTTAACATAGCAAAACATCTCCAAAAATTATGAAAATTGACCGACATGTAGTCTTGATATCATAGAACAAGACTGTGAAATTTCATACAAAATCTCTAAACAGATCGTGAGATATCAGCTCTAAAAAATTGACCAAACTGCTAAAACATGTTATGTTCCTGGCCGAAACAGATTGTTCCTGGATACTGGATAGTGCAGAAAATGGTATAGCTCTGCCAGAGCCGAATCAGGGGCTGAAACCAATGTCCAGAACTTAAGATGTCGTATTTTTGTTATTCTATTTATTGTTATTTTTATTATTCTATTTATTTTTCTTATTTTGCTATTTTTTTAAGCATGTCGTATTGTTGTTTAACTATGCAAATTTAATAGGTGTTTTTTTGTGTTTTTGTTATTTTTATTTTTGGTTGTTATTTTTTTGTTGTTGTATAATTTAGTGTTTTTTTGTTGTATAAATACTATCATAAAACGATAAAAATATGAGGGATCAAGTTAGAACAAGTTACCACAACCATTTTCTACATTTTCAAAGTCCAAATCATCGATCCAAACTGTTCAACATTATCTCCACAATATAATGTGCTTCTAGATCAAATTATATATTTTTTGGAATTTTTTTACTATTTGTTAAGATGAGTACAAAATTCAATGGTCTGAATTTGACTAGTTTTTGTATCGATCTTAATAAATAGTAAAAAAATTTCAAAAAATGTAAAATTTGGTCTCCAAGCACATTTTATTGTAGAGATCACATCTAACGGTTTGGATCAATGATTTGGATTTTGAGAATGTAGAAAATAGTTGTAGTAACTTGTTGTAATTCAAAAATTGTTGTAACTTTGTCCCTCCTCTAAAAATATATAATATTAACCTAAAACATAATAAAACATAACGAAACTAAACTACACTAAAACTTAAACATAGCTAAACTAAACTAAAACATAATAAAACATAACATAGCTAAACTGAACTAAAACTATAAATAAAACTCTCTATCAACAAAAGTTCGAAGGGAAAATCGGCTAGCTACTCTACCACTGTTCTCTCTGCTGAATCTCCGAAGACGCCAGTTATTCCACTGTAGGACTGCATGCTTTCATTTTTCTGATTAGGTATGCATGATATGATTTCTGGTACGAAATTTTATGGTTTGATACCGTTCAAACGTTTAGTTCTAGGATAGAAACTTCTTTACTTGAGCGACCAAGACAGAACTCTTGGGATTAACAATGCTTCTCATACAAGCGAGTTAGCACCCATACAATATGCTTCTTTTACCATTCAAATTTGAGTTTCACCTATAGTCTTGGCATTAAAAATTGACTATTCTTTCTTTTTTGTTTTTATTAAGAAAACGAAAACAATTATGTATTGTAAATTATGATGCAGATGACAGAAGGCATAATAGTTTCATGTGGAACAAGGCGCCGTTTGGTCTCATGAGTCCGGTGATGAATTCTTCATGGGAAGGCTTATCATCATCAGATTTGAAGCAATGTTATCAGAACCGAACCGGACATCGACCCGGTAAAACTTCGGTTTAATGGTTCACTGATTGGACCGGTGGGTCAAACGGTCGGACCGCTGATTTTTTAAATACTTATATATTTATGAGATATAAGTACTATTATTAAAAGAAATATATATTTTTATAGTGAAAATTACACATACATATAAAATAATTACAAATTTATAGATTAATTTAAAATTTATCTCGAAATATAATAAAACTAATTATTTTGTCAACAAATGACAAACAATTTTTTTAGGAGATAAAATATAGCATCCCACCATTTAACTTTGTATGATAAGTTTACTAAAATTATAAAGATTTACGGTTTTGCAGTACCAAAATTTATAAAAATATAAATAATAACAATAATTATATATATATATATATATATATATATATATATATATATATATATATATTATTTGATAGACTCTTTTATAATATTTAAAACATAAAGGTCTCCATATAAACAATACAAGGATCTCCTGTTGACATAATGACATGTACTCACTCCTAATAACCTGTTGACAGTACGAACATGTGAGATTCAAGAAGAACATGTGATACTCTCTCTCTCTTTCTCGTTATGTGTGGAAAAAAAACAGAGTATGCTTTAACCGGATTTTTTTCTTAGATTAGTTCGCGGTTTTTTTGAATAAAACCGGTTAATTAATTCAGTTTTTCGGTTCAACTGTAGAAGTAATCTTTTAAAGGAACCAAACCGGACAGTATTCGGTTCCGGTTTTTTCCGGTCCAATCGTCCGATCCGGTCCGGTTCTGATAACACTGATTTGAAGTTCTCAAACTCAAATGGGAAAGAAGTTTGGATGAAGCCGGCAGATGGTAAATGTTTAGTAGATGGTCAGATGCTTCATCTAGGATGTCAAAATGGAAGTCCATAACACTAATTTAAACCCTTACTTGACTCTCAGCCATGATGTAGACGGGCTCTTGGAGCGTACCACTGGAAAGTTTATCTTCCATTTTATTTTATTTTACTTTTGAGATGATGGTTATATTATGGATTTTGGATCAGTAGTTCTATTTTTGTTTGGGTGACGATTAGAAAATGGATGTTGAATCAGTTGGCATAGTGTTCTGGTATGTATTATATCTATTAGAAAATAATTAAATTTAATGAATGATCAAATTCCCAAATTGAAAGAAGTGAAGCTAACAGAAAATAATCAAGTCATTACAGCAAGATTTATTTCCATATATAAAGGTCACTATTATGTTTACTTAATCAATGCAATTGCTGAAAAAAAAATATAATTGCTGAAAAGAATATATAGGAAACTAAAAAGGCCACCTACAAAAACCAACAACAAAAATGACAGTTGCGGCGGAGCCGCAACAAAGTTACTAGTTTTTTTTTAAGGTCCCGAATAAAAATTCCGGACCTTTAATTTTTTTTATGGTCTCGAATAAAAATTCCGGACCTTCAAAAATATTGTCGGTTTGGACAATTTTAAAATTTTCTCTAAAGTCTAATTATTTTTAATAAAATATTTTAAAAAATGAGTAAAAATAAAAATGTCAGGTGCATGTTGTTTGCTCTACGCTTCGAATTCATATCATCTAAGGTAACTCAAATTTTGAGTTTGAATCCGAACCGTCCGATCTGATTTTGAACGCTAATTTCAACCACGCATTTAACCTCGAACCGGATTGGCCCGGAATTTGATCGGACGGTCGAAAAAAACTCACAATTTGGTTTCGTGAGATCCGCACTCGGTCAGCAGTCAGTTGACTAGCTAAATAGCTGTTGACCATTTTCTCCCGTTCGAGGGAAAAACCTCAACCTCATCCCTCTATTTCGCGCGACTCGGTTCACTGACCCCCGATACTAAATCCTCCGAGAAAAACTTGATAACAAAGACATCAGAACTAAATTAGAAATTATGACCAGAGGCAGAGGCAGAGGCGGAAGGGTTAAGCGCGAGCGGTCAACCTCCGCCGCGCCTCCACCTCTCTCCAAGCGTCTACGTGGCCCTTCCTTCACCGGTGATCCGCCTCCCGCCGCCTCTTCCGCGCCGTCCCAGGTCGTGGTTACTGGCCTCCCGTCGGACTGTAGTGTGCTTGAACTTAAGTCTCGCCTCGAACAGTTCGGCTCTATTTCCCGCATTAAAATCCATGGCTCTGGATCTGGTGACGTCACTTTCAGGTCTGATGCGGCGGCTCAGGCAGCGATTTTGGCTTCACTAGAGCCGGATCTTGGTATCTCTGTTGGTTCTTGCAAGGTTGGTTTTGACTATTGTTTTCTGTTTTTTTTATGATAATTGTAGAATGTTAATACCAAGTTGTCTAGTGACAATGTCATTCCTCCATGTCGAGGGGTTACAAATCCCATGAGAATTTTTGGGGAATTTTCACGGAGAGAGGTTGATAAACATTTTTCCAGGAGAATTTGGGGTTTAGAACAGGAAATATGACATCTTTGGATGATTTTATTCCTCTAAAAAGGTTGTAATAGGTTATTGCTTTGCTAGTCAAGTTGTTAGCCTTTTTTTTTCTACATCTATATAATCGATTTAATTATCTCAATCCCAATTTAATATAATAAAAAAATGTACTTATTTTCTGTTATGGTATCAGATAGTCCTGACTCATCTGTACCGGCAACACGGCAAGGTTCATGATTATTATTATCCTAATTTGTTTCCTCATAGCTCAAAACACAAAATTTTATCTTCTGTCTTTTGTTTGGCTAAGTAAACCAAATTCTGTGAGTCATGAGTCTAACCTAACAACAACCATTGTCTTCTTTGTCAACCACCACTGTAACAATCTACTGTCACTGACATGTAAAACCTCTGTCGGTTCTCCCTTCCGTTCGCTATCTGCATCAATCCAGCATTTCATTGTACCAGTTCTCTCTCTATAGCAATTTTATCTCAATCGGCGGTGCTCTCAAGTCAAAGGATGTAGGTGCTCTGTGATTTTAGGGTTAGTCGGTGTTCTCAATTCTGCTCTAAGTCTTGCACTCTCTTCTTAACCGTGCACCATCCATGCTCAGCACTGCACTGACCTGTACACGGTCCTTTCTCAGCAGTCAGCACTGCATTGACCTGGGCACCATCCCTTCTCAGCTGTGCACCGACCCCGTATACAATCCCTGCTGAAGTTCTTCACTGACCCGTGCATGATTCTTGTTCACTCTCTTCACACAGATCTATGCATTAGACCAAGGGATCCTGCTGTCAAGCTGTATCCTATCTGATGTCTTGCCTCATATTTTTGGTGCTTCACTCACAGTTTCTTTGCACACAAACAAGATGCTTGCTCATGGACCATGGGTTGCCTCTCACTTTGTTACACTCTTCTTAGTTTGGCTTCTGCATTGATCCTTGTCCTTTTTTCAGGTCTCTCATGTTGTGTTCTTATGTTTATAAAAAAAATCACCTTGTATCCTGCTGTTTACTGAGGGGATCCAATTACATTTCTCTGCAAATGGAAAACTTTACTGCAGCATATGCTTATCTCCTTGACTCATCTCTACACCATCCTTTGCCTCGACTGCCTCTGCTTATCTTGAAAACATTCTCTGCCTTGGTCGCACTGCGTTTGATTTCACTTTGTCTTCTCCTCGTACAAATTGACCTCCATTCTACTCCTTAACCCAGCACAGCTGCCTTATTTCTTCGTATTCTCTGAACTTGAACAATTCATGGCCAATTACTTTCTCTTTCTTGAATATGCAACATCACTTTATCTAATTCTTCTTGCTGCATCTCCGCTCATACCTTTTACAGATCTTGGGTGGTGGCTACTCCTATGTAGGGGTGTTCAAACGGTTCGGTTTAATCGGTTTTGGACCGAACTGAATTAGTTCGGTTTAAACAGTTCAGTTATTTCGGTTTATTGGATCGGTTCGGTTGGCTTTTCAAAACCGAATTATAACTTCGGTTCAGTTCGATTTGAAAAATTTCAAAACCGAAATAACCGAACCGACCGAACTTTCATATAATATGAATTTGATCGGAATCACCCCGGTTTATTTTTTAATACTCCGGTTTATTTCTTAATCAATTGCTTTAAATACTTGGTTTATTTCTTAATACTCCGGTTTATTTCTTTATATACTTCGGTTTATTATAAATCAATTGTTTTAAATAAAAAGAATTAATATATTTCGGTTTGAACAAAACAAACCGAAATAAAACTTCGGTTCGGTTCGGTTCGGTTGCAATGCTAATTCGGTTCGGTTCGGTTCTATTTTTAAAACCGAATTATAACTTTGGTTTGCCAAGTTCGGTTCGGTTCCCGAACCGATGAACACCCCTACTCCTATGCAACAATCTATGTTGATTGTTCTGGTTGTAGCTCCATGCTATGTGCCTATGCACACCAATTCTTCAAGTCAGCCAATACCATGATATCGATCATCCTTGTGGTAGTTCCATCTTGTAAGTTGAGGTTCCTTCCAGATTCAATAGCTGTGTCCCGCACATGTTCTTCTACTTGTCCTAGGCTGGCTTTGAAATTAGTCTGAAATTGGTTCAATATGTTAATTGCACACAAATATCGAGGTGATCATGGATTTTTACTCCGTCTTGTTTGTTTTAACACTGATTTGTTTTTACGCAGATTTTGGTGGTGCGACCAAGCAAACCAATGGTGAAAGAAAACACAGAAATTGCAACCCGTCCTTATTCGAGGCTACTTCGGCCAGAGCCTCCACTGAGAAAACATGGGAGGAGTAACAAGAAACTCACTACTGGAGAGCTAAGTCCCAACACTAGGCCCAGACCAGATTCAGGTTCAGTTATTCCAAGCACCAGAGCTGAACTAGACTTGTCTACAAAAGGCCGGGAAATAGTTGCTTATGATGATCTCTTTTGATTATGTATAAGTAGGTTACTAAACCGGTTGTAAGTTGTATGAATTAGGAGTGTGCGTCTAGGTAGCCGATAAGATTACTAGGCATTTGTAATAGGACAATGTCGAATCATATTCTTATTTTTCTGTTTTATTTAATATTTTTTTCTCCCTTATGCTGACTCTAGTTGTTGCTCGAGTAAAACTGCAAAGGTACAAGATTAAATTTACATTCAAACTTTGCAGAGGATTAATGCATGCTTGTTATATCAATTACAGCCTTGCAAAACCAGGTTTCCAAGTCCATTCGATCATTGACTAGTAATATGTAATGATGATGATAGGATATAAATAAGACTAGTAATAGATGATTACATATATGAAAACACTCCATCCGATCATTGACACTCTTATAGAATCACATATTAGTTTTTTTAGCTAGGATCATTGACACTCATAAAGGATTCTCTAGCGAAAACTAGAGAATTATGTGAACTAACTTTTAAAAATTCTCATGTAAGAAGATAGAAAATTATAAAATATTCCTTTTGGAGATGGACATTTCCTTTTTTAATTTCTTAGTTTTCTCTATATATTTTGTAATTTAGTTCATCCAATTCTGATTAAAAATGTAATTGATAGCATGTCAAAACGTACTCATAATAGTTTGTGAACCAATTTTGAACGAACAATACTCAATTTGAATTTGAGTTTGAATAAGATTCGAACCGAACTGGTTCGATTCAAATCTTATTCAAATGAAAATAGATCGGATTATACAAAGAGTATTACTGAAAATAATTTCGGAACTAGACAAAAATTGTGCGTTTTGAGCAGCTCTAATTCTGAGTTTTATATTGTAAGTTGCAATCGTACATCTATCAAGTCTCACATATGTTCGGCCATCAAAATCTTTTATCTTTACATCGAGGTTTAGGGTTTAGGGTTTAGATGCCTCTCTTCTCCAGAGAAAATGACGTCTCACAAAGTTGCTTTTGGAGAAGTTAATTATTAGTCCCGAAATCTTGGTGAATAATCTCTAAATGGTGTTTATAAGGTTGGAATATAAAAAAAGGACCAATTAACCGAGTCAGACACTTTTGAGAAATCGGTCTTAAGAAATATGTGAAAGGTGGTTTGGGTATGTGAAATTAGGATGGACAGCTCCTTCCTCGACCTATTTGCCAATAGCTTGGTTATGCTGTTAGGTATTTGGTTTAGAGAAATGTTATTTGTCTAGTGACGTTTGTCCACGAATTGTCCATCACCTTATCCACTCTAACTGATTTTAACGACTCTACTTTTCTTTTATAAATCAGATCTCTCTCTCAATCCTCCGCCTCTCTATTTTTTTCCTCTCTTTTGAAAACCTGGTGAGGCTCTCTCTCTCTCTCACTCTAGCAACTTTTCTCTCTCTCTCTCTCTCTCTTTTGAAAATCCTGACGAGGCTCTCTCTCTCTCTTCTCTTCTGCTCCGGCAGCGACGATCGCAACGGCAGCAACAACCGCGACGGCCGCAACGGCAGCAACGACAGCGACGGCCGCGACCTAGTGGAGAGAGATGATCTAAGAGAGGCGATCTGGTGGAGATAGATGAGAGTGAGGCGATCTGGTGGAGATCTAAGAGAGACGATCTGGAGGAGCGATCTATTGGAGAGATATAAGAGAGACGATCTATGTGAAGAACAAAAAATTGATCAACATTGAGACAGGTTTCCTTCACACGCCTGGAGGCTTCTGGTGCAGGATAATTGTGATGAAAGACCTAATGGATCCTGAGAAACCTATAAGCAGTGAGGTAATGACTGAACTTTTACACTGTGTACTGTATATTTTTATGGAAATATGAAATAATTTTGCAGGATATATTTTAGTAATTTTACTTTATTGAATATATGAAGTAATTTCGCAGGATACATGAAGTAATTTGATATATGAAGTAATTGTACTGGATATATGAAGTAATTTTACTGGATACATGAAGTAATTTTACAGGATACATGAAGTAAATTTACAGGATACATGAAGTAATTTGATATATGAAGTAATTTTATTGGATATATGAAGTAATTTTACATGATGCATGAAGTAATTTGATATATGAAGTAATTTTACTGGATATATGAAGTAATTTTACTGGATATATGAAGTAATTTTGCAGGATACATAAAGTAATTTTACTGGATACATCAGTGATTTTGATTTAAATGTTTTTTATCATTTGTTTTTGTAGTTGGTTGATATGGTTTTGAGTATCATGCAATTTGAGACGCCTGTGAAGGATAAATGGTTCTTCATTAATCCTTATTTGTCTGTAAGTATTTTTTTTTGCTCTTTATTTTATTATCTCTTTATTAATTTAATTCTTTTTTTTTGCTGTTCAAATACTTGAGTACTCTTTAATGTGTTTTATTTTGTATGATATAGGCTTGTATGCATGATTACAGTGCATATGCAGCATTGCAGAACATTCCTCAGTTGTTTAGTCCTTAGTTTGATAGTATAAGATGGCTTTTTGTTCCAATTTGTAAGAAAAACCATTGGGTTCTTTATGCACTGGATGTCCCTGCAATAGAAATCAACTATTATACATCATCTGGTGAAGAAGGGGCTTATATGGAGTACCATTGGCACTCCATCTGCTGGCTAAAGAATTTTCTTTCGTGGAGGACTTGTGAGTATTTTTTATTTTATTATACTGTCTTCTTCTATTATTTTACAGTATTGCTGTACTAGTTTTGCCTTTTTGTGGCCATTAACTATAGGTTTTAGAATTAAAGTTTTGATAAATTGTTGATATCAATTTACCTTTCAGCCAATCCTGATTGGGTAGATGCTTCTGTGATTTGCAAGGAGTGCCCGAAACAGGGTGAGAAGTCAAATGATTGTGTTATCTTTGTGCTACGTTTTGTCTACAGTATTATTACAGACAATCCTATGGTTTTCACTCAGGTAAATAACTTGTAATATTGTTTTGTAATTCTTATTTGTTATAAATCAATTTTGTTTCATTGTTTATTTTATTATTATGCAGGATGATATATCAAAAGAACGGGTTGTTCTTGCAATAAGGTTGTTTACTCATCCAAACAATGAACGGAGGATGTTTTTAATGTGAAAGTTTCTTGTCCAGTGATGTTATTTGTGATGAACAAATGTTTTTTTGTGTTGAACAGGTTTTTGTGTGTTGATGTATGTGGTTTATGTCGGTTCAGTACAGTTAGGTTTATTTTAGCAATGTTATAGTATACATGATATTATTTTATGGTTTATATTTTGCAATTTTATAGTATACATGGTACTTTGCAGGTTGTAGTTTAAACTGAAATGTAGCATTTTTTAGATGTTATCTTATACCTTTACAGTATAGATCGTATTTTTTATGGTTTAAATTTAGAAATTTTACAGTATACAAGATTTAATTGAAAATTTTACTGTATACAAGACTGAATTTTACAATATACAACATTCAATTCTAATTTTTGTTGTGTACAGAATTCAATTTTATAGTATACAATATTCAATTTTATAGTATACAAGATTCAATTGAAAACTTTACTTTATACAAGAATCAATTTTCTAGTATACAAGAATCAATTGAAAATTTACAGTATTATGTGAAAATTTTACAGTATACAAGATTCAATTGAAAATTTACAGTATTATTTGAAAATTTTACACTATACAAGATTCAATTTTACAGTATATATTTTACAATATACAAGATTCAATTGAAAATTCTATTGTATATAAGATTCAATTTTACAGTATACAAGATTCAATTTAAAATTCTACTGTATACAATATTCAATTTTACAGTTCTGCTGAGTCAATTATACAGTATACAAGATTCAATTGTAAATTTTACTGTGTAGAAGATTCAATTTTACAGTATACAAGATTCAATTGAAAATTTTACTGTATATAAGATTCAATTTTACAGTATACAAGATTCAATTTTACAGTATACAAGATTCAATTTTACAGTATACAAGATTCAACCCAGTGCAGAAGCTAATAACTGCTAATAACTAACTCTAACTGCCAATAACTTCCTATAACTGTAATTTTCAAAAGTACAATTTGAAAGTACATTTATTTTGTCCTGTTGTGCAAGTTGCAATCTTTTTCTAACTATCATGGGACCACTTCAAATAGTTGCTGGATGTTTTGTGATTAACTGATATATTTTATGTGATATATTGTATAATTATACAGCATATAGAAGTAATTTTACAGTATTCGCGCAAGTCAAAGCTGTGGACAAATGGTGGACAAAAGGCTGTGAACAATTAGACGCTTCCTTTGGTTTATGACACAAAAGAAAATTCATGTGAAATATATAATCTATGGACTATATATTGCTCTTGTCTAAATGTGGTCAGGCGATGGGTCCCAGCATGTTGCCGAAATTGAACCAGACAGGAGACATACTTGCGGTGAACAAGGTTCCTAAGTGATGGGGCCAATTCAATACAGGAGATGTGGTACTCACCAGGAAACCCTACATTACACCTTGCCAAAAGGATTTTAGGGGTTGAGGCAGAAAAGGTAAAGGTCACCTATTTGGTAGGAGTCCGAATCTGGTTTTGGTATGACAAATTAATTTCTGGTCTAATACCTTGCCTTGCAGTGTTTAAAATTACCCTTTTCTGATCTGCATATCTGGTTTCGATATGTACTAATTACAACCAGGCTAGTGTTAATTTGTTACTGAGAACCTTCAACCTTATCACATATTTGAACTGACTGCAGGGAGTCAAAGCTAGGTATGAAATACGCTTTCAAATAATGGCTGTGATCATGTGTAGTGTCTTCTGACTTGCAAGTCGAAATCTTATTATTGGCTATTTTATCCATGATGGTTTTTCTAAACTGGTGTTTTTCTATAAGGTGCCACAAGGGCATGTTTGGCAGTATCTTCTTTTACAGGGTGAGTGTGTGTGTGTATATTTTAGAAAAACCTGTAGCTACTTTTTGATTGAAAAAAAAAAAAAAAAGTTCTACATCTTAAGATTACATTTCTCTACTCCAATTATCAAAGCAAGAAACCAAAAAATTAAAACGGTGAAAACCAAAAATAATCCCAGCCTTGCCTCTAAATATCTAATTTCATATCTCCGAGTACCGCCGCCTTTTCTTTTTGCAATACCCAACCAGCTAAGGGCCAAAGTGCAAAAATACCATTTCTTCATTTCTGACAGCTTCTCCCACCCCTTACCAGTATCCAGTGGGACTTACCAAATGCTGGTACGAGACCATCCTTGCACTCATCCTTCTTCGTTCGTTATACTGTACTGTTCTCCCAGCTGGAAATGCGCTTCGTTGAGTCTGTACTCTACTTCCAGGTGAGTATATATTTTTATGTGCTGCCGTTGCTCAACTTTGCTGTAGTTCACTCTAGATTACATATTTGTTGAAATTTCTAAGGTTATAATATCTTATAATACATGTGAAAGTGTTGATATATATACAGAGGTTGACTACTCTACTTACATAAGCATATGAGGGTATATGCTTATAAGTTATTTTTTTGTTTTCAAGATTTAAAAAGTTGATTTGAACCATTAGATATGATCTCTGTATTGAAATGTGCTTGGAGATCAAATTTTATATTTTTCTGAATTTTTTTACTATTTATTAAATCACTTTGAAAATCACTGATCCAACGGTGGTTTCTAATTTTATTGTTACTCTACTTACATAAGTATATGAGGGTATATGCTTATATATATAGGAGTTGGCTATGATGCTACGCGTAGCATAGAGGGCCTCCATGCAACAGCTCAATATTTGAGTTTTCAAAATCCTAACGGTCAATCCAAACCGTTCAACATGATCTCCATATGAATACTTGCAAACCAAATTTTACATTCTTTAGAATTTTTTTACTATTTTTTTAAATAGGTAGAAAATCACTTGATCTGAACGGTATAGAATTTTCATATCAAGTGATTTTCTACCTATCTAAAAAAATAGTAGAAAAATTCTAAAAAATGTAAAATTTGATTTGCAAGTACATATTCATATGGAGATCATGTTTAACGGTTCGGATCGACCGTTAGGATTTTGAAAACTCAAATATTGAACCGTTGCATGGAGGTCCTCTATGCTACACGTAGTATGTTAATATTTTCCTATATATATTATAGAGTGAGTCTATGGTACTATGCATATCACGGGTTGTTACCGTGCTACGGCTTTATATTCGAGTTTTCAAATTCTAACGGTTGATCCGAACCGTTCATCTTGTTCTCCATATTAATATGTGTTTGGAGACCAAATTTTGTATTTTTTGAAATTTGTTTACTATTTTTTTAGATATTTAGAAAATCACTTGATCTGAAAATTCTGGACCATCCAAAAACAGTGATTTTCAACAAATCTAAAAAAATAGTAAAACAATTTCAAAAAATGTAAAATTTGGTCTCCAAACACATATTAATATGGAGAACAAGATGAACGGTTCGGATCGACCGTTAGGATTTGAAAACTCGAATATAGAACCGTAGCACGGTGCCAAATCGTAATATGCATAGTACCATAGACTCACTCTATATTATATATATATCTTTTTTGCCTTTTTTGTAGCTCTGGCCGCCAGAGAAGATTGGCCCAATTGATTCAAAGGTGAATCCAAATGAACCACCAAATGAATTCTTATGTTCATTCCATGGCATTTCCTTAATGTTTCATTTTCTAGCAGTTTTTACTGCCAAATGAAACATGCTAATTCATTAGGCCTTGCTTGTTTCAGTAAAACAAATTTAGTTGTACCAGTGACTACTTGATATGGATAACATAGGTCTAATTACGATTTCCAACAATCAAGTTTTATATTTAAGATCATCCATCACATTAGATTTTGTATGAATTCATTAGGCATTGACATGCTTGATTAATCTAATCAACAAATATTACTGAAAATACAATAAAATATTTAAAGATCAGAATACAACATGCTAGGATTGGTATTAGTCTAAGAATTCCATAACTAAGACCAAATTAATTTAATTTAATATATTTCTATTATAATAATTTGTTTAGAACCGGTTTAAACTAAAAGTCGAAGACACGTCATACGCTGGGTTCATACTAAATCAATCATGAACTATCCACAATTCATTATGTCATAAACATCCAGAATTCATATAGTCACAAGTTTCTAGCTAGACCTCAAACAAGTCTTGTTTCAATTGAAAAGCAAGACCTCATTACCTGGATTAGACCATTATCATGTACGACAACTGGTCGGTTCGGTTGAAACCGAAGTAAATTAGATCAATAGTACTATAATCAACCATAGATAACCTTTAATTGGAAACTCTGTAAACCACCAATTCCTGACTGATACTTTTCATTAGAAAATAATATATAATGCATAACTGGCTTCAATTCAATCAAACTTAACTTCAATTTAACTAAAGTACTAAACTAATAAGCATATATACCACTTAACTTACATAAGGTGATTTCAATTTGGTGCTTTTCTTAGCCCAAATAGCAGGGATAGCAGGGACTTTAGAGTGTAATATGCTTTAGATCATAAGGTTCTTTGTAAAGTTAATGGATTGGATTATAAAAAATAGCATACGGGGTGTCAGATGTTGGTAGAAGATAGGTTTTCTTCAACATAAGAAAAGTTACTTCATTCAGGAATTTCATCAAATAGGTTGTAAGCAATGTAATCATTACAAAAATAAACTTGTCCAATGAATCAGAGAAATTTTGACTTATGTTTGAAATTTCAAAACCTTTTCCACAAATTGCAACTGGGTCCACTGTAGTACGTAGAGACAATTAAAATGTTTTGAGTAAGATATATAATTATAACAAGTTTGCAGCTATTACCAAACTACAAGCACCTAATACATAATTACTGAATCGATTAATTATACCTCAGCCTTATTCCTTGTCAAGTATTCTGTAACCAATGGAAAGACGAGAGCGTATCCTCTTACAAATTACCACCACCTCTTTAAAGCGCTCATCGATGGGTTTGCGGATGTCCCCCAAGCTCCATGACTCTTCTTCATTTATCACGCAGCACTTGTCAGCAGATGAGGATCCTCTTTTTCTATTATTGTATTCACCAAAAGCAAGTTGAAAGATAAAAGAGGTAACTCCTTTGTCTTCATACTTTTTAACTTTTCTGGTCCAACCCACCCATAAGCATGGTATGAGTCATGACATTGGGTTTGTACCCTTTACAAATCATTTCATGCAACAACTCCTTTGCCATCACAATTTCACCTTTCTTGAACAACGCATATATAAGAATGTTGTAAATCACAACATCGGGCTCGCAGCCTTCGGAAATCATTTCATGCATCAACTCCTTTGCCATTGTAACTTCACCTTCCTTACACAAACCATCTATAAGAATGGTATAAGTCACAACATCGGGCTCGCACCCTTTGGAAATCATTTCATGCATCAACTCCTTTGCCTTCGTAATTTCACCATTCTTGCACAACCCATTTATAAGAGTGCCATAAGCCATGGCATCGGGCTTGCACCCTTTAGAAATCATTTCATGAATCAACTCCTTTGCCTCCGTAACTTCACCGTTCTTGCACAACCCATTTATAAGAGTAGTATAAGTCACGACATCAGGCTCGTATCCTTTGGAAATCATTTCATGTATCAACTCCTTTGCCTTTGTAATTTCACCGTTCTTACACAACCCATCTATAAGAGTGGTATAAGTCACGACATTGGGCTTGTGCCCTTTGGAAATCATTTCATGCATTAACTCCTTTGCCATTGTAATTTCACCTTTCTTACACAACCCATCTATAAGAGTGGTATAAGTCACGACATCGGGCTCGCATCCTTTGGAAATCATTTCATGCATCAACTCCTTTGCTTCTGTAACTTCACCATTCTTGCACAACCCATCCATAAGAGTGGTATAAGTCATGACATCGGGCTCGTGCCCTTTGAAAATCATTTCATGCATCAACTCCTTTGCCTTTGTAATTTCACCTTTCTTGCACAAACAATCTACAAGATTGCTATAAATCACGACATTGGGTTCGTACCCTTTGGCAATCATGTCATGCATCAACTCCTGTGCCTTTGTAATTTCACCTTTCTTGCACATACCATCTATAAGAGTACTGTAAGTCACGACATTCGGCTCGTACCCTTTAAAAACCATTTCATGCATCAACTCCTCTGCCTTGGTAACTTCACCGTTCTTACACAACCCATCTATAAGAATGGTATAAGTCACGACATTGGGCTTGTGCCCTTTGGAAATCATTTCATTCATCAACTCCTTTCCCTTCGTAATTTCACCTTTCTTGCACAACCCATCTATGAGAGTGTTATAAGTCATGACATTGGGTTCGCACCCTTTAGAAATCATTTCATGCATCAACTCGTTTGCCTTCGGAATATCACCTTTCTTGCACAACCCCTTAATCAACGAGGTGTACGTATTAATATTAGGTATAACCCCGACATGACGCATCTGTCTATACAAACCAAATGCCTTAGCGAGTTGACCCGCCTTACAAAGCTCATCTATAACAATGCTGTAGGTGATAACACAAGGTTCACACTCAGCGCCATGTTTAATCATCCTAAAAAATAACTGAAGAGAAAAAACAATGCTGCCCTTGGAGCAAAGACCCTTGATAAGAATGTTATACGAGAACAAATTAGGTGTACATCCCAATTTAGGCATTTTGTAAAGAACAATGGCTGCAGCCTCACTAGTCCTATTCTCAGAACAAAGACCCTTGATTATTGGACTGAATATCACGGCCTTAACCGTGTGACCCTCTTTGAGAAGCCTTCCGAGAAAACAGAAAGCTGTGTCGAGACGATTCGTTTCGGCACAATACTTAATCATGAGACCATAGGTATGATCATCAGGACTGATTCCATCAGTTTGGGTTATAAGGTGGAAGAAGGAATAAATGGCCGGGTCAGACTTTCGAACCAAGGCAGCTAGGAGCGCATTGAAGGGATGGATTGAGGTTGGAGGATTCTTGCAAGACAACAGAGAGTGATAATGTTCAAGGATCTCGTCGTAATTCGAATTAGTCGCAGAGGGTGGTGGTACTGATTTTGGTTTGTTGTTGATTCGGAAGGGTTGAAATTTGGAATTGGGGATGGCATAGCCGAAAAGACAGAGGTCACGGCGAGAAATTGAAGGTGAAAGGGAACAGAAAGGGGTGAGGGACACCACGGGCATCATCTTCTTCCTTCTTTTCGCTCTCTCTCTCTCTCTCTCTCTCTCTCTTCTTTAGAAAAAGAGTAGACAGCGCGCAGAGAAGATAAAAAGATTTAGATAAGGAAGCGATGCGAAGATTGAAATGAAAGGATCAAAAGAAACTTGAATTAATCTCTCCATTCTGGGCCGACTTTTCTGGCCCAAAATTGGTAAATTAATTGCTCTCTCTTTGGGCAACTTAAAATTAGTAATATTGGTAACGGTGTAACGGAGGAACGAGACATCAATCTCAAAATGACAATTTAGATCAGGTTTGGCTGAATCTAACCTTTAAAGTTAGAGGTAATCTTGACGGTGTTGCTTTGACTTTATGCGGTGCATAAATAATAGAGTTGAAATGAACAAATATATGACAACACTGTCAAATTTTTTTATCTAAAGTTACACTATAACATATATATCAGATGTGTTAAATTTCATATTGACCCAATTTAATTATTTTTTTTCAACGCCGATCATATACGCAAAGCTCGTGAGAGAAGTTTTCTCACGAGTGTTCACCTTACATTTATTTTTTAATATTACTATTTCGAGTTTTTTTTTAAAATATGTTGTTTGAATCTTTAAATAATTAGTTTTAATTTAAAAATAGTATTTGATATATATAATGGTGAAATTGTGATAACCTTGATGTGTATTTGTAAAAATATTAAACAAATTATTTTTAACAAAATATTATTTCTATAGACATTTAGTTAGCTTTTTTTTTATCATTTTCTAGTTCGGGTAAATATAAATAATTCTCAAGACAAGTGATATGATTGTATGGAAGTCACATGATGACCATCATAGCATTTTTATACAATCATCAGACACACCTTGTTAATATATAAATGTTAAAACTGAATAAAAAATGTTTAAAAAAATGTAATTAAGTGTTTATAAAATAATATTTTTGTCTTTACTCAAAAAATAATAATAATTTGTCGCAAGTGACTACATTTAATGTTAAATTTTATGTTAAAAGTAATTATCTTAATGTTGAAAATAATTAGTTAAGTGTTTACAGTTATAACATATTTGTTAAAAGAAATTATTTACTGAACACAATAACACAACACACTTCCTTGTACCGTACGCAATGCATGTTCATCATGACTTGAGCTCCAATTAATTCATTTAATTAATTGTTACTGTTAGAGCTCAATACCAACTAGTAAAATATGTCAATGAGTTTGTTGTTCTTTTTTATGTAATTGTTTTTGTAATATTAATCCAGATATTAACACAGAAGCAGTAATGTATTTATGATTCATTCATGTAGTGCTGCAGCAAATGAGCTTCATTTTAACCAATGTTGATGCAATTTCCTTAGAATGACAGTGTTAATTATATATTTTTTTGTTAATAACCCGTAGGTATTTCATTAATCAGGACACAAACTGGTTACATCCATCTGTTCGTACCAGTACATAAGTATACATAAAGCAACCGTACTAGTACTTAAAATATTACAAACATAACCCCTTCTATAAAGCTAGACAAGAAAGAACAGAAAAACAAAACCGTGCTCTGATTACAAAAAGATGAGCCTCCGGGTTGTCATGCTCAAATTGGTAGATAACGAGCATGCATGGTTTTATGTACTCGTGCTTAGATTGATAGGTAGCGAGCCAGCATAGTTTCTTGTCATTAGCACAAATAGTATTGTTGTTGGATCATAGCGAGCCAGGGGGATTTAGAGGAGCCTTGGTGCTCAGATTAGATTTGTGTCTGATTATTCAGTTTTAACACACAACAAGATAGGGAGAGGAAGAAGGAAAAAGAAGAAGAGAGGGAGGAGGAAAAGGGACAACATCAACACATCATCTTCATCATCACCATCAACCATAACACGTACATTATATATATATATATAGAGTTAGGTTGGGGTGCTATGGATAGCATAGTGGCCTCTATGCTACGGCTTAATATTCGAGTTTTTAAAATCCAAACGGTCGATCCGAACCGTTCATCTTATTCTCCATATTAATATCTGCTTGGAGACCAAATTTTATAATTTTCTGAATTTTTTTACTATTTATTAAGCCACTTTGAAAATCGCTAATCCAACGGTTTTACTGTTTTGTGCAGCCACCGTTGGATCAACAATTTTGTAAAATACTTAATAAATAGTAAAAAAATTCAGAAAAATGTAAAATTTGGTCTCCAAGCAGATATTAATATGGAGAATAAGATGAACGGTTCGGATCGACCATTTGGATTTTGAAAACTCGAATATTGAGCCGTAGCATAGAGGCCACTATGCTATCCATAGCACCCCAGCCTAACTCTATATATATATATAGAGGAATATGCTAGCATGCTATGCATAGCATAGAGCCCCTCCATGCAACGGCTCGGATTTCGAGTTTTCAAAATCCTAACGGTCGATCCGAACCGTTCATCTTGTTCTCCATATTAATATGTGTTTGGAGACCAAATTTTACATTTTTTGGAATTTTTTTACTATTTCTTTAGATTTATTGAAAATTGCTGTTTTTTTATGGTCCAGATTTGCTGAAAACAGGGATTTTCAATAAATCTAAAGAAATAGTAAAAAAATTCCAAAAAATGTAAAATTTGGTCTCCAAACACATATTAATATGGAGAACAATATGAACGGTTCGGATCGACCGTTAGGATTTTGAAAACTCAAAATCCGAGTCATTACATGGAGGGGCTCTATGCTATGCATAGCATGCTAGCATATTCCTATATATATATATATATATATATATATATATATATATATATATATATATATATATATATATACATATAGTAGACTATGGGAGAGGTGGAGCGAATTCACAACACCTTCATTCAAACCCGGAGAATCGAGATGGAGCGAAGAGCGGTGGACGAATCTGAACTGTTGGAACCCGTCTCCCTTACGAGTGATGCGTCTACATGCAAAAAAAAATTAATTTTGAAATTAATTATGCATAGAATTAAGTGATAAAAAAACGTCATAATATGAATGCATTAAAATTAATTTATTAACCTTCGTATACGTACACTTGTGAAACATGAAACCGTATTCATATCTGTATTCGCAAAGTATTTGTATCTGTATATTCAAATTTGCAAAAAATTTAAATCGGATCATTCAATCCATTTGCACCCCTATGTCAAGCTAATCCAATTCCTCTCAGGTAAATGAGGGAGCAGGATACTCCAGACAAATCAAAATTAATTTGGTACCTTCTTAGAATATGGGAGTCAGGGTAGACTTAAGAAGAGAGAATGGGACAATTGATCCTTTATTGTTGTTTTTTTTTTGTATTTATGTATGAGTTTATATGTAATTTAAAATAAAATTTTATGATATTGTAAAATTGACTATCATTATCGTAGAAAAATATTAAATGATTGATCCCATAGTTCAAAAGTCCTGACAGGGATATATCATATATGGTCTGTTTTGAGATTCGCATCAGATGAAATGTACGGACGACTTATTCCGCACTGGATCACATCCAATACAAGCTCTTGATGGTCATTGAAGCAGAGCACCTCCTTTATTACTTCTCAGTGGCAGCGGACTAGTCAAATTAATTCCACAGCTCATTACCTCAAGACGACAGTACTTGCGCTCCAAGCAGCACCATCCTTCCAACTTGTTGGCCTACGTACGGTCAATATGAAAAGAAAAAAGAAAAAAAAAAAAAAAACCCGACTCTGTCATAGATGCAATCAAGATGTCTTCATTGCTGATGGCATATATAGCATATTAAATTCAAACACTTAGCATTATCTTTTTGTTGGCAGTCAACAGTAAACAATTCTTCCTTATTTAAAGCCTCGTACAACACGGAGAGATCATATCAATTTCCCAAAAACATCAATCCTCAAACATAGTGAAAATGGCAAAAGGTGATCTCAAGCTGTTGGGGACAAGCGCTAGCCCATATGTAATCAGGGTAAGAATGGTGCTAGCTAGAACAAAAGGGGCTGAGTTATGAGTACCTTGAGCAGGATCTTTTAAACAAGAGCGAACTTCTTCTCAAATATAATCCGATCCAAAAGAAAGTGCCAGTACTTATCCACGGTGATCGAAGTATCGGTGAGTCATTGGTAATTTTACAGTACATTTATGAGAACTGGTTTGGTACTGGGCCTCTCGTGCTTCCTGCTGATCCTTTCGAACGTGCCGTTGCTTGCTTTTGGGCAGCGTACGTTGATGATAAGGTACTTAAATTACTAATTAATTAATCAACTTCATGATCAAATCAAAATATATATGAAATTAAGTTCAACAATAACAAAAGTTATGAGATTAATGATCGAATTACAAAAGTAACGAATTAATGTTTCATTTTTTTATCCATGTAGTTGTTACCTTCATTTATTGGTATTGTGAAAACTGCTTCAGAGGAGACAAAGGCAGAAAAAAATTAGTGATACACTTGTTGCACTAGAGCAATTGGAATGATCTTTCAAGAAATGTTCTGCTGGGAAGAGCTTCTTTGGTGGAGATACCATTGATTTCCTTGATGTTATGTTAGGTTCCGAATTGGCCTGGTTCAAGACAGTAGAGAAGATATCTGAGGTCAAGTTGCTCGATGCAACAAAGGTGCCATTACTGGTAGAGTGGGAAAAACGGTTCCTGCTGGCTGTTGATTTCGTGAAGAGCACTTTGCCGAGTGTAGAGAGGGTAGAAGAGTTCGCGAGAGTGCTTCGAGCCACAAGATGGAATGTTGCTTCAGCCAATTGATTGACTTTTTGTTATAGAAATAAATGATTGTTTAGTAATAATTGGGGTGCATGTGTACGCGTGTTATTGTAGTGAGTGAAGTACGTAATGTCTGCATACTTGTAGTGTTGAGAAAAAAAAATTAATATTGTACTATCTTTTAGTGATATGAACATTCATTACACAATAAATTTACTAGTAAGGTTTCAGTTTGCATATCAGGACTCCTATAATAGCACCTTGGTATAAAAGGGACTGAATGGTGTATCTGTCCAGAGACGATCCCAGCCTTTCATTTATCAGATCCAACCATTCTAAATCATTGTGTTGAATATAAGATATTATATATGTATTCTATATATCAATTTGTGTACAAGTTTGAAATTAATTAAAACCCAACGTGCTACATACAAAACCACACGGTTTGAGCGAATCCTCCTCCCTTACCCATTTGGTGCGATCTTCTTCCGAATTACTTTTTCTCTCTTCAAGGTAGCCTCCGCCTCCTCTTTTCTCTCTTCTCCGCTGAATCCGAATACTCTTTTCTCTCTTCTCCGCTGGCGAATACAAATCCAGATGCCTCTCTTTTCTCTCTTCTCCCCTGAAACCGAATCCTCTTTTCTCTCTTCTCCTCTTTTCCCTCCGCACCCGATGCCTAAACTTCCACCTCAGCTCCTGATGCCTAAACTTCCACCGTCATACCGCCCCCTCCTGTTTTTAAATCTTCTTCGCTGGCGCTGTTTTCCCTCCGCACCCGATGTCTAAAGTTCCGCCTCAGCACTCGATGCCTAGACTTTCGCCGTCAAAGGTAAACCCTAGCTAGCCGCCCCCTCCTGTTTTTCAATTCTTACATTTCTGTAAAGAATTCTTACATTTTTTTGGACAATTGTTTCTTCTTTACAGAATTCTTCGACATTTGAAAAATAATCCAGATAAACATTTCTGTAAATATTTTAAATTCTGGTTCTACCCTTGATTCTAATAGGTGAATTGTTTCTTCTTCGACATCGCATACCTTTGAAACATAATTGACTTCAGCAGCAGCACTTGGCGTTCCTTCAGGTACTCTTCTCAAATTAACTTAGTTGATATGAATTCCATATACAATTGGGTCTAAAGATGCTCTGATGCCTCTTCTGATGCATCAATTAATTCTTGTCTAGGTTATTGGAATTTTTTAGATTTTTTTTATAAATTGATGCAAATTTTGGGTTGGGTTCAAGTTGCATTGATTTATATTTTAGTCATTGCCTACATTGTACAGATTTGCATCAGCCATTTAAAGCTCAACATTGAGTTCATTTCATCAAATTTAAATTTCTTCTTTTTTAATTGGGTACAAGGGTAGAAATAAACATGCTTCCAATTACAAATTTATGTTTTTTTTACACCTGTTTTCTTTATCATGATTCCTGATTTTTATACAAATTTCTATTTTTTTGGACATCTCTGCAAGCACACATACAAATTTTATTGTTTGTTTATTCTGGTTCTACATAAAACAAACTAAAATCTGTTTGGTATTATCATTGAAAATTACAAGGTTCTATATTAAAAATTGTAAATATGTCAAATAGCAAGGTTCTATATTTAAAAAAAGTGTTCCCTATCTTGACTGACAAAGTACTTAAAAATAAATTGAACTAATGTATAAACAGGGACTTAGAACCTCTAAAACCAGAACTAATGTATAAACAGGGGTTTGGTTCCCTCTCTTTGGTTTCTCATGCATAAACAGGGGCTTAGAACCTCTAAAACCAAAACTAATGTAGTTAGTAATGTGACCGCAAAACCTGGTGTGCTGACATCTAAACAGACTCCTTGGCATATCCCCGTGCATGTACCAATAGAAAACATAAGCATAGAATGAATTGACTCCAGCTGGTACAAAAAAAACACTAAAAAAAATAAAAGTAGTCGGTCAAATAATTAGATCATATTGTCAGGTAGAGGACATCACCCCAAGTATCTGCATACTAAATTTTCCCTTTTTAGGATCTTTAAAGTATTGTCAAAGTATTTTTCAAGTTTACGTTTTTAATTCCAACACAAATCCCCAAACTGCCCCTTTACTTAACTGCATACTAAAATGAGCTCCTGAGCTCCAAAACTTATGAAATTTCATGAGGATTTAGAGCATGATTCAACAAGCATTTCCATATAAAGAACAAAACTTTATGGTTTAGCAGATTGCCTATAAATAATTCTTGAAAACTGACTGTCAGACGATATAAAATCTGTTTGGTATTATCATTGGAAATTACTTCTATTTTTTATCTTGCGGAGTGCTTATGGTTACTGTTGGTAACAGAGCTTGCATTATCAATCTCAGCTCAAGGAATGGGTATTTTTACAGTCCAAAAATTTGTTCATCTTGAATGTCTAAATTTCTTTTGATGGGATATGAATGTCGTGCGAGTCCATTTCATGGTGAAGACTTACCGTAGTAACACCCTTTACTTGGTCCTTCTAGATAGCGACGTAAGAATTGCATTATTATTTTAACTTGTCCTATTTAGTTAGATTAGTTAGAAGTATTACAAAGATAATTTTATTATGTCGATATCAATGTTGCATCTTCTAACACTCTGTTCTTTTAGAGAGCGAAAATGTTAGCCCGAGTTCTAGATGAGATGAAATCACATGTAGAAAGCATAGTTCAAGTCGGACATTTGTATTGTCTGAAGAATTTCATGGTTGAATCGACAAATCAAAAATATATCACTTTTGATAACTATAAAATACTAGACACGGCTTTACAAATTGTTTTCCATAAAGAGACCTCTATCGTCCCTCTTCCTCTAAACATGTGTATTTTTCCCACTTACCCCATGGTGCCATCCATTGAACAAATTAATGGGATCCAGTGTGGCAATTATCTCACAGGTAATTCATGTTTATACACTAAGTTTTTCAAAGTTGTTCATGTTACCAATAAATAGAACTTAATTGTAATGAACACCTTTCAATTTTCAATTCCTTCAATAGATGTAGTTGGTCGAGTATGTTATGGGCATAAAGTGCAGTACCTTAATCAGGATGGAGGACATCGTGTACCCACCCTTGAGATTTATCTTCTTGACTGGACGTGAGTAATAAATGTAGTGTAACTTATAAAATTTGTATGATATATATCCCCTTCATTTCCCCACTGACTTTTCAGTTGTATTAATTACCATTGTTCAGCTTCTATAATTTTCAGATGCAATGTCATTCCAATGGTTCTGATAGGCTTACCTTTGACCAACCATGTGAGGATTGTTCGTGTTATTCAGGATAAGTCTATCATTTTCGTCACTAGGTTGAAAGTAATCGTTCATAAACCACGTACAATATTCATATCATCCCTTATGATATTCATATGCCATAATTTACAGTTTTTTTATAGATGTGTTGTGTACAAATTGTGAATTTGAGAAAACCTCCTTATTGATTGGCTGTAGCGGTTTCATGGCACCGTTTAGTAGAATCAATAACCGCGTGCAAGCCATAAATCCTGCCGACGGAGGTGTGTTTGGGTTGGAACTGTTACAAGCAGTTGGACAATTTATGAATGGTACGGGTAGTAATACGTTTTAATAAAGTGCACCATACCTTATTGTATGTAACAATTATATGTGTCAATCATTGTTAGGTGATGTTGAAAATGGAGCATTTGCGGCTGTTCCAAATGTGCAGGGTCTACCACCTCCTGTCAATGTTCAAGATCGTATGAATGATCGTGTGGACGAGTAAGGAGGAAATATTTTTTCCCTTTTTTTCTTTTGTTGTTTACACACTTTCCTCCATTTCTTTTGTTGCATACCAATTAGAGAATTTTGTTTGCCCCTTTTTTTCTATAAAGTGTTGTTAAAGACTAACCAGTCTTTACTCGGGAACTAAAATTATTAACAAATTTTGTGTTGCTTCACAAATTGTTTTCATGAACTGAACATGAGATTTAGTTTTATTACATCACTTGTAATATTATAAATTTTTCATAACTTGTAGTGGCACAGTCAATGGATTAACCTTTGAAATGGTAGCTCTATTTTTCAAACTACCAGTGGGACTAGCAGCTAGAGAGCTTGGCATTAGCCGGTCAAGTTTAATGATTTGGTCCAGGATCAATCGTATTCCGCGATGGCCCTATCGGATGATCAAGAGTTTGGAGAAACTCATAACTACTGTGAAGGTAGTGTATATTGACAACTAATTTGAATTCGTACCGAGTTTTTTTTGTTGTATTGTACTGCTTTTATTTGTATATACTTGAATAGTTCATTTAGTAACAAGTCTTTCCTTTTTGTAGTTGTATGGAGTCGGTTTTAAATGCCAAGTGAAAGGTCTTGATTTTATCGTGGAACAATTGGAACGGAGGAAGCGATCATTTGAAAAAGATCCTACTGTCGAAATAGAAACCTCCATATTACACTTTAGGACCATTATACTTAAGAGAGTTGCGTGTATGAGATGGAGAGCGGCTAGAAACCACAACGGCTGAATCGTTTGCTTCAGTTTAGTGGTTCAGGGTGTTTTAGACTGATGTGGTTTAATTAGTGGTTTAGTGTTTTATGGTTAGTGCTTTAGTGTGTTTTGGTTAGTGGTTTAGTGTGTTTTGGTTAGTGGTTTAGTGTGTTTTGGTTTAGTGTTTTATGGTTAGTGCTTTAGTGTGTTTTGGATAGTGGTTTAGTGTTTTGGTGTGTTTTGGTTACTGTGGGTGATGTTTTTGTTGAGTCCCCACTATGTTGTTATAGTAGGTTGTCTACAATTATGGTTGGCTTGTTTTGTGAAGGTCATGGCAAGTGCTTGAAGTGGAGGGTTCGGTCTTTTGTGGGGTTATTATATGATGTACTATGTGTGGGGTTTTGACGGTTCAAACCCATTGATTAAGTATGTTGGGGTTTTGAAGGTTCAAACCCATTTATTTGCTTAAGGT
Organism: Carex rostrata; assembly: GCF_964058835.1. Taxonomy (NCBI): domain Eukaryota; kingdom Viridiplantae; phylum Streptophyta; class Magnoliopsida; order Poales; family Cyperaceae; genus Carex; species Carex rostrata. The sequence goes on along the minus strand of NC_135931.1, from coordinate 813,511 downwards.
GCGGAAAGAGTAAAACAGAAATTTTTACATCTAACTTAAGCTACGGATTAAATGAATCAAGAAGATCCGTTTAATCCTATTTACAGATCTACTCCATAATTGATTTTCTAAAGCTTTAAATCTATTTACCAATTAAATAGATTAATATAACAATTTATACCTTGTTTCCAAATCACAGTTGGAATGCAAACCGAGCGAGAAAAGCTACACCAGGGAAGAAATCGACTCGGAGTATCACACGTGTGATACATCTATTGGTTATCCACCATGACTAACCAGAGAGCGGTTTATTTCTTTTGTCAGAAATACTATAAACCTCGGTATATAGCAAAAACACTATTCACCAAAAATTTTCGTTTAATCAGATTCACTAAATAAACCAAATCTGAAATACCACGAAAATTTGGTAAAACACTATTCACTGATCCGAAAAACCGTAAACCGAGAAAGAGAGAATTCCAATTAACGAAGTAATCAGATTAACACGTGAATTAGTGAATTTTCTCTTTCACCTATGCCCCTCTATTTATAGGCATTCGAGGAGGTTCGCAAAAAGACCGAAATGCCCCTGAAGTTGCCAAAATTACCATAATGCCCTTTTGTGGCAGTTTTGGAGAGGCATTCAAATTTGATTTTGCAACTTCATATTGGTTAGATTAGTTTAATGGATTCTAAACCCATTAACCCAAACCCATTATGAATAGTAAATATCCAAATCAAATATGTATAATTGTCATGTACAATTATATTCGTCTGCGGTTTTCGTTTGGTAATTTTTATACAACATGTCAAACACGTTTATAAACTAACCAGTGTTTCTGTTTGTCATTCTAAATGACGTATAATTAATTATAATTAATTATATCAAGTATAACTAATTATAACCATTAGTTTTTGCTTTGTCATTTTTACATGACAAGTATAATTTAATTATAACACGTATAATTAATTATAACCATCTTAATATTAATTACAATCAATTTATAATTAATCAGTAAGATTCTCCGAATAGCTCCTATATGGTGTGACCCAATAGGATCTGTGTTATGTTGGTAAATAGAGTTAAAACTGTTTTAACTTCTATAATCATGAGCGGCATCTGGCAGTATACATCATGACCATCCAATTACACAGATGATGATGTACTATACAATATCACGGTCCAGTAAACAATTTACTTGTGTCTGTTCTTTTGTCTCATAGCTATCAGATCAGTTTCAAGGTAGATGTGTGTCATCCTTGCTAACTGAATCTTTTCTTGATCTTGAGCAGATTATCAAATATAATTACTCTTGTAATTATACCGCATGCAGATAATCTAACTCTACCAAGGGGCCCAATGATATTATAGCTCGTATAGAGATACGAGGGAGAAATAGTATTCTTGGTAAACTATCACTTCCTCAGCTAAGCTATACATATGGAAATGTTACCGTTATGACTGTTTTTTACGGACAGCGTTAGATAACACTCACACATACATATTACTTAGTAGGAACGATAAATACCACATACTGTAGAACCTGACACTGAATGAAAACATTAATGACACGAACACAATTCCATTCAATGTTTCATTCGAGGTCTGTCAAATACCATGTTCCTAGAACATGTATCTATGTGATTAAAATGACATCTCGTGTCAATGGTTTGTAAAACTTAACCATCTTTTAATCCACATACTAACCTAGTAACGGTTAATTAGTGTTCCTGCTAATTACCTCGGTTAGTGACTTCTTAAGAATATATATATCATTTTTATTATGTAGTTTCACAATTCCAGTCATGAACTCGAAATGATCCATAATTCAATAATATTCAAGGCAACAAAATGATATATAATTAAACATTCAATTCATGAACAAAGCTTTATGATAAATTATCGTATTATTGACTTCTAGATTATTACAAACTAACACTATGTAACCTCCTCAGTTTATCAAAGAAATGTTGTTGTTATTACATCTTCCTTATCACCTATCACTCTTTGAGTGTACAATTTTATCAATTTTTAAAATTATTAAGTTTTAAATGGAGTCTGCACAATTTTGATTTCTTTTGGAGCACTCAATATATATTACCATATTATTGCATAATATTGTCACTTCCCGGCTTTTCATTATTTTTTAAAAGTGGTGCTCGAAACTCATTATTTTTCCTTTATTTTTTTGCAAAAAAGATGTGAATAAAAAATTGAGAACCAACGATCAGTGGTATTTTCTTACAGTATTATTTTTAAACTAGTATCATACCCGTGCGTTGTAACGGGAATATATTATAAGATGGAATAGAGTATGGGAAGACTTTTTTGTTGACATTAATTTGTTTAACTAATACGGACGTCTTTTGTGTAAATGTAGCCTATTTTTTGTTTTATTATTTTTTCTAATTTGAGCATGGTATCAAAATTGGAAATATATTTTAGATTTTTCATAACAATATTGTTGAGATAAATTTTTGAAATATTCGGAGATTTATAAATTAGTTAAAATAAATCAAATTGAAATAGAGTTATCCGGATCGTGCAAAATATTGTCCTTAAGCGTATTCCGTCTCATTGTACAAGATGAAACTGCAACCAAGATAATCCGGGATTGTTGCTTCTTAAGCACGCCATAGAAGCATCTGACGATAACTCCGCAATATCCAACATAGATCAAAATTTGATAAATTGAGATAAATGTAAAATGGTTGAATGGGAGAATAAAATAATTATATATTTTCTCTTCTCTTTTGGGATGGAAAGATGGAACCAAATCAATTTTTATTTTTGCTATTTTTTCTATCCCGGGAATGAAAGAGAGATGAATTTGTATAGTAAAGGAAAAAAACGCATCCAAAATTTTTTGTAATTAAAAGGTCATTAATATCTTAATGAATCAAAGATTAAAAAGATTTGAACAGAGAAAATCAGAACATAATCGTATATACAATCAAGAAGTTTGTCCAATTAGCAAATATTTAACAACTATTCATTTTTCGGTTTAGTCCCTCAAATTAACAAATATTACAAATGCTAGTAAATTTTGAGTTTTTCAAATAAACTTCCAACAAATATGTATAGAAACTAGTGTTATAAAAACCGGACCGGACCGGGCGGTCAAACCGAAAAAAACCGGACCCAGAAGATTTTTGGTTTGATCCATTGAAAAGACCAGTTAAAACTGAGTTATCGTCCGGTTCTTAACAAAAAATCAGTGAACCGTCTAGTAAAATAAACCGGTTCCCAAACATATTTTATTCACTCTCAGAGTTTCCTTCCTTTCTCCCCTCCCCCGATCTCTCATTTCATTAAAGTTCTTTCTCCTTCCTTCACCCATAAAAATAGGATCAACCAAATCACCTAATTAGCGGAGAGAATTAGAGAAATATCATATCACTTGCCCTTTTCTTCACTCCTTTAGTCCTTTGTCCTTTGATCTCTGCTTAGTGCTTACACCAACCCAACACCTGAAGGTTTAATCTTCAAATGGCATGAAGAAAAGTTGTTTAATTTCAAATTTCGTCGGTACAAGTTGTAACTAATCTCATTCTCATCTAATCAGTGAATTTGAATTTGAATGTAATACTTGAATTTAAGTTTGTTTTGATTTGCTCCTACTGTAAAGTTGAATGCTATTAAAGTATTTGCTGAAAAGCTTAAATGATAGAATATTAATCAATAAATTTAGCTTAACACATATTATGAAAATATGAGTATTAATGCGCACAATATTCATATATCTGGTGAATATATAAGATATAAAAAATCAGCGGTTGAACCGGTTGACTCACCGGTCTGACCAGTAAACCGTTGACCCGAAACTTTATCGGGTCGACGTCCGGTCCTGTTCTGATAACATTGATAGAAACAAAGAAAGAAAAGGAAATAAAGACAAAATTGATTTTCATTGTGATCCGTATAGAAACGAAAAAGAAATAAGGAAACAGAAAAAAAAAACGAAAAGTGGAGTCTGCTCAATTGAAGATGGAGAAATAAGGAAACGGAGAAATATATTGCTAAATTTTGGAGTCTGCTCAATTATAATTGTAACATATCGTGTGGCAGTACGTGTGTTGAGTATGATTTTAACTAAATTTAGACTTCTACACATAAAACATATGCATTTAATCAAAATAAGACAGATTATGTGATTGGAGGGATGAGATTCAATCCAAAATTTCATCTTCCAATCGTAGTCGTTGGCGAATCGGACACCCAACGTGCTTAATAATGGAATGAAGATATATTTTAGTAGATATATTTTTCAATAAATACCTCTTTCATGTGGATTCTCTTTCTCATAACAATTGTCCGTGTTACTAATTCAAGAGAAGTTACTAATGTGTTTTATATTTAATTTCCTATTGTAATAGAAAATTAACATAATATTGTCACTTCCCACCGCAACGCGTGGGCACTTGACTAGTACAGATAAAAGTACGAATCAAATTTTATATCATAAACTCATTGTGTTGTCCAATAAAAATGGGCTTTCTTTGTCAATTGGTCTTTAGTTTGCCACATCTACGATATCGTCGACAAAAAACACTTGCCCTCACAGATACCATCCTATTCTCGTCCTGTTTTAGCTACGGCAAACTCGTTGAGTACCTATATTTAGGGCTGACAACGAGCCGACTCAATCCGAATTAGACCAAGCTCATGGCTTGCTCGTTTTAGCATGAGTGAGTCATGAGCGATCCAACATTCAGATCCGAGCTGAAAAAGTGGCTTGTGGCTCGCTTGTTTTGACAATGAGCAAACAGAGCCAGCTCGCAAAAGCTCGTGGGCCAAAAGCCAATGTATTATAAAATCAACTGCCATAAATTAAGTTTGTAACTAAATTCATACGTACTAAAATACTAAATCTCCCAATTCATACAAACATAGTTCACAAAATAAATTCATGCATACTAAATTCACACAAATTAATATCAATTCACAAATTCATATTTGGACCGAGCTGGCTCGCCAGCTTGCGAACGAGTTGTTAGCAATTAAAGCAAACTTGTTAATTTTGAATTGAGCTAGTGATGAACTGGCTCATTAACAGCTCGGACCACTAACAAACGAGTTGTTAGCAAGCGAGTCACGATCGATCCACGAGCTACGAGCTTTTTTGCCACCCCTACCTATATTACACTATTTTTCATCATATAGGAATTAAAGCATACTTCAAACATACCCCTGCAAAATTCAATACACCAAAAATGACCTGAAAATGACAACTAAAATGGACCATATGCGAAACAAAGAAAAATATAAAATACATGTTGCACCCCTTCCCTATTCATGAGATGAAAAACAAACTTCCAATTTCTGATTTTAAGTTCCACAATGTGATAATTATGTAATATATTTTATTAAGCTTGTTAATGAATATGAGAGTATCTTATGATAATTCGATTTGTATGTGAATAATATACTTGTACTTCGGTCTCAAAATTAAAGATTTATAAATGAATTTTAATGCATTTATTTTTAGACATTTTTTGTCAACTTGACTTTATACAAAATTAGTTAGAAAATTAAAAAAAATTCACATGCAGACACATCACTCTAGTTATACACTAGATAGATTATTTAATTTGTACTTTTACAATGTACGTATTTTGTTCCTTTAGACATATTTTGATTTGCCAAGAGCAAAAATTGATATGTACATCTTAATCGAAGTATTTAATTAGTTAAGGCTTGAAATGTACATCTTCTTAGAAGTATTTATTTATGTCAAGAGTACTGAAGCGATGTATGTATATTACGGATCTGACTTGTGCCATAAATCAATATCTCAATATTTAAAGTTTAAACAATTAGTCTGAATCATTAAATATAATTTTCATATAAAAATGTATTGGAAGATCAAAAAAAAAAAATTATTATAAATTGTTTACTGTTGTTTAGATAAATAAATAATCACTTGGCTTATTTTGATTTTTACCATTTTAATGAAATAACGAGCTAAATCATGATGGTCTATAAAACATCCATTTTTTTTTCTAAATATAACTTTAAACTTGTACTTTCGTTTATGATCTTGAAGATTAAATGATAAATTGATATTTAAACTCGTCCCATATTTTTTTTTTATTTAATAAAAATAATATCTTTACATACATATTGACATTCATAGATTAAGATCACGTCTCTGCTCTTGATGTCAGTTATAAAATAATTTTGAAAGATGTGAACTTAATTCTATCAAATATTCCAAAATGAATTATTCAAGTTTCCATTTACTTCATATATCAAAAACAACATGTACATAATTTAAAAAAAATGTAACAAATTAAAAGTATACTAACTGGTTTATATTAAACAACATGTAATATAATATACACAAAGAGCTTGACCTACAACAACCCATAATAGATAGCAAAATTATAAAAAAAAAAAAAAAAAAAAACCCTCCCATTAGTGTAAAAATATTTTGATAGCCGAACTTATGTAAGACTTGGTAGAGGTAAGATCGCAACTTACAATATAGAACTCAGAAGTCAGAATTAGAGCTGCTCAAAACGCACAAATTTTGTCCAAAATAACTCAAATTTTAATTTTGGATGCGGACCCTCCGATCAGAATCCGGACCATCCGGCTCGTGATGGAATGCACGCGATCGCTTTAATATAAAAATTTATCTCAGTTAATGAAAACAGCACCCTCCTAACCTCCTTCCTCGAAAAGGCGAGAAACGGGGAGTTATCAAACATGGAAGAGACTTTGGCAGGTAGTAACAAAAACAGCGCAAAAGAGGCAGAGGCAGAGGCAGAGGCAGAGGCAGAGGCAGAGGCGGGAGAAATATGGGGATGGAGCTGGGGAGCTGGTACAGACGGCCAGCTTGGCACCGGATCCTTCCAAGACGAGTACCTTCCCAAGCCCTTTCGCTTCTCAACTCCTCTTTCAATCTCTCGCCTCGCATGTGGCGGCGCCCATTCCATCGCACTTTCTCGTAACGAATCTCTCCTTTCACTCTCTTTTTCTCGTTAGCTCATACTTGCCACTATCTAGTCTAGTCTAGATGCACTTAGTTTTATTCACCGCCTAACGATCGAGTAGATGGATCGATTGGGAGCTGCATAGCAAAATTCTTCGTCCTGATTATACTATAACGTCATCAGAATTTTCCAGTAGGAACTCCTTCTTGCTGGCATTTCAGCAAGTGTTTGAGCTGCAAAATTGACCTTAGTTAGTCACATCTAAGAATCCACACATAATCTTTATAACGTTTAAAAATATCAGAGTTAATAATTGGATAATTTTATTCACAGCTCAAAAGACTAGAATCTCTTGTTTCAATTTGACAAAATCACAATTTCACACTGCTGTCACGAGACTCTAGTAAGTGCTTCAGCCGTGAAAATCAGATGAATCTTTGCAAATTTGTCAGAAAAATCTAATTTTTCTTCTTTCAGGTGATGGGAGAGTGCTCTCGTGGGGAAGAAGTGACTATGGTCAGCTCGGTCATGGAGATTTCGAGAACAGCGGAAGACCAAAACTTTTAGAGTTCTTTGAAGGTTTTAAAATAAAACGTGTTTCTGCTGGATGGAATCATTCTGCATTTGTTACAGGTTTTTGTCACATCAAATTTGAAACTTCAGCTTGCTATGTTTTGCTGTTGGATATTGATTGCTTTTTCTATATATTTCCTTCTCTAGATACTGGGCGTTTGTTTATGTGTGGAAATGGATCGTTTGGGCAACTTGGAAATGGAGATACCCAGTCTTGTAATGTGCCATCTGAAGTTGCATTCTTTAGTTCAAAGCATGTTGAAGTTGAAGAGATAGCTTGTGGGATCCGCCACACGCTTGCCTTGGTTAATGGTAAAACTTCTCTATGTTCCAAATTGAACCATATAGGTGCATGTAATTATATGTATATATCATGTGGAAGAGACAAAGGACTAATGTAACACACTGTAACACTCATCACAGATAAACGAGTATATGGTTTTGGTTCAAATAAACATGGGCAAGTTGGTAACATTTCATCTAAGATCCAGAAATCATGTAAATTTCCTGAAGTTGCTGATGGACTTGAGAACTGCATAGTAGAAGCTGTATTTGCAAATGGAGATCGTAGTGCTGCATTAACTGGTAAATTAATTGCTACTTCTCTGTAAATTTTTGTGCATGCACTTGTGAATTCATCGAAAAAAACTATGTATGTCAAGAACAACCTTTCTCAGTTTTAGACGAGTCTGACAAGTTGCAAAAGTACATGCCAATAAAAGTATGTCTTTCTGTTACAATGGACCTAAAAGTTTTCTATATTTGCAGATAACATGTAACATCTGAAACATTAAGCCTTTGGAAAGAAAACCTAGTCTCTTGAATCAGCTCAACCCAGTTTTTTTATAATTACTAAATTACCCTCAAATGAGGTTTGGTGTTAGTTGCAAATATCCGGAAAGTAAATTTACTGTTGGGTTTTACTTGGAAAAGATTTCATAAAGCATCTTCCGTCTGTGATATCTTTCTTTTGTGATCACCATATGGAAATAGTTTCAAATAGATAATGGAGAGTTGTACATATGGGGCCGAGCATTCAGTGGTAAACTTAAATACTCGCATCCAAGAAGAGTGCCATCATCATCAAATTTCTCTCAAGTTGCTTTGGGATGGCATCACGCTGTGGTTTTATCTGGTATGCAATATATTTCTTATCATTGCTTATATGTTACATGATAGAATATATGTATGATTTAACAGCATAAAGGAATCTCAGCCAATTTTAAGCTAAGCTAAGTTGAGTCTAGACTTAAATTGACAAAGAACACTCTGAGTATTAATTTGTTTTTTAATTATGCCATAGATGGTGAAGTATACATGATTGGTAATTATCACCATGCACGGCACGGTGGATCTTCATCTGCCAATGTTGTGCAAGATCAGTATTTTCCTTCTGCTTTTACGATTGGGACTAATGGTAAATTTATCTATTTCATTTTTCTAAAATTTGCTCTACCTCAAAAAATAGTGAAGAAAAATCTGAAATCTTCACTTTGTGGCGGTCAAATTAATTTAGAGTTGGTTTCCACTTAAAAATCAATTAAAAATGCATTTGTGGTTGTTTTCCTATTGGGTAGGTTTAGAATCAACTGTTTTATTCACTATGCAAATAATTTGTAGAAAATCCCTCAGAGCCATCACTGAAGAAAGTAGAAGGCCTAGAAGGAGAAAAGGTTGTCCAAATTGCGTCAGGTGCTGAGCATTCTGCCTTGCTAACAGGTGCTTATATAATCTATTTTCCAAGTATACCTTTTGCAGTGTGGTTGGCATCAACATTCTCAACCTTTTATTTGTTTGTTAATTATTTTGGATAGATAAAGGAAGTGTGATGACTTGGGGATGGGGAGAGCATGGACAGCTAGGCTTAGGAGATACATGTGATCAAGCACTTCCACAGAGGGTGAACCTTGAGGAAGCAAGTGCACTTGTAACTATTAGACTTGCGGTATACTGTGGAAGTGGTTTTACAGTTGTGACCAGATGAGATGTAACCTATTATTTATTATATGAGCAGTAATAATAGACTTTTCGAGTCATTCGAGGGCATGGCTGCTTTAATTTGGAATTACTTTTGCAGTTGACATGCCTAAGATTGCTTGTAGCTGGCTTGATAGTGATTTGTTTATTAACTTTGCTAGCCTGGATTTTTGATATCTCAGCGATAATCTAAGTCTTTGGCAGGGATATACGTCATATTAGATAATAAAATAATATGAGCCCCCGATTAAAGACCCGAGCATGTCAACGCGATTATGATTTATGACTATCTACCGTGTAGTTGTAAAAGATTCCACTTAATTTTTGTAGCACATTTCAAATTTTACCAGCTGTGACCAATGTTGCTTACAATTGTATCAGTGTACAGCTCACTGGCCGCTAATTTCAACCAGGTACACAGAAGCCTTGTACAATTATGCATTTTAGTATGGCCAACTCCTAGAAGGCTGTACTATAAAATCTTGGTACAGAAGACAATTGTCAAAATCAATGTTATTAAATGCGGTTTATATATGCATATGAGGATTTTTATGCAGACTTATATATGTGAATTTTAAAATGAGAATTCATATATATATAAACAAATATGCGGTAATATGCAACAATATGCGGTAATAGTCGATATCATACAAACAAGTATGTGGCAATATGCGGCTGAATGTGCAGTAGTAAAATGCAGTAATAATATGTAGTAATATACAGCCAAATATCCGGCCACATGCAGAACCGCATACAGATTTCTATACGACCAAATATGCGGTCTATGCAAATATGCGGACACATAGACCGCATTTTATTACACCGGTCAAAATAAGCTCCAACAGACAAAATGGCAATAAAAGAACTGGACAAGAAGCTAGCTAATTTGCTATTTCTGGAGCAATTGCTCAAATTTCTGACTCATCTCACTCGCAGAGAGAGACGCCGATCAAACTCCCAAAACTTTCAGCTGTAAACGCAAGTCAGAAATTTGAGCAGCTGCTACTTGCTATTTTTACTAATCCACAGCTTATGCTATAGTTCATCAAAGAAAAAAAAAAAAAAAAAAGGTTTGCATAATTATACTTATTATGCTCCCAGCTTCCAATTGCAACCCAACATTTGAAAATTTTAAACGGAAGCCATAAACTCTGCTACAACTTTTAACTATGGCGGCATACATCACTTGCGCTTACTATATCACGATTCAGTCATTACATTGCTTGGTTGTCCTTCGTTTGCAATCCCCGACCTCTGCTTGATTTTCTTCTTCACAGGACCCCCAAAAAGATCACCCTTTGACTGCAATTTTGTTCTTAGATTAAACATTAATGCAATGTACTCCAAAGTGATATCGATGAGAATTCAGTAAGCTATACAACTTTCAAATAAGGCAAAAGACAAACTGAATCAAATTAGAAACCTTCAAATGCAACACATAGATGTGGTAAATTGACAAAGCATAGTACCAGATTAGAAAACATTTCAGTGCATTAAAGATTTGTATTGTTTAATTAGTTAAATGAACAAAAATAACACTTTAGATTATTTTGGAAAATATCGAAGTACCTAATTTTTATTTTATGGTAAAACTCTAGTGAAGCCTCTGTTTTAAAACCCTTTTGTTTTTTTGTTTTTTGGGAGATATACCCTTTTCCTTTTCAAACCCTAATAATGCAAATTGTATTTTTTATTTTACTAATTTCAGAAAACAAAGTCACAACACCTTTTATTTCCTATTTTTGATGAAAGTTCATAGGCTCACGGGACAGCTCAGCATCTAAACTCACTTGCCATCCCAACCCAATATTTATATGAACAAAAAGATTAAAAAAAAAAATCGGTTTATTTGCTACATAGTTTCAGAAGACTCCAATTTTGTTTGGCCTTCCCCTCCCAAGGTACATGCAATCAGCTAATTCCCCTCACTATTGTGTACTTTTCTGTTCTCCAGCTCCCTCTTGTAAAAGAGCCATGGTTGATTTTCTGAGTACCTTTTTCTACTAATATATCTTTTATTTAACGCAAGACACTCTTTTAACTTTTACGAAAGAAGTATCAATACTATGCAAGTAAAATGGCCTCGATACTGGTAATGGTATTTCCAAGATAGATTAGCTTGATTCTAAACCACTAAATTAGAAAAGGGAAACTTTTTTACAACACCATGCCAATAACTATACATAGCACGGATTGGTCCATATTATGAATTAATATCACCCTTTTCAAGGTCCAAATAGTCGATCTCAATTGTTCAACATGATCTCAATATGAAAATGTACTTGTTTACTAAATTTTTATTTTTTTTACTATTTTTGTAGATAGGTAGAAAGTCACTTGATCTAAAGATTCTAGATCATTCAAAAGTAGTGATTTTCTATATATCTAAAAAAATAGTAAAATAATTTCTAAAAAAAATATAAATTTAAGTCTGCAAGTACATTTTCATATGGAGATCATGTTGAAAGGTTTGGATAGACTTTTGGACTTTGAAAACGGAGATATTGATCCAAAGTACGGACCAATCCACACTATGCACAGTACCATATCCTCACCACTATAATTACTACCACATATGACAATGCACGACTCAATGACCATATTTGTCATTTTCTGGTTTCCATTTATTGCTAAATTATTTTCTTTCCCAAATCATATCTCACGTCTTTTTCTAGCAACAAAGAACTTCAACGGTTGAATTGGATGTGTTTTTATTCTGTAAACAATTAAGTTAGCAACAGCAACTATTTTAAGTATGAAATCATGTAATTAGCTTCAGCAAACTATCACTAGTCAGCTTTTGGTAAATACCTCATACAAGTGCATCAAAACCAAAACGGACAAAACGGTCGGGAACAAAGTTTAATGAAGACTTGAACAGTTGGTCTTATTTTGGATATGAAGAGGCAGAGTTCTTATAATGAAAGGGGAGGAGATTAACCAATCGTTCGATCACCCCCTTGGAGAAGTAGCCCGAAAAAGGCTGTGGTGTGGCGGGGGGCGGGAAATCCTCAGCTGGCATTGCAAAAGACCTTATCATCTTCTCAAATTTATCCAGGGTTAGGTACGATCCTATCTCCTGCAGTCTCTCTGGCCCCATTATCGGTAATATGTGATCTTGGAGGTATGAAGGGGCCTCCATGTTGTCTTTCTGCATACAAAGAAATTAATATTATTTTTTTTAGGAAGTTGGCACAAAGTCTACTACTTTTCATTAACCAAAAACTAGGGTACAACTATTTTACAAGGAGAAGGCGGGAATGGAGAGAGAATAAGGACTGCCTTAGTCCCAGAATGGCAATGGTGTTCTTATAAGTTGCTACTATATTCTTGGATTTCTGTATCTGATTTGTGTTTGTGTTTAGTTTTGAAGTACATTACTTATTTATCGAATATTTTTTACTCGATCCAAACTTTTTTTTAGATAGACCATTTTTACTTCAGTTGCTTATTGCATTAAGTCTAAACATGCAACTTTTGTTAGATAATAAATAGAAACTTGGTCTCAGATTTCATTTTCTCATGATCAAACAATTGGGGAAAAGTAATATTAATTGCTGTTTCAGTTCAGTTCTTTTAGTACTTCCATTTTCATGAAATGAAGAAGGGTCAAGTTCCAGTTCATTTAGGGTATAATTAGAATCTCACCCCTGCCTGCTGTAGTATACAGACTCCAAACAACCTTCCAAAGCGATATTAAAGAAAAAAAAAAGACCTTGGTAAAATGGCTATTTGGACTTGCCAACTTAGTTACTCTTCTCCATTTCAAAAGGAACTTTTTCTGTTTTTAATTTTTATTTTAATATTTTATAATTATTCATTTTCTTGGATAAATAGAAAAAAAAAAATATGATCACCTCCAGAGGACTTAAATCAGCACCACGACTAAATGTCATCTCTATGCGGAATCTCTTTGGATCCTCTATCGGCACCTGAATATTTGTAACATCAGTAGTTTGGTTTTGATTTTCATCTTTTAATTTGATAAATAGTCAGGGCCTTTACCTCGGTATTCTCAAACATTCTCAAGACAATGTAGCTCATGTAATCAAGTTCCCGAGTCTTAAAAAGCTTTTCCAGAGAACTCTGTGAAACAAGGCCCTCCTCCCCATGTAATGACTCATCAAGGTTGCAGTACCTCAGTACGTTCATCATTGAGTGTATATGTGATTCCTGTTGTAAAAAGAAACAAGATAATTATTGTCTCAGATTTGGGCTATTTTTGCAGAAAGATAAAAGACCAAGAACTGAACTGAATATATCTGTCCTTACTGATGTGAAGTAAAGCCTTGTGCGGACTTGTCTTTCAGGTGATTTCACATCATTTGCATACCTTAGGAAAGTATGAAACTCACGTTAGATCTCATAACATAAACATCCAACATTTGTATCTTAGACAACACTTTTTGCTAATTGCATAAGATGCCAAACAATTAAAAAAAAAACTAATTACTACAAGTGACTAAACTGCCCCTGATTTTTTTCAACTTGTCTCAACCGTATATCACACTCCTATCCAGTAGGGGACCCATATAATTAAATTGAACTCCTTTATTTGATATTAGCTTAATTTGGTTTTGGGAACACGTCTTGTTGAAACTTGGTTATTTGTACTGCCTTTTTCCATCACATTCATCTAGGGATCAAGTCTTATCAGCCCTTATCTCCAAACATTAAAAATGTCAAGTGTACTTTACAAAAAGAACCAAAAAAAGAAAGATAAATTACTGACTTCGGATCCAGACGATATTTTGTCTCTTTATCCTCATCCTCCTCCTGGCTCATTGAGTTTTCATTAGAAGGTCTTCTCACATCCCGATTATTGTCATGAGGCCTCTTTTGTATGGCAGGCTCACTAATAGTCTTTGAATCAAATGGAGCTTCGTTCTGACATGATTTGGGTTCAGCTACACTGAGAGCTTCTTCTCGAGTGTTCCGTAGATCAATTAAAATCTTACCCAAGAGTCGTCGTGCTATCTGTAGAACAGGACAGAAAGTTAAGTATACAAGTCTTATCTATTGATTTTTATCATAACTAACAGTGTTATACCTTGGAACCAATGCTGAGCTTCTGCTTTGGATTTATACCATACTCATTTGGAATGACACCATCAGCAAGGAGCTAAATAAAGAAGATAAAAGGTTGATGTTACCATGACAAGAAATTATTGTCCAAATAAAGCTATTTAAAAAAAGAGAGCCAAAGTTTCAAACAGAAGTCAAGTAGAGTGTGATTTCTTGGTACCTGAGCAGCTTCAAAGAGTTCAGCTAAGCCTTCAATATTGAGATGCGAGTTGTGCAAGAGGTCATACCTATCATTAATTGAGAGTTACAAAAGGAAGGTATAGAAGCATAATTGAGTAAATGGAAATGCACACGTAATCATATTCTAATAAGCTGTTAATCCAATATTTGTATGTAATGTTTCACCATGGTAACATCAAATAGCCCACTTTTCTGGCAACTCTAAATTTGATAATTAGAATATAGTGTTTTAATAACTCTCTAACAAATCTAACGATAATCTCCCCTAGCTATCAGAAAGCTTACTGCAAAAAAATTTGTTAAATTGAGCAATGATAAGTGCATGTGACATAAAAAAAGAAATATCACCTATGTAACAGGATAAAAAAAACATATCTCAATGACCAAAAGAAGTATCTACTTACTTGCAAGAATCATAGACATCTGGAATCTGAGTAATGTCGAACCGGCTGCAACACCACAAAATGTTTTAATAAATTACTGCCACAATTGCAATTCTTGGTTTCCTGGTGAAATTTTTATAGGAAAAGGAAATAAAGAAATATATGGAGAAGTTACTCTTTTCTCTCATTATATAGGTCTCTCTCGAGCTTTTTCCATCGAGCAAACATCAGAAGGAAGCTCTCGCTGCCACAAGGCAGCCCCGCAGCAATCCTAGCAGCATCAATTGTCGTCTTTCCAAAGGCCTTTGCTTGGTCATAGGAAATCTTTGCAGTGTAAGCATTACTGGTGGCAACCTTTTCGTCTTCATCTTCAGCTAGCATCATCACTTGCTCCGTAACATCTTTTGTTAACGCAGCCTGATAAATGCCAAACCATAATTCAGTACTTCAGAAAAGCAAGTATTGAGAGCATTGTTGCACCTGCTATTGAAATTTTATTATTGCCGTACTGCATTGCATCATTATCTCATTACATAGACAATAGAGATTCCAGCACTTGAGCAAACATTTATGTAAAATATATTGCAGTTCAGGAGAATTTGAGTTCTATTTAACAATAACGAGCATGTAAATTTAAAAGGCAGAGATAATGGAACTGAGGAACTTCAATAAACATTATCCACAAAATACCATTTTTGGAAGAAGTTGAGAAGCATTTGAAGGAACACCAGCACCGTCAACCATCCATGGAGCTTCCAAACATCCATTTATAACTTCCGATTTAATATTTGAAATTATAATTTCCTGCAACCTAGCCTGCAGCTCCATCCAATTGCAAATCAATTATTGATTTAAATTTTTAACTTTAAAAACAGATAAAATAAGAAAGTCGCATTAGAGAAATTATGAAATGAACAAACCTTTGCTTCATCCATCTCAACACTAGAATCCTCGAGCCCATCCAACATTGATGAATCTTTACTAACTAGTGATATCTGAAAACAATATCAAAACATAGTTACCAGTGTAATTATCAACAGCCAGTCAAGTTATATATGAAAAGGAGAAAAAACAGTAGTACCAGAATAGGAGTTAGCTCTCCCTCCAAATCAAGAAGACCTTTGGCAAATGCAGCTGCAGACATCTGTAATTCCATGAATTTATGAGTCAGAATTGTCAAGAGTGTTCTAAGTTTTAAGAAAATAGACAAGATCAAACTTTGTATGCAGAGGTAGATCTTAGTCTGTTAACCATCATTTAAACTTAAAGCAATACTTAACCTGGACACGGCCTTCATCAGAGCTGTATATTTTGAGATCATGGCGGTAGGTGCTATGAAGACGAAGCAACCCAGTCCCCTCTCCTGTGCACAGTATAGGATTAAGTGGCTGATATGCAAGTATAATACATAATTTACCAAATCAATGAATTCATGATCATATCCATTGCATTTCAGAAAGTTTCATCATCTCGCAAAATTATAGTAATTAATTATAAACCAACCTGGATACATATTATTCCTGAAGTATCTCCCCAACTCCTCAGCCTGTGTACAGAGTGACAGGAAAGTTAAGATTAAAGCCTCACATTCTAATCAGCAAGGAAATAAAGACAAAATTCGCTACTAAATTTACTGGATTAACAAAAGGCATAACTCCAACATAGGGTTCATAAGATGAACTGTAGAGAGGTAACCTGTTTTCTTCCAGCATGAGTAAGCACACCACCATACTTCAGAACCATTAGAGCTTCAACAGGTCGCTCCTCTTCACCCTCTCCATTTTTCTTCGGGATATTCACCCATTTCAGTGGCTTCAGCTGAACTTTCCTATATATCCCCGAGAAGTGCCCCCCCTGACAGTCACCACAAGAGCATATTATTAGAATAAGCAAGAAACGAAGTAGCAGAAAAGAAGTAAAATTCAATTGAATAAATGGTACCTCCTCAAGAACGGCTTTTACTTGACGGAGCTTTTCTGCATGCTCTAGTTCAGCATCACTATCACTTTCACGGCCAGACCTAATATTAATCATAAATAACTTTGTTCAGTAGTAATATTGGAATTATAAGTACATTCAGATTCAAGTAAATGGTTTACTAAGAGCCGTATATTTTACAAATATTACAACTGAACAATATGATCAAGTAAAAAATACCTAGTGCGTGGTACAAGAATTCTTGTAGCATCCAACAGATCTTGCAACTGCACAGCACTCTTCAGCTTTGTCTTGAAAAGATAATTAAACAAAGAAATTAGTTTCTATAAGAAGTTAAGAACATGTGTTATTACTGAGGTTTAGGGTTTAGAGTTTTGAGTTACCTCAGCTCTAGGTTTCCCGCCATTGTACTTCAACATCAGATTGAGGAGCTTTTCTTCCGTCACCTTCAACTTCACTTTCTGCTTTGGTGTGCGATCACCACTATTTAAAGATAACAACATAAAAGCACAGTAATGGTAATTAAGGTACATGGAGATGCACATTCTGTACTGGTAATGCATTATCGGTACAGGTACAGTTACAAGTACTGATAAGCAACGGTTGAAAGAGAATATATTAAATTAACAATTCTCCGTACCATTAAAAAAAAAAAAAAAAAAATTCATCTCACTAGAACTGTTGCACTTACTGACGAATAACAGCTATAACACAACGGAGCTCTTCTGACTGGCCAAATGCACCTATAATACCGAGGCTTCCCTGACGGGTGATACCCTGAGGTGGCTGGATTGGCTCGTTCACCTTCCATGGTAGAGTAGGTGGTACAGTTGATGATAGGTGAGGTGCTTTTGCATCGAGAAACATTTTTCTCAAGATGCATGCCGCATCATCATAGTACCTAACCAATTAGATTTCTTGTAATGAGATAGATATCATAAATAAGCTTGTAATTTTTTACCTTTTTGTTTTTTATTTTAATTGGTAATTTTGTTTTCGTGAGAACAATTAAGAAAAACTGAAGCAACATTAAGACAACATAAGACTTTACTTGTACGAATTCTTCACAAAGCTCCATCCATTAACATCACAGACATATGAACGCCCCTCACACCTTAGCAAATCAAAACCGCAGACCTACGAAGTATAAAGTGTGCACCCATTATAAGTTTTGCAGCCATTGCAACTAGCACCTGAATTAAGAAAACCAGGTCTTCCCAAGTTTGTTAGCCAACAAGCTTTTCCCAACCCACTATTAGGCCTAAATGATGAACAAGTTTTACAGTTAAAGTAGATTAAATTTTATAAGTGATTAGATATACCGCTTGTCTAAAAGCTCGATAGACATCCCTGGCCATTTGTTTCTCGGCGGGAGTTAGCAGCACCGGGTACCTTACCTGAGCGTAAATACATTATAGTAAGGGGACTTCAGCATAATAATATAATATTAAACATGATGCTCCATCAGGAGCAAGATAGGGGATAACAATCGGGGTCTCTTACTTCTTTTCCATCAGGATTTCTCATAACAACTCCGTCAACGACTGGAGACTTGCGTGCCTCTGCATGCGCATATCCTGCACCTACGGTGTACACCTGTACAGAATACGATGCTTGAATAGTCTAGGAATACACTAAAAGATATACTATATTAGTCATGACAGGGTCGGAAGTACGTAACAAATTGGACATATGATATACAAGAATAGATTTGCTTTATGTTTTACTCGTCTTAGATTGAACTGTGCCTCCATATTACCAGTGCAAATATTATAGAAAGTGGGACAGTCAACGATTTTAGTAGACCGCAAACGTATACAACACAAGCTCTTAGCCTTGGACATAATTAAACCACAACCTACAAGTATAATGAAAAGAAAAGCCAAAAATTAACCTTCACATCTGTTCCTCCTGTAGGCATGAACTCCTCGTAGATATAAGAGCCTTCGCGTCGCACAGTTCGGACATCTGGATGAAATTCACTTGATCGATTTCCAACCTGAAGAGTTGCATATCATGAAGACCTTGTATTAGCAAGCACGGAGAAATTAAGAAAATATTCCCCGCCCCAACACCCGCCGTGTCGCAACCAACTTTAAGTATACTGTGAAACATAGAGCTGACCTTCCTAAACAATGCCTTCATTCCTCCACCAGCATAGCTCGGATAGTAAATCATGATACTGTGATCATCCCCTTCAAAGGTAGACTCACAGTCAGTGACATATTTGGAAATTCACGAAACATGCTAATTATACCAGCAAAAGATTGAGCTCACATTAATTGAGAACATCTTACCATCTATAGGTTTCTCCACAAAAGGCTTATAAAACCGTTTCCCATGTATTTCAACAAAATCATCTTGCTCGACAAAGTATTCTAATTCTTGACCTGGATATTCTCTCGACACAATTGCATTATTGGGAACTGGCACTCCATACATTTTTAGCCGCTACGTCACCAAGCATAAACAAAGAAACAGAAAAACAATGATTAGTATCTAGTGAAAGACATGCATTAGAGACGACAATCACATTGCATGCACATGCAAAAATTGAAGTTAAAATTAATTAAAATTATAGATGAGAATAGAGAAGAAAATGCCAATACCTCATAAACCTTACTACGATCATGGAGAAGGTATTGTGGCTCCAATTCATTCACTAAAAAAGGCCTAGCCAATAGTACAAATAAATAGATAAATTCAGTGAAAAATCAATGCATAGACCTTGGTTTTTTACTAATGCTCTGAGTACCAATTGTTAGTTTGAAATGTTCGACCTTCGTAGAGCTACATAACTTTCAGCCTTTTTGAGAGGATATCCAGTTGAGTAGAAAGCAATTAAGCAATCACAGAATGGCCAGCTGGAATTACACAGTCAAAAGTTTATTTTCCCAGATAAGTTTTTTTTTTTAAATATAATGAACAATTATAAGAATAATGATGATGAAAGTACCTCTCCACTGGCTCTTCGAGAATAACCCTGTCACCAAAAAATATAATCTGCGCAGGCATAGGTATCATGTTACTACGTGTCAATTAAAGTTTTCAGAAAGTTGGTCATGCATCAGAAAATAGTACATGCAACGCTACTTAGCCACCTAAAAGGTTATCTCCTGCTTGAGAATAGAGAGAATCCAGGTGAATAGCACAGGAAACAGAGAAAGAATAAACCATCCCATGGGACGGTAAGCTGAAACATGCAAATTGAGGTACTAATACCATTCCCCTTATCCAACTCCCAAGGATAGGGTTCCTATTGCACCTCATAAAATAGGATTTAGCACAGAATAGCATCGTGTGGGGAGAAATACCTGACTAAAGTAGAAGAATGATTCCGAATAAGGAGAATAACAATGCATATGAGAAGGTGCGATATCCTTACAAATCAATGCTTAAAAATCGAAATAAAAAAAAAAAAAAATTATGTGGAGCAGATGTGATGCGAGTACCTCAAACTCGCCAAATGCGCGCAATCTATCAAGAATCTGTTCCATTGGAGGCGATACCGCCTGAAAAGAAACGCGTACATCAATTGAAACATCTAACAATTGCAAAGAGAAAACGATATAAGCTCGGGAAAAGAGAAACCGAGCGAATCCGATCTGAACCTACCTTCTTTTCCATTACGCAAACCCCGATCGTTATCTTATCCCCTGCTTCTCCCATCTTACCCTTTTTCGTCCCCAATCTGAGCCTCTCGGCTAATGACTACTCTTATTTCACTATTTGAAGGAGGAGGAGAACTGGAGGAGGGAATATGGAGGAGAAATATGAGCGCGTAAAATAGAATATTCCAGAAAATTAAAAGGAGCGATTGAACAAGTCCGTCTTAAAAGAGTCAGCGGAGAGGGGAGTGAAAAGGGAATGTCGCATTATTTATTCAAACGCCATTGCGAAAAAATATAATAAAAAAAAAATAAACTAAAGAGGAGGAGCCCCACATTCAAAGATAAATAAAAAATAGATAAAAGTTTCTGTGGTCGTTAACTAGGGGGGGTATAATTTTATTGGTGTATAATAATTAATTAAAGAATAATCGAGTTCATCGAAGAAGAAGGAAGGAGAAGAGGTTAGGCGAGCTCAGGCGGAGGCGGCGAGGTTAGGCGAGCAAACTTGGGATGGGTTGTATCTTGTATGTATGGGAGGTGGGAGCCACCAATCCATGTATATCTATCTCTCTGTATAGGATTTGGGATCGTTTGTGATGCAAACAACTTTTGAGCCACAAAAGATGAGAAAGGATTTTCTGTGCTTAACTGAAGAGTATAAGCAATCTTCTTCTTTTTAAAATAATGTTACTTAAAGATTCAGAATCTTTTATTTACTAAATTCATGATCAACGGCTAAAATATAAAATTATTAAGCTACTCCTGACTCCATTCATTAGTAGACGTAATTGTCATATAACTTGTTCAAAGAATCCGTCTCTAACTTTTGAATTCAAAAATATAGAACGGATAAGTAATAAAATTTCTTAATGTGGGATTTAATTTTAATTTGTGAGTTTCCGAGAAATCTATATCCGAAATTAAAAATTCACATTCTTATAACATTTTAAGTTAATTTAACTAAGTTATTCTATGCATATCTAGATAAATGTAAATACTTAATAATAAAGTCCAAATGGATATTTATGTGCAGGTGTAGGTAGACCTGATTATTTTTAGAAATATTTTTAGATAACACTAACTAATGGTCTATCAGCATATTGCAATAAACAACTAACTGAAAATTCACATCAATCATACGATCCAGAATTTTGATCAGGAGTATGCACAAAAAATTAATAAGAGTACAATTTTTTCTCTTGATGAATCAGTCAAAGGCAGGGGCGGAGCGAAACTTTCTGACTATGGGGGTCAATCGTGAATGGGAGTCAATCATATAAATTTTTATGTTGTGAATGGGGTCAATTTACAATATTTGTACCATTTTACTCTAGATTATAAAGAAAACTGTGTATAAATACAAAAATTTTGAAAAAATATGGGGGTCAATTGTGTTAGTTTGTAATAATCTAGAAGTCAATAATACGATAAATTAATCATAAAGCTTTGTTCATGAATTGAATGTTTATTTATATATCATTTTGTTGCCTTGAGTATTATTGAAATTATGGATCATTTCGAGTTCATGACTGAAATTGTGAAACTCCATAATATAGATAATATATACTCTTAAAAGTCACTGACCAAGGTAATTAGCAGGAACACTAATTACCGCGATAAGGTTAGCATGTGGATTAAAAGATGGTTAAGTTTTACAAACCACCTGACATGAGATGTCATTTTAATCACATGGATACATGTTCTAGGAACATGGTATTTGACAGACCCCGAATGAAACATTAAATAGAATTGTGTTCGTGTCATTTATGTTTTCATTCAGTGTCAAAGTTCTACAGTATGAGGTATTTATCGTTCCCACTAAGAAATATATATGAGTGAGTGTTATCTAACGCTGTCCGTAAAAAGCAGCCATAACGATAGCATTCCCATATGTATAACTTAGCTGAGGAAGTGATAGTCTACCAAGAATACTACTTGTCCCTCGTATCTCTATACGAGCTATAGCATCACTGGGCCCCTTGATAGAGTTAGATTATCTGCATGCGGTATAATTACAAGAGTAATTATATTTGATAATCTACTCAAGATCAAGAAAAGATACAGTTAACAAGGATGACACATATCTACCTTAAAACTGATCTGATAGCTATGAGACAGAAGAACTGACACAAGTAAATTGTTTACTGGATCGTGATATTGTACAGTACAGCATCATCTGTGTAATTGGATGGTCATGATGTGTTGCCAGATGCCACCCATGACTAACAGAAGTTAAAATAGTTTTAACTCTGTTTACCAACATAACACAGATCCTATTGGGTCACACCATATAGGAGCTACTCGGAGAATCTTACTGATTAATTATAAATTGATTATAATTAATATTAAGATGGTTATAATTAAATAATTAATTATACGTGATATAATTAAATTATAAATGTCATTTAGAATGACAAGCAGAAACAACGGTTAATTTATAAACGTACATGTTACGTTGTATAAAAGTTACCGAACAATAACCGAAAAGAAATATAATTGTACATGACAATTATATATATATGATTTGGAATTTTAATTGTTAATTATGGATTTGAATTATGGGTTTAAAAGCCCAAAATAATCAAAGCCTTAATTAAAATTAAAGGCCCAAAGTCAAAGCCCAAAATCAAAGCCTTTTACTATTCATGCCTTAATGGGCCAAGGGCAAAATGGTCATTTCACACCTATGCCACCTTGCATGACACCTTAGGGGTGTAGAAACATGGAGAAGAGTGTGGAAGGGTGTGAAAGGGGTATTTTGGTCTTTTCACATATTAAAGGATGAGGTGTCAAGGGCTTTTGGTAAATAGATTTGTTTTGAGGGGTATTTTGGTCTTTTGCGAACCTCCTCAAAACACTATAAATAGAGGGGTGAGGGTAGAGAGAAAATTTGCTAATTCACATGTTAATCTGATTACTTCGTTAATCGGTTTTTCCTCTCTTCCCTGATTTCGGTTATTACGAGATTCGGAAAAATATATTTTTAGATTCTGCGGTATTTCATGTTTTGCTTTATTAGTAAAACGGAATAACTTGCATTCTTAAATATATTTAAATTGTCCCTTTTTCGGTGAATAGTGTTTCTACAGAATTCCGCGGTTTACGATATTTCTGGCAGAAGAAATAAATCGCTCTCCGGTTAGTCCTGGTGGATAACCAATAGAGGTATCACACGTGTGATACTGCGAGTCGATTCCATCCCTGGTGAGGCTCTACTCGCTCGGTCTGCATTCCAACTGAGATTTGGAATCAAGGTATAAATTGTTATATTAATCTATTTAATTTGTAAATAGATTTAATGCTTTAGGAAATCAATTATGGAGTAGATCTGTAAATAGGATTAAACGAATCTTCTTGATTCATTTAATCCGTAGCTTAAGTTAGATGTAAAATTTTTTTTTTTTACTCTTTCCGCAGCTTAAGCTAATTAAATGGGTTTGAACCGTTCCTCGAAACCCAACAAATTGACCCCCATTGGCTCTTATTCGTCTCCGCCTCTGGTCAAAGGCGCATGTGCTGGTTACGTGCTGACTCACGTGCCCTGTGTCATGACCACATTTCAAAAAATTTACACGACAAGGCACATCACGCAAAAGATTTAGTCACAACACAACACGTGTGGTCACGTATAATTAGGATCGTTAGATCTTAATTGAATGGTGAATTCTGAATAAACTAACCTAAATTATGAAAAAAATAGTTAAACATGACCAAATCTGACATGTCACATTCGGACACGTCACGTCATGGCGTGATTAACGTACTCTGACCATTCATGTACTATGACCATTCTTTCAAATTTAGTCACAGTACGACACTACACGTGATCCAATTCACAGTACATATTCATATACTTAGTAGTTGATCTCTTTTTTCTCCTAACAAATCAATGATTCTTCTAAGTGGAGTGGCGAATCAGACTATGTCTTTTTTTAATATCTTTCTAAATGTCTAACAAATGAAAATTATTTTTTGGTACATTTTCTAAATTGCATAATAAAAATGTTAGCTGATGAAAATACAAAATATTAGTAGTTACAAAACATATGCTCATAAAGTTATTAGTAAATGTAACTAATATTTCTAAATACACGAAGAGGGGTTAAATTTTAATATATAAGATCTGAGAACTAGAACATATCTAATAGTTATATTTTTATTTAAATTTCATAAGTTTTACTATCAAGATTAAAAAAATAAAGTAGATAAAGACAAAAAAAAAAGATAGAAGTACTTCAATCGATTCCTTCTTCGTCTGAAGAAGACCGATAACACTGGACTTAAGGAACCTTATTTCAGAAAAAAGGAAAAAAAAAAAAAAAAAAAAAAGTCATATGTAATCCCTACACACAAATTAACAGCATACATAGCCACAGCCAATCCCAGAGATAGTGACAGGATAAACCGATGTCACGTGGAGGATGAGCTCTTCTTTAGCTTTTGGGAGATTTTAGGACCACCACTCATAACAGATACGAACCGCTTTTGATTCCACGTACTATGACAGTTGGGTCCCACAGTATCTCTTCGTGGTTGAAGTTGAACTCGTTTGGTCCGTTTGGACACGACTCTGTAACTGTATGCACTAAAAGCATCCAAGGGAGACACGGTGTTGACATCTGGGTTACGTTTTACTGTGCTGTGGGGCCAAACTGGGACTATCTTCCCATATGATATCACGTGAGAAACGCTGGATTGTTTTGAAAGTGGGAGGGACCCGCTAAACAGCAAGAGCAAACAAAAGTGCTGTCAACCTCAACAGTGTTTAAAGTTTAAACGGTTAAATAAGGGGGTCCCATTTCCTCAAGTAATTCAAAATTTGAGTTTTAATCCGAACCGTTCGATCCAAAATTAATATAATTATATAATTAGATTAGATTCTTCTTAAAAAAATTATACATTTATTTTATTTTCTGACTATGATCCTGATAATTCCTTAGTACCAACAAAAACAAGAAATGTGGTCCTCACCATAATTTTTTTTTTAAGTCCACGGGACTACGCTATTGTTCGATCATTTAAAAAAAATCACTATCCGACACAAATTCTTCCGAATCTTAGTTTTTAAAGTCACCTCATTTGGAGGCTCTAAAGGCCAGCAGTACCTCTGTACCAAATTTTTTATTAATATCTAAAAAAAATTACAAATTTCAAATTCTATCAACTTTTGTGCCGAATTTCAAAAATTATCCAAACTGATCAAAATCTCATCAGTTTTCCAAAGTGAGACCAGTGAAATTTTGACCGGTTTCAAAAAAAGAAACCGATGAGATTCTCATCAATTTTGTGTTTAATTTATTATTATTTTTGTTGTTGTTATAAAACATAAATTTAGTTAATTAATTTATTTTTTGTATTCAAATATTATAAATGTTTAATATATTTTTTTGAAAATAGATGAAATACAATATAATTGGATTTATTAGAAACACTGCGACAAATAACCCGGATCAACATTTTTAATAAATTTTTTACTATTAAATTTGGAAAATATATAAAGAAATATATTAAAAATTTGTTTTCCAATAATACATAAAGATATATTAAATTTTTTGAATAATTTTTTTTTCTTTTTTCTCTATTTAATGAACACACAAATAAATCATTAAAATAATGAATACTGTAAAATAGACTACTTCAATTGTAAAAATAAAATGTACAAACTATAAAATTGCAGACATGCAAAATTCACATATGAAAACGATAAAATAAAATGTTAAAAAATATTAATTTTCAAAAATGTAAAATTATCAAGTTAAACTGTGAAAACAAAAGGTAAAAACTATAAATTTATGAAATTGTAAAATTAGCAGATGAAAACAATTAAACAAAATTTAAAAAATATGAATTTTCAATACTGTAAAATAGTCAACTAAAGCTGTGAAAACAGAAAGTAAAAACTATAAATTTACAGCATTGTAAAATTAGCAGATGAAAACGATTAAATACAATTTAAAAAATATAAATTTTCAATACGGTAAAATTGTGAACTTAAACTATGAAAACAAAATGTACAAACTATAAAATTTCAACAATGTAAAATTAGCAGATAAAAACGATAAAAAAAATGTAAAAAATATAAAATTTCAATACTGTAAAACTGTTAACTTAAACTATAAAAACAAAACGTACAAACTACAAAATGCCAATACTGTAAAATTGGTAGATGTAAACTATAAACCAATTGAATGTATACAACATCCATAACATCAAAAATAAAAACTATAACACTTCAATACTGTAAACTGACTTATGTTAACTAGAAAGATAACAATTACAAAATATAATACATCATTGTTCAACAAAAAATAACAGTTCAAAAGCATATGTTTAACACAACCATAATATTCAACACACAAATATATCTGTCAAATCGCAAATGATTTTCGCCGCTGCTCTTCAATCCAAATCGCAAATGATGAAGATTAGAGATGATTCGTCGTGTTCTTATTTTGAAAATGAAATCGAATATTGTAAAATAAAATATCGAATCATGTAAGTTCTTAAATCAAAAAATTCAAATCGATGACATTACAAAAGCGATCTATGTAATGTTGGATTCAAATATCAAATTCAAAATAAAAAATTTAAATCAGACATTGAGATAAAAAATTTACAAAATCAGACGAAATCGACAGCTGATCTGTTAGAACAGATTAGATCAGCTTCAAAGTAAGATGCGATCGTAATCGGGATCAGATCCGATCACTGTTGGTTCAATATAATAATTCAGATTTCCACTAAGAAGAGGCTCAGATGTGATCGTAATCCTGCCAGTAAGATTGCATATAGTTCATATTTCCACGAAGCTGAATAGAATAATTCATAAAAAGTAGTGCCTCATGGAAACGAAGAAAAAAATACGAATAGGTGGCAATTTAAAGCGGCCAAGAATTAAGTGACGCACGATGGATTCAAGAATTAGGTTGGAGATCTATCGGAGAGAAGGCTGTTGAGGGGAGGCCGTCGAAGGAAAGGTAGTCGGCAAGTCGAAGGGTGGATTGGTGTGTCACCACCGCCAAAGGATGACGCCCCACAAGCAAGAGAGAGATGGAGACTAAGTTTTGTAACTTACGTAAGGAATTGTAGGAAAATGAAATAGAGACAGAGGTCGTTAAAGACAATTGAACCAAGGAGTGGATAAGGTTGTGAACAAATGGTGGACAAAGATCTGTGGACAAAGACCTTTTCTCAAAAAATAAATATGCTTTGAATCAGAGTTATTGATCGCCGTTCAAAATTCACTTCTAGGTAAAACATAAAATATTGCGATCCTTCTAGTATATTTAATTTCTAAAAAGTTATATCTATTTTTAAAATTCTTTTTGAATAACCATCATTTAAAAAATTAAAGTTTTTTAAAAAAAAAATAGATACAACTTTTTAGAAATTAAATATACTAGAAGGATGACAGTATTTTATGTATTTACCTAAAAGTGACTTTTGAACCGGGATCAATAACTCATAATCCAAGCATTTTTATTTTTTTTCAATAACACAAAGAAATATATTAATTTTTCTTACAGTCGCGAAAAATCCGGCCTGAAAAATATTGATCCGGGTTATTTGTCGCGGTTTTTCTAATAAATCAAATTATATTGTGTTCCATCTATTTTCAAAAAAATATATTAAACATTTCTAATATTTCAATATAAAAAATAAATTAATGTTTTGTAAAAAAAAAAAAAAACTGGTGATAATTTCACTAGTTTTTTTTCTTGAAACCAGTCAAAATCTCACTGGTCTCAATTCTTGAACCGGTAAGAAAATAACTGAAAAAAAGTTGGAAAACCGATGAGATTTTGACCAATTCGAACAATTTTCGAAACCAATGCAAAAGTTGGTAGAATCTGAAATTTATTATTTTTCTCGGGATATTAATAAAAATTTTGGACCTCACCTACCCCTCGAGATCTGATTTCCTCTAAAAAAGATAATACCGACCTTTTTTTTCTAAAGCAGATACAAATATCTACTTTTAATCATCTTTATTAGAGAAAATGATTATATTCTCCGTTCCAAAATCTTCTGTGACCCATTTCTTTTCTTCTTTATTATTGATTTCTTGTCACTTCTGGATTCTGGTTTTGGTCCACAGTATCTATTTTTCTCTTTGAGGAATAGAGAGAAGATGAAACTATTCTGTTATTTTAATATTGAGTGAGTCTATGGTACTATGCATATCACGGGTTGTTACCGTGCTACGGCTCTATATTCGAGTTTTCAAATCCTAACAGTCGATCCGAACCGTTCATCTTGTTCTCCATATTAATATGTGTTTGGAGACCAAATTTTACATTTTTTGAAATTTTTTTACTATTTTTTTAGATATTTAGAAAATCACTTGATCTGAAAATTCTGGACCATCCAAAAACAGTGATTTTCAATAAATCTAAAAAAATAGTAAAAAAATTTCAAAAAATGTAAAATTTGGTCTCCAAACACATATTAATATGGAGAACAAGATGAACGATTCGGATCGACCGTTAGAATTTGAAAACTCGAATATAGAGCCGTAGCACGGTAATAAATCGTAATATGCATAGTACCATAGACTCACTCTTTAATATTTTGTAGGGAGAAATTGACACTGTATTGATTATTGAATCATCTAATATAAAATAATATTTACATTCCGAATAGTACAAAAACTAGATTATATTATTTCCATACTATTTTCACATGCTAATCGGAATATTAACACATAACTATTCGGCTTAGTATACAAGCATTGAAAGGTTTAATATTTTTCAACCTAAATGAAAACCCAAATAATCTACTGTTTAAAAAATAACATAATTTTCTTAGTTGGCAAAAAAAAAAAAAATTCTATCATAAATGTTTCATTATATATATCAATGCGTACGACTGCATGCGTATATAAAATGTGTAAATTATTAACATCATCTTTGTTCTTATTCTCAGACCAATAATAGCCACGTTAATTAATCATTTGACGATACAAAGAGTATTGTTAAGAAATGCACTAATTTCTTTTTTGAAATTAACTTCCAATATAATCGTATATTATATTGTCAAAAATCCACAATAACTAAAATTTTAATTGTGCACGAGCACACTACAAAATAAATTATCTCAAATTTACAATCACCTATGGAAGAAGAATTAAAATGCAATCAGGAAGTAACGACACAATTCGCGATAACTGGGCGAATAATTTGTGTTTATTTATTTTTTTCACGTTTCCGAAATCCGAACTATTCATTTGTCACTGTGTCAGAAGCCAAAAATGCATCTATACTCTTCTAAATAAAAACCAAAAGAATTCCCAAGTATCTCGCTGCATCTATTATTAGGTTGAGAAGAAAAAAAAACCCAAAATTGGAAGTGTCAGCCAACCCTTAAAAATTAAAATTAACTTATAATTTAATGTTATTGTGTCCTTAATTTATGACGTTTCGTTTACATAAACGTCACATGTTAAAACTATTATGCGAAAATAATTTATTTTATAACAAGGTCAACACTTATTATTATACTTCATACTCCTACTGCTAGGGGTGAGTAAATCGCTCATAACTCGCTCATTAAAAGCTCGCCTAAACTCGCTCATTTATCCGCTCATTTAAACTCGCTCATTAACAACTCGCTCACTTACTTAATGAGCGAGCATGAGCATGACCCAACTCGCTCATAACTCGCTCATTAAAAATTTGTCACATCTAATCCCTACCACATTTAATCCTATGTAATTATGTGTAACATCAATCTTGCCTCATTAAGATTGATAGATAGTGAGCATAGTTTCATATTTAATTCTGTGTAATATAGTGAGTACAATGTAACATTTAATCATGTGTAATATACTAATATTCATAGTTTCATATTATTATTTTTTTGTAAATCGGCAGAACCAAAACCTCCACCTAAAGCCCCAAAATAAGTAATAGTCATAACAACTCGCTCATTTAAATGAATTATGAAAATTTGTTGGATTTTGTTATGATGACTTTTAACAAATTTTGTTATGCGTGGGCACACTATATAATTTTGTTATGAGTCATAAGTCATAACTCGTGAGCCGCTCATAACTCGCTCATTAAAAGCTTGCTCATTTACAACTCGCTCATTTATCCGCTCATTTAAAGTCGCTCATTTACTTAATGAGCGAGCATGAGCATACCCTAACTCGCTAATGCTCGCTCATTAATCACCCCTACCTACTGCAAAAGGGACAGCGGAAGACTGGATCATAGAGAGGGAGAAATATATTTTTTAAGCTTTTTTGAGCCAAAGTTTAGACAACTACCTCCCCCTATCTACAACATATATTTATGTTTTTAGTGTTTTGTGATGATCATGCTCTTTCTTTTTTATATTATCAAAATTTAAATTGCTAATTAGAAACGCGAGTCGATGATATTGTTCTATAAAATAATAGTTCTTCATGTGAAAAAATTCGCAAAAGTTTGTTTCGTACCCATTCAAAAGTTAAAAAAAAAAGAAATAAAAAGAATCAGCAATTCGCTATAATTAATTTGATGTATTGTTTTGTAGGAGTTTTCCTAACTTCAGATGCAGGAGCGGACCCACATGGTGCCTGCGTCCCTTTGAGTTTTAGTAGATATTGAAACGTTCTAATCGACTTTATTTTCTTCTGAATTTTTTTTCCGTTCATCGAGATGTTTGATTTGTAATTCACTTTAAATTTAGGATTAAAATTAAAATAATTTTTTTTGAATTATGATTGATATTTAGAATTATAGATTAAAGAATCAGAAATTACAAGTCAGAGTATTAGAAAGTATAAATTAAATTATTTTTTATCGAATACCTAATTAGTTAATGGGTTTAAATCTGATTCAATATTTTTTTTTTAAGTTAGTTGACGAGATGGACTTTGATATTTACGAATTTTATATGGACGCCTTACAAGACTAATACACAATTTGCGTGGAATTTGAATGTGAAAATATCAATAAACAAAACGTCGCGACAATGAACCAATAAATGCTTCTTCTAGGATGATTCTAAGAACAACCAATAAATGTTTCTTCTAGGATGATTCTAAGAACCAATAAATGTTTCTTTTAGGATGAATCTAAGAACAACAAGGAGACTCAGCTAGAAAATATCCCAGGCGACTGGTTCCAAGCTAATAAAAAAAGTAAAAAAGAGAACAGGTGTGTAAATAATAGTATCCGCTTGAATATTCAGCGTACACTTGCCCTCTCTGTTGCTCAATTATTAAACAAAATAGTGTAAACACATGATAAACATAAATTAATGAGGTAAATTCTCGTCTCCTGGATATAGATGGCAATATACAAATTGCATTGACGGTTGTCGGCGTATTAAACAAAGTTTAATTTAAATACCGTCGTTATACAGTGTGACTTGCCTACTACCATGATTACTTTACAGAACAATAATTGTGTATTGTCTCATGATGCATCATGAGAAAATTCTGGATCACTTCAGTACACATTTGGGAAAAATATGATCCAACGACACGGGAGGAAAGTAGAGTCAATATTTTTTTAATCTTATTATTTCAATTCGGCCGTTTGATTTAAAACAGTAGGATCCTATAATTTTGTTTTTTGTTTGGAAAAGTAAGAATTAGTAGGTGATACTAATCCGAACAAGATACCGAGGCTCTTCATATTCATATTGTAGGCCCAACCAGTGCATAGCAGACAGCCCACTATTTATGAGTTCCAACTTTGATAGCCCAATCAGTGCATAGCAGGGATAGAATTGTTACGGCCATCACAGACACAAAGACTCGAATATATTTAGAATATAAGAGGGTCCACTTTAATATTCGTGTAAATTTATTCTAGACGGCTCGGATCTAACATGGATTTTTTTAATTTAGAAATAAAATATTATTTTCCAGTAGAAAGGGAAGGAATCGAGTTGATTTTCGAAATACAGATAACATCGGAACAATGCCTAGGTGCAAACTTCTTACACCGGATGGATCTTACAGTTCAAGCAGTTTTACGACTCAGACTCCAAAATTAGGGATACTTAATTTTATTACACCGGAAAAATGCTTGACCCGTAACAATGATCTGGTGTCAGAAGTTTGCATTGTTCCAGTGGTCCTCCGAAAATCAACTCGATTCCATTCCCTTTCCACTAGAAAATAATTTTTATTTCTAAATAAGAACAACAGAATCTTTAACAGGACGGGAGGTACATTACGTTGGCACGTATTAGCTACCTTTTCAATCGAAAAAGAAGCGATCAGAGCATTTTCAGTTCCAAAAAAAAAACACCAAAACTAAAGGGCCTGCCTGGATCCAAAATCTCATTATGCATTTCCATTTTACATGCTCATCTCAGGCAGGCTTTAAAAGAGAGGCGCTCAAAAACTTTTCAATCCAGAAGCAACGAGAACTTTACTTGGACCATTGCCAATATATAATTTAAAAGAACCCAGGAAAAAAAGGTTAAAAAAGAAGAAAAAAGATATATTAACGCAAGTACCAGAACACGCCAAGATTAGTCTAAACTCCACATATCAAAAACGACCCACATAATTTGAGTCCTACATTTGACAGCCACCCCTAGCATTTAAATACCAATCGACCCCAAATTTGGTGTCAAATCCACCAAACCTGTTTAACCCATTCAAATCCAACTCAACTTGTAGGCGCAAGGCCTTCGGAGCCTCCTTGCCTGTTATACATGGAACCACCACCGACCGACCTTCCACCACCACCTCTTCCCCTATTGTTATAATAGCCTCTTGGTTGGTAATTGGAGTCCTGGTAATAACCCCGCCCACCATTAGAGTAACCTCCACCACCACCACCTCTGCCACCGCCGCCACGGCCACCACCAGAACGACCATTTGGGTAAGGCCGCCTACCACCACCACCTCTGCCACCACCACGGCCATTTGGATAAGGCCTCCTACCCCCACTAGTTACACCTTGCTGATCTTTTGGGACGGAGTCTGCATGGACCTGGTCCAGCATGTCAGCTTCTCCAAAGTTCTGTTGCTCGCTCTCGACTGGAGGAAGATCGCGAGGGCTTACTTCGTCTACCTCATCCTGCAAGGGGCCAAATGCCAGTTTAGACAAAGTTGTGATAGAATTAAATACAATTGCTAAGAAGTTATTTTTCAATGGTAATTTATTAAAATTACCGTCTTAGCTGGTTCATCAGGTGCTATTGATTGATGCTCTGTGTAGGTCTCACTGGATTGAGAATTCTCTTGCTCTTCCTGAAATTTCATTAGAAAAAGTTTTTAGAATATAATTCTGCTACCATAGGTGCCTGAAAATCACAATGCTATCATTAAATAAGATGCAACTAGTACTACAAGTCACATATTTCAATCCCACAACTGACTATTCTATAGCAGTACGGAACAGTTAACTCTGCCTGTGCAGAAACACCTGTCCCAAGCTAGGATAAAGGAGTAGGGTCGTGATAGGCGTGGCAAGCCAACGATAGACCAATGATCGAAAAGCAGCCATTCTCTCATGAGATGAAACCCATAGATACTTTATGATTATGATTGGGTTTCATTTCTAACCTACCCAACTTGTTTGGGACTAAAGACTTGGTTGTTGTTGTTGTACAGAACAGTTAACTAAATTCACATCACTGCCAATTTTACAAATGCAGCAATTACAAAAATATTATAGAATTTGCATAATCAGTTCCAAGTATCAAAGTCTGGCACATGCCCTTTTTGACAAAAATGTTTCTATTAATTAAGCAAATACTTCCCCGCCACAAATTTGGAACTTTTAATAGATGAAGAGTTAAATTCTCAACAAATAAAATACCCAAAGAGCCATTGAAAAATAAACTCCAGCAGAATGCATGCAAGGAAACAAAAATAGTAACACACAGTCCAAAGAGGATATCGAAAGGCAATCTGGTACTATGATCCAATATAACAAATGAATTGAAATGCCCACTACAATCTAAGCACCAGACTTGTGAAGAGAAAACAGACAAGAGGAAAAACACATGGCTCTGAAAATCAGAATAGGAAGCGGAATCAGTAAATTGACCATAGAACCGGAATCGGATGAATCGGTAAGAGTCGGCCAAATCAGATTGGAAACTCGGATTTTTTGGAACAAACTTATTTTGTATTTAAAGAGGGAAATTAATTATAAAAAAATTTGTTGATAGGAAAGCATATCATGTAGATACATAGTTTGTTGATAGTATAGAAATTAAGCTAGAGATTGCAATAATAGATAATAAATAATTGTGAAGTCTTGAACATCTATCTTTGCATTATGAATCAAGTTATAATTCCCAAAACAAACAGCTAACCACACGTACACCGTGTTTTTTTAATATTTATAATGCTTTAAAGCTTCTCCTTTCTGAGAAGCATCTATCTTCCTCTCCCAAATCTTTTTGATGGCCATACAAAAATACAATGGGAAATGGAATTGACGAACTTCCAAATCCACTGATCAGAACACACACAGCCAACAAGAGTCAATTATATTTGGCGCGATTTGGAGCAAAATTTTGCTCCAGCGAGTTCTTGTGCATAACGGTGGAATTTGGCAAGAGTTCATTTGAGAAAAACGGTGGCTGGTTCCCGTTTCCAAATTACCCTTCTTCGCTCCAGCATATCCTTTCTTCCTATCAGACCTCTTGCAATCAGATCAGCTGGCGCCCTGAGCAGCTCCAATCAATTCCAAGAGAAGGAAGAGCAAGAAAAGGAGTACAACCAGCTTTGATCAAGCCCTTTGGTAATTTGTTGTCTAATTGATTGCATCTTTCTATTTAAGCAAATACCAAAATTGAGATTTGTATTTCAGTATTGGGAACTTAGCATAGAGTTATGACGATCTTATATTTTATTAAACTACCTAGATTCACTCGCGGCCCCTGTTTTTTATTAGAAGTTTTAACAGCAAACAGCTTCCTCACGGTAAGATTTTGTATCAGATATTCACTCACGGTAAGATTTTAACTAATAGTAGAGGCCTAAACACCTCATCATTGGTATTCTAACTTGTTTAAGCATAAGGTATCATGTTTTTATTGGGTAGACAAGTGATTTGCAAGATATATAAATATAAAATAAGAAAAAGAATGTAATGGTACCGGTGTTGGTAGAGATTGATGTACAGATATTGTTTCTTACAAGTTTGACACATTCATCCTACTTATTAAACGGTATCAAACTTCAGGTCCTCTTACATTCTGATTTCACACTAATCAAGGTTAACATGTATACCACTTCTCAGTCAATACCAGTTTGAATTTTATTGTGTATCAGGATGGTAGAAAGACTATTATTGTAGCTATCGGGAAAAGAAAATCCTAATCAATAAAAGTATTTTAATCCAGAGGGGAGAGGAGAGAATAAGAGGAGGTGAGTTTCGCATAAAAATTAAACGCAACATTAGTGATTTTGTAAACCCTGATTTGGGGAGTAGAGGAATAAATGCATGACAATGCAGAGAAATCAAGCATTAAATATTCTAAATAACAATTAAAGAATTTTTATAGAGAAATAAATGCATCACAATGCACAGAAAAACAACAATCATTAATATAATGATTACAGGGACAGATAAATTTACCAAAGAATATATATGAACACTAGCAATCGTGCCCGTGCACAGCAACGGGAGCAAATTATGTAATAGAAAACATTAAGCTCCTTAATAAGGAGGAGAGATAATTTAAATCAAATTTGTAGAGAAAAATAGTTAAATATTATATTTATCTACAAGATAACATATGTGAACTCTAGTGTAGTGGTAAGAATTTTGGCACCAACAGAACCCAACTGGGTTCGAATCCCGCCTTCAACAGAAAAAAAAAGAAAAAGGGTGCGCGGTGCACAGGCTCGGTCCACAGGTGCTGTGCGTGATTCAGAGGCGCGGTCCACGGGTGCGGTACGTGGTCTACGGGCACTGGGATCATATGTGGCGCGACCAATGCATACGTAAGTGTTGAAGCTCATAATTTGAAAATTTCATCTATGTGTGATCTGAAAATTCAACGGCTGAGCATCATTCCGAAAAAAAAAAAGTAAATCAGAACC
Organism: Carex rostrata; assembly: GCF_964058835.1. NCBI lineage: Eukaryota > Viridiplantae > Streptophyta > Magnoliopsida > Poales > Cyperaceae > Carex > Carex rostrata. The sequence continues at coordinate 776,834 of NC_135931.1, read as the reverse complement.
CTTGCAGGATCTAGACATTAAGCTCCTTAATAAGGAGGAGAGATTTATAAGATTATTAGCTAGGGTACATTCCACACTAGTCCAATAGATGTGTTTTCAATGGAAATATGATTTATTTCAGAAATTAATACAATTGTAGCTATCTGGAAAAGAAAAGGCTAATCAATAAAACGAAGTATCTTAATCAAACAAAATCATCCAGCCTACTAATAAAAGACTCATCTATTCCCTTAGAATTAGCTCCAGAAGGAAGTACGTGGCCGGAAAGTAAGGAGTGGGGAGGAAAACAAAGGCCTGACCGGATCTGACCGAGGTCGGTTACTCGCTCCAGAACCGTAAATTTTGGAGGGGAGGGAAGGAGAGAAAATGGGAGAGGAGGTGAGTTTCGCATAAAAATTAAACGCAACTCCACTGATTTTGTAACCTCCAATTTGGGGTGTAGAGGAATAAATGCATGACAATGCACAGAAAAACAACAATCATAATACAATGATTACAGGTAAGGATAAATTTACCAAAGAATACAGATAAACCTAATGATGTGAAGATTGGAGCTTCCTATTAGAAGGTAGAAACATACTATCTAAGACAATACTTCTATTCAATGTTACTAATCATTAGTAACGGTAGCAAACAAATATAGCAAGAGACCTAATATTGGTAGCATACTGATACAATACCTCCACGGCAAGGCACAACTTCCCAAAAATTTTGGGTATGAGATATTTAATAGTATGATTAATTATTTTAGTTTTTAATGTAAGCATAATTTATACTCAAAAGAAATTACATGAGTGCATTCCTTTGTTATTACTAAAAGAGTTGTGGCACGTGGAAGTTAAGAAGGCAGCTCAGTCAACTTTTTTATGAAGAACTATTACAATTTATAAATGCTAACTATAGATTAGAAGAAACTGAGAATGCCAAAAAAACAATAGCACATTTGATAATATATATAAGGGCAAAAGAAAAATTATAATTCTAAGCAAGTTACGACAAAGTTTCTTAATCAATATGAGCTACTTTGTTTGGTGTTCAAGTTTGTTCCAGATTTGCAGCTGATAGTCCAAGTTTGAAAAAAGATGCTCCACAGCTCTTCCCATCTCAATAAATAGGAAAAGACCGTAATGCCAGTGAAGCAATTACAGGTCTCCCGTCTGAGGATATATCAGATATTGACCTGATATGAGGATGGCAGCTTCGGTGAAGCATCTGATTACAAGCACTAAATTCACAAACCAATCACAACAAAAGAAAAATGCAAAAATATACTTACAACGTAACATATGACTGATTACCTTGTTATCAAGAGTGTCTATGTCCCCTTCAGCAGTTTCTGACGGCACGGTGCTACCTTCAGATATGTGAAGCTGGCCCACAGCCGCAGCAACTTCAACTGGAGCCTTCATCTCTGGTGTGGCAGTGAAGAAGTCTGATGAGATAATCTTCTTCAACTTCTCCTTTAATGCAGCATCTGCCAAAAATGGAAACAGAGATGATACACTACGTAATTTTTTTTCTCTGGCACAAGGCATGCAAAACACACTTCAATTCCCTGAATTATGTGCGTCCAATTCCCTGAATAATTAACATTTTCAGTGCAGGGATAATGTCACACGAGATGCTTGATCGGCCAGTTGCCAAACTCAATATCAAACAAATAAGGCTAGTACCAAATCTAAACTAAAAGAAGCTAAAATAGGAAGTTCATTTGCGAATAAATTGAAATGAACTAAACAACAAATTCTAAAAATCAAAGTGTATTCACAGACTACAATAGCTGTATACAGACAAATCCACTTGCAATTTTCACAGGAAACAGCATTCACCTCACACTTGCAATTCTAAAGTTCATGCCATATCAGATATTAGCCAGAGCAATAATAGAGATGTTAAGCATTTTTAAACACTGTACTGTATCGCACTGATGTTACTAAAATGGAAATTGAAACAAACAAAAGAATCACTCACAAGTAGCAGGCGCCTCAGGATTGATCGGCTGGTCTGAACTGGAGATCCAGAGCTTTGCATGGCTGATACACGCCTCAAGGGCACTCTTATGTGAAACAACCTCATTGACAGGTCGTGAGGTCACAAGAGATCCCAGTACAGATATTAAGTTTAAATCCTTCTCGCTCAATAAATCGACCTCGTCATCGGTCACGTAATCATAAGTCAGGCAGCACCCCCTCTCATGGCTACGGGTCAGCATCATAGCCGTGAACTCACTCTGCGACCTGACATCGAATAGAGAACCGAAATACACCAGTCGCAACAAATCCTCAATCAGGTCGTCTGTGTTGACAGATCGATCCGACTGCTTGGGCTCTTGCTCCGGAGTCTGGTGCAATTCCTCCGCTAGGGCTGAGGTAAGCGGCGATCTGAGTTTCTCTAACTCGTCAATTAGAGCCGTCACGACTGGCTTGGAGCGAAGCACCTCCTCTTGCTCCTTGTTGAGGGTTTTTCCATTAGCGAGCGCCTCCTCCATTTGGACTATGCGGTTGTACTTTTTACGCAGGGCACGAATGCGTTTGGAGACGACGCTTAGAACGGGGCCATCGGACGACGACTCGGTGGTGGTCGCCATTGTCGGTTGAGTCGATTAATAGGGTTTCTAGGGTTTGGGGGTGGGAAGCTCTCTAGGGGTTAATGGCGATTGCTTGTGGGTTTCGAAGTAGTGACGGCGGATTGGGGTTTATAGAAATTGGAAGAGACGGACAATATCAGAAATTATTAAATGGACCCGTTCTTGGCTTCTATGACCAGTAGGCAGTAGCTGCTGACGTGTGATATAAATTGAATATTCAAGGAAGTGGGGCCGTTTTACAGTGGGACAATTCTTTGGGCCTACCTATCTAAACCGAGTCCAATTAAGTGTTATCTAAGGAGTCGGGAAGAGAAGGGATCTATCTGCTGGGTTTTTGATTGGCTTCACCAACAAGGCAACAATGTGTCTGGGATGGATAAAATCATAGTACTTACGGAAATATATCTGCTGTTATTCTAAAGGGATAACAGGACCCTGTTATTCTGATCCCAGTCATTAATTTTTGTTGAGATTCGTGTATAAAAATTATTTTTTCTTGAGATTCGGACATGGAAAATTTGGAATGGTTGAGATAGTAATAACAGGATCCTGTTATATCTTTGGAATAACAGCAGATTTATTTCCATAACTTACAAGTTAGAAGTCACTTTTTTTTTATTTTTTTTTATTTGTGGCAGATCCATGGGAAAAACGGTCGTACTTTTTTATACCAATTTTTTACTTTACAGGCAATGTGGTTTCATAAATTATTTTGGAGAAAATTGTCATGTTTTTGTTTTATGAAATTTTTTAATAATATTACGGATTAAAAAATTGCAATTTGCAAAATATCCTTTTAGTCTTATTATATAGAGAAAAACTTATGCTGTCTGCATTTGGCTTATATAAAGTTCAATGTGATGAGACGAACCCATGTAGTGGTTTTTTTTTTAAGAGAGATAAAGAGCCAGATTTTTTTATTAATATCCAAAAATATTATAAAATTTAACAATATACATTCATTTTCGGAATAATTCCGAATCTGTCCAATTCGAATAATTATTTTTAAAATCCAGCATCTTTTTTCGGAAAACAATTCTCCATATTGAAAGGTCTATTTCTGGAGAATTTTTCTCTGGATTTGTTTTTTTAGTTAAATATAAAATATTATGATTTTTTTTATTGAAATATTAGAAATATTTTAATATTTATTTGAAATAGATGGACTGCTATATAATTGAATTTATTACAAAGACTACAACTGTTAATCCGAATAAATATTTTTGTAGGTTGAATTTTTTGCAGTTGTAAGAAAAATTAAATTTTTTTTTTGTGTTATTGAAAAAATATAAATATTTTGAATATGATTTATTAATTTCGGTTCAAAAATCACTTTTGAATAAATAAATAAAATATTGTGGTCCTCTAAAGAGTTAAAATAAATTGTTCGAATCTCATTCTACGAGATAAAATTTTATAAAATAAATTAATATGTATTAGCATCACCCCAAGGTCCAAGGAGCCATTGTAACTTGCTCTTCCAAAGAGAAAATATTTTATTTATAAAAAAAAAACACTATAGAAAGATGGGGAAAATTTTACAGATTCAAAATTCAAAGATTTTTTTAATTTTTTTTTTGATACCTTGATGGTGGCTATCAAGTGTTATTACAACATATGGTAAGATAATAAAACAACTACATCTCAAAAAATTCCTTTAGCCATAATTTTCCTTGTTCCCAAGCTCTCTGAGTCTCTGTGCTGTGATTATTGGGTGGCACAGCACAACCTTCCTTGAAAAGTTTTATTATTTCTCTCTCCATAAAAAGTTAAAAACCAACATCCAGCTAGGCAGCTAGCTAAGAAAAAGACTCCCCATGATTACTTATTGTCCCGTCTACTGCACTGCTTCGATTACTCCTGAATCACCCAAACACAACATTACTAATTACCACATCATAGAATGATTTGGCCGATTAAGAAATACTAGTACCAATGCCTATTTTCCAATTAAGGCAAAAGCCTATATATAAATTGCACCCGGTCGAACTAATGACTCAGTTTTGAGACATTTTATAGCGTCTTCCCTACGTACAAGACTGTACCAAATTAAAACATTACATAAATAACCTTTTTGTGCAGTTGGTTACAAATGAAAAGGAGAAGCTTTCTCATCTCTAATTTATTTTTTTAATATTCAGTTTCAAACATTTTAACATGCTTTTTATGGGTGCCATTTCAATATGTCAAACATTTTATTTTATACCCAAAGAAAAAAAAAATCATAAAGTTTGTTAGACCATAGGAAACACCCTTGACCCATGAACCAATTTCAATTTATTATAGCCCAAGAGATTCTAATTCAGCCCAAAAAAAAGCTATTTTAAGTTAGCCCAACTGATGAATAGATAATAGTTAAAGACTTAGAAAAAAGTCTCATTATAAGATTGTAAAGAAAATAGTAATTACAAATCAATCCAACGGAGTCACAGAGAGCAACCAATTCCTAACTTTAATAGTCTGACAAACATATATTTAATTATCTACAAGAAATTTTACTTTTCTTAGTTTACTGTAAACATCCTTTATCTAATTATCATTTAATAATCACTTCCTATTAAATATTTTCTTTTCTCCTAATAGATACTTTAAATATTTCAAACTCCTTTGGAAATTGGAATCCTTTCCATTACACAAACGATACTTTTTTTTTTTTTGAAAAACTGACAGCAGCTATCAGTGACTACATAATATCATAAAAAAAATAAAACACAACAACTAGTAAAATATTACCAGCAACTGGAATTAATTAAGAGCATCTACATCCCTGAAACTATTAGAGTTTCTAATCTGATGTGGCAGTTTCTAATCCAGTTTCAGAGAAGTGGGAGAGTTTCTTATTTAGAAACTATGCAGGAAAGTTTCTTATTAAGAAACTGTTTATAAACTCTATGTTGGCCAAATGATTGGCTCAAATTGTTTCTCCTTTTTAATTTGTTGCTGACGTGGCTTGATAGAAACTCTAAAATCAGTTTTAGGGATGTGAGAGTTAGAAACTTTAGAGATCATAATTTCTAAAAAGTAGTTAACAGTTATTTAGAAATCCTGTTGAATTTTAGAGATGTAGATGCTCTAAGACTACAGAGTACAGAATCAGCAATTTCGGAGCCACAGCACCGCTTCCCTCATAGGCTTCTCTGCCGCTCAGCCCGGATCCGCTATGGTACCTTTGAAAATTTTATTGTTGCGTTCCTTCCACAGTATCCAAACCGCGCCATGATCTATTCTTACCGCTGTGTCCTGCACAGTAGGCCCCTTCTAAACAATATCATACCCCAATAGTAATCCTAGCCGCCTCCAAAATTCCAAAGCGTAACTACATTCAAAGAAGATGTGTATCGCCGTTTCTAGTGGACACCTTAATTCAAATTGGAAACCCCTTCTGTCTAGCACCTCATGTGTTAGAATCTTACCCTTTAGACACAGGAAAACAAAAACTCTTACCGACAAAAAGGTGATTTGTTAAGATAGTAATTTAAATTAGTCAAAAAAATCCATAATGATTTGATTGCTGCCAATGATTAATCGGCCAATTAATTGACCTAAATGGCCGTTTTTAAAAACATTGGTCTTTTCTATTAAAACTCATTTTAAATTCACAAAATACTCATTAGAGCATCTCTAACGCCTTGCAAATTGAATTGCAAAGGCTGACCTGTCATCTTCTCTCTCCTACATGTCAATTTCATTCTCTCTTTCACGACTGCGGCGCTCTTTCAAATTTTGCAAGCTTTCATTGTGCCTTTCATTTCGCTTGCGTGGCAGAGAAAAACTAATTAAATAAATTCGTCACAGAAACCAATCGAAATACTTTTCTCCCTTCCGCGAGAGAGATTTCGCGTTTCACCTATTTGTGCTCGCCAAATTCTGACCAAAGGATTGATCTCTTTACTAGCGTTGGTGTTTCTTCTTCTCTTCGGTTCCCCATGGATCTGACGACTCAAGAGGGAACAGACGATCGCTCCTCCATCAAACCCCAATTTACTAGCCCCTATTCATCTCAATTTTGCCTTCTCCAATCGAATTGGGTTCGTCTTCTCCAAGAGAGGAAGGGAGAGGGGTGCTTGTATTGGTCATCGTGGGGAGAGAGAGAGAGAGTTGGTTACTGAAGTGAAGTGGTGAGGTGAAAGAAAACAGAGAAGAAAATGGAACGGGAACGATGTGGTGAGGCGGAAAAGGGAGAAAAGAAAATAAATGGAAACGAGAGAAGAAAGAAAGAGGTCAACTAAAAAAAATATTGCTGATGTGGCGTTCAAAATGAAATTAAATTTAATTTCATGAATGCAGAATTGTTGAAATTAAAATGTATTGAAATTGTAAAGAATGTTGCAATTGTAAAGATCTTTTACCAATGAAGATGCTCTTATACCCTTTATTAAAAAAATAAAAAAAATATTAGTCCCAATCGATCAATTTCTGAAAACAAAAATAAAATTTCTCTACTTCTACTTTATACAATAATATTGAAGTATACATTTGAATAAGCATCAAGATATATATATTTGTTACGATAAGATGCAAAGTAGGGGCTGCTTTCACAGAATTCGTATCCTCTCCATTAATTCAAAAGAGAATCTTAATCATCCGATCTGTCTTAAAAATTTGTGTGAACTAGATCCACACTAATATTAAAAAGTCCTTATAATATTATAGATAGGGATTGAATTGGTTCCGTTTAAAAGCAAACAGCTGAATTTATTAACTCAAAAGATTTTCTTACAGACGATACGCATTCGCTTTCACATTCGTGTCAAAGCAGATCGGGATTGTTTGGATTAAGACTAAAAAAGATTGAGATATACCTTAGCCTTAGCTTAAAGCTTAAGATATGAATTGATGTTTTTCCGGCATGGGGAGGCAACGAATATATTCCGTCGAAAGAAACAAGCAGCAATTTGAGAATTAAGTTTCTTTTCTTCTCTTTCTTTACTTTTTATTCCTTAACGCGGCCGCATGAGGGCTGCCGGCTGCGTTTATATAAAGCACCAGCATTCCATATATTGTCTCCTCTCTTCTTGCCTTCTAATCTCTGCTCCGTGCGTACATCTCCTTAATTTCTGTTAATTGCCTCCAAACTTGAACGAAGATGAATGATCCAAAGTACGCCTATCCCTACCCTCCTCAAGGTATTTTCTTCTTTATATATATATTTTTGTTATATTTTGTTATAGTTTAGCAGATTCTTCATCAACTCAATAACTTTATACTAAAATTAAGGGAAAAAAAAAGCTCATGAGTCCAATATTGAAATAATAATTTCAAGAGGCAATTAATTAATGTAGTAGAAATTTACCAATTTTATTTCTTATCTGGGAAAAAAAATGGAAGGTTATTACCAAGGGCCTCCTGTGATGGCACCGCCTCAATATGCTGCTCCACCTCCGCCTAGGCGAGAAAGAGGTTTCCTCGAAGGATGGTATGTATTCTCTTTTTTTATTCCATCATTGCAATAATAAATAAATATTTACAATCAGTGAAAACTATATATATGTTACCAAATAATTAAGAAAAAGCTAAAAGAAATGGCACTTAATTAGGTTGGTACATAGAAAGAAATTACTGATGTTTAATTTCTTTGTTCTTTAATTTTTCAGCCTTGCTGCCTTGTGCTGTTGCTGCCTTCTAGACGAATGCTGTTGCGACCCTTCAATCATATGTATAACCTAGAAATTAAGATGATTTCAAGATTGTGTGTGTGGGTGTCAGCCTTGTTGAAATTAATATTTTAGTTTGAAAAATAGTAAACATAATTAAATTGATCAATTAGTCCAATGTTTGGGTTAATGTATTTGAGTTTTCTAGATAAATTAAATATTTATATTTTCTAGAGTCATGTTGGAATGTACAATTTATGCACTTGTATTTGTGTCATGTATGTTTAATGACATTTATATTCTAGGTTATCTCAAGGGCACCATATATGTAGCCTATAAATTAAGATGTTATCATTTGTAATTGGTAAGAAAGTTGAAAAATATCAATATAGTATGAAAATTTCTGCTACTTTTCTTCTCCTTGCTATTTTTCTCTTCCACTAAATATAAAGAAAGCGTCTAATTGTCCACACACTTTTGTCTACCATTTGTTTACAGCTTTGACTTGCGTAAATACTGTAAAATTACTTCTACATGCTGTATAATTATACAATATATCACATAAAATATATCAGTTAATCACAAAACATCCAGCAACTATTTGAAATAGTCCCATGATAGTTAAAAACAGATTGCAACTTGCACTACATGACAAAAAAATTGTACTTTCAGAAATTGCAGTCATAAGAAGTTATTGGCAGTTAATGTTAGTTATTAGCAGTTATTTTAACAAAAAACGTGATAAAAAGGCAAAATTAAATTTTTCCGATTAATTTTTTTGTATATTTAATAAACACACAAATAAATCATCAAAATATTGAATACTGTAAAATTGACCACTTTACCTATAAAAATAAAATATACAAACTATTAAATTACATAATTGTAAAATTCACAGATGAAAACAATAAAATATAATATTAAAAAATATTTATTTTCAATACTGTAAAATTATCAAATTAAACTGTGAAATCAAAAGGTAAAAATTATAAAATTACAAAATTGTAAAATTAGCAGATCAAATAAAACTTTAAAAAAATATCAATTTTCTATTTTCTATCATCTCTTTCTTTCAGATTTTCACAAGATTAATACTGTGAAATTACAAAATGTAAAATTAACAGGGAAAATACTATAAAATTAACATATCAATACTCCATATCGCCTCTCTATCATATCTTTCCTCCATATTTTCATAAGATGAATACTGTAAAATTAATAGGGAAAATACTATAAAATTAACATATCAATACTCCATATCTCCTCTCTATCATCTCTTTTCTCCAGATTTTCACAAGATGAATACTGTAAAATTAACGGGGGAAATACTGTAAAATTAACAAATCAATACTCCATATCGCCTCTCTATCATCTCTTTCCTCCAGATTTCTACAAGATGAATACTGTAAAATGACAAGATGAATACTGCAAAATTAACATGGCAATATTGTAAAATTAACAGATCAATACTCCATATCGCCTCTCTATCATCTCTTTCTTTCATATTTCCACAAGATGAATACTGTAAAATTAACATGACAATACTATAAACTTAACAGATCATTACTCCATATCACCTCTCTATCATCTATTTCCTCCATATTTCATTTGAAATGCTAGATCTGTTACTGCAAACAACGAAAACAACAAATTCAACAGAAATAACTTACTAGATTTGAATTTTGCCGTGCTCTTCAACAAAAACAACTTATATTTGATCGTGCTCCACGATTGAAGGTTCCATTGCGATCATGTATAAAAAATGAGATTGAGTCAGTAATCTCAATTAAAATCGACATTGCAAAGGAAAAATGAATCAAAAAAGGTAAATACAAAAAAACAACAATTACGATTTTGTTTGAATCAATTTCAGTTGCTATGATATCGCGACTAGCTCCGTAGAAATCGCGATGAACTAGAGAAGAGTTATCAAAAAGAGAAAATGAATCAGGAAAGAAATCGTGACAGAATCCTAAAGAGAATGAAATCGCCTCATTTGTGAGAAAATCTAATCGGGAAGACGGTTTGAGAAATGAGATTCAAAAAAGGTAACCCATGATCTGATCGGGAAGGTTTAAATAGGCGAAGGATTTGAATATCCGTTGAAAGGTGGGAACCATCGTTAATATCTGTTAAAGGCAAGTGGATAAGGCTTGTGGACAGTTCGTGAACAAAAGCCAGTAGACAATGACCTTTTTTCAAATATAAAATAGAAAACAAAATAACCAAACACCATGATTAGGCCAACAAGCCTGTCAGGTGTGTGTGTAAATTAAAGAAAGAGGTTACAGCTAGCAACACTATATATATGTAATGTTTGTTAAATAATAACTAGAGGTTTAACTTTATTGGTTTGCTTTGAATGTATGTATGTTTTTTAAACTTTTAATAAAATACTGATCAGTGACTACTGAGTACTATTAGCACTGATCTTTAATGCTAACAGAGAAGTTATTTACAAGTCCTAATCCATCTATCTCAGTCATATGTTACAAATTAATTAGCAAATATTGCCCGCTAATAACGCACTGTAAATGCTCGCGTGCATTTGGGCGTTCCTTCTAGGCGTTACAAAGCCATGCATGTACATCGATAGTCATATCATTAATCAATAGAATAATTATAACAATCCCCTCAACCCTGTCCCCCCATTTAACCCCGCACTCTCTCTCTCCAAATTAACTCCCTTAATTGCCTTTTATCCCCGCACTAATTCCTCCAAGAATTTCCATTTATCCCCGCATTAATTATTACCCTTTAATAACAATCCCCGCATTAATTAACAATCCCCACATTATTTATACTGTCCTCTAATAACAATCCACGCATTAATTATACTATCCTTTAATAACAATTCCCGCTAATAAATATTAATCTGTTTATTGATGTTCAAGAAAGTATTTATCATTGTTCTGACAAGTATTTATCCTTATGTCTGAGAAGTATTTATCATTGTCCCTGACATGATAATACTTTGATTTGATTAAACATTACTTATTGACAAGTTCAAGAACAAAGTTCAAGAAAGTATTCATCGTTGTTCTGACAAGTATTTACGATTATATATAGGAAGTATTTATCATTGTCACAAATGTTTTACTGTAAGTTGCAATTATGTCTGAGAAGTATTTATCCATGTAACATATAGTATTTATCCATATATCATAAAGTATTTATCCTTATGTCTGAGAAGTATTTATCATTGATATTGTACTAAAAATTGCAATTATGTCTAATAAGTATTTATCCATGTAACATATAGTATTTATCAATGTATCATAAAGTATTTATCCTTATGTCTGAGAAGTATTTATCATTGGGTGAGGGGATTGTTTATTTAATGGTCCCCAGTTTTGCGGGGACAATCCAGAAAAAAAAGGAAAATTTGTGCGGGGATAAATGACAAGTATTTATGAGGGGATTGCTTATTTAATGGTCCCCAGTTGTGCGGGGACGATTCAAAAAAAAAGGAAATTTTGTGCGGGGACAACTCATGGGTTGATTTATTCTTTCCTAAATAGATATCATTGCATAGGGATTAATAATTTGCGAATTCAAGATAAATACTTTGATGCTTCAAGTTCAATACTAACAGTTTCTGCGGAGCATTAATGACTGGGCGGTCCCCCCCATGATATTTTTGGTAATTTGTGCGGGGTTTTTTGCGGGGATAGACCTGCGGGGATTGTTATCAGGATCCTAATCAATAACGGCATAGTTTTTTTTTTTTTTTTTTTCTGAGAAAAAATCCTCTAATTCCTCTCGTGCCACAATGTTCAGGTCCCAGCTGCCCGCACCACATCCCATCTCGATCTGTCCCGCCCTACTAGAGTTCGTCTCGCGCTTTGCCACACTTCGCCAAGTGCTGTCTCATTTGGTGTGTGGATTTGAATGTTAAAACTAGATAATTATCAGGTACTTATAAATATTTATATAATAATTATTCTTAAATTTTTAGTTTACTAATCGAGCTATGGCCGCTATAGCGCGTAGCGCATAGCAGTAATAGCAGTCCGCTATGCTACATGGGCTTATGATTTTGCAATTTTAACGAGTCTTAATGTCCATATGGTTTTTTTTTACCTTATCAAGCTATATCAATACAAGTAACATGTCCGGGCTATACTGTTCATCTTGTTCTCCATATTCAGATATTTGATTTTCTATCTATCTAAAAAAATAGTAAAAAATTTCCAAAAAATATAAAATTTGGTCTCCAAACACATATTAATATGGAGAACAAGATGAACGGTTCGGATCGACCGTTAGGATTTTGAAAACTCAAATATTGAGCCGTAGCACCGTAGCCCTCTATGCTATCCATAGCACCCAAGCCTTACTCTCTCTCTCTCTCTATATATATATAAATATATTTGTTACGATAAGATGAAAAGTATGGAGCTGCTTTCACAGAATTGGTATCCTTTCCATTAACTTAAAAGAGAATCTTTTTGAGTTAATAAATGTTGACCATTTGATTTGTCTTAAGATTCGTGTAGATTAAATCCACACTAATATTAAAAATCTCCTGTACTATAGATTAGTTTCGTTTAAAATGAGATAGCTGAATTCATTAACTCAAAAGGTGGCTCGGGACTGTTTGGATTAAGACAAAAAGATTGAGGTACCTCACCTAGCTTTAGATATGAATTGGATTTTTTCCGGCATGGGCATGCAAAGCCAAAAGAAACAAGCAGCAATATGAGAATTAAGTTTCTTTTCTTGTCTTTGTTTACTTTGTATTCCTTTAACGCGGTCTCATGAGGGACTCCGGCCGCGTTTATATAAAGCACCATGCATTCCATACATGTTATCCTCTGTTTTTGCCTTCTAATCTCTGCTCTGCTCTGCTCTGTGCGTACATCTCCGTAATTTCTGTTAATTGCTTTCAAACTTGAACAAAGATGAATGATCCAAAGTACGCCTATCCCTACCCTCCTCAAGGTATTTTGTTCTTTATATATTTTTGCTATAATTTGTTATAGTTTAGCAGATGCTTCATCAACTTAATAACTTTATACTAAAATTAAGGGAAAAAAGCTCATGAGTCCAATATCATAGGATCTGTATCATAGTAGGAATTATCGGTATCAGGATCGGAATCGGTCCCGGCCGATACCGATACGGGATCAGGGTATCGGATCGATATCGGCTCAGGATCGGGGTTTTTTTTTTTCTTTATGATTTGCTATGTGAGGATCAGATCAAGATCGGATCAGAGTAGGCCGATACCGATACGTATCGGCTGCTATTTCCTACTATGATCTGTATCCTCCCAGATGCCTGATTGAAACGGATGACCCAGATTTACTCTCAGTCGGTGACTACTCGGGATGGAGCAGGTTTAGTCAGGTACCCGGGAGGATACAAATTCAATATCATACCGGGTAAAGTTATTACTATTGGATGAAAAATTCTGCTTTCGCTTGAATCATTTTTTTTTTTATATTTTGTGCTAAACCTCAGATTAATCTTATTCCCTAGCAATTGAAATAATAATTTCAAGAGGCAATTAATTAATGTAGTAGAAATTTACTAATTTTATTTCTTATCTGGGAAAAAAATTTGAAGGTTATTACCAAGGGCCTCCTGTGATGGCACCGCCTCAAGTATTCAATATGCTGCTCCTAGGGGTGCAAACGGATCGGATACAGATCGGATAGTGCTCAATTCATATCTGTATTCATATTTTTTTTTTCAGATATGGATACGGATCAGATAGTAATCGGATATTAAACGGATACAGATACGGATCGGATATTTCGGATACGAATACAGATATGGATATAATTCGGATTTCTAATTTAAAATATATATCTAATTAACTTGTTACACCATTACAAAATATATACCTGATTAACTAAAATTCACCAACATAACTATAACTTTAATTAAAAATATCAACACAAAAGATACTCTTTAAAGATATTCTAATGCAAAAGATAAATAGACACAAAAAAATTCTCTCAAATCTTAACATATCCGGATATCCGAAAAAATAAAATATCCGGATCCGGATAATTATCCGTATCCGTATCCGATTCCGAAACTCAACCCGTATCCGTATCCGAATCCGCATAAAAAAAATCCGTATCCGAATCCGCAAAAATTCAGATACGGATCTGGATTCGGACGGGTAATATCCGACCCGTTTGCACCCCTAGCTGCTCCACCTCCACCTAGGCAAGAAAGAAGTTTCCTCGAAGGATGGTATGTATTCTCTTTTTTTATTCCATCATTGCAATAATAAATATTTACAATCAGTGAAAACTATATGTTACCAAATAAGAAAAAGCTAAAAGAAATGGCACTTAAGGTTGGTACATAGAAAGAAAAAGAAAAAGAAAAAAAAGAAGGAATAAAAATGGCACCAGAGGTTGGTACAGAAAGAAATTACTGATGTTTAATTTCTTTGTTCTTTAACTTTTCTGCCTTGCTGCCTTGTGCTGTTGCGACCCTTCAATCATATGTATAACCTAGAAATTAAGATGATTGCAAGATTGTGTGTGGATGTGTGTAAATTAAAAAGGTTACAGCAAAACTAAATGTAATGTTTGTATTCTGAAAGCTAGACTCACACATTTCTTCTTTTTCAAAAAAAAAAAATGCAATGTTTGTTTAATAAAAACTAGAGGTTTAACTTTACTGCTTTTAATGTATATATGTGTTTTAACTTTTAATAAAGTAATACGGATTTGACTAATATGCTATGGGTTGCATAAAGGCCTCCCGTGCTATGGCTCAATATTAGACTTTTCAAAATCCTAACGGTCGATCCGAACCGTTCATCTTGTTCTCCATATTAATATGTATTTGGAGACCAAATTTTACATTTTTTGAAATTTTTTTACTATTTTTTTAGATTTATTGAATATCGCTGTTTTTTATGGTTCAGATTTGTCTGAAAAAATCGAATATTGAGCCGTACCACGGGAGGCCTCTATGCAACTCATAGCACCGTAGCCAAGTCCAAGTACTATGTAACGCCAGGCTATTTTAGGTATGATATTTAATAAAAACCTTATTTATAAAAAAATTTCATGAACTAATTCTTTTGACAACCTTCCGAAATTAACCTCAATTGAAATTTTCAACTGAACAACCGTTAGTGTTATAATCACAGATCACTCATAATTATTAGGATTTGAATGAAATTTAATACCTAAAAAGATAACTTCATGATCTCCAACTTTCATGTAGAAGTCTACCAAAAATTCCGAACATAGGATTCTCAATAAAATTGTAAAGTCAGTAAACATTTCTGTCCAGAAACTGCAGACCTTCATCGACCATTTTTATCTTTTCTCATCACTGGAAATTCCGATTAAGGTGAAACTAATTGCGTTAGAACCATAACAAAAAAATCTACAACTCTTATGTGGAAACTAATTCCATATTCCGAATCCATAATTCCAGTATTGTCAATCTGTGAAGATGCAAATTTAAAGCAGCAGAAACAGATTTATATTTTAGTTCAAATTGACAAAATTAAATTGACTATGGCCCATAAAGGCCCATTTCAGCCCAACCCAAAAGTGGAAGGCAGCCCCAATCTCACATGTATATAAACCCCCCCCCTCAAACCCTCAAACCCTAGCCTCCACTGCCCCCTCCCCTCTCCCCCAAATCAGATCCGGATTCCTTGGTGGATCCAAACCGTCCAGTCAGCTTCCGTGAAGAACCACCATCCGTACGTTCAGAATATGAACTAGACTTCAACACAGGAATTGTAGTGATCGAAGATACGGACGATTCAGTGCTAGATTCATCTCGATCCGAGCTTCCACCACCGAGATATGGCCAAAACCGTGGCTGCTGTTCATACTCGAACCAGAAAACCGAGCTGAACCAGTCAGCCGAGTTCCGCAGGGACCTGCACTCCATACGTCCGGAATCTCAAGGATCCTGCAAGACGGAAGTTGTAGTGCTCGCAGATTCGGATCCGTTAACGCTGGCCTCACCCCGATCGGAGTTTCCAACACCGAGAACCATCCAAAACAGTCACTGCTGCGCGTATCTTTTCTAAACTGCAAACTCCAAGTAACAAAGTTTCGATTAAAAATCTGAATTTCTTTCTTATGGATAAATACATAATTATTAAGTTGTTATCTTTCTATAATAGGCTAAAAAGATTATAGATACTCATTATCCTCTTAATAAATATTAGTAGGTGTCGGATCCATGATACATTAAGAAAATAAAATATTGTGTATATTTCTTTGATAAAGGATTTTGGATTTCTAACTAAACAAGTTTTGGATTCTCATTTAGTTTATTTATTTCTAATTATATTTATATATATATATATATAATAAGTGAATCAAATAATATGTGACTTGATAGTATCATGATACCAAGGATTAAATAGTTAAAGTTTAGAAATTAGAATTAATAAACTAGGGTTATAATGATAAATAGAAAACTTAGAAAATAAGAACACGTGAACTCAAACCTTATTAATTAGAGGTATGTTCATTTCTTAGGTTCGATTCTTGAGGAACTAAGAGACGTAGATAACGGTCAAGAAATTACTACGCAAACAGGTGCGGGTTTCCTAGACTTTATAAAACTATCTTACTTGTCTGTTGTCATTCAATTGTTTATTATTATGGTATTAGTTGGATTTATGCATGTTGTTTTCGAACATTCGTATGATATGAGTAGAATATAAATTGCATGAAAGGATATGATTCATACATTGATCATAGCATAAGTAGGATGTGTTGAGCATAGCATGAATTGCGTAAGTAGGATGTGTTGAACATAGCATGAATTGTGTGATTAAATGATTGTGTGAAATGAACGGATAACGAAAGTGAACAGGGGCCAATATGCTTGCATATTGGGATGTATACATTGGGTCCGGTATTCGACTGGACCCCTCGTTAACGTGGCGTTGGATGGATTTCCCGTCACGGGTCAAGACCTAGCGTAGGGTGGATTCCCCGTCTAGTGAGACAACCTCCCACTGTTGGTTGGATTTCCCAGTGGATTGGCGTTCCCGTCACAGGTCAAGACCTAGCGTAGGGTGGATTCCCCGTCTAGTGAGACAACCTCCCACTGTTGGTTGGATTTCCCAGTGGTTTGGCGGCCTTCCAATGTTGGATGGATTTCCCATTGGATAGGCAAGTTTGAATGTAAAAGTATATGAAAGTAGAAGTAATGATAAATGATGCATTGCATTTAGAAAATACATAGGATTTCCCGTCACGAGTCAAAACCTAGCGTAGGGTGGATTCCCCGTCTAGTGAGACAACCTCCCACTGTTGGTTGGATTTCCCAGTGGTTTGGCGGCCTTCCAATGTTGGATGGATTTCCCATTGGATAGGCAAGTTTGAATGTGAAAATATACGAAAGTAAAAGTAATGATAAATGATGCATTGCATTTAGAAAAGACATACGCATTATATTTCTTTTCATGTTTGTGAGAATAAAGTAAAAGTTTTATAAACTCTGGGCTGGAACTAAATCCCGCACTGAGAGAAAGTTCGATCTCTCACCCGTTCCATTTTATATGGGTTCCAGGTAATGAAGAGGAGGCCTACAGACAAGTTCGTGAGTAAAAGAAAGCGGAAGGATCCATGTTTAGGATAAATGCCACTTAAATTTATCTTGTTTTCGTTTGTTTATTTTCCAGTAAATTGGTACACTTCAACATGCATGGTTGTTATCGTATTTGTAACCATGTATGTCGTGACCACCGTTGAACTATCTTAACTATTATTGTAAGACTTTTATTTGTGAGATTGATGTGGCATTTATGAATTTTATTGATAATGTATGTGATGTGTATACGCCTTACGTATAAATACGTGGCGGGTTGTCTCGGGGTGTGACAACTATGTTGGTATCAGAGCCAGCACATACAATATCAATAACCTTCCGCTTAGGGAGCGAAAAACATTAAGGACGTGTATATATAATCTGATTTAGTATCAGTGTAGTACTAATAATTTCGGTACATACACGTAGTTTTCCTATATCTTAATTAATAAATAGTAACTTATTATCTTGTAGAAATGACGAGAGGACGACCCCGTGTCAACCCAAATGCAAATACTAATGAAAACGACTCAGGTGAACCCCAAAACAGGGCGAACCACTTGGAGGCATTGTTACAAGGTCTGGAAAGAGTTGCTCGGGTCGCCATAGAGACCGAGCAAAGGAGAGCACGTGAGGTGGACCCATTCTTTGAGGTGTATCGTTCATTCACCTCCTTACGCCCTCCAACGTTCGACGGAACAGGGGACTTTTCAACAGCTGAAAACTGGGTAGCCAACATTAAGGACAAGTTCCAGATTTTACGGGCGCCAGAAGAGTATAAAGTTGAATTAGCTACTCAGCTCCTTGAAGGTCATGCTCGTTTCTGGTGGCAAGAGGTGAAGCGTGGTTTGGATGAGACCACAGGGCCCGTTGGGTGGGTTGAGTTTGAGGGTCATTTTGAAAGGAGGTACATGGATGTAATGTCACGAGAGGCACTCCGGCAACGTTTCACTAACCTTAAACAAGGAAGTGGCTCAGCTGTGGAATACAATTCCAAATTTGAAAATTTGATGAGGTACGCTCCGGATATCATCCGGGATGAGTTTCGACTACGACAACAGTACCTCAGTGGCCTAAACCCCCGTTTTGCTCAGATGATCGACATCCCAGGTATCAACAGGCTACCAGAGTTAATGTTGAGGGCTACCACGACTGAATCCTATGATACTCGTATCAATCAGTCCGGTGGGTCGCGGAACGTGCGGCCAAGAGTAGAAGGGAACCCAAGGCCACCATTGCCACGAGAAAATCATAGGGATACAAGAATCGACAATCGATACAATCAAAGGGTTATGTGCAACCATTGCGGCCGATCCCACCCCTCGGATCAATGCAATACATTTTATGGATTGTGTTATCGGTGTCACAAACCTGGGCACCTGGCGAGGGATTGTCCCTCTCCTTCACCTCAAGGGAATGTGAACCCAAATAGAGTCCCAGTCGGTGGCTACGTAAGGCCCTCAGCTCCAAATACCAACATTGCTGGCCAACCACCGTTAGCGAGAGGACTAGGCAATTTCAACAACAACAGGAATGCGAACCAGAGTGGTGGCAGGGTGGGAGTTCATGCGCATCGTTGTACCTGTAACTGTGGGACAGAGGGGGAGAACATCGAGGAAGTACCAGAAGGAGGGGAAGTTGCAACAGAACTCATGGCAGGTACGTTAGAATTGTCTGGACACCCAATTTTTGTTCTTATAGACACCGGGTGCAGCCACTCAGTGTTATCCAAGAAATGGATAGACAAATATAACATACAAACTCAAGACACTGGGAAAACCTTACACGTAAACACACCCGCACTACAATACACCACACCTGAGTTAAGATGCATAGGGTTAGCTTTAAGAATCGCTGGGAGGGAGTTTCCGATAAACCCTATCGTCTCAGAAACAGGACTTTATGACTTAATGTTGGGCCTCGAATGGCTGACTAAACATGGTGTCACCGTTGATTGCCCCCGGAGGAAGATGATCATCAAGAGAACAGGCCTACCTGAGCTCACAATCCGACTCCAGAAACAAGGAGACCGATGCCCGACCATATCGGCCTTACAAGCAAAGAGGCTGATAGAGAATGGGTGTTCGGCTTTCATCGTCTCCATAATGCAACATAGCACAGACACAACAGAGATCTCCATGGTACCTATAGTCACTGAATACCCTGATGTGTTTCCTGAAGAATTACCTGGGATGCCTCCAGATCGGGAAATTAAATTTCGCATCGATCTCGACCCCGACACACGTCCAATTTCAAAGGCCCCTTACCGTATGGCGCCAGCTGAACTCAAGGAGTTGAAATCACAACTAGAAGAACTTCTTAAACTAGGATTTATAAGGCCCAGTACATCGCCTTGGGGAGCACCAGTGTTGTTTGTAAGAAAGAAAGACGGTAGTATGAGGTTGTGCATCGACTACCGAGAGCTAAACAAGGTGACCATCAAGAATAGGTACCCACTTCCTCGCATCGATGATCTATTCGATCAGCTACAAGGTGCTACCACATACTCCAAGATAGATCTAAGGTCGGGGTACCACCAGTTGAAGATCAATCCTGAAGACATAGAAAAATCAGCATTTCGCACTCGGTATGGACATTATGAATTTACTGTGATGCCTTTCGGACTCACGAATGCTCCAGCGGCCTTCATGGATTTGATGAACCGTGTGTTTCGAGATCTACTCGACTCTTGCGTAATTGTGTTCATAGATGACATCTTAATCTACTCCAAGAGTAAGGAAGAACACGCTGAGCACTTGAGGGCAATTTTGCAGCGATTACGCGAGCATCAATTGTATGCAAAATTTTCAAAGTGCGAATTTTGGATGCAACAACTGAAATTTCTTGGGCATGTTGTGTCGAGAGAGGGACTAGAAGTGGACCCAGACAAAGTCAAGGCGATAGTAGAATGGGAGCAACCTAAGACCGTGACCGATATTCGGAGTTTCCTAGGACTTGCAGGGTACTATAGGCGATTCGTATCGGGTTATTCGCAAAAGGCACGACCCATGACCCAACTCCTTCACAAAGGAGTTCCTTTCAAGTGGACTGAAAAACAGGAAGAGAGTTTCCAGACTCTGAAACACCACTTGACTAGTGCACCAATACTAACCCTACCCATACCTGACAAGGACTGCTGTACTTTGATAACCGTATATGTGTACCAGAACATACAGAACTAAGAAAGAAAATCTTAACGGAGGCGCACGAATCCGGATATTCAATTCACCCTGGGGAAGTTAAGATGTACAAGGATTTGCGTACTCAATTCTGGTGGCCCAACATGAAAAAGGAGGTGTCGAATTTTGTAGCTCGGTGCATCATATGCCAACAGGTGAAGGCTGAAAGGAAAAAGGTCGCAGGATTGTTATATCCAAACTCAAGGGCTCAGGAGAAGTTTCAAATCATTACCATGGATTTTATCACCGGACTACCTAGAACCAACAAGAGGTATGAATCGATTTGGGTGATAGTCGACACTCTAACGAAAATAGCACACTTCATACCATTGAAGGCAGAAACGTCAAGTCGAGAGCTAGCAGAACTTTTCATAGAGTATCAATTTAAGTACCATGGATGTCCACAGAAAATTATATCCGACCGAGATTCACGTTTCACATCACATTTTTGGAGAAGTTTCCAAGAGTCAATGGGAACTAAACTCAATCTTAGCACCGCACACCACCCTCAAACCGATGGTCAATCTGAACGGACCATCCAAACACTGGAAGACATGTTGAGGGCTTGCGCCCTAAGTTTTGGAGGATCTTGGGCGGATCATCTTACAATGGCCGAATTTGCGTATAACAACAGCTACCACACCAGCATTGGCATGGCTCCATCAGAAGCGTTTTGTGGGCACCGTTGGAGAACTCCGCTATGGTGGGGTTCCAAAAGTGACCATTTACCAACAGGACCAGAAATGATTAAAGATAGTGCCGATCGAACTCAAATCATTCTAAATAAGCTAGACGTGGCTCGAGATCGTCAAAAGAAGTATGCAGATGTACGGAGGCGACCCCTAGAGTTTGAAGTAGGAGATCATGTGTGGTTAAAAGTATCTCCGAGAAGAGGTGTACGCCGTTTTGGTGTTACCGGAAAACTAAGCCCTAGGTACGTGGGGCCCTTCGAAATACTAAAACGTATTGGACCACTCGCCTATGAACTAGCACTACCTCCCTCACTTGACAAGGTACACCCGGTGTTTCATGTATCACAACTACGAAAGTATATTCGGGATCCAACTCATATCATTGACCATTCTAACTTGGGGCTCGATGAAACACTGGTGTACGAAGAACTACCCATGAAGATCCTAGACACCAAGGAACTGAGGCTTCGGAATAAAATAGTGAAGCAGGTACTAATCCAATGGGGACGCCACTCGAGCAGGGAAGCCACTTGGGAGCTAGAGGAGACCATGCGGTCCAAGTACCCAGAACTGCTTATCTTGACCGGGGATGAGTCTGTTCAGGGGACTGAACAGAGTTCTTAAGAGGGGGAGGATGTAACGCCAGGCTATTTTAGGTATGATATTTAATAAAAACCTTATTTATAAAAAAATTTCATGAACTAATTCTTTTGACAACCTTCCGAAATTAACCTCAATTGAAATTTTCAACTGAACAACCGTTAGTGTTATAATCACAGATCACTCATAATTATTAGGATTTGAATGAAATTTAATACCTAAAAAGATAACTTCATGATCTCCAACTTTCATGTAGAAGTCTACCAAAAATTCCGAACATAGGATTCTCAATAAAATTGTAAAGTCAGTAAACATTTCTGTCCAGAAACTGCAGACCTTCATCGACCATTTTTATCTTTTCTCATCACTGGAAATTCCGATTAAGGTGAAACTAATTGCGTTAGAACCATAACAAAAAAATCTACAACTCTTATGTGGAAACTAATTCCATATTCCGAATCCATAATTCCAGTATTGTCAATCTGTGAAGATGCAAATTTAAAGCAGCAGAAACAGATTTATATTTTAGTTCAAATTGACAAAATTAAATTGACTATGGCCCATAAAGGCCCATTTCAGCCCAACCCAAAAGTGGAAGGCAGCCCCAATCTCACATGTATATAAACCCCCCCCCCTCAAACCCTCAAACCCTAGCCTCCACTGCCCCCTCCCCTCTCCCCCAAATCAGATCCGGATTCCTTGGTGGATCCAAACCGTCCAGTCAGCTTCCGTGAAGAACCACCATCCGTACGTTCAGAATATGAACTAGACTTCAACACAGGAATTGTAGTGATCGAAGATACGGACGATTCAGTGCTAGATTCATCTCGATCCGAGCTTCCACCACCGAGATATGGCCAAAACCGTGGCTGCTGTTCATACTCGAACCAGAAAACCGAGCTGAACCAGTCAGCCGAGTTCCGCAGGGACCTGCACTCCATACGTCCGGAATCTCAAGGATCCTGCAAGACGGAAGTTGTAGTGCTCGCAGATTCGGATCCGTTAACGCTGGCCTCACCCCGATCGGAGTTTCCAACACCGAGAACCATCCAAAACAGTCACTGCTGCGCGTATCTTTTCTAAACTGCAAACTCCAAGTAACAAAGTTTCGATTAAAAATCTGAATTTCTTTCTTATGGATAAATACATAATTATTAAGTTGTTATCTTTCTATAATAGGCTAAAAAGATTATAGATACTCATTATCCTCTTAATAAATATTAGTAGGTGTCGGATCCATGATACATTAAGAAAATAAAATATTGTGTATATTTCTTTGATAAAGGATTTTGGATTTCTAACTAAACAAGTTTCGGATTCTCATTTAGTTTATTTATTTCTAATTATATTTATATATATATATATATAATAAGTGAATCAAATAATATGTGACTTGATAGTATCATGATACCAAGGATTAAATAGTTAAAGTTTAGAAATTAGAATTAATAAACTAGGGTTATAATGATAAATAGAAAACTTAGAAAATAAGAACACGTGAACTCAAACCTTATTAATTAGAGGTATGTTCATTTCTTAGGTTCGATTCTTGAGGAACTAAGAGACGTAGATAACGGTCAAGAAATTACTACGCAAACAGGTGCGGGTTTCCTAGACTTTATAAAACTATCTTACTTGTCTGTTGTCATTCAATTGTTTATTATTATGGTATTAGTTGGATTTATGCATGTTGTTTTCGAACATTCGTATGATATGAGTAGAATATAAATTGCATGAAAGGATATGATTCATACATTGATCATAGCATAAGTAGGATGTGTTGAGCATAGCATGAATTGCGTAAGTAGGATGTGTTGAGCATAACATGAATTGCGTAAGTAGGATGTGTTGAGCATAGCATGAATTGCATAAGTAGGATGTGTTGAACATAGCATGAATTGTGTGATTAAATGATTGTGTGAAATGAACGGATAACGAAAGTGAACAGGGGCCAATATGCTTGCATATTGGGATGTATACATTGGGTCCGGTATTCGACTGGACCCCTCGTTAACGTGGCGTTGGATGGATTTCCCGTCACGGGTCAAGACCTAGCGTAGGGTGGATTCCCCGTCTAGTGAGACAACCTCCCACTGTTGGTTGGATTTCCCAGTGGATTGGCGTTCCCGTCACAGGTCAAGACCTAGCGTAGGGTGGATTCCCCGTCTAGTGAGACAACCTCCCACTGTTGGTTGGATTTCCCAGTGGTTTGGCGGCCTTCCAATGTTGGATGGATTTCCCATTGGATAGGCAAGTTTGAATGTAAAAGTATATGAAAGTAGAAGTAATGATAAATGATGCATTGCATTTAGAAAATACATAGGATTTCCCGTCACGAGTCAAAACCTAGCGTAGGGTGGATTCCCCGTCTAGTGAGACAACCTCCCACTGTTGGTTGGATTTCCCAGTGGTTTGGCGGCCTTCCAATGTTGGATGGATTTCCCATTGGATAGGCAAGTTTGAATGTGAAAATATACGAAAGTAAAAGTAATGATAAATGATGCATTGCATTTAGAAAAGACATACGCATTATATTTCTTTTCATGTTTGTGAGAATAAAGTAAAAGTTTTATAAACTCTGGGCTGGAACTAAATCCCGCACTGAGAGAAAGTTCGATCTCTCACCCGTTCCATTTTATATGGGTTCCAGGTAATGAAGAGGAGGCCTACAGACAAGTTCGTGAGTAAAAGAAAGCGGAAGGATCCATGTTTAGGATAAATGCCACTTAAATTTATCTTGTTTTCGTTTGTTTATTTTCCAGTAAATTGGTACACTTCAACATGCATGGTTGTTATCGTATTTGTAACCATGTATGTCGTGACCACCGTTGAACTATCTTAACTATTATTGTAAGACTTTTATTTGTGAGATTGATGTGGCATTTATGAATTTTATTGATAATGTATGTGATGTGTATACGCCTTACGTATAAATACGTGGCGGGTTGTCTCGGGGTGTGACATACTACTACTGAGACTATTAGCAATTTAGCACTTATCTTTAATGCTAACAGAGAAATTGCAAGCTTAAATATACGAATTAATTGAGACCTACTGACAAGCTTATTTTTGTTCTTTTTAAGATTAGATGGCGTGACGCCACTAAAAATATATTGATAATAATAAAAAGTTATTTAAAGTTCTAATGTTACAAATCAACTAGCAAATATTTGCCGCTAATAATGCACTGTAAATGCTCGCGTGCATTTGGGCGTTCCTTCTAGGCGTCACAAAGCCATTTGCGTACACGGGTGGTGGCAGCAAACTCCTCCTCCATCCGTGTTCTATCTCCATATTAGCTCTCCATTCTGCTCAGGAACAGAGTCAGACATTCAGATTATGGGGGTTAAACATGAATGAAAGTCAAGAATATAAAACTTTATTAGAACTAACTTCGATTTGTAAGCCACTATCAGAGTTTCAAAAAAAAGAAAGCTTTTGTAAGAAAATAGCAACATGCACTATTTTCATATAAACCACGGTTGCCTCCATTAATTTCTCCTTATTGCTTCTGATTGGTACCAACACATGACAGTTAGTACCAATCACAGCCCAAGAGTAATTATTTTCTCCTCTTGTTTAATTTCAAAAACTTTAGTCTTGTTTATTTGGTATTTCTCTATGGATCTGGTGCATAAACCCTTTAGGTGATTTTAGTACTGATATTCATCAATGAATAATGCTGGTGTTCTCCATCTCAACTTTTATGAGATATCTCCATTTGAAAGGGAGGGGATATCTCCATTTGTCAACTTAATATTTTAAAATAAGTGAATAACATATTTAATGAATAAAAGGGGATAGGAGAAAGGATATTAAATTTCTATGGGTATATATATTGGATATTAAGATGTTTTGATGGAGAAATTAGCTATTTCAAAAAATTTGATGGGTAGACCAGAAATTTTCCCAAGAAAAAAAGACCTATTACAGCAATTAATATCATTCAAACAATGGAACTTTTTTGGGAAATCTCGTTTTATGTTAATCGAAATTAAAAGTTGTGAAAAATCATTGAAAATATTGGTCAGTTACTTATAAATATTTATAAAATAATTATTCTTAAAATTTTTAACATATAATTTTTTTTTCCAACACATAGAATAAAAAAAATGGAAAACATACATTTCTGTTTTTTTGCAAAGCATCTTATCCTTCTTCTTTATTTTAAAGTTTAAACAAATGGATGCGTCAGATCCAGCTCAATAAAAATACACTTTATTAGAAGGCGAATAAGGTAATTCAGCCACACGTAAAAAATGGCTAAGGTTAGAAGATTTCCAGTTTCCAATTCTGAAATGGGACCCGAATTTTCAAGCGGGTCGTCGTTTATAGTCAGTTTGGGTCAGAATGCATGGTTTTCCGTATAATCTATGGACCTGGGGAGAGTTTAACAGCATTCTCAGCCCTTTTGGCGCTGTTGTCCTAGAAATTGACCCTGCTACTCGTTTCAGATATGATTACCGGTTTGCCAGACTCAGAATTGGCATTGGTGACCTCCATGTTTTACCCAGTGAACACAGCGTGAATCGTAGAAATGCCAATGGTTTCGTAGCCACACATGATTTGCATTTTGAGGTAGAAAATGAATCCACTGAAAATGTGAATGCATGGAGAGGTCGGTTGAATGGTCGGCCTTTTCCCAGTGGAACTCCATTTGGAGTTAGACCTCAGCCAAATGGGTCTGACTTGTCTATTCCCCCCCTATGCCTCCTCCAGTTAACATTCCCACAGGGTCCCATTCCGCATACATGGATGAAGACCTCCTAGATCCACCACCCAACCCTGTCATAACCCGCTCTGCTCCTCCAATATTTCAGCCATTGCGGCCGCTGAATTTCAGCCACATCTTGCATGGCCCTTCCCCACAACCCCCACGACAGAGAGGGATAGTTATCACTGAACAAGCACCTTCCCTACCTAAACCAATTCTTGGTGAGTCTCCTCCAAAAGGCAAAGGGAAAAGTACGTGCAAACAAGATGAACCATTAGAAGATGGCTATGAGACCTCTGACTCCGATGAAGACTCATTTCAAAACGCTCTAACTGCTATTTTTACAAAGGAGACAGGTGGCAGTTCCACCTCTGGTGCAGCTCCTACACAGGACACAACAACTCCTCCAAAAGCACCTGGGGGCCCAGCTGATCCTGATGATAGTGATGTACTACCTTTATATGAGCATGTACAAAGTTCTCACAGCCTTAGTGATCATTGTGAGCTGCTTGGAGACATTCTTGACAACATTCTTGATGAAGAACCTCTATCAGTCCGAGCCAAACGACTATTGAGGCAGAAAGAGAAAAACCATAAACTCTGTCCCACAACTCCTCCTCCAAAAGCTAAACCCAAATCAAGCAACAAGATACCTCAAGCTAACTCTGTTAGGTTCTCCCCTGCCAATAAAGTTAGAACCCAATCCAACAGAAAGCCAAGTGCTAGCCCCAGAAAACCATTTCAAGCTGCCAACCGCTCCTCCCACCGACCACGATCACGATCCAAAAAGACAACCAACTCCTCTTCTTCAGCTACAGCAGAAAAAGAAAGCATTGACATCTCAGCCAATCCCACTGAGCATGTTGATACACCAGCAGTGAATTTAGAGAATTACTATAGGCATTCACCAAGGCCAATTCCAAGGCGCAGTGTCCGCATACAGGTGCATACCACTCAAACCCCAATCATGAAACGAGCTCAAAAGAGAAAGGCTGCAAGTTCGACTAGACCGAAAGGTAATCCTTTATTGCAGTCTTACCCATATAATAGATTAACTATCGAACAAGTGAATGATCTGTTTAGGGTGTATCACATAAAATTAGGCACGTCACCCCATGAGCAAGCTGTTATTATAGCAGCAATAAAACACATGGGCAGACAGCAATTTGAGCAAGTTTTACTCAATTTACATTATAGTAATAATGACCAGAAAGGGGGAACCACCCTTAGTTTAGATCATCTCATAGATAGAATTGATACAGTAGGTCTTAAACAGGGTATTGACGTTGTTTTATGAATATTCTAAACTGGAATATACGGGGAATGAATGCCCCAAGGAAACGACAGGCATTAAATGACATTATACATCAACATAGCATAGATTTGGTCGCCATCCAGGAAACAAAAAAAGAAGAATTCTCAACTAGAATTTTGAATTCATTATCACATAGGATAGATGAATGGTTATATGTCCCTTCGATAGGACGCTCATGTGGAATATTGTTTGGGGGTGATAGTAACAAAATAAATCTCCTTTCCCATAGTAAACATAACTACTGTTTGAATGTCTTTTTTGAGAATAAATTAGATCAAACCACTTGGCAATTCACAATTGTGTATGGCCCCACACTTAGGAAATTTAAGGCTGAACTGTGGAGAGAATTAGATTTTGTTAGACAAGGTCAGACCTGCCCTTGGGTGTTGTGCGGGGATTTTAATGTCATTAGATATCAAAAAGAAAAATCTGATCCTACCTTTGATATAAAAATCAGTAAACAGTTGAGTTCTTTTATTAATAGACATAATTTGATTGAACACTCTCTTTCAACTAGACAATATACTTGGTCCAATGGGACCCAATTTGCTCTTCTAGATAGATATTTTACCAGCCTCGATTGGGATCAATTCTATCCTAATAGTGTAGTTAAGGATCTAAGTCGAAATGGTTCCGACCATTGTCCTCTAGTATTGCAGATAGGTAATGACTCTTCCCACCACCAATTTCAATTTAAATTTGACCCTCTTTGGTTGGAGCAAGAGGACTTTGTCCAACTCCTCCCTGTTTGGTGGAATGAAACCACCTTGACATTACCTGATATAGCAAAAAGCTGGAATAATAAGTTAAAACATATTAGAAAACGAATTAAGGGTTGGGCCAAAAACCATTATGGTCAAAAGCAAAAAGTCAAAAGTTCTATATTAACTAGGTTGAATGAATTAGAGATCATTCAGGAAAAGAGAGATATTACTACTCAGGAATATATAGAATGGAAATCCCTAAAAGGAAAACTTGAAGCGCTATATTTAGAAGAGGAAAAGTATTTGAAACAACGAGCCAAACAGCAATGGCTGGAGGCAGGAGATCAGAACTCTAAATTTTTTCATATAGTTGTTAATCATAGAAAAAGGAAAAATAGGATCAATGGTTTAGAAATACAAGGCCAACTTACCCATTCTTTGCCTGCCATTAAGGATCATGTATATGAGTATTATAAACATATTTTAGGGACCGAGGGGATTAAATTTGCTTCCCTGGAAAATGATTTTTGGAATGATAGGGATCAACTTACACTAGAAGAGAATATTTTACTCCAAACTCCTTTCACTTTAGAGGAAATAAAAATCGCTTTGTTTGCTTGTGAACCTAACGGTGCCCCTGGACCAGATGGGTTCTCATTTAAGTTTTACCAATACTTTTGGAATGTTGTGAACAAAGATTTATTGACCTTATGTCAACAGTTCTATCAGAATAGCTTGAAATTAGAAAAGTTAAATAAGTCTATTATATGCCTTATCCCGAAGGAGAAAGATGCTAAACATATTAGTAAGTATAGGCCTATTAGTCTAGTGAACTGTGTATTCAAGCTCCTTTCGAAATTGTTAACTCATAGACTTACTCCCATTATGACCAGAATTATAGATCAGAGTCAATCGGCTTTCTTGCCTAATAGGTATATACTTGATAATGTTGTCATAGGACATGAAATACTACACTATAGTACTCATAATAATCAGCAAGGTGTAGCAATCAAAATCGATTTCGAAAAAGCTTACGATAAAATTAATTGGAAATATCTCTTAGAAGTTTTAGCTAGTAGAAATTTCAATATTAGATGGATTCATTGGCTCAGAAATTGGCTCATTAGTTCTCACTCCTGTGTTAGCCTTAATGGAGAATTAACCCCATACTTTGCATGCAAAAGAGGGGTCCGACAAGGCGACCCTCTTTCCCCATACCTATTTATATTAGCCGCAGATTCGCTAAGTAAGATCTTTTCCAAAGGGCGACAGGCTCAAGTTATAACTGGCTTAGGGCCTCCTTGCTTTGAAAATCAGGCTATTACTAATTGTCATTACGCCGATGACACAATCTTATTTTTAGAAGCTCGGCACAAAAATGTTGAGGCAGCATGGTGGGCCATGCAAGCCTTTGAGGCCATTTCAGGCGTTAAAGTTAATTTGCATAAAACTGAATTGTATGCCATAAATACACCATTAGGAGATGAATTAGCTCAAATCTTTAGATGCCAAACAACCAACTTACCCATTAAGTATTTAGGACTTCCTCTACAGGATAAAAAACTTAGCTGTCAAGCATGGAGATTTTTAGTTGATAAAATTGCTAGTAAATTGCCTAATTGGAAGGGTCAACTTCTCTCCTTTGGAGGGAGACATACATTACTCAACACAGTGCTTTCATCAGTCCCATTATATGCATTATCTATTTTTAGGGTTCCTGACACAGTCATTAAAGATATAGACAAAATTAGATGTCGATTTTTTTGGCAGGGTACGGATAAAAGTAGAAAGAAATATGCTCTTGTTAAATGGGAAGCTATATGTCTACCTAAAGAGTATGGAGGGCTCGGTGTATTAGATTTAAAAGAAATGAATTCAGCTTTATTAGCCAAATGGTGGTGGAAATTTAAGGATCCTACATATCATAGTCGATGGAAAACCTTGATTACATATTTGTATTATACTCCAAATAATAAGCATTCATTATCTCCATTTTGGTCTAGTATCATGCAACTTGACTTGTTGGGACAATGTAGCATTAGGTATGAACCAGGTATTGATTCACAGGTGCGCTTTTGGGTTGACATCTGGCGAGGTCAATGTTCCCTTGCCACAACTTATCCTCATTTGTATGAATTATGTATTAACCCACAGGTGACACTCAATGAAGTGACAAATTCTCAGGGTCACTGTATCCACTTTAGAAGGACCCTAACTGGGGTCGAACTGTCAGAATGGAGTCAACTGCTGCATATCATTAGCACCACCTCATTCACACATGCACATGATAGGGTAGCATGGCGATGGGAAAAAACAAGGAGCTTTTCAGTGAATTCTTTATATAAATTGCTAAGTTTTGGAGGGATTATCATTCCTAATGCAATGGTGTGGTGGGATACACCAGTACCACACAAAATTAAGATTTTCATGTGGTTAGTTTGCAAAAACAGGATCCTTACAAAAGACCAACTTAGCAAAAGAGGTTGGCAGGGTAATAAGACATGTCAATTTTGTCAACAGGTTGAGACAGTGAATCACTTGTTTTTGCATTGCCCTTTTGCACAACAACTGTGGTTTTGGATGGGTAATACTCAACAGATATTCACACAATGGAACTCCATTAAAGATATCATGTCATTTGCTTCCACACTAACCAAACATCAAAAACACGGTTTTCTTATGGTCTTTAGTGGTCTCTGTTGGACATTATGGAAGCACCGTAATGAAATTTGCTTTCAAAATGCCCCTATTAAAACTGGGCGCCAAATTATACTTCTAATAATTTCAGTTGTTGAATATTGGACAGGTAATTCTAAGGTGAAGAAGAAAACGAAGACGGCCACTTGTGCCTGGATGCCTTCCGCAGATGCAATTGCAACAATCCCGCTGAGAGTTTGGATTCCTGGTGATGATCAAATGGTGGCGTATCAGGATCAAGACAAGGCAAGCGCCTCCCCTCTTTCCTCCTCTCCATCATCCCCTTCTTCACCTCCCTCCCCACCAGTTGTCAAGTGACTTTGGTTGCAGCCCATCTGAAAAATCCGTTGGCAGATAGGCCAGCATTTTAGTTTAGACGTTAGTTCCAGTGTTATAGGCTTTGGTTCTGTAATCGTTGGATATTCCTCTACTTTAAGATTTGATGTTGCATAGCTTTTCTCAATTCTGGGTTAGGTGATACATGAGGTGATACATGTCTTTTTTGAGATAAAGATGGAAAATGACTTTGAGGTGATTTCCATCCGTTAGTGGTTGCAGTATTTTGTAACTTAACTATGTTTCTTAATGAAGCAGGGTCTCTCACCTTTTAATCAAAAAAAAAAAAAAAAAAGGCGAATAAGGGGAAAGGCAGAATCAATCTTTTAACGTAGTGGTAAAAAATAATGTTCTCCCTATAGAAAGTCACAGATTCAGAGGTATTCAAAAGATCTTTGCTAAATTGCAATTTCAAGATAAGTATTGGACTGAATTAGGATCGGTCTTCTAAAAAGAAAGAAAGCACTAACTTTTAGGAATTACGGTTATTTGGTTATT
The DNA here is from genome assembly GCF_964058835.1 of Carex rostrata. Lineage (NCBI taxonomy): Eukaryota > Viridiplantae > Streptophyta > Magnoliopsida > Poales > Cyperaceae > Carex > Carex rostrata. The sequence continues at coordinate 744,375 of NC_135931.1, read as the reverse complement.
TCACTCATTGTAAATGCATTTTTTAATTAGATGTTGTTAGTAGGTATTTGAAGCACTAACTTTAAAAAAAAGAAAGCCACAGATTCATAGAACTAATCAGCAACTAATTTAGGTTTGTAATATCCAACTTAAATGAAATGAAATGGGTAAGCATACGTATGCACAATTAGTTGTCAACGTGGCTTTAATTAGTTCAAAAAAAGAAACTGTTTGCCTCAACAAAGTCGGTTGGAGCTACACATGAAGATGGTTCAAATGTTTCTATTTGTTGTATCTTTATCATTTTTATTTTTAAAATAATAATAATTAAAAATTAATGTTAAAATAAAATCATTAGATATGATATATGTTATTTTTTATATACACATGTAAAAGGTCATGATATTTTGATTTTTTTTTATTAGTATAAAAGGTTTGTAAAAATACATGCTTTAATGTGGGTAAATTTTGGACGTTGATTTTTCAACTTGTTGATTCATATATAATCTAAATCAAAAAGTGCTATTTTTATGTGCGGGTGGAGAAAATAATATAGCTAGATCACATATAATTGTATCATTTTGACTTATAAATTATAAAAAAATTGTTATTAGAAAATTAAAGGTGAAGACATGATAGAGACACTAAAAATAAAGACATTTGAACTCTCCATATTTGTTAAACTAAGACCATAACTAGATTCCCAAAAAAAAAAAATATACCCTCGTCTAAAAAATGATAAACCCGAAATCTACTGAATCCTGAAAATTCAATATTTGACACGTCCGCCATCTCAATTCAACATTGATTGTAATATGTTTGTTTATTTATGTTATAGTCTGAGAAATTTTAACTACTAATTAGCTAACAAGTTATAAATTACGGTTAATTAGAATTTTTATTTAATTAAATGATGAACTGAATTGGGAATACATTTATTAAAACAACATACAAATTTTAAAATATTAAATTAGATCTGAAAAATTAATTCAAAGCATTAGATTCGAAATAAATAAATGCAGCGATGGAATGGTAAGTACAAACTTACGTGAAATTAAATTATAAAATTTATGACGTATTTAGGAATAAAGACTTAAGAAAATAACATATTAATTAAAATTAAAGGAAATTATAAAATAATAACCATTAATCAAAATTTAGACTAAGATCATAAATAAATTATAAATTTAAAACAACCAAAAGTTCGTACAAATATTTAACGTAAATTTCCGTTGATTTTTGTTATATAATTGGAATGCCTACTTTCATTTAATCGTTAAATGAAGTTAGGAAATTCGGAAATAATTTGACCGTTCGATTAAATCACGTCAAATCAAAATTTAACGTAAAATAGATAAATGAATTAGGTTATATAAGGATGCTATTAATTTACATAAAATGTACAAATTATAAGTTGAAATTTTGTAAATAAGAATTTTCATAAAAATAACATATATATAACTTGTGTGACATGTTAGAATTAAGTAATTTTATAAAGTACAAAAATTAAGAATGTTAATAACTATAATAAAAAATATTGGATGAAGTTATAATACATTATAATTTAAATGACGAACATTCGAAAATTCATATTAAATTTGAACAGCAAGTCTAGTTTATTTGTTAATTAAGAGGGTTATTGATTCATTGGATATTACAAAATTAAATTTCTTCCAACATTTGAAAGATCTCAACTGTTCAAATAATTAGCACAAATCTCAAAGCCACTTCCCTGTTGAATGTTTGGAGCAAGTTCACTCTTAACCAAATTTGATTTTTGGATCGGGTCCGCACCGCACTATTAAGAAAAATTGTTGCGTATTTTAACTTGATACCTACATCTGCATCACATATTCACATGTCATTGCAAACGATTTAAGGGTTTGCATTACTTCTGTTCGGTTATATATGCTGATAGCTGCATATATATATATATAGCCGATAAATTAATTATGCTATATATTGTTATGTGAGAAAATTGCCATGCAGGTTAATTAATTATTAATAGAAAGTTCTTCGTACAATCGTACTAATTCCCAACTGTACTATATATGGATTTGTATTTTTTGAAAAAATGTTTATAAGTCATTAAGAAAATCTCCATTCCTATATTATGCACGTAGATGTCCTGATCCGTCAACGGTTATAATTGAAAGATAAAATTTTGAATTTAATATCATTAATCTAGCTCTAATCAAATAATCTGTCTTCTTTTGATTAAATGCATTTTTTTTTATGTGTAGAAGTCTAAATTTAGTTAGAAACATACTCACCACGCATACTGCTACAATTAAAATTGAATAGAGGACAAAATTAGAGAGAAAATTAATTAATTTATTTCCTTATTTCTCCTCTTCAGCTATCTCTCATTCCTTATTTTCTTATTTAAGAATGATAATGGGAATATGATATATGTCTCGCTTGAAGAACATTAATTCAGACTGGATATTGCGATGTAACTGCATGCCATGATACAAGTTATATATATGTATCCAACTTACCCTCCCAACTTAACATGCACATGTAGCTTATCCCAGCACGACCTCGACCTTCCAGTTAGTCTCCACACCATCACACCAATCCAACTGCAACAAATTAAACATGCATGATTTCACCAGCACATACTCCTACACGAACCAATCGTTGTTCTATCCTCGGAAACATTACAAACCCTGCTATATCCCTCCTTGTATATATCATACCATAGAAGGTAAAGGTACTCTGAACAACACCAATATATCACCCCCTTCGCACACACTGGATTATCTGCACACCAATATGTGCCTAAATCTACGCTCTGGCTCGAACCGGTCCATTTGCCAATGTCCGAACGAAAGACAGTAAACTGGTACATAGATGTATCTCTATGGTAGCAATGTAGAGGTTGTACAAGTGTGAACCGATCCGGAAACTCGCAAGGTTCATAAGCAAGACCCATTTTATAGTTCGAATTTTTCTTCCAGCCGACACTTTCTGGTATAAACACCATCTCTTTAGTAGAAGGATTACACACACAAAGAGATGTCTTGTAACTGAATACACCTTCAAGAAGAAGGAGGCCATTTGTGGAGGAGACTAGCTTGAGTACGTAACCTTTGAATCAATAGAAATTATATTTTTAAGAGCATCTAGTGCGCACTAGATGCTCTTAAAAATATAATTTCTATTGATGGCTCCTCTGATTTGTTTCCCATTTTTTTCGCTCCTAATTTTTATCTCTCTCTGATTTTGCATAATGGTAATGATTTGCAATATATAGTTGAATCTGTTATGGATTCGAAAAGTTTTGATTGGGGAAATTTGTATAAATTAATAACAAATTGTTATTGATTGCATTAATTAAGAACCTGATAGATGTTTGGCTAGGATCAAAACATCAAGAGTAAGGCTTGGGTGCTATGAATAGCATAAGGTCATCTGTGTGCAGCTCAGTAAATTGGTTATATAATTAATTTATAGAATACCAATTTTTACTATTTTTGATAATTTATGAAAAATGACAAAAAATAGTCTAAAATATTGATAAATTTTCTTTTATTTTCAAACATCAATAATTAATTATCAAAAAAAATAATAATTCAACAACAATACAACTGATTGAACAGTTTTTTTAGATCAAACGTTATTGTTTTTCACCTTGTTAGATACGGAACTGATCCAAGTCAATATTTTTTCCTTTGTACCTAAATATAAGTGATGCTTGTGTTAATTTATTGGTCAATTCATTCCTTATTTTATTCTTAATCCAAAAATTAGAAGGGATTACTATCAAATATAAAAGACCAAACATTAGAAGAGAACGAGAGGATAGATTTACAAAAATACATCTTTAACTGGTTAGCAAGACTAATAGCGCATCAAAAAGTGCTTTTACAAAGAAAATTTGTCAGATTAATTTGTACGTCAAATTAAGAATGAAATTATGTAAAATCAAGAAATTAAATTAATATCCAGTGCTTTGCACTTGCTACTACGTGAAGAACCAGTGCTTTAAAGCCTTTCCTCAATTTACAGTTACTGAAGATCTGAATAAAAAATATTCAATGGACTTAATTTTCATAACATGTTAGACTAAAGAACCAAGAATTTGCATTGCATGCATCAAAATTAATAAAGTAATTAATGGTGAAGCTAGCTAGTAGGAAAACTTGGATATATGATAAGCTAGCAGTTCAATTATTAGACTTTCCTCTTAGAAAATCAGCTGGATGGCGAGCATGCATGATTAACTTAATTTCTATATTAACAATTGAACAGAAACATGCATGTCTAATAGAGTAAAGATTTAAGTCCCCGCTGATTAGTTCTCTATTAGTCCCCCTAACAACCTATCATCATTAATATGCAAAGTCAATTGTGCTTGACTCCTCTCTCTCTTCCGATAAAAAAAAAAAGCAAAATCATATTCACACTCTTCACGGCCTCTTCATGTCCTTCACGGCCTCTGTCTCTTCTCTTTCTCGGCGTGGTGCACCGTCGAGATCCGGCGAGGAGAGCATAGTGCACCGTCGAGATCCGACAAGGAGAGCGTGGTGCGCCGTTGAGATCCGGCGAGGAGAGCGTGGTGCACTGTCAAGATCCAACGAGGAGAGAGTGGTGCACCGTCGAGATTCGGCGGGGAGAGCGTGGTGCACCATTGGAGGGGGTCCATGCTAGCCCAGCCAAGGTTGTCACAGTGCAACATATGAATACTTTATTTGTTAGATATGAATACTTCAGTTGTTAGATATGCATACTTCATATTACATATGAATACTTCTTGGAAAATGTGGGATGAGAGAGATGAATCTGACTTTGAATTTTGAATTGTATAAATTATTTCGAACATGTATGAATACTTCGTAATCGTCAGTATGAATAATTCTTTAGTTAGATATGAATACTTCATTGTTTTAGATATGCATACTAGTCTGTTGAGAATATTTCTTGGTCACAATCTGAGCAGGTGTGAATATTATTAGGTCAGATGTGAATATTGTTAGTGTCATGTGTGAATACTTCATTAGTTAGATATGAATAGTTATATATATGAATATTTCATTTGTTAGATATTGAGTACTTCATTAGTTAGATATGAATACTTCATTTGTTAGATATGCATACTTCATGTTAGATATGAATACTTCTTGGAAGAGGTGGGGGTGAGAGATGAATTTGACAATGAATTTTGAATTGTATAAATTATTTCGAACATGTATGAATACTTCGTAATCGTCAGTATGAATACTTTTTGGAAGAGGTGGGGTGAGAAAGATGAAACTGACTTTGAATTTTGAATTGTATAAATTATTTCAAACATGTATGAATACTTCATTTGTTTAGATATGAATACTTCTTTATTTAGATATGAATAATATATAGATTAACTGTAGTGGTCCCCAATCTTGGCAAATGTCGCTTTCAGACGATTGCGGTCCCCAATCCAGGCTGTCACAAGACGTCAGCGGTCCCCCTGGTCGTTACTGGTCCCCTCCAGCTTGTGTTTACATATGACGAATGGTTCTGATAATAAGTATGAATACTATAAATTCGTAGGTATGAATACTATACGTTTTGACTATTAATAAAATAGCATTAATCTTGCTCTTTGGTGGTAGTTAGCACGTTTTAACTATTTTTTTTGTCTTTTAGTGTGGGGGATAGATAGGGGACTGAAGTAGGAGGACTGTTAGTCGATCCCTGTCTAATAATACCCATTAATAGAAATGATTAACTTTCTAACAATAACTTTTTTAATTAAGTAGAAACTGTTAGAACAAATTCCAGTAAAATAACTGCAAACCCATTATTGAAAATGAATCTAACCAAGCAAATTAAATAACTACAAGTGAGAACAAATCTGATATATATATATTTTCATCTGTACAATCATAGGACGATAAAGTTGCATATGAAAACATAAAGAAAAAGAATAATGAAAAGCTAATTGAGAATCCCTCTCTCATTTTCTTCAAAATTCAACCAATTTAGAATCCTATCATCACCACTCCTCTCCTAAGAGTAGTACCGAATTACAATTGAAATAGAGAGTAGAGGTGTTATGTTGTATGCTCATTAAAACTCGATCATCGAGTATATTAATTTCTTAATTCGTGGAAGTAAATATAAATGCTTGAATAATTTATAGATATTGTTGAATGCGATTGTTCCATAAAACAGCTGTATATTTTAAATATATACGTACCATCAGTGGCGGAGCCATCATGTAACAGGGGTAGGTAATTGTCTACTTCTGAAATATTAAAATCGACAATAAAATAGTATATTTATACGTTGTCCGGCCTACTCTTGGATATTAGATTGCTTATCCTTGTCCTTTGACAATCCAACCAAATGAATTAAATTACAAATTGCAACTGACAATTGACTAAAATTGTTGAGTACGTGTTAATGTTTTTTCTTGATTTATGTTTAAACCTGATTTATAATTTGGTCATATTGGTTAAAATGATTCAAGTATATAAGTTATTTTTACCCACTTGCCCGATAACCCGAAACTTTTTTGCCCACTTCTGACTCAAATCCTGGCTACACCATTGAGTACCATCAGTTCAGATGTAGACTTGTTGCACTTGCTACTCTTCTTAGGGGTCCTCTCATTTGATGGCTTCTTTGCAGCTTCCATCACAACTTCATAAATTGTTGATAAATTATTGATCATGCTAAATAGCTCCCTCTACATGAAAACAGACAAGTAATTAGCTAGTAAATATTTGATCTAATATAGTTTAGTTTTTTTAAGTAAATGAAATATAGTGCCAAGAAAGCTAGTTATAAATCCAAAGAAGGCTCCAGTACTAAAAAAATCATCCTATGGTTTATTACTGTTTGATATGGATTCATAATAACAATCAAGCACAGAACCTGGAACTTTTTATATGGTTTATTACAGGAATATTTGTTTGTTTGTATTTATATTGAGTTAGGATCAAATAAGAACAACACAGTAAATATAATTGTGAGTATTTATTAAATTTATGGTCCCAAAATTTCCAGCACCATAAATATATGTTGAGAATATAAATAGTTAGAGGAGTAAAATTGTAAAATAGAAAGAGTAATAGGAAGTTACCGTTAGATTCCAATGTTAGTAGTACTTGGTACCAATGGGCAACGGTACAATAAGTCTAGACATTATAAATACCCATCATCTCTTGTTATATAACATAGTAATATATCAATAGAGAAACAAAAATATCAATATCAATATTTAATACAAAATATTCTGTCTCATTCTTCCTCTAAATTTTACATGGTATCAGAGCGATTATGAAAAAACCGATAACAATATCCAATAATAGGTGAGGGTCAAGGGATCAAATTTCATTTATGATGACACAAGATGTGTCAATATTACATTTTATCTAAAATTGCAAGACATAAGCCTAAAAATGAAAATGAAAAGCAAAAGAAATATACTTAAAAAAAACATACAAAAGGGAAGCTGCCAAAGTAATTAAAAGAAACTAAAAGGTGCTGTCTCCGAATTGTTCTCATTGAACCTCTCTGACATCTGTATTATACCAAAAATTCTGAATCGGACCAGCATGTAACTGCACTAGTATGTAGCTCTTGATCTATTTCTTTTACCAGTATGTAGCTGCACTACATTGTTCTCAGTGTAACTTTCTGACAGCCGTTATTCTTACCAGAAATCCTCAATAGAACCAGCTGTTGATCTCTTTCTCTATTCTCTTACCAGTATCTGCACCGATTTTTGTTGATCTGCAAATACGCGTCGACGCTGTTCTCTCCACACAACAAAGCAGACTGTCATCTGAATCTATCTGACAGTTTTCTGGTTTGAGCTGATGATTGCTTGAGTGTAGTTCATCTGTGTAAAGTACTGACAATGCACTGTATTTGCATTTTTATCCCAGAGTTTTTCAATAATCTCTGCTGTGACCCAGCATTGCCCAAAAATATGTTGCAGTGATATTTAATCACTGTGACCTGAGCATAAGTTAGAGCAATTATTTAACATCTAAAACAAAAACACAAGCAATTACTTTTCACTTATATTGAAAAATGTGCTGTAATTCTATATTATTTCTTGTTCCATGCTGAATATACTCTCAAAAGCAAAAGCAAAAGACAATGGAGGAATATACTCCTTGGTTTCCACCTTTCTCAAGCTTATTTTTAAATGGGGTGGTAACACAATTGGCTAGAAAAAAAGATCCTAGAACCATAGCTACCCAAAGGTCGAGAGTTTGAGCCCCACTCACAACTTCGCAGCTTCTACAAAGATTTTTAAAAATAAAAAATCTCTAGTATATCAATGGCCTGTGTTGGTTGTTGAATTACAACTTGTGTCTCAGGGTTATGATGTTGGATCCTGGATATGAAATGTACCAGTATAACTATGAGCACAAACCATTTATTATCTATTCAATTGAACTACTTTAGTGCCTCACTAAAGACCATTGAAAATCAAATAAAAATAAAAATAAAAGAACAAAGCAACTCATCTTAATTAACGCTGTCTATTGACTCTCTTCCAATATCATACTGAATCTTTTTAGTATGAGATGAATGGGGAAGTGTCAGGCTCAATGCTGGTGTACATAACCAAGTTCTTTTGGTGGGAGTTTGGCTATTGGCGTACTATATATAGACATATATATAGCTCATGCATGAGGTCAAACATCAATCAACTAAAACTTTATTGATTAAGATTGAATTAAGAAAGTTTCACAAAATTGTAGCAAAGCAATTAGAGCTAAATTTAACTTCACCCTCCAGCCCATGAAATTGTTTGCACAAATTTAATTAGTGATCTCGCAGTCGACCAATTGGAGAGGAGAAGGAGAAGAAAGGCGCAGAAATCAGCGGTTAAAAGAGGAAGGAAGAGAGAGAGGTGGAGCAGTTATAAGAAAAAAGAAGAACGATTGAAAAAAAAAATGGATAGATTTTAACTAAGTCGTCAAAATCAGATACGGGAAATTCATTTTCTAGCACAGAAAGGAAGGAAGATGACTATTAGATAGAAGAAAATATTAGGCATTTTTCTAGCACAGAAATGATGTTAAATTTTTATGAGAATATTGAATATTATGGTGATTTTATGATAATATTGACTATTTCAAAAGTTTACATAGGTACACTAGAAATTTTCTCAAAAAAAATAAATGCAAGTAATTTTATTTTTAATTTGATATTCTTTGCTTTTGCAAATGAAAAACACTAATGCTTTGGTTGCTTTGTATTTGAGATTACAAGTCATGTAGCTTTTATTTATTTATATATTGTTATTATTATTATGTATCAATTTAAGTTAACAAAAAATGTTCAGCATTCTTAAATTACAAGTCATGTTGCTTTGTAGTTGAGATTGCAATAGTTAATTTGATTGGTACATGTAATATAATAAATATATTGTCACCAGTTTTCGCCACGTGCAGACCGTATACAGTCGCATTGACCAATATCCGATATTTTAATAGCATTAAAGAAAACAATAAATTAATCGGCAGTTTCGCTTTCCTCAAAATTTTCAAAATAGCACTTTTTTTTTTTTTTTTTTTTTTACAAAACTCCGGCTCCGCTCACCACCATGGAAATAAATCTGCTGTTATTTTTGAGATTTGCACAGGAAATTTTTCTTCTTTAAAATTCGTACATAATTTTTTTTGAATAGTTAAGATCAAAATAACATATTTATGTTATATTTTTTTTTTTAAATAACAACATATTAAGGGGTGGATTCCGGATTTTGATCAAAGGTAGGCACAAATTAAATGCAATTTTTTTCATGACGAATAAAAGTGGAGTAGCGAATAGGAATTTAAAAAAAGATATGGCGTGACCGGATACATCGCGACATGGTACGTTTCGGTCACGGCACGACATATTTGCCGATCACGTGTTGTGACTCACATGTCCCATGCTGTGACAGTTCGCGTGACATCAACGTCATGCGAAAGATTTAATCGCAGCATAGCTCGTGGTCACATGAGTCACGTGTAATTAGGACCATTAAATCTTGATCGAATAGTAAATCTTGACTAAATATGACCAAATGTGACAAATCGGTCACGTGTGGTCAAAGTGTGACTAACGTGCCGTAATCATCTTTTCAAATTTGATCACAGCGCAGCATATGACACATAAAAATCTAACTTGGTCATGACACAACACGTGATTCAGGAATATGTACAAATTTATTTAGAGGTAGATACAAGTTTAATTTACCACTAAATCTAACAAATATTTCAAATCCAGAGATAGACAAGTGTCCTGCATCCGCCACGTACGAGATTAGATTTATCTCTGTTTCATTTATTTGTCAGTAACGACCTTCTTTTGGTGTTTTATTTTACTTGAGAATTAAGATGTATGTGAATTGTGGTATTATAAGTTCAGCAGTCATGTTCGGCATCCCCAGTCTAAAAATGAAAGATTAAAATTTTAAACTGTACTGAAGAGTTCATGTTCGGTATAAAAGAAATATTCTATTATGGGAGAAGAAAATACCAGTATACCACCTCTAATAAGCTCATATAAAAGTAAAACAAATGACTCAAATGACCTATGTACGGTAAGAAATAACATATTAGACTATTAGTCCATATACATTTGAATACTTATCTATATTTTTCTTGATAACTCTTGATGCTAAAGTCTCAACTAAAATTTCTATAACTCTACTTAAAACAAAGTAAATAAAGTATGCAATATACAATAACATTGTAGTATATTTTTCGGTTTGGATTTCGCTCTTTCCCCCAAGCGAAGAAAGAAGAAAAAATTCTAGTTATGTCACTTTCTTTTTCTTCCGCATTCTTTTATTTTGCTCCTCTCATATTTTTTAGTTATCATCTCCGATATAGTGATACTCTTTCTCGTCTCTATCTTCTCATAGAGAGAGAAAAATGAGAGAAAAGAGAGGGAGCTGTTAGAAATAATAGAACCGCAAAATATTCAAGATTAGAATTATCGCAACGAAATGCAACTTGATCTTGGAGGTTCATTTCTCGTAGGTTTTTCAGTCCACCCTCTTCTCGTCTATCCTCCTTGAGTGCTTGTTGGAAACACGCCACAGCGATATACCGAACGTGTCCCACTGATTCACAACCGAAGTACCTAGTACCAGGGGCGGAACTAGAAAATGTAAATAGGGGGGCTAATCTATAAAATGTAATATATGAAAAAAATTAAAAAAATGTGACTAGTGGGAATTGAACCCATGACCTCACACGTAACAACTATAACTCAAACCACTAGACTACTAACAAACATTTGTTATTTCATGAGGGGTGCTAGACTATATAAAAGTTCAAAAAACTCAAAAGTTTAACTAAAGTTTAATATACATAATTAAGAATTTTAAAATCATAGGGTGGCTTAGCACCCTCTGATCTATACATAAATCCGCCCCTGCCTAGTACTCAGGTTTATTTCTTTTCTGAAATTTCTGTATGTGTTTCTCTTTTTATGAAATTGTATATTCTAAATGAGAAGTATGTCATTCTATTTATAGAGAATGAAGAGGCTCTTGCGAAAGGACACATCTCTACAACGCACCCTTCGTCACATTAAATAGTTTACATACCAAAAATTTAACTATCCTTTTCAACGCATCTCTAACAAGATCTTGTTTCTAAGGAAATAGGAAGATTTGCCAAGCCGATCGGAGCCGAGAGTGTGGTATTGTCGGAGCTTGCATAAAATCTTTATCCTCATCTCGATCGAAGTGCGATAGTGAGCAAATCCGCCATCGGAGCATGGCGACTATCAGACGAAAGCGGATCTGATTGTGGAGAGAGAGAAAAAGAGATAATAGAATATTTAGAGCGTAGATAAGTAGAATAAATAAGTTTAGGTATATTTTAAATTAAGTCATCTTATAAAACATAACCCATTTCAAACGGAAGAACCTGTGGTACACCAACCAAAATATGGAACCGTGAATCAATTACAGTATTAATATATATAGCACTCGAATTTGACTATATATTATCAAATAGGGAACTCCGAACTCGTCAATAGAAATTCCATTAATCAATTACAGTATTAGAAAACCGATGCTGCCCATTAAATTTAGTATTTTCTTTAGGCTATAATAAAATCGGCCAATATGGTCCCTCCGGTTTTGGGAAAATCCACACGTAAACCAATTTAGCGGGTAAGATGCATCGGCCCACTGGAACAGGTCCACATCCATTCCGCGGCCGTCTATCTACTTCACACCGGGCCCACACCCCAACCTCCAATTGTTCAATCCTTCACGTAGACGCTTTTCCATCCCGGTTCACCCCCCTTCTCTTTTCTTTCCCAATTCATCTCTTTCTCCTCTTCCCACCTCTATCTAGATTCTAGATCAAGAGAGAAAACCAAACCGAGTACTCTTAATTATCTCTATTTGTTTTTCTCTGGAGTGATGAAGGTGATACTCTAAACAGGAGAAAATGGAATTGAATATGAATAAGGATAGTTCTACTCCCTCTCCCTCTCCCTCTCCCTCTGCTGGAAAGAGGAAAGGAGGAGACAAGAAGGATCTGTTCCATGTTATACACAAGGTTCCAGCTGGTGATAGCCCCTATGTTCGAGCTAAACATCTTCAGGTTTTATTTATTTCTTTTATTTATCATTTTTTATATAGCCTAATCTATCGTGTCTATATTATTTCTTCTATTGGAAAGGAAATTAATTATTATATAGTGTGATCTCCTTGTTCTTTTTTTTTTTTTTTTTTTTTTTGCCACTTTTTAAGGTTTGCGTAGGACTGAAGTTTCTCAACAGTAATTTTGGCGTTTCATGCTTAAAGAATACTTTTATAGCTAGTCTAGTGGCTTCGACAAGCTTATGCTCTGTTGTCGTATTCCATTAGTCCATGATTTATAAAACAAATTGCCAAGCAAAACAAAAATAATTGATTGTTGCTTTGTAACTGGAGATACCTAGATGTAATTATATTATACATGTGTAAATTTGTTAGCATATTCTTAACATTTCCAAACAATATTATTTTACAGTTTACACGGGCAATGTTCATTATTATGACTATTTCTATAAATTACAGGAACCCACTTGCTTTCCCATAATAAATAAACTATAATGAGTAAAGCTAGGGTGTGATGTGGTCAGCAAGAGGGTTTGGTGAGCACAACTCCAAAAGTATATTGAATCAATTTCAAATGCTAAATTCAAACTGTTGAAATTCATGTACTTTATAAGTGATACATGTATATGCAAAATTTTACATGTAAATGCATCACTTATGAAGTACATGGATTTCAACAATTTGAATTCGGTGTTTGAAGTCGATCTGATATACTTTTGAAGTTGTGCTCACCAAACCCTCTTGATGAGTACATCACACCCTAGCTTTGCTCAACTACAATTGTGTACCACAAATTAGTAATTAGTAGTTAATTAGTTATTCGTACAAATGCAATTTGACCATTTTGACTCCATATAACAGGTTAATTATTGTAATTCATATGCTATAATAGTATGATGATGCTTATGTTTTGATTTATTTATTTTTCATTATAAGCAAGGTCTAAATTTTGCAATTTCAGTTATGACAATGCAATTATATAGAATCATTTAAATGAAAAATCAATGTGCTATAAAATGATTAAAGCAGCTCATATTTTTCCGAGAAGATTTCGTCATTTATTAATTGTTCAGGCCTAGCCAAATCTTTAGGATCTACGGAGAGCAGAGTCATTTAGTATTGGAGCACTGTTAGCATTGATAACATGCATATTCAGTATGGCGGCAAGTAATCAAACACTGGCGGAGAGCAGAGTCATTTAGTATGGCGGCAAGTAATCAAACACTGGCGGTTCATGAAGTGATACTGACACAAGCTGATGATTTACTGGTATGGAGATGGACGCAGAGCGGAACATACAGTGCAAATTCGGTTTACAAGATTATGACCGGTGCAGGGAAAATCGGATGGCACCTGGTTGGCAGCTGGAAGCTCCGTATACCCCCAACTGTAAGATTGTTCCTCTTTCTACTACTCAAAGGGAAGGTCCTCACCAGAGACGTCATGAGAAGGCGAAAGTTCAATTGCGAGCTCGGATGCGAAATGTGTACCCACAACCAACCGGAAACAGCAATTCACCTATTTTTCCATTGCAGATTCGCTACAGACATCTGGTCGAAACTGGGAAGACCCACTAATTTAGATTATCTGACAATCCAAGAAGCATGGGAAAAGGAGGCTGTTGCAGACCCGATCCTAACGGCCTGTGCAATTTGGGAAATTTGGAAAAGCAGAAATCTGAAGATTTTTGAGAATAGAATGGCTCCAATTGATGTTACAGTGCAGTGGATTGTGCACGAGGCTACACTCTGGAAGAAATTTTGTTAACTAGAGGGAGATAGTTGCAATTTTGTTTTTGGATTGGAAAGCGTTACAATTGGGAAGAAGGGCTGGGGGGCAGCTGTAGGTTTTCTGTTTGCTGTTTCTGTGTACCTGTATGTAGCAAGTTGTGTAACGCTGTGATGTAACATTTTTATTTTATAATATAATATCTGACAGCAGCTGTCAGTTCATTCAAAAAAAAAGATAACATGCATATTCCATAGAATAAACATTTTAAAATTTCAAAAGTATCAGAAAGTTTTGCATGTCAACAGTTCAAGTCCCTACTTACAATATTTAGTGTATCATGTCATTAATTTTTTTATTTTTACTTGAAAGGATGGAAAGAAAAATGAGGACCACAAATGAAGACGGTATTATTTATTGTTGAATTTTGGAGTTAAATTAGATGCTTATATAATAGAATGACAAAAATTAATTATTTGTTGTGTGTCAGCTTGTGGAGAAGGATCCAGATGGTGCTGTTGTATGGTTTTGGAAGGCAATAAATGCAGGTGATCGAGTCGACAGTGCTTTGAAGGACATGGCAGTGATCATGAAGCAACAAGACCGCACAGGGGAGGCTATAGAAGCAATCCGCTCCTTCAGACATCTCTGCTCTAAACAAGCACAAGAATCCCTTGACAACCTCCTAATTGACCTCTATAAGGTAAAAAATAATATTTTGATTTTGTGAAGTGTACACGTCAAATTCACACTTAGAATTTAAGCCTATTTCAATAGTTTTCATCACTACTCTGAACTTGGGAAATCAATTGCAAGCACTTAAACACTTTGTTATGGTTTGTGGTTGATTTTTTTTGGTCTTTTTGGTACACAATGGGTGATGCGTAACTTAATTTCTATTGGCAGAAATGTGGAATGGTGGAGGAACAGATAGATCTATTAAAGCAAAAGCTAAGGATGATATATTTAGGAGAGGCTTTCAATGGGAAGGCAACTAAGACAGCTCGATCTCATGGCAAGAAGTTTCAAGTCTCAATTCAACAAGAGACCGCTAGAATTCTGGCAAGTTTAACTTGAACAATTTACATCGCTAATTATGCAAACACAGTTTCAATATATTTTATTAACCAATATGGTGTAAATTGTAAGCATAGGCCATAGAACAAAGCTCAAGTAACTAATGGCATGACATGTAATTATGTATGGATATTTAACAGGGTAACCTTGGATGGGCATACATGCAACAAAACAATTACGAAGCGGCTGAAATGGTGTACCGGAAAGCCCAATCAGTCCAGCCCGATTCGAACAAAGCTTGCAACCTTGGCCTTTGCCTAATGAAGCAAGGCCAACTTGACAAGTCACACCAAGTGTTACTAGATGTCGTGCTAAAAAAGCTCCCGGGCTCTGACGATGGCAAGATTGTTGATCGTGCCAAAGAATTGATAAATGAGATCGAAACGATGCGGCCCACCCTGTCACTGTTTGAAACCGATTTTAGTGGTGAAGAGGATATCATTGAGAGACTTGATATTGTGTTCAATGAATGGACCCCTTTCAGATCCAAGAGGTTGCCTATTTTTGAAGACATTTTAAGGGATCAGATAGCTTGTTGATTTGTATTATTTGTTCATTTTTGTTGGTTAGTTTTTTTTTTTTTTTTATTTGTTCAAGGGGCTTCTTGTGATAAATTTGATTGTTACATAGGTGAGAAGCGCAGCTGGCATCTCCCAATTCTTTATAATTAAATTGGAGGTGATCCAAATCTGAATGCGAGCTTCTGGGTCATGTATAATTTAGTTCGATGCTGCCAAATAAGTAGTTGGGTTCTTTTTATAAGACCCAAGTAGTTAAATAGGTGTTGAGAGGTAAATAGAAATTAATACTTGAATTGTGTATCTATCTGTTTGTGCATCACCATCTCTGTGATTCTCTAAACTGTAATTTTGATCATAATAAAGTTTATTTTAGAATTTTGCTTTAAAATGTCTCATGAGTTCTTATTTCGTCTAAATTTTCTGGTTTCTCAACTTGGAAATGGTAAGCAGTGCAATGACCAGACAATTAATCAACCCAAATTGTATATCATTAAAAATTACTTATTTCCTATGTTGTATGGATACGGGTATTGTATCCGATACGATACAGATACAGCGATATGGTAATTTTAAAAAATCTAGAATACTATACGCCTATTATATATATTATTTTTTATTATTTTATATATTGTATTTAGATAATCATAACTTAAATTAAATTTGTACAAAAAAATAAAGACTTAATCTAAGTTAAATACTATATCTATTAGAACATATCATATGTGATACTCTAGTGTAGTGGTTAAAGATTTTGATGCTCAATGGGAGGTCCCAAGTTCGATTCGCTGACAACAGGAAAAAAAAAAAAAAAGACATTTGCACCGGGCCACAGGCGCAGCTCATGGGTTCGATCTACTGTATCTGTGGCGTATCTGTTGAGAATGAAGGATAAGTCAGACCCGTTAAGCTTTAGATCCGTTTAGAATTAAATAGAGCTACTAGTGATAAAAAGTTGTCGTTAGTACTGTAAAGTTGTCGTTAGTACTGTAGCTTACTGTATAGGATAGGCATATTACCGTTATATTTATTTTTCTCCAACTATATAAGAAACCCACTGTACAAATTAGATTATGAATGAAATATACAATTTTCTCATTCATCTCTGTCTAAAACTCAGAAACTCAACATGGTATCAGAGCTGTAGTTCAGATCCTGACTCAAGACAGAAAATTAAAATCACAGACAAGGACTGTGATTTAAAGAAAAAAAACTGAGCATCTGTTCAGCAAATCTGCAACAGCACCAGCAGCTGAAAAAATTGAAAAAATCACCAATACAAAATTCCGCAAAACCGACTTTGGTAAACCCGATTCAAAAAGAACTGGGCAGTACATACTGCAAACAGTCACCCAAACAACAAGACTGATTGCGTACCAGCAAATCAGCACCCAAAAAAAATCAATCAGAAAATCTGATTATATACTAGAAAAGCCAAGCATAATATCTGTTCTTATCAAAGTTCAGTAAAATCAGCAAGGCAAGTACCAAAATCGAAAAATGGGACAAGCCTCTTCTTTAACCCAATCGGAAGAAGCAAGGGGCGTCACCATGGGTGGTTCGCAAGCTACCAAAGGCGAGCGATACGGGATCCAAGGTTGCGCCGGAAAAATTCCCCAATTCTCAAACCACCACGCAAATCCTAACCCTAGATCGGCTCCCGAAAAATGCACGAATTGTAAGAAAGAAGGCCACAGAGAGGACCGTTGTTGGTTTCTTTACCCCCATCTCCGATCAAAATGCAAGGCGGTGGAGATAGGAGGAATCGGAGGTGCTGATCGGGAGAAGGAAAAAAAATGGGCGGAGATAGAGAATGAAAGGGGAAGAGACTATCCAGCGTTAAACCTAGTGGGTCCAGAAATCAGATCCAAAGAATTAAAATCCTCCAGCGGGTCAAACGGGTCAGCAGTGGATCCCATGCGGCAAATGCTACAACAACTCACTATGATGCTATATCAAAAACAAGAAAATCAAAAGACCTCTGGTATGGCAGCCTATTTTACTCATAATTTTCAAAATAAGAAATGGATTCTAGATCCTGGTGCTACGAACCATATGACCGGAAATAAAAATTTGTTAGATAATTTTGAAAAATACGAAACCAAACAATTTGTTACGGTTGCAAATGGTGACAAAATGGAAATTCTTGGAGAGGGTTCAATAACTATTTTTTCAAAAATAATTCCAAATGTCTTGTTTATAAAGAATTGTACATCCAATTTATTATCCATTGGTAAAATCGCAAAAGAATTAAATTGTGAGATTATTTTTTCATCAAAAAAAGGTAATTTTTCAAGAATGGTTAACCAAATATATGATTGGTGAAGGATATTTCGAAAATGGACTCTATTTTTTGAATGAAGAAAAATTTAATTTTAATGCTAAAAAGGAAGAAATGAGCATTATTTGGCATAAAAGAATTGGACATCCTTCCGATAAAATCTTAAAAAGTCTTTTTAATTTTTCTAGTTTAAATAATAATGATTGTGAAATATGTAAACTAGGAAAGCATACTAGATTACCTTTTAATTTATCAAGTAGTAAAAGTGAAAAACCCTTTGATTTAATACATTCGGATGTATGAGGTCCCGCTCCAATTAACTCTTTTAATGGATACAAATATTTTGTTATCTTTATAGATGACTTCTCTAAAACAACTTGGTTATATTTATTAAAAAAATAAAAGTGAAGTGTTTTCACATTTTTTAGATTTTTATAACTTCATAGGAAATCAATATGAAGCAAAAATTAAAACTTTTAGATCCGATAATGGAACGGAATTTATAAACCAAAATTTCTCAAATTTTTTCAAAGAAAAAGGAATTTTGCATCAAACAACATGTGTCTATACACCCGAACAAAATGGTGTTTCCGAAAGGAAAAATAGACATTTGCTTGAAATGACTCGGGTACTTTTATTTCAAAACAATGTACCAAAATCTTATTGGTCGGATGCCGTTCTTACCGCGACATATTTGATAAATAGATTGCCAAGTGCTAATTTAGATTATAAGAGTCCATTAGAAATTCTTTACAAAAGAAAACTCAACATTGAGCATTTACGAATTTTTGGTTGCACATGCTATGTACACAAAAATAAACAAGACAAGTTGGATTGTACCTCAATTAAGGCTATTTTTGTGGGTTATTCATCACAAAAAAAGGGATACAAATGTTATGACCCAATAAATAAAAAATTGTACATCTCTAGGGATGTAACTTTTTTTGAAAATGAGCCCTATTATAACCAAAATCATGAGAAAAATATTGAAGAACCCTTTAAAGAAATTGCATTACCTCAATTCACAATAGAAGAGGTAAGACCAATAGAAATTGATATTGCAACCGAAAATGAAAATGAAAATGAAAATGAAAATGAAAATGAAAATGAAAATGAAAATGAAAATGAAAATGAAAATGAAAGTGAAAGTGAAAATGAAGAGGAAATAGAAGAAATTTCCTCAAATGATGGAGATCAAAACATGGAAGAAACATCATTGAGAAGGTCGGTTCGAGGAAGACAACCTTCAACAAGACTAAGGGATTTTATAACCTACAAGGTACAATACCCTATTCAAAATTTTATTACATATGGTAATATCTCTCCCAATTATAAAACATTTTTGACCTCAATTGCAAATGAACAAGAACCAAAAAATTATGAAGAAGCCATAAAAAATTCTACATGGACCAAAGCCATGAGAGAAGAATTAAAGGCTCTTGAAAAAAATGAAACTTGGATTATTGTGCAATTACCAAAAGACAAAAAACCCGTAGGTTGTAAATGGGTATATAAAATTAAGTATAATTCAGATGGTACCGTAGAACGGTACAAGGCTCGCTTAGTTGCGAAAGGGTACACTCAAACTTATGGTATAGACTACCATGAAACCTTTGCACCCGTGGCCAAAATGAATACGGTGAGAATATTATTTTCTATTGCGGTTAACCAAAATTGGAAATTATACCAAATGGATGTCAAAAATGCCTTTCTTCAAGGAACACTTGAAGAAGAGGTATATATGACTTTACCACTCGGTCATGAAAAAGAAAGAAACAATGGATTAGTTTGCAAATTGAAGAAAGCAATCTATGGATTGAAGCAATCTCCAAGGGCATGGTATGACAAATTAAGTTCTTATTTAAAAATTTGTAATTTTAAGATTAGTAATGCCGATCATTCATTATTTATAAAAATTGAAGGAATTAGTACCACCATCATATTGGTATACGTTGATGACATTATTATCACCGGAAATAACCAAGAAGAAATCAATAAAATAAAAGTTCACTTGAAGGAAAAATTTGACATCAAAGACCTTGGTTATTTAAAATATTTTCTAGGAATAGAAATAGCACATTCCAAAAATGGTCTCTTTATTTCTCAAAGAAAATATATCCTAGATTTGTTAAAGGAAACCGGAAAATTAGGTTGTAAACCGGCATCAACACCAATAGACGGTAGGCATAAATTGAATAGTGAAGAAGGTGAACCATTAGATGATATAAATCAATTTCAAAGACTTGTGGGAAAATTAATATACCTAACTGTAACTCGACCGGATATATCATTTTCCGTAAGTCAAATTAGTCAATTTATGCATGCTCCAAGAACACCCCATTTGGAGTCAATAAATAGAATTTTAAAATATTTAAAAGGAACACCCGGAAAAGGGATTTTTATGAAAAATAACAATTCTAATAATGTGTGTGGCTATTCCGATGCAGATTGGGCCGGAAGTTTTGATAGAAAATCGACAACCGGCTTTTGCACATATGTAGGCGGAAATTTAGTCACATGGAAAAGCAAGAAACAAAGTGTCGTGGCAAGATCAAGCGCCGAGGCGGAATATCGAGCCATGGCATCCACCGCAAGCGAGCTAACTTGGATCAAACAACTTCTTGCGGATGTTGGAATTAAAATTCAAGAACCAATAAAAATATTTTGTGATAACCAAGCAGCACGACACATAGCAACCAATCCGGTGTTTCACGAAAGAACAAAACATATCGAAGTGGATTGTCACTTCATTAGAGAAAAAATTCAAGCAAAAGAAATTGAAACTCCATTTGTGAGAAGTGAAGAACAATTGGCGGACATATTCACAAAGGGTTTAGATCCGAAACAATTTGAAGGAAATCTAAGCAAGTTAGGGTTAATCGATATCTACACGCCTAACTTGAGGGGGAGTGTTGAGAATGAAGGATAAGTCAGATCCGTTAAGCTTTAGACCCGTTTAGAATTAAATAGAGCTACTAGTGATAAAAAGTTATCGTTAGTATTGTAGCTTACTGTATAGGATAGGCATATTACCGTTATATTTATTTTTCTCCAACTATATAAGAAACCCACTGTACAAATTAGATTATGAATGAAATATACAATTTTCTCATTCATCTCTGTCTAAAACTCAGAAACTCAACAGTATCTATGGGTATCCAGTCGTATATGTGGGTTTCAACGGAGTATCAGTGACCGTATCGACCAAGTAAGGATATGCTAGCTGGCGTATCAAATACATATCGATGCCGTATCGGATGCGTATCAGCATCCGATACGTGTCCAATGCCTAATTTGAAGTATCCGAGTAACATAGCTTATCCCCAAATTAATAATCTAGACTTTGGTGAATGGTTATCTTCACCGTTTCCAGTGGTTTTACTGGGACTTGGAGATTGCACGAGCATGCAAAAGCTAAATTGATTTGACCAATGCATGGAAGAAAGGAAAATAAAGGAAGGCAAAGGAGGAAAGAAAGAGAAAAAGCTTCACACCCCAATTAGTTTTAGCACTACCCTTAGCAAGTTACTAGAACAAAGCTAAAAGATCATCTCTGTAGAAATATATATATATATATATATATATACACACACCCCTTTAAAAAGAATTTCTAATTTTCTTTAATGATTCAGTTAATGATCTTGAACATTACACAAATTTTGAGAGGGGAGGTGTGCATGCAATGATGCAATCATGTAGATGTGCTTTGAACTCTGGATACGGATTTTGATGCATCTTTGTCGTCAAAATCCCAACTGGAAATGCAAATCCAAATTAAAGGAAAAAAGAAAAGAGGCCCAGCGGGGCCCAACTTTTGAAGCGCGAGGATGGCTCGAAATTCACAATTTCACGTTCACAATCTCAGAATTGCTTTTTCTCCTCTCATTTCCTGGTCCTACAAAAGCGCAGCAGATTCGCTTGAGACTCTAAGCACAAAGGAAAAAAAAGAAGGATGTGTCATAAAAAAAAGACTACTTACTGAATAAAGGGAATTAAATAAAGGACTGCGCTACGCGTCCCCCAAATGCACCTCCTTGCCACAACCCTTGTATATTTACGGTCGATTTATTTCAGCTGTGACAATAATTAACTTTGTTTCTAATTATAAATTTATTTCCAACAAGTAATTTGTAATCATCATGCTGTTGTTCTTTAAATCTTTTCCAATCTGCATAAGTTGATTAAACAATTTTTTTTAGATTTGCAGTGTACAAATTAAAATTAAGCAACCAATTTAGAATTGAGATAGTGTTTAGCGACAAATTAAAAACATGCACTGAGATAAAATTATGTAATAAGTTAATAACATAAACAACGCGACTCTTTATTACAACTAAAATTTTAAAAATAAAAGAAATCAATCTAACAATATATAAACCAAATTTATTTGTAAGCACATTTATGAAAACATAAACAATTCTATGAATGTAAAGTGTTGTATATTATAATTTTTAATTGCTTCAAATACATTAGGAAAATATTCTTTCAAGAAAATATACTAATGGAGTTAAATATTTGTCTTTCTTATAACTAAAGCGTTTTTTTATCTTCAAAATAACGTATCCTATATGCATCTCCTTATATGACTGAGTCAATTAGTATGTATTTAGATATTTTGATCGGTTCAGTGATAGTTGTTTGGTTTTGGACATGTTAGTAGAATAGCAATTAAGAACAACTCACTAATTTAGAATAACATGCCGATCCAAACACCAAGCAAAGAAAAAAATAGTACGCTAACCCAGGTTAGCAGCTATTCCAAGTACAAAACATTGATCAATTTTAGATTTGAAACAAGTGGTCTAAATGATGTCCATCCGAAATACTTAAGGTGATGTGAAATCAAATTGTTCGTTTGAATACCATATATAGCTGTTATTTCAAATTAGTAGCTATATATTCTCTAGCAATCCAAACATATTGATGTGAAATCACACGGATATGATACACTGGGTGCAAACTTTGGGTAACCCATAGCAAAAACTTCACACCAAAGAAGTAGGAACCTACTATATATACCCTTGATAGAGCATCATACCCCATATATATCTGAGTCCATCTCTCTCAACTTTCAAGCACCTCTTATCTTATCTGGAGAAATTAAGTTAAGGGTATGGGGAGAAACTAAACATACACTAATGAGCAGTGCCAGTGCCAGTGGTGATAACAAATTTTACAAGACTCCCAAGGGCCAAGCTAGCAGCCTAAGGTCACAGTAAGAAGGGCATTATGGGAAGATCAGGTGGATTGTTGTGCTTATTTTGCATTGGACTTGTGCTACTTGTTGTCACCAAAAACGGGCCCCCACCAGGCTTTGCTGCCATTGCCAACTTGCCAGCGGTTACGGGTATGAAAAATAGACCCGTTCGGGTCCGGCCCGCTAATCCAGAGGCCTTCAGGTTCAGGAGCAGCAAGAGGAGGGTCCCAAGGGGTCCTGATCCAATCCATAACAGGTACTTGTACTCGCCTCTTTCTCGGATTCGGATCTTCTGTGGTGGTGGGAGGAGTGGACATTTATGTTTGGTATGTTGGAATTCGTTTTTTCTTTCTTTCTATCGTTGTTGGAATAATTTGCTTGACTTGACTGTTAATTTTATGGCCTAAAGAAAGAGCATAGTTCAATGATGACAATGTGTCAATTTTAGTTATTTTTCTAAAAAAAATATTTCAATTTTTTAGTTATGAGTTTTGACATGCACATGTTATTATTATATATCTTACAATTAATCTAAGTACGTTCATCTGCAATAATTAATTAATGTGTATTAATTTTTGGTCAGACGAACAAAAAAGATGACAATGTCATCAGGAAGAGCATAGTTGGCACATCAATGACATCCGATCGACATTGTGGAACCATGCATGCATGATCGATCGATGCATCCATAGTAAATGCATGAAGAGCTTCACCGTACATGCATCTTCAGACGATATATATATCCCAGTCATATCATATCATATTACTTAAATGGAAGTAATATATATGTTTGATATTTTGATTTTGTTATGAGTGTAAAGATTCAAGACTGCTTCAACTATGATAATATAATTCTTAACTGCAGAATGATCCATGTTAAATTAAAATAGTTTATGTACACAATTTATATATTTTCCCTCTGTCATTTATTATTTGATGTTAGCTGATTAATTTTACTGTTCACGTGAAATATAATTAAGATACTAGGAATCCTAGCTCCAGAAAAAATAAAAAATAAAAAATAATTATCTGGTAATCTGGTCGTACCATTGTTTGTAACTTTGTACCATCTTTTACAAAAAGTATATTTTCCTCCTGTGCAGCGCATGGCTAAAGCACAAATACACTGCTGGCCTAGCAGGCTACAATAATTGACTTCTCAAATAATCAATTAATAACAATGCTTTAGGTGATCTTAACTAATTATATTTTGTGTTTATAAATATTGACAAATTAATAACGATTTATACCGCAAAGCAGGGATGAACATTAATTATTTAATTAATTACCTGCAAATTCTTCACTTATTTAATTTTTTTTCCATAATAATCTATATATGAATAATAATGTTTTTTTTTTCTCTTTCCATGCACCTCCCTGTTACTCAGCATTTGAACAGTAGCAGAGCTACATTGAACCAGTGATATTATTTTTAGATTTTGAAAATTGAGTATAGATCTATATGTATAATCAGATTGTTCCCAACTTTTGGTGAACCTTTTGCTTACTCTGTGAATTGATTAATTCACGACAGTCCACAACCCGCGAGTTGTATCAGTAGAAAAAAAAAAAAAAAAAAAAAAAAATTACCCTGATAAAAATCCTTCCCACGCGGCTACGCCCCTGAATTCTATTGAATAGATTCTTTTTCTCTGGTACATGGCCAGAGATCTAAAGAATATCCAGCTGCATTCGTGGCTTCATGCGTTGCCATTAATTAAATCTCGAAAAGCAAAATATGTGTACCAGAAAAGAATTATTTTTAGGTAAATGAAAGCCTGGAAGTGGTAAAAAGCAAAAGGAAAAGCGGAAAGAAAGAAACCAAAGTGAATTTTCTCTTGGGTTTTCCAGGCAAGTAGAACAAAAAAAGAAGCTAAAGCGGCAAAGCTTCTAAGATACTTTAATTTCCTTTTGTTTAAATCTTAATTTCTTTTTATTCTTTTCCTGTACTTATTTTGAACAAATCGAGGATGAAAGACTAGAAACTAAAGCAGAGAGCCAGAGATGGATCAATGGTGCTCTCCAAAGTAGAAATCTTTCCAAACAAATTAATTAAAGGCCTATCCCGCATGCATCATGCATGCATGCAATTAATCCATGCGGGATCGATGCTGTGTTAATTATACCTTATCATATAATATTGTATTATATTATAAAAGCTAATTAAAGTAGAATGGAGACGGAATGATTCTTCTTTATATCATTTGTCTCAAAATCTTACAGAGTACAATTAAGATGGTCTAGATCTATTTATAGACACTGAACAGAATATGTAATTAAGTCTATTAATTGCTGCTATAACCAACAGCTAGCTGGTATAACTAACTCAGTTGATCTGTTACAATAAGGAATGCTAACTAACTAATTTTTTCTAACTGACTGTTGACTGTCATTAGTGCTAATGACCTTCGCTTGCTGTCCAGTCTCATCTAGAGTGGAGATCTCCAGTTTATTCCTATTATATTAAAATTATTCTCTGGCTAGCTGTTGACATCTTAATTTTCAAGTTATGTATATTTATATGTGTGTGTGTGACATATATATTTATTTCATAAAATTATTAATCTTTATAATAAAGCAACTAATTAAATAATTTCTGAATTATAAATTTAACAATATATGTGCTTTGTTTAGCAAACCCTTCTCCCAACAAAAATTAAGAGCACATAATCACGACTCACGTGTCAGAAGATCTATCTCCCTACAAAGAGCAGCTACGTCACCTAACTTTCCTTGTTGTTAATTTACATTACGATTCGTGCGTTGCCCGCTTTTCTATATATATATATATATATGCAGCGAAATTAAAATTCAGTTCTAATTAGCGATTATACAGCCAATTGTATAGCAGGTGAATGTTGTTAGAACGGTTAAAAAAAATGGTTCGATCGCATTATCCAGCATTAGCGAAGTAATATATAACCGCGGAATCTTTACTTTTTATTTTAGAGGTTATGTTAAACCGGTTCAATCATTTAAAGTTGCTCTGATCCGCACTTGGTAGTTTTTTCAAAATTCACTTGACTAGCTAGATGGTAAAAAATTTGAAAAATTCATACATAGCTAATACGCGAAATTTGTTAAAAATTTAAGTCAATATATTTATATTATATAACGAACTTTGGAACGGATTGAAAGTGAAATGACAGGATAATTAAGATGAGTCTTTCCAGCTGTCAAGTGTGAATGCATCAGGCATCAGCAATTCAGCATATAAATGCATTTATAACTTGGCATTTACATGGCCGTACGTGGCGTGTCAATCTCGCACATGGCGGGGACCCTTCACCCTTCACCCTAGTCCTAGTATCAGCATACTAGCCAGTGGGAAGTCACCACGTATTAATTGTACCAAGGTTAATGCTTCTCTGTAGCTAATGCTTCCTAGCCTTCTCTGTGTTCTCGATCTGCTATTACACGTGTCGGTGTCGGTGTCGTATTTTGGGAATGGGAGTAAATCAAGTAATTTAAATTGATCTCATTTGAATTTTCTCATGTGTTTGTGTTTATTGTGGGAACGACAATCGATACAACAAGTAACTATTTTGATTATATTAATTAAATGGTGAAGATGATCACCGACGTAGCAATACCAAACCCCCTTCTATTTTTTTTCTTTTCTTTTTAAATTTGATTTATCTAGACTTTCAAAGAGGGGAATTTAATAGCTTTATGTGGATAAACCAGTTTAAAATAGGAGATATCAAGTCCTTGGATTAAATATTTGAGAAATTTATGTGGATATCATATGCAGAAGGATCGTTGAAAATTGGTTGGAGGTGTGCCCGATAATTAGCCAATCTTAAAAATAACTTTTCAAAAAAAATATTAACTATAGTAAAAAGATAATCTTAACTTGTCAAAGTAGTTAATAGCGACGTGATATGAAAATGTCATATTTTCTACGTATACTGCAAGAAAAGGATGCCTATAAATATTGACAAAAGAAAAGGATGCGATTCCATCAGACTATACTTTGGTAAAATCACATCACTATATTTTTTGGTGAGGAAAAAACAATGAATTTCTTTTTGGTAGATTTAATTTTTTATTTCTAGAAATAATTATGATCAAATATGTACTGATTCATTCAACATAAATTCAGTGATGGAACCATTAATAGCCGTCTCGTGTCTGGTAAAAATCCAAAAATAATTGAGAACTAGAATATGCTGCTGATGTTTGTGGATGTTAGCCTGTTGTTGCTAGTGTTTTTTTATTTGAGGAGCGTTAATTATGTTGTTTTATTCCATGTCCAGTTACCGTCTGGTTATGACCAGTGTTTTAAAAAACATCCGTTTAGGTCCGATTAATCGTCTAATTAGTCGTTCACAGTGACCAAACAATTATGAATTTTCTCAAATAATCGACTGATTATTTCCGATTATGCATGATTATTCCTAATTATTTCTGAATAATCACTTAATGATACTCATCCGTCCGACAAGCGCATACCGTTATTTACAACACTGGTTTTGACGGTTTTGACTGTAGGTAAAAGAAAACATAGATATTTTATTAGACAGTTGTCAATTTCTTACGTTGAATCTGTCTTTCTAATTATTTAGGATGTCACAATCAGAAGAAGAATAGCATAAAAATACCCCAAGTACAGTTCATTTTATTTAGGCATGTCTTCCATTTTTTCGTTGAATGTGTCTCCATTCCTTTAATTAGCACGGAGTTTTTTTTTTTCCTTTGTAGGATATATAACAATTGTTGAAGGAACTGCTACAGATATGATATTGGAGCAATTTTGAAAGGATCAATTAGCTAGACAGTTAGATGAAGTAAATCTTCATTCTCATTGACTCTTTCCACCTACATAATGGAAATGAATGTACCTAAGAAAGTTAAAGAACATATGAGCTTGGATCAAGTAGACAGTTTTAAAAGGTAGAAAAATTTTGGATGCAGCGAGAATAGCGAGAACAGCGAGAACAGCGCTATTCTCATCCATCCAAACGTACTCAGGAACAGCAAGAATAGCGCTGTTCTCGCTGTTCTCGCTATTCCTACAAAAACATGGAATAGCAAATGAACTCTCTCAAAGCCTCAATCCCTACAGTAGCTATTCTAAATGTTCAATCCAAACAACTTCCGAATAGCTTTGAGTTAGCGCTATTCTTAAATAGTAGCTGTTCTCGCTATTTTTAATTTACTATTCTCAACAGTAGCTATTCTCGCTATTCTCTAGTGCATCCAAACGCACCCCTTGGTGTGTTGGAGTCAATTTACCAGAGTTCCGACTGACATAATTCTCAAATATTTCATAGTCCCTCCAAAGCTGGTCCAGATGTTGCATTGGTTTGAGGATTGCTTTCTGGTACACCTTGCACATAGAAGTCATGCGTTGTGACTCTTCCTAAGGGGATGCGGCCTAAAGAGAAAAAAAGTAATACTAATTACAAAAGAGGCTAAAAGAATTTAAAAAATTCAACAATTTGCAAAAGAGCCCTGCATTTATTGGACAAATTCAAATTTGCATATATTGAGTATTAAATAAATACAGTAACATATATTTTGATAAAGGGCATATTATCTGCATCACTATCTCTCATTAAACACATTGTTATGATGTTTCTTAACTGTACAGACTTATTTTTATTTGTCCAATGATGAATCTTCTATTTTCAGTTTCTGATAAATTTAGGGGATTTTCCAATGTTAAAGAAAAAGAAGGATGAGCAAGGCACCGGCTTAGACTTCAAGAATGTGATGTATTCCATCCAAACAGGACCAGAAGCAATGTCACTACCTGAAGAGTTAATTGAAGAATTAAACAAATAAGATAAAAAAAAATGAATAAAAACACAATATGAACATTATATTACACCATTCAATAAACAGTAAGCAGACAGAACTATCACTTCCTACTTCCTCTCAAGTTGGCATCTGTAGCCTCTTTGCATTTAGCAACCATGACGATCTGTCGAAATAATTTCTCAAGGAGAATATTTGCCAAAGAAGGAAAAACCATATGAGATTGGGAGTGAAGTAATTAGTTAACAAATAGTATCAACAATTGCTAAAAGGAAAAGAAGAACAATGACCTAATTAAAATTGTAAAACCTTTCTCATCTAAATTTTTGTCTCCTTTCACTCTGCAGCTGCCGAAAATTAAGGGCTCTTACTTTCACCTTTTCCTTGTATGCATCATCTTTAGCTGCATACTCATACAAGTATTAAAAGAAAAAAATGAAGGGCTGATTAAAATTGCTAAAAGGAAAAGAAGAACAATGACCTGATTAAAATTGTAAAACCTTTCTCATCTAAATTTCTGTCTCCTTTCACTCTGCAGCTGTCGAAAATGAAGGGCTCTTACTTTCACCTTTTCCTTGTATGCATCATCTTTAGCTGAATACTCATACAAGTATTAAAAGAAAAAACATGTCTGGCATAGTGGATACTTGCTCATTAAGCAGGAAACAAATAGTGTTGCAAGGAGGAATTTGTAATTTTTAATTATCTAAAAAAATATAGCACTAAATAAATGAAGAAACTTCTGCCCACAGGACATGAACTTGTTTCCAGTTAACACATTAGCACACTATCAGTTACTACTTATGAACCTAACCATTACCGGAATTCTGTTACAGAAACAAACTAAAAATGAATTGAATTATGCTCTAATTCAATAAAATGCCATGTTTACAAATAAAAAAAATCAATTGCAAGAACCAAAAACTAACACATTAACACTATCAGTTACGGGACCTAACCATCCTAATCCTATCTGGCTCCCTCTCAATACTATTGTCAAAGAGATTTAAGAAAAAGCTTCTGAAAATATTAACTAATAGCAGCATATTACTATATGAACTTATTTTCAATCCTCACTTACCATTTCCAGACTCACTCATCAACAAATGGAAATATATTTAAAAAAAAAAAACAAATGCAGTTACCAAATACCAATAGTTTCTTACGACTGGTTGCAACTTTGGGCTAATGAACTTTCTTTGCAGTTATTTGACACAGTACAGTTCCTAGCTTCAAACCTCTCATCAATTTTCTGAGCTTTGCATTTAATCGAACTTGAAAATTGAAATATTTGCAAATTGCACAAACTGAAAATTGAAATATTTACCTCAATGAGGCTATGGAAATCCCAAATTTTGATCTCAAGCAGAGATGCATGCAATAAAATCTGGCAATGAGGCTCTGTGGCTACATCGAATCACAGGGCTAGGCACTTCTCCTCACCGATTGTTGATGGATTAGGCTGGACCTCCATTAAAGACGCCTCTTCAGCCCGACATTCATTCTTTTCAACTCACCGCCAATAAATGTTTGGGTTGGAGAAAAAGGTAGGCGCAAGGGACGGGGAATTAGGGTTAGTGTTAAGGGAAGGGAAGGGGATGGAGAGCACTGGATACCGGGGGATAGTGGGGTCCGTCGGCGGTGAGAGGCGATTTGGATTTCAATCAACGGTATCAGCTGCGTCCGCGGCATCGGTGCCTGAAGTGAGGAAGAGAATACGGAAAGGAGAGAAGAGAAGAGACAATAGTAGGATACGGAGAGGAGACCGCTATTGGTGCCATACTAAGAGAAAAATACGTGGCAAGCGCAGAAGGAAGAGGAGATGATACCTGTAAAAGTTTCAGACTAATTCAAAGACGAAGAGGGGTAAATTGGAGTTTGACATCAGCTCTTTTTCCATCGTACGGTAGATATAGGGGGTGACACTGTTCATCGCTGATGTCACAACTCATTGAAAATTAAGGTATTATAATGAGACCGAACCCCACTAGACTAGACGTCTAGAGTCTAGACCCATTCCGAACATCAACAATCCATGTTAGATGTTACAATTATTTGAATTAAATTACTTGTCCATTAATAGTTAGTCAACGAGCCCAATTGAACCGGACACCTCCGTTCTAATCAGGACCGTCCATGACCCTGACAGATCTCCCCGACCCGAGCAATTCTTCCTTGCGACTAATTGCCAATTTGGGGGACTCATTAGTGCGCACCGAGTGTTCGACGAAATGCTCTCTCCTCCTTTTGCTTTCCTTCTCCTTCCGTTCCTCCTTCTCCTTCCCATCGCCACGTCATCCCCTTCGCTTTCCAATGGCACGACCGTATACGATATCCTCACTCAGTACGGCCTCCCTCCAGGTCTTTTACCAGATACTGTCACCTCCTTCTCTTTCTCTGAGGAAGACGGGGATTTTGAAGTGAATCTCTCAGGCCCTTGCTACGTGGAGTTTGATTACCTTGTCTACTACGAACCCAAAATAACTGGCGTTGTTCGGTACGGAAGCGTTAGCCAGCTCAAGGGCATCCAGGTAAGATTTTTTATTTATTTTTTTCTTTTATTCTCTCCGGACAAGCTAAAATTGGTACATTAATTGGGGCTAATTTCTAAGGAGCAATGATTTCCGAGTCCAATCTGTTCCCACTATATGAGAGTAATTAAATAGGGAGCAATGATTTCTAAGAAGCAATAATTTCTAAGGAGCAATGATTTCCGAGTCCAATATGAGCATAGAGCCAATGTTTTGGCTCTATTGTTCGTGTGCTGCATGAGGCAAGAAATGCTCTGTCAATATATTTACCAGTACTGAGGTTTTGTTCGTTTTTTTTTTTTTTTTTTTTTTTTTTGTGGAAGATTGGTATTTCTATTACTGGTACCGTTAACCTGAACCTTCACGTTCATCCAGAGTATTGATCAATAGTGATGTAAAATAACAATTTGTTCATCGTCTGATTAATTGAATAGGTTCGGCGGTTTCTGATATGGTTAGATGTAGATGCAATAAAGGTCGACCTTCCTTCATCACAGTACATCTATTTTGATGTTGGCTGGATCACAAAGAAACTCGATGCTGATCAATTTATGACCGTTCATTCATGCCGGAGCAATGGATTGATCGATGTCATGACCAACACAACCACGAGCACGTTTTCTGTCTAAATTTCACTCGAGTGTACTTTGTTAATCTCCTATTAATTGTATTGGTCCCTGTCATTGTACAAGTATCTTTGTTTTTGGACGTGTTAATTATGACTTGTGATCTTTCAATTCAGGTTTTGGTTGAATAAATCAGGTGCGCATGTTTTCTCAGTTTAACTGCATAGCATCCATACCAGTATACCACCTACTTTGCATCTAGCATTTAAAATTTTGGTTTGCTAATTACCTGTTGAGAAGCGTTTTTATTTTAATTCATTTTTAAGTTTTTGCCTGTTGCACACCTGCCCTTATTGATTACCAAAGGATATTGAATTTGTAATTTAGAACAGCAGGCATTTGATTATTTTAACATAGAATAAAAAGTAAGAAGATTAATATAACAACAGAGCCATCGTGGAACCAGATCAAACCAATAATATATTTGTTAAAGAAAAGGGAGAAAATAATGTACAGAATAATGAATTTTTAATAATCAATGGTCGCTTACAAGATTCAGCATTCCTCTTCCTTCACGCTTCAAAATGATAATAAAACCAAATAAACCAATTAACAAATGTGCTAATTAAATTTCAACCCACAATTAAAATATCCCTCAAATTCCCATAATTAATTACACATGCATGGAAGCACATAAACCCACCATCATCACGGTTCTCGCTCCTTCAAAATAGGTAACCAAAGGCCAATGCCGCAACCGAAGCAGCAGCAGTGTAAACCGGCATGCTGGTCTCTGCACCGGAAGTGGGGGAAGGCGCAGGTGCATCGGTTGCAACGGCTGAGGAGGCCATCATCATAATTGCCGCAACGGCGAAGAGAGTCTTCTTCAACATGGCCTCCATTTCTCAAATATGTGCTTGGAATTTACAAGTATGGGGAATTAATTTGATTGATTGATTGATTGAGTGATTGCTTGAGGGATGACGAATAGATGGAGAGATTGAGGGACTTTTATAGTTAGAGGAAGGAGGTGTTGGGTATGAGAGGTATGAACAAATGAGGCTGGAATTTCTCTTTGTTAGGAGTTGGCAGCATGGCATTTTTGGGTTTGGTCGGCTAGGTTGTTGATTGTTGTTGTTTGATTGGCTTTTCCTTGAGGACGACAACAAAAGTCAGATGGGGATTTTCTGTGGCCATATAAAATTCCCTAATTCATCTGTTCTCTTAGGCATAAATTAGGAACAGACACCTGGTCATGGATAAACCAAGAAAACTTATTTGTGTAACAAAGAATCTGGCAATGTGAAAGACAGGTTGGAATTGGCAATGGTGTCATACAGGCTACAGCTATTGTCTGGATTTCAACCGGTCAATGCAGTTCCAGCCAGGCAGTTAAGCATCCAGCTCCAGCTGCTCCTTAGCGGCAACAATCATTGCCTCATTTTTATTTCATAATATAAGAATCAAATAAAAATCTGAAGACATTGCAGTTAACCACCACATGAAATACATCGTTTATGATACGAGTATAGAAGAATCAAATAAAAATGTGCTCATGGTCGATAACAACCAACTTTTTATATGCTATCCAGCTGCTCCTTTCTGCGATCAGTTTTGTTTTCGTTAATTTTTTTTATTAAAATTAAGAACGAGAATTAAAAAAAAAACAAAAAACAAAAGACAGATTACAAGTTTACGCAATTAAAAATAAATAAATTATTGTACACATTATTTACTAATGAGTTCTCTGCCAATAACAGGGAACTTTATGACTTTGATTATTATTATTTTTCATTTCTACATCTATTTTCTTAACTTTTTCCTTTCACATTACTCCGGAAAAAGGAAAAGGAAAAAAAAAAATGAAGTAAACCAAATTTTTCTCTTGGGCCTTCATACAGGCTTAAAAAAATAAAAAATTACATGCTTTGTATACGGGCCTTATTATTGGGCCTCACATAAGTTCATATTTATATTGTTGTGATTAATTGACATAAATGAGGCCCAAGGACTGTTTTTTCTTTGGATTGCATAATTTGGACTTGTGCTGCTGGCATCATTTTTTTTTTTGGTTAAAGCGCCCGTAGGCATTCATTTTTTTTTCCTTTCGTATTGATTTACCTGATAATAAAATATTTCATATTTTATTGAACGAAGTAATGAAACATTGCTGGAAAGATTATAGAAATAGTGATTAATTTACCACGAAAATCCAATGATAGTATGATTTTATTTGTAAAATTACAATGCTTTCGTTTCTAATTAGAACCAAACTATATAATTACATGAAACTTTACAAAGTGTCGTTCTTTTTCAAAATATAGAACAAAATACCCTCCTTTCAAAATTCTTAACAAAATGTCCTTGTGAACCCCACTTGTTCCCTCTCTTTCCCTCCCTCCCTCTTAATTCTCCCTATTTGCTTTCATATATTTTTTGCTTATGTAAAATATACAATTATGATTTTATTTAAGGTTTAATAATTTTTATTTTTTATGTGTATAAATGATTTAGAATTAAAAAATTAAGTGTGAAATTTTATTTGCTAAAATTAGAAAGTATAATATTAGCTCATAAATAAATATGTAAATTTTTGCATGTAATTAAATCGAAATTTTTTACAAAGTATCCATCTTTTTTTCAAAATATAGAACAAAAAACCTAACATTGATGAGCACACAAAAACAAATTTTTAAAAGGAATAAATCAAGCTATATAGATTCTTGAAAGAGACGAAAGAGAAGGAAAAGAAATGACATAGGTGTTATGATGTATTGCTATGTGCCTATGTATGGAATCCAACTGGCTTACAAGTTGTCTATCTAATCATAGTGCATAATTTTGCCAAATTTGATTCTTCTTTCTGGTATGAACAAGTCTGAAAAGAATATATGCATGAAATATTTTTGAAACACATGCCTATTTGCTTAAAAAAAGTTAGAACAAAGAATTGGAGGCGGTACGACAGATCTTAGATCAAATTCGATGTGATGTTAGATCATAACTATTCGATTAGCATCAAAATTCGCACAGATGGTCTAACTGAATCAGACCAAATTTGATTCGATAAATTTATTATTATGTGACTATTACATAGTACAAAGAATATCCTTCAATTTTGACAATTTTACAGCATCAAATGAATTTAAATTGATGAAAATATTGATAGAGACGCAGAATGATCTGTCAACTAATAAAATGTTTGATTTGAATTGATTTTATATATTTTCCTTTTTTATAACTAAGTCACCAGAGATTTCTCATGATAGAGATAAAAGAAGGACACTTTGTAAAATTTCCCGATCTAATTACATACATAAATTTACATATTTATTTATGGGCTAATATTTTACTTTCTGATTTTAGCAAATAAAATTTCAAACTTAAATTTTTAATTCTAAATCATTTATGCACATAAAAAATAAAAGTTATTCAAACCTTAAATAAAATCACAATGGTATAATTTACATAAGCAAAAAATAGATGAGAGTAATTAAATAGGGAGAATGAAGAGGGAGGGAAAGAGAGGGAACAAGTGGGGTTCACAAGAGCATTTTGTTAAGAATTTTGAAAGGAGGATATTTTGTTCTATGTTTTAAAAGAAAAAGAACACTTTGTAAAATTTCCCATATAATTACGAATGTAATTTTGACTCTAATTTCATACTAAAATTTGCACATCCCTAACTGCTTGTTATCAGAGTATTAATAAAGCATAGCATTTTATATGTATTATATGTTCCAAAAAAACATTGTGGAGCATAGTAACAAGGTACATGTTTTATTTGTGAATAATTTGCGAATAAAATGTTTTATTTTGATATTTCTTAACCAAATACTGAATAAAACGTGATTTTTTTTGTTTGTTTGGGTTTTTATTTTTATTTTTGCTTCCTTGTGGTACCGAATTATCCAGAATTATATTCAAATTATTTCCGAATCACAAACTTTTTCCCTCATCAAACCGAATCAGAATAATTCATTTGTCACTATGTTGTGGAGTAATATATTTCCAGAAACAATTTTACACCATGTTTGGTTGTGGCCTAAAGGGTGGAATAAGGAGTTTAGGCCTCGTTATTCCACCAAACGTGTCTTAATTGAGCCGGACTATGGTGGCATAAGCCAATCTTTAGGCCGGCCTGAATTAAACCACCTCACATGGTGGTTTAATTTTTATTCCACCTCATGTTCTAACTTGAATGATTATAATAATATTTTATTTGTATATAATTAGTATATTATTATTATTAATTATTATTAGTATATAATTATATAATTAATATCTTATATTGTTAATATATTAAATAATTATTATAATAATATTATATAATTAATATCCTTTTATTAATAATTATTATTAATAAATAATTATATAATTATTATGTTATATTGTTAATATATTAAATAATTATTATATAATATTATAATATATTATAGTTATTATTAATATATTAATATTGTGTAATTAGTATCTTATTAACGATATATAAATATATAATTAATATGTTATATTGTTAATATATTAAATTATTATTATAATATTTTATAGTTATTATTAATATATTAATATTATATAATTAGTATCTTATTATTAATAATTATTAATATATAATTATATAATTAATATAGTATATTGTTAATATATTAAATAATTATTATAATAATATTATAATATATTAATATTATATAATTAATATTTTTTATTCATAATTATTATTAATGTAATTATATAATTAATATGTTATATTATTAATATATTAAATAATTATTATAATAATATTACAATGTATTTTAGTTGTTATTAATATATTAAAATTATATAATTAGTATCTTATTATTATTAATTATTATTAATTTATAATTATGTAATTAATAATTAATATTGTTAATATAGTAAATCATTATTATAATAATAATATAATATATTATAGTTGTTATTGATATATTAATATTATATAATTAGTATCTCATTATTAATAATAATTAATATTTTATATTGTTAATATATTAGATAATTATTTTAATAAGATTATATATTTAGTATCTTTTTATTAATAATTATTATTAATTTATAATTAATAATTAATAATTATTATTAATTTATAATTGATAATTTATATTATTAATATATTAAAGAAATTTTATAATAATATATAATATATTACAGTTATTATTAATATATTAATATTATATAATCAGTATCTTATTATAAATAATTAACCAATTTAGGCTTTCAAAACTTTAGTCCTCCGCGAACTCTAACCAAATAAGGAATAGTTTAAGCTATGATTTAACTTTAGGCCTCAACCAAACATAAATAATTTAGACCGGCCTAAGTTGGAATAACCAATTTAGGTCTCCTTGGTTTTAGGCCACAACCAAATATGGAGTTAAAGTTTAACTAATTCTACATCTGCTTATTTCTTTTTGTCCGTTACTGCTAATAAATTTACTATTTAAAACGGGTCATCTACAGAGAGGCTAACACAAAGCACGGCCACAGGGAAAAGTGCTCACCGCTACATTTCAACAACTCTCAATAGACAAACTACCTTACGAAGAGAGAATGCAAAAGAAAAGTGCTCACCACCAAATCCAAAGGAAAAAAAAACATACCATTCCATTTGACATCTTCACACAGTTCATTAATGTTTGCACGCTAATTCTGTCACCACCATCAGAAAGTTAGAATGTCCCTTGTCAGTTTTAAATTCTTACTATTTTAAGAAATGACCATCATTAATTTAATTGTTATGAAGAGAAATGTGAAAATAACAAACAAAACCAGAATAAAAAATGTATGTTAGGTTGAGCTATATATATGATCTAAGTTTGGGTAAACAAATAAATTAATAATATTTTTTTTTTACATTGGGAACAGAAGGTAAGGCTTAATTAGGCAATGCCAAATAAACTTAATCATTTGTGTAAAATTTTTCCCTTGTTTGTTTTTTTATGAAAACGGAAATTGAATTATATTAGGACTTAAAAGAAAGTCTACAGTAGAGGACATTTCACCTAAATCATAAAAAATAAAAAAATCCTTTTCATTTGCCATATTAAATTAATATGAGATATTTGACAAAATGTAGGGAAGAAAAGTAATTTCAAATGCTGACACATCAATCAAACAAACTTTTTTTATTTATATTTTTTTTTCTCTGAAATTTGCCAACAAAGGCCAAGCTACATTACATAGATGCAGCTGAAAATGTACAAAAAATGATCATAGAATAGGGGTCCATTACTGCTACCATTGTGGAATAACAACAGAAGTGAGACAAAAGCTGTCTACTTAATATCAGCCAATTGATTTTATCAAATCTAAATTACTCAATTTAGATCAGACGGCTCTTAACAGTCCATGTGTGACAGTCATTATTGCCACAACAGCAGCAGCAGAGGTAACCTCCATTAAGAGTACAAACCTATTACAAAGTGAAAAAAATGTGAAGGTATACCAATCCTTCAATAGTTAGAATTAAAATGAAAGGAAAATCAAGTAAAAAGAAAAGCACATTTTCAACAAAAATGCCCAAAAAAAAAAGAAGAAAATTTAATTCTGAGAGAAAAGGCATAAAGCCTCTCTAATCCCCATAATTGCAAGAAAAGCATAACATAACGGGGTTAGGAATTTCCAGCATCCCGGACTGGATTCCGCTCTCAGTATCTATTTATTTACAAGAGAACTTAATTAAGGCATCTCTATATTGCTGCCTCATTGCTTCAAGTACAATGCAGATGGATGCGACTCGACAAGGATCGACCATAGAATCTGTACATCCTCACACTGGCACTTCTTCACATCCTCATATAATATGTAAATTCCTCTCTCTA
Organism: Carex rostrata; assembly: GCF_964058835.1. Taxonomy (NCBI): domain Eukaryota; kingdom Viridiplantae; phylum Streptophyta; class Magnoliopsida; order Poales; family Cyperaceae; genus Carex; species Carex rostrata. The sequence goes on along the minus strand of NC_135931.1, from coordinate 705,331 downwards.
AGAAAAATAGGTAATTTAAGTATGATTAGATAGATACTTGTTAGGAGATTTTATTCCATGTGATAAAAAATATTTCAGCAATTGAAGCTGAATATTTCATAAGATGGACAAATTAAGTTGAAATCTAAGTGCCTCATTAGTTAACGCATAATAAATTGATGTTATGACAAATAAAACATAATCAAGTACTTGCATTAAAAATATACCTATGCAAAAATGAAACTGATTGTTGTAATAGTTTTGATTAGAATTTTACATAGAAACATAAAAATGCGAGATTGACAAAGAAACATACTTTTTTTGTTGATAGAATGCACGCGGAACCAGAGCTTCTTCAAAGGGGTAAAGAGAGAATGAAGCCACCCCATGGAAGAAATTACTGGTATGAAGAACTTGCTACTATTTCATTTATAAAGCATCAACTAGTTAAAGAGGAAGAGAGGAAGAGAGAGAGAGAGATATAGACTGAGAAAGTGAGGTGGTAAGTTCTTCTATTGCTTTAGGCTTGGGTGAAGTCTATTTCACTATTGCTCTGCCACATTTCAATTTCCCTTCAAGCTCAATCATGAGTTACACATTTCTTTTCTGGTATCTTGTCACCATCCACCTCTCTCTCTTCTCTCTTCTCTCTCAAGATCTCTCCCCCTCTCTATTTTTTTTCTTTTTCTGACCTTTCCTATTAAGCCTGTGTGACATGTCAATAAAACTAATAAAAAAAAAATATAGAAAAGATACATACCTAGCAAGTATTTAATATTGTAACTTGCTTTGCATGTAATCATATATATACAGGAAATCATATAATTTAGTGAGAATGATGATGTAGAATCTTTTTTAATTTACATGTATTAGGTTGGGACAATAAGGTCTACATCTTGTGCTAGGCATGAATTGATCCATGTGTCGCCAAAAGTTAGCGAAAATTCAATTGAAATTTTACGTGTCGTAAAACCGGTCTTCAATCGTTGAAGCAGTTGATAAAAAACAAATAGTTAATATCATGAAAACAGTGAGAAAGTAACATCATACCATCTCTATAGCATAATTATTTGATCATATATATTTCTTACCTGAGTATTAAAAACCAAAATAAAGTTTTCTAGATACAAATCTGTCGCCTTCTTTCTCATTCTTGATTCTTCATCATATCTACCTGGGACCACATTTTCAAAATCTTTAAACATGGACCCTTCATGTTGGTAATGTTTAACTTGTGCGGTTTTGGAAATTTCTTATATAAATAAAAACCTTATTTCTATAATTATTTCTCCATTTTCCATGAATGAAGGAAACAGAGGAATGAAAAATTCAATCCCATGATATATTTAAATAGTCTACTTTCAGAAACTTAAATACATTTGTAAGTGATCACGATCTGACGGTAACATAGGAGAAGATATAGAAATAAAGGAATTAATAATTCATAGTTTGCCTTCTAACAAATATAAATATGTTTCTAGTCTAAGCCCAAGGTTTTCTCAAATTGGCCCGGTATAGGGAGGCCCAGGCCCATTAAAATAAAAGGCACGTGGCATAATTATGGCAGGGACCGACCAAATTGACAATTTTCTTCTCTCGTGCACGAAATAGATGCTCGCAAATCCAAAGCGGCCAACCAACAAAGATTTCCCCACTGTTATTATCTTGTACAAAAAACAGAGAGAGTATAATAATTTACTTCTAGGAGAGAAATAGACAACGAATTTGTATCCTCTGAGATATCTCAAACTTTGCGTGATTTTGTGGAAAATCCCAACCGTTTAAATACGTTCTGCACGAATCTCAAAGCACACATAATACTGACCCCTACATCACCCCCGAATAGGCACCGGACACGTCGGTCACGCAAAAGTTGAGATATCTCAGAGGATATGCATTCAGTAGACAACCGGGTTAGCGGAAAAGGACTAAAGGAGATCAGAGGAATTTTGCTTTTGTCTGTATTTGTTATTGGGTTCCCTGTAACGCTGTTTACCTAGTCTGTACGTATTACTGGTAATTAGCAAGATTCTCAATTAGTAGTTTTAGTTTAGTACTCATACTATATCTATATCTATATTGTTATTTATTAGCATTTTCTCAAATCATACAACATTATATACCCGATGTTACTGATGAGATTTACGAAAGTTATTTTTTATTTTACGAATATGTTAATATATTATTTATAGAGAAGTTATAATTGCATCATAAAATATACTGGTTTAAGGTTCATGTGTAGAAAGCATAAATTGTGTGAATAATCCAACGTACGATGGCAACCAGTTCGCGCACAATCAACAGATAAAAATAACTATAATAACTATTGAAAGTATATAATACTAACATATTAAGCGCTTATAACATACATAGAGTATTTTAAAAACTTATTTCCAATATTGTTGATGACCCACTCTATATCTAACAACAGCCTGTCGTATATTTATAATTGTATTCTATTCCATATTTCATATTTGCATTTAGATAGACTCTGCATAAACAAAATCATGCAAACGCCTTGCACATGTTTTGAACGAAATATTTATATCAAATAATTATAATGTTGATATGTTTATCTAAACTACAACCATCTACAAAATACTAATAAAATTCATACACACTTTTTTTTTTAAGAATGGCTACCAGTGATGTTTTCTAAGAATTATTTTTTTAGAAAATATTTATATCAAGCACAAATATTTTTTGCATGCTTATGAAATGTGATTTAAACAAATCTTAAAGGTAGAGGTGAATCATGAAAGAGAGAGAAAGGAGGTTAGAGAAACAAGCGTAAATAAAGAAACAATGCAAGAATTGAGACCATGCAATGTGGGAACGAGTGTTTCGTTGCCGATGTACATTTATCGAAACGAACGAGAATGTAACTGTTATGGACAACGTTTTGCTACAAAAAAGATGAAGAAAAATCGATGTTGATGGAGAAATGATGAGTTTGAAATCAAAAAATATATATTATTGAAAAAAAAAACTGAAAGAGAAAAAAGATGCAAATTTTAGAACGCAGATAAAAATTATGTATAACAAGGTGCATAAATAAGTTTTTATATCTAAAATATAAATTAATTTCGAATCATAAACTTATAAAGCCTAAATGCAGAAGTGCAGAACCCCTTCTATAATTAACAGGGAGTAATTACTAATTACATTAATGAACACACTATAAGGCCACAGAAATACAACCGAAAAAAAGGGAAAGAAATCCAAGCGTTTTCGAATTCGTATCCTCTGAGATATCTCAAACTTTGCGTGACTTTATGTAAAATCCCAACCGTTTAAATAAGCTATGCACGAATCTCAAAGCACAAATAATACTGACCCCCTACATCACCCCCCGAATAGGCACCGGACACGTCGGTCACGCAAAAGTTGAGATATCTCAGAGGATACGCACTCAGCGTTTTCGGCGTGTTGCTACCTCCAACTGGTTTATTCCCTCATGTACCGTACTTGCTAGAATGATCTCCCAACCGAGCAATTGAAATTCGAGCCTATTTCGTTATTGAGGTTCCATTTAAGATTCGTGCAAGACTAAAACTGACGACTCAGATCTTATTCTATCCGGTCAGGTAATGCACTAGATCTGAATTCCTCCAACTGAAGCAAATCGCAAATCGCTTGCTTCAGCTAGGAGCCTAGGAGCTCAAACCGTCTCTCTCTCTCTCTCTACCCCTCTGTCATCTTTTAGGAAAAGGGTTTCAAATTTGTAATCAATGGAAACTTGATAACAAAGCGTTCTTTTGTTTATCGCGTTTGCCAAATCTGTGGATTCCATTTTTACAATCGCGAGGTGGATTCTAGGGTTATGATGGAGCGTCCGACAGAGGTGGCCAATGATTCAGCTTCTTCTTCGCACGAGGTTCTATCAATTTCTGGTAATTGTCAGATTCCTTGGGTTGCTTGGTTTGGTTTGATGAAACTTTCTGTTTCTATACGCCAATACTTTTAATTTGATTCTTTTTAGTCATCAAATCTGAAAATGAAAACCCAATGTATAGGAGGATACCAGGAACTTAACATGAAAGGATGCCAGTAAAAGTATACGTACATGTTGCAACTACCCTTCCTAAAAAAATTATATGATCAAAGTATTTCAATGGCATTTCATTGGTAACACAGAAATATTTAAGTCTGTTTCTTTGATGCACAGAGCTCCGTGAAAAGCACAGAAGAGAAAGAGAGAACTTGACCCTTCTGAAACAACCAATCAAGACAATTCAATTCTTCTCACTAGCCACAGTAGCCTATTTGAAGAGATTAATTTCATATATCTTGAAGAATGGCGGTTGGATTACATTGTCATTTATCTTGATAGTAGTCATATGCATTTTGCTGATTATTGTTGATGGTCCCCATGAAAAGGTTATCTTATCTTAAAATTAAAAATGCCTTAAAAAAATTTCATTTTTGTTAATATTTCCCCGTGTTGACTTCTGTATATTGCTATGGCAAATAGCATGTAGATGAGGCTCTCGACTACGTGAGATTTGGACTTTGGTGGGTGGGACTTGGCGTGGCATCATCTATTGGATTAGGTCTGTCATATCGGATTAATTTATCAAGTTCATGTTAAAATGTACTGGATGGTTAAATGTAATACCAGACTTCTATTGGTTAAATGCCTGCTTTGAAATCAGTTTTGGACTTGTTTTGGTCATTTTGGTTTTTCTTTTGCTTTGTTGTGTTAATTAAGTTTTACTGAAATTAACTCTCACTCGAGACTCCTATATATTAATCTGGCAAAAGAATTATTAGAAGGATGTTACTACTCATACATTACAATATAGTGAGATCGACCACTTGAGCATGCCAAAGTTATACATGTCTAAGTTGTATAATTTCAATCACAACTAAAAATGAAATTAGCATGTGGAGATTTTGTATGACTCGCATTTATTAGTTGACTTCTTCAAAGTATAGGCCTACTTTTTAAATATTTACAAGTTCAGCTAGTTTTAGAGGGGAAATCTAATGGATAATAATTATATTCGATTATTTTTTTAGGCTCTGGTTTGCACACCTTTGTACTATACTTGGGACCCCACATAGCTCTTTTTACCATCAAGGCTGTACAATGCGGCCGAGTTGATCTGAAAGCTGCACCATATGATACCATACAGCTTAAGCGGTCCCCTTCATGGCTTCACAAAGATTGCTCTGAATTTGGGCCACCTCTGTTTCTACCTACAACAGCTTCTCTGGTTAGGGTTCCATTGAGCAAGTTGCTACCTCAAGTCCAGTTGGAGGCTATTCTTTGGGGATTTGGAACAGCTCTAGGGGAGCTCCCTCCTTATTTTATTTCCAGAGCGGGTAAAGATCTTTTCTTTGGTAGTTATGCTTTATACATTAGAATTTCATATATGGTGATAGGGGTGAAAACGGTGTGGATAAATCCAATCCGTATTCAAAAAATTAGATGTGGATATCTGATATCCGAATATCCGTGCGGATATGGTTTCACATTTCAATTATCCGTATCCGAATAGTAGATATATTATGACTATAGAATGTTGCAAGTGGATCCCTCATATACCATATTGTTTAATATATATTATGAAAAAAATATTTTATTCACCATTATAATTAGATAAATATTATGAACTTTAGTATTTTTAATAATATTTTTATATTTTTTTAATAAATTTCCGATCCGTTCCATATCCATATCCATATACATATACATATACGTATACGTCTAATATCCGATCCGTATCTGTATCCGAAAAATTAAAAAGGGATATGGATATGGTTTTACCACTGTCCACTCCGTATCTGCTCTGTTTTCACCCCTACAGGTGAGTTTATTCTTTTAACTGTCTTACTGTAGCTAGTTCGGTTAATATCTGCCTAAGCAAGTAAAAGTAATTTCAATTTTATTTGGTAAATTCTTTACAATATCAGATCTGTTGATATTGGTATCAAAATATGCCGAAATTTTTAAATACACCCTTGCCAAAAAAAAGATAAACCAAAAAACCACCGAAACCTAAGAATTCCAAATTTAGCACGTCCACAATGTGAAATTGTGGAAAACTGGGTGTCCGCAACTTCACGTTGCGGACAGCCAAAAATCTCAAAGAAAGCAGCAAATAACTTGGACTATGCGCTGGAATTAAAAAGTGTGGGCCCCACAATTTTTTTGTCCAATCAGGAACCATTGAAAACCCAAATTTGGGCAAAAGGCTGAAAAAAAAAAGTATTGGTCCGCAACGTGAAGTTGCGGACACCCAGCTTCTGTCCGCAATTTCATGTTGCAGACGTGCTAAATATGGAATTTCTCAGATTTCGTGGTTTTTTGGTCTATCATTTTTTAGGCAGGGGTATATTTAAAAATTTTGGCAAAATATGAAAATAACTGCCAATTCAGGTTAGACTCAATGAATACTGTCTTTGCTTCAACTATCATTCCGTGGAAGTTGGAACATATTTTAGTTTCAATCTACATCAATTGTACATTTAAACAGCAAATATCTTAAGAAAAAGAAATTAGAGAGGCTAACTGATAATAGCCTATTTTTACTGGTAAAATTATATTAGGGCATGATACTGATGCTCATGAAGTCAATTTTTCATAATTTGTTGTGCTGAGACTAATATGTACGAGTACTAGCCAGCATGCTATAATACTTTCCTTTTAGAAAGAGAAAAAAATTACCCAGATTATTTTTTTTTTAGAAGAATTACCCAGATTATTGCACACGTTATTTTTACTTCATGTTGATTTGTGTTAGTCTTATTTTTATCATGACAATTTTTACATATACTACAGCACGTCTTTCGGGCACCAGGTTTGAGTCTATTGAAGAATTGGACGGAGAAAGCTCTAATGAAGATGGTCTATTTTCTTCATTTTTTAAGAGGATGAAACATTGGCTTCTCTCCCAATCCCAGCATCTAAATTTCTTCACTATACTCTTATTGGCATCGGTTAGTATTAATGTTCATTTCTTATTTACCTTTGTTTTAGTTATTTCAATATGGTTTACTTATTCTTTTTATCTAATGTTTTTATGTAAAAAGGTGCCAAACCCACTTTTTGATCTGGCCGGCATCATGTGTGGACAATTTGGAGTACCCTTTTGGAAGTTCTTCATTGCAATTTTGACCGGAAAAGCACTCATAAAAGCTCACATCCAGGTTTATATAACTGTTATAGTTCTTTCCTTTGATCTATAACTAAGTGGCAGCATTTGATCATCTATGCATCCTGTAGGTAGGATGATATTACTTAATTTGTTAATTGGAAAGTCTTATTTGTTGTTAATTGGAAAGTCATGTTGTTTTGTAACAAAACCACTAGATAGATAAAGAATGCATGTGAAGTTTTACCGGACAGGTTTATTTCGTATTTGGGGAAATTAATCAGCAGGACCACTTTACGCATTCAGTCATTAGCTTGTACTGCAACCACAACCAGGGGCGGAAAAGGTGGCTAAGCCACCCCTGTAATTTTTAAATTTTAATTATACGTATAGGAATTTAATTGAATTTTTTTTTTTTTAAACTCTTCATATAGTCCACCCATCCTCAGTGAATGACAAATGTTTAGTTGTAGCGTAGTGGTTAAAGCTCTATTTTGTGATTGAGAAGTCTTGAATACAAATCCCACTCACTACAATTGTACATTTAATTTTCAGTCACCTCTATTAAAATTTTCTAGTTCTGCCCCCGACCACAAGGTGACCAATTTAACTAGCCCATTGATTATCTGCTTATTGTATCATATATGCTGTCTCTGAGACTGCCGTTGTTTTAATGGGATATTGATTATTTGAATATCAACTATGCCATACTTGAGCACAAGAAACATTTATAATTCTGTAATATCCAAAATATATGAAACACATTGAGATTTGACAAGTGCCTAGTAATTCAATTTTTCTTTATCATATATATATTTTTATTTCTGTTAACATATTTTATTTCTTAAACTGCTTTTGCAGACAATTATTGTTATCACCTTGTGCAACAATTCTCTCCTAGAATTTATTGAGACAAGAGTGATTTGGCTACTTGGCCACATCCCTGGGTTTTCGAATGCTTTACCATCCATCATTGCAAAACTTCACTCCACAAAGCAGAAATTATTATCTTCTTCGCTGACTTCTTCAGCCACTTCACAAGTTAAGGTTAGATGTCTTACACCTGTTTATTGTATTTTTTTCTGTGAATTTTTTACCTCACGTGACAGATATCTTTCTTATGAGGTTATGCATAAAAAAAATAAAAGAATTGAATAATGGTGGAGATCCCTATACATGACAATGGTTGTTATTGCAAATAGGGCTATTGCAATATTATTTAACTGTAGGGTTTTAGGAAAAAAAAAAAAGAATTTGATACAAGAAAATTTACTGTTTGACATGAAAAAATTAAGCAGCACCACTAAAGCTGACGCGGTCCTTTACTTGAATGGATGAGCTTTTTGGGAGGAGTCAACTTGCTTTGCATGACTAGTGCTAATTAGTAAACTGCCCATGGCCTTTATTGTAATTCTCAAACTAATATTTTTATTGTGTTCCTGTTATTAGGGGAAAAACTGGAACCTCTCATTCACCCTAGTATGGAATACTGTTATATGGCTAATGGTTGGGCATTTTTTTGCCACAATCGTGACATCAACTGCACAAACATATCTTAAGAAGCAACAAGACCTAGAAATGTCAGCCATGAATCATGCATCTACTGCTGACATAAATGGTGCACCTGACAGTTCGTAATTTGCATCCGCTATTTGTTCCCTAATTTATCAGTACGTAATGGTGACAAGTATGATGTACAAATGTAAATATTTCAGATTCCTTGATTTAGAAAGAAGTTCATTCATGCCCTTCAAAAAACAGAACGTTCTGTTGGTTATTTCGGCCCCACATCTCCATCTAATGAATGCATCTCTCACGTCACTAACCTTACTACGTTGTAAATATACGTGCTAGAAAGCATAATCTCAATGTGTGGATAGAAAATGTGTCGCAGTTCATGATATTTAAGTGTGAAATTACTAGTGTTCTAAATAGTATGCTACATTGTTTTCGGATCTTGAACGTTAAATTATAGGATAAAAGTTTGCTATTTTAATTATGACCCGCTATAGCGGTAATAGTGATCCGTTATTTGCGTTGCAAGCTATGTTATATATAGATTTTTATTTAGATACCAAATTGAAAATATATTTTAAGGATCATTTTTTTGAGTTCTAGATTATTTTTTTTTAAATAAAAAAAGACAGTTTGTTTTATAATGTTTAGATTTTTTTTCTAATAGAAAAAGTTTATAGTTTATGTCATTATGTTTAGATTATTTTGAATGAAAAGAGAGAGTTTATGAAATTATTAGAAATATTTTGAATAACAATTTAAACTTTGTACTGATTCAATATAAATGTTATGATTTCTTAATTAATTTTGTGTTACTTATTATTTTATGAAACTCTAAATAATATTTATAATTAATAAAAATAAAAAAATATAACTTTTTAAATAAAAAATACTATATAGGATAGCTTTTGCGATATTTTTTTTTTTGTCATTCAAGGCCCGTAGGCAGTATTACAGAGATAAATCATCATACAAAGTCAGCATTGCACAGTGCCATTTAAAATAGAAACCTTCAGCATGATTAAGGAAAACAAGGTAACATATGGTCGCTATGATGCAAAGATAGGTTTTTTTTTTAGCCTTTTCACTGTGATGCAATAATCGCTATTTAGAACTTTGGAAATTACTAGATCTTAGTATCAAACAAAATATTTACATGTGCATTTCTCTGTTCACTTCAGCCCGAAAAAAAAAAAAAATCTGCAATGAACGCCCGGTTACCCTTTCAATTGCCAAATTCGGACTATATGGTTCTGGCAAACAAGTGCATTACTGTCAAAGTATAACAACTCTAGCTTTGAAACAAAGTGTAGATACACGTACAAATGTATTCCAATAAATATATAAAAAAATATCACCCAGTACAAGCGTCACAATATACCTAGATAACTTGTGAAAATAAACCATATGAATTCAGCATAAACCTACAAACTAAATGTTGGAGATGGACAAAATTTCTCACTGCTCTGAATAGTGCTCCCTTGTACAATGCGGGGCCCACACCCTTCAGAGAGAGGCAAAACATACCAAAAGCAAAACCTTTCAACAACAAAAGGATTACCTCATATGGAAAATACCTGTACAAATGATCCCCACAGTTTCCTTGCTTCTCACCTACTTTTTGAGCTAGTTTTGTGTTTTTTCTTCCCAAGTTTCACTTTCTTGACAGAAAGGGCACTAGAAGCACTCTTCCCTTCAAACCTCTTTGTCATCTTTTTCATGACACTTGCCATACCCTTTCTAGCAGAAGCTTTTCTCTCAGCCCTCCTATTGAGCAACTTTCTGTCAAGCGGCCAATAAGCATATGGATCCAACTTATCGCTCTTGTGAAAATCACCCCCAGCCTTTTTACTAGTATACTCCTTTCCTGTATAAGCCCAGCCAGATTCAGACCCTTTCCTCCTTTTGTTGGCCTTTGAGGAAGCTGACGTAACATGGCTTTTCTTAGAGGCAACACTCTTTGAATCGAAGTCAGCGTTGTCAGAAGAGCGCTCACTTTGCTTCTCCTTTTTGGGTCTTTTGCCCTCTATGCGCACTACAAGGCGTCCTTCTGAGTCTATCTCTGGTTCGTCATCGAAAGATGGCTCTTTCTTCCTCTTGGAACCGGATGAGGTTTGAAGGGCCAATCTGGTTGTTTGGCCGTCCAGTAGATCGAGTGGGTCACCATCTTCTTCATCAGCCATGTCTTCTGACAAGGTTTTGGTTGTCTGCCGCCTTCGAGTTGATCTAAAGATGCAACATTTAGTTACCCAATACAATGCTTTAGTTTCTCATAATAGTATCTAGAGAGCCTACAAAACTTTCTTCTTTAGAAGTTTTAGGAGAAAATGCTTGAAATCACCAAGTACTTTCTCATATTCCTTTTCCAAAATAACAAGTTATACTAAACAGTACTTACACATATTACCCAACTTTTCCAGTACTAGCAATCTTTTTTAAACTTTGCACATCTCTGTGGTACATGCTAACAATTATGTCCACTCTACTGAGCTATGACATGTCTTTAATTAAAATTAAAATTGTCAAGAATACTTGTATGTTCTTGAATCATTTGCTTTGATTAATGTAGCAATACTTCTAACTCTGTCATTTTTACTTTAACTTGATTTTCTAACACTTCGAAGTTGTTGGGAACATACCCAAAAGTTTAAAAGGCTAAATTGCATATATAAGAAATATAGGATACCATAGAATCATTCAGTTGAGTTTTCAATATAACCCTGGCAAAAATTGTAGTAAATTTAACATGAGCGTAATAAAGCTTTCAAGCCATTCCAGGAAATTGATGTACCTCAGAGAAGCAGCTCTTGATCCATAACGAGAAGAAGAATTGACTCCGGATCTGCCAAACTCCTCATTATCATTTTCTTCATCATCATCTCCAAAGTCAGAAAATATTCGTGTGTGGTTCCATCTGCTGTTCCTGCTCAACAGAAGTATCAAAATAGTAGCAGCTTTTTGTGGACTATGCCCACTGTTATCCAAAACTCGCCACAAGTGCAACTAATGCAAGAACACAACTTAGATTTCTCTAGATGGTAACCAATCTAAACTAAGCGTCTAAAACTTCAAGAATAGGGAAGTTGGCCAATCCAATTCAAACGAACTTGCTCCCAGCAACAATTATGCATTTTTCTTTATAATGATGATTAAAAATTAAAGAAGCTACCTTGAGGCACTTGTCTTCAAGGTGAGTGATTCAGAACCATTCAATGACTTCGCCTTCCGTTCCTTTCGCTCTTTAATCTATATTTCATTTGTTCAAAAGCAAAAATAAACAAAACATAACTATTAAATACAATAAACAAAGTGGAATGTTATTCATAGTAAGAGAGGGTATTTACCTTTCTTATGTTAGTTAACAATTTCATGTGTTCTTCAGGCATCACCTTCTTTACAGCCTCTAAGCCACATTTTCTTACAAGCATCTCTATAAGTAGCTTCACCTGGAAAACAAAAATAAACGAAAAAGAAAATAAGGTTCTCTTCTTCATCTTAAAATTACTGGGTACAACTAAAATTTGAAAGAATGAACTTGATAAAAGAGAGGACAAGAAAATAGAAAGAAAAAATACCTTGGATTTAAAATGATTTTTTTCATCTTGCCACTTCAATAACCCCTCGACCAACCCACTCAGGCGTTCATTCAGTCCATTTACATTGGATTTAGCTACCAAAACCTTTATAAATCCTAAAATTGCCTAGATAAAGCGGAACAAATTAAGCAAATTAAGCATAACTCAAGGGCTAAAGATGGATCTTAGAAGCTCAAGTAAAGAGTATATACCTTGATAATTTCTCGGTTTTTCCTATTTAGTAGTAAAAATGATGACGGGAGCAAGTTGTAGGCCACATCAATCAGGTCAGAGAACTCGTAAGTCAATCGAGCCAGACCTCTAATAGCAGCACTTGTCATATGTGGTGTTTCACTAGTCACACCACTGGCAACCTGGGAAAAAATTTGATATAAGAAACAATTTTCTTACAATTAATACAAGGCACAGCAATATATACATGTTTTGCAACTAGGCACAAATAAGAAAAGCAGTAATATTAAGGGAATCATATCTGAATACAGAACTCCAAAGAGCATGAACCAAACATAACAGTATCAAATACTCTGTGTGCATCTGATCTAGCAAGCAGTAATAGTGCACTTCAACTTGTGCCCAAACTAGAAAAAACTAGAATTTAGAAAGATAATAAAATTGGAGCAAAAAAAAATACCATATTGAAAAGGAAAGAGAAATTTGCTTTCCTGACACCATCGTTGGCATCCTCACATGCATGGCCAATTTCTACTAACAAGTCGTATGCCCTATCTCTGGTTTTGCTGTTAGCCTGTACGTAATGATACGGAAATAAAAACTGTCCTATAAGAAACAAACCAGAATATCATGAACTGAATCAGTAGCAAGCATACAAACTTAACAATTGCTTTACCTCCTTCAAAGCAAGCAGGATTTCAGTCAAAAAGGAGCTAATCGCCTCCACCTTTTTTTTCTCAGACGAGTCCTATAATCACAGAAAATATCACGTGGAAAAAGTATTACCACCACCACCTAGAAAGTTTAAACTACTAGGTCGTTTGATTTTAATCATATTTAACTGACCTTTAAAATGTGCACTACAAGGTAATACAGGCACTCAAGCCGAAAACGCTTTGACTGGAAATGGCATGGCAAAGAAGCAATCAATAATTCCAACAGTATGTCCAGGTTCTTTTTGAGAAAATCATCAGAATCCTGCCATTAGTCCGCACAAACAGATTACTATTTGCCTCTACAATAACCACATTTTATAAAAACTAAGTCAAATATGCACATACCTTGAGGATAACTGAAAGAATTTTATATGCTTTCTTTTGAATTTTGCCATCTGAATCCTGGACCACATGAAGCTTGTCAGACCATATAGTCAAATCGAATGCAAGTTGTATGATTGCTCTAAACTGAAATAAACTTACTAATGTTGTCCTACGAGAAATACTACATACCTGCATTATCGGCTTAACAGAACTAAACAACAAAGTAATCAATTTCTCATCCAAACCAGGAATTAGTGCAGCAGCAAAGTCCAATAGCAAAGCCCTGCAAAGATCCATTCAGAAATGAGCAACTGCAGTAAAGAAGCGTTTAAAGTACAATTAACAAGAATTATATATTCGACCTCCTTAAATTTATTGAATGGGTCTGGTCGTCAATCTGCATCGAGTCGGAATCATGTTGCTTTGCATTAACCACCTCTTTTGTCAAGCTGAGTAGCTCATTCATGCTATCGATAAATACTTTCCTGACCACCTTTTTATCAGATATACAAGCAAGGTCGCGCATTACAGGCTGAAATAAAGAGAAGAAACTTGTTAATTGTGAGAATTGCTAATTAAGTATAAATGGGATAAAACTTAGTAGATGGTATCATTGCAAAAACTAAAGTTACAAGAATGACTATATTAAGCTTTTAAGGGAAATAATACTGTGTAAAAACAATTGTTTATTCTGTGCCCCTCATTACCGAGTCAGGTAAACCATGTGGATGAGAACCAGCTTTTATGTTAATAAAGCATGGTCACAGGCTGTCAGGTACACCATGTGCAAATCAGGAAAAGGAAAATTTGAACTACAAAACCTAAAAAGATTCAAACAATAGAGACCCAAAAAAAAAAATACTTGACCTTCGCCAACTTTAGTACATAGCAATAGTGGACTTCTAAAGCCTACAAAGCCTATCAACTATAAATACCTGCAAGCACCCATTGCCTTCACTAGAAGATTCTAGGAACAAAGTATGAAAGACTTTGAAGAACTTAGATGAATATGCTTTAATAGCTTTCAAATTCTCTTCTGCCACTTCCTTTGAATATAGTTGCCTGGCTCTTCTTTCAGATCTGCTTGTGTGTTCATCCTCACTCTCCATAACATCATCATTTTGCTTAGATTCAGAGGTGATCCTCTTGTTTTGTTGAATAAGAGTCTAGCCAAGGAAAAACAAGAGATAACTTTACACTCACGAAAATCAAGTTATAACATGCCAAGGAAAAACAAGAGATAACTTTAATATGCAAATACTATGGGTCACAATGATGTTATAACATGCCAGGTCAAGTTAGATCCGGTTCAGCTAATTATGACCCACCTGCCTCTTAGTAGTTTTTTTTTTCATTCCAATTTAGATAAATACTAACAGGTTCAGGATCTCAAAAGGCTCGTTTTGTTCACTCCATAATTAAATTTTTTTTTTTTAAAAAAAGCCCAGAGGTTGCTAACATCAAAAGTCCAGACCATACTTCAAAAGAGAATTCTTGTGTTTGTTCAGAGTAGGATTTCTTAGGCATCATGTGCTAAGCCGGGTCTAACCTGACTTTATCCATAATAAAGTTCCACTGAACATAAGCAACCAACCCTACTACTGCAAGGTACAAGAACAGACTATAAATAAATATGCCAACCTGTAGGCTTGCACAAATAATGCCGCGTAAGTTGGGCTCGTTACATAATTTATCACAAAGTACATTCTGAAGTTCCATAAAGGAACTCGCCATGTCGCGCGGATAGTTGCAACAAGATGGCAACAGGGACCAAAGTGAATAAACGTAACCTTCAGCCCTCTTAGCAGAAAAAAGCTTGTCTTCATTAACTAGCTGTTAATTAGCATATCAAGACCATTAGCTATTCAAACTTCCATTATACATAAATCAAGTAACATCTACATCTCAATTCAAACATTAATAATGAAACATTACCCACATAGAGAAGGCTGATGCGTACATTAATTAATATTTAAATATTTAGATGGTACCTTGGAGATCGCTGCTTGTATCTTGTTAATCATATCAAGTACATCTCTCCTGAAGAAATTTAAGCTTGCACCAACTATATGTTGCTTCAGTACAGGAAGGAGCCAGGCATTGTCATCATTGATATCTTTGATTTGCAAAAGGTTGAGGAATTCTTTGGGACCCACAGCAGCTACAGCCGACCCAATAGATTCATGTAGCTACAAAAACAAAAGTAAGATCAACTGAGGCCAACAAAAAAAGAAATGGCTTTAGAAGGTTCCTACTCCGTAAGTAGAATACTGAACAGCAAGGATTAACAAACTGGCAATTTGTACCAGCACGAGGTTGCTGACAGCAGTACAGTGCTCTAACAGAAAAATGGCCTCATGTGGAAAGAACAAAAAAAATAAGAACAGCACATATAAACAAACCCAACCAGAAAAGCTCGAATAGAGAGGAAAAAAGACAAGACAAAAATAATATGAGAATAAATTGGTTACTTTTGTGGGTAACCAGTACAGGAAGGCTCAGATATCGCTTAAATTAAGATGCCTTATGGTATCAGATTCAAGGAAATTTAGGTCATCTACGTTAAAGAGAGTACCTGCTTTCGGAAAGCAAAATCTTCATCAGGAAGAGTTTGCATCTCCACAAAGGTTCTAACCACTTCAGCCATCAGATAACATGAAGACTCGCCTGAAGTTTTTCCAATTACATAATTAATCTTAGTGAAACATTCTTGTAGCTAATAAGACAGTTAAAGAGTACAATATATACTTGGTCAAATGACCACCAAAAAAGGACAACATAAAGAATCCATCACCCTGCAGCAAGATCATTAAAGCAATTGAATGGGAAAATATGAAGATCAGTAATGTGGTACCTATAGTATCAAAAGCCACTGAGAGGATTTGAAATGATAAATCCCAGACAGCACTGTACTGAATGCCTAGAAGACCTTCAAAGGTAGAGCAAATCTTCTCGATGGCAGTTGGGCCAGACTTGACCCCCTGTTTTCTTAATTTAATCTGTGCAACTCCTTGATTAATCAAGTTATCATCAATGCAAGATTCTATTAGTGTTGTTAAAGCTTCCACAGCAGCATGTATTGCCTCCTCGTGCTCACTTGCTAAAATATCTACAAAAATAAAAAGATGCATGTTAAAACTGGCAAGGACAGATAGAAATTTAAACACTTCCATTATTTATAGTTCACAAAATCTTTTGCTCGGTTCTTGTTTTGAATATGCAATTCACAGTTATAGTTTCTAACAAACTGCCTTTGTTATAGAAACTATTACTTTATTATACCACTGCATTCAAAAGATAACAAGTATAACAACAAAATCCAACTCTTAAAAGCATATTTCATAACTCTAGCAATATCACAGACACACCCATTGAAAAACAATAATTGCTAAAGTTCCATTAAACAAGGACAGAGAGTAATTTATGTACAATGCAGGGTATTTTCTTTTTTATCACAGTTTGAAAACCAAGCAGAAAATAATCTAATTTGTGCTTACCTCTGAGCGAATTAAAAACAAGAGGCAGCTTCATGACTGCCATTTCTTTATTCAAATTATAAACTTTCTTCGTGCCAAGACACAGCAACCGTGCAACAGCCGCCAGCTCATCACCTGATTTCTCTTCAACTGGCACTGACAACCCAATAGAACACAAGAGATCCAACAACACCACAGGATCAATTCCATTGGTCTCTCTTACACAAATAGCCTGTAAAATCTCCAAAACTCCCCTTGTGACCACTGGCTGGTGCAGACCCAACAGTGTTTTACAGTACTTCAGAATAATGTTTGTCGATTTTGGTGCCATTAGAGGGAGACATTCTTTAAGTGCACCTAGCATGTACAAGACCTCCATGGCTCCTTTCGATCTTTCTCCTTCAGTTTGATCTTGGGAATTTGAGCCACCAGCCAGTAGGAGAAACCGCTCAAAAGTGGATGTAATTTCTTCACTTGCCGGTACAAGAATGTTCAACCTTTGGAAGCTCTGAAGCATGTCTTTAAGGCATGTATGAGACTGCTTTCTTACCTGCATTATGCTGATTGAGTTAGGGGATTTGAAATGGCACTTTAGAATGCTTACAGGAAATGGAACTATATTAGAAATGAGAAACAAACTCTTCCGGGAAAATTCTAGCAGTATGTTTTGAACGAGATAAATTAACTAGTGCTACATGGCTATCCTTTAAATTTTATACAGAAAGGTGTTAAGTGCATAAGTAGACGTCACATTTATAAAGCATTTGAGCACGTAGTAATGACTAGAATTGCCAGAAATCTCGGATTAATTACAAATAACTGAATTAGTTGGAAGTTAACACAACAACAAACATTAGTACATGTACTAAAGCTGCAAACAATTAATATGGAATGGGAAAAGAAGACCCATGTCTTAAATGTATATTCATAATTAGTAATTCTTGCTACCTTAGGCCGGTGCTCTGTTGCCAATCGAAGAACAGCACAGTAGGAAGGAGACAAGTTCAACCAGCTTGACTTGTCGCCGACCACTATCAACCCGGCAATGCACTTCAACCCAGCCTTGACTCCATTATCTGAAAGCAATCCAAAGCCCAATATTCTGACCACAGTTTCACAAACCAAAGCTCCCTTACTTCTAACCACCGCAACCGGCACTGCTGGTACACAACAGGATAAAAACACGAGAAGAGAGGCTGTGATTGGATCAGAGGCCGAGGCGGGATCCTTTGAAAGGCGATCAAGAGAGGAGAAGGTGGCGCTGAAGTAGGCAACGGGGGTTAGAGGTATCGATTGATCTTTGAGAGACTGAGACATGGCCCCCACGGTAGCGCAGAGGCGCTGATGTTCCTCTTGTTTAGAGGCCTCGAAACGTCTGAGAACAGCGGCACCGAGGTCAGAGTTGTCGGAGAGATCACCGGAAACGTCCATTTCGAAATCCATTGCTTGGGAGTTGGGAACAGCAGCAGCAAATTGAAGTGCACCGCCTTAAACCAATAAACCCTAATCCCTAAAAGCAGGTAGAAATTAGAAAACAGAAGGGTTTTGGTTTTGGGTTTGGGCTTATATGTGCGGGTCGTCACGGACTCATGGGTCGGATTTCGGACTGGATCAAATATTCAAAATATTTTATGTAAATGGGCAAATTATATTATATTATATAAAAAAAAAAAACACTATGAGTATTTCGTATAATTATAAAAATTAGTTTTTAGTTCATCAAATTATTAATATTTAATATATTATAAAAATAACAAACTATTTATAAACTATATTTGTATTATAACAAAATTAAAACTTGTAGATTTCTAAGCTATATTTGTATTATATGAAAATTATAAATTTTAGATTTCTAAGCTATATTTGAATTATGAAATTATAAATTTTAGGTATATGCTGAATTATTTTAAATTACAGACTTGTTATTATGGCGCAGACTATAACTGCAGGCTTTATTTTGCAATTGCAAGAGACAATGATTCTGCAATCATTCCATTCATTATTTGTACGATTAAAAATGTACATTTCGAATCAATGTCTCAAGACTGAACACCAAACCATATAATTTGATGTAAATGATTAATATAAGTAAAAAGCTGTGAACCCCAGATTTTAATTTAATGATTTCTTTTTATGTTTGATATTGGAGTTCTACGTAGATAATTGTTGTACTGATTTTAGTGGCTCTAAAAAATAAAAATATGCATAGCAAAAGATAGTATATTTTTGTCATAGCCATTTCTTCAATTACTACATAAAGGCATTACATCATAAATCCTGATAATTGATCCCTAATTCTAATTTATGATATTCTCTTCTTTCAATATATATTATTATATATTTTTCTTTACATAATTGCAATCAACATTACAAAATTAATTTCAAATGTTGATATCACAATTTAATTAAATTGTTAAATAAGCTGCATTCATCTAAAATACATCATTTGCAAATTTGCAAATTGCTTGATGGAGAATTAATCAAATGTCACATCATGACAAACTTGATACGGTGGGTCTATTATATTTATAAGATTAGTATTTTTTTTTTTTATCAAATAAGTTTGTTATTAACCCAAAAAGCGCACACGCCACATCACACAATGACACAATCAGATTGGCATCTGTCTCTGGCGCTCTCCACCTCTAACCAGCGATAAGCAAAATCCATCCCTGCCCCTCTTCCCTCCACAAATCTCCACCCTCGCTACCTGTTTTTTTTTATCCCCTTCCCAGTTCCCCCATCTCCTCTCTCTCTTCGCCCCACCAAACCCACTTACAACATTTTCCCGCAAAATGGCATCCGCCACGTCAGCCGCCTCCTCACTTTCACTCCCCACCTCAGGACGCCACGTAGCATCCTCCCCTCGACTCCCTCTCTCGCTCCGCCTACCACGCACCCACCTCTTCCAATCCCTGTCTCTCCATGCGGCAACTGGAGCTGCTCGGATCTTCTCTAGCCAGACTCAGCGCAGCTCGTTGCGTGTCGTGGCAATGGCGAAGAAGAGTGTCAGTGATTTGACAGCGGCTGATCTGGAAGGGAAGCGGGTTTTTGTCAGAGCCGATCTCAACGTACCACTTGATGATAACCAGAACATCACTGATGATACAAGGATCAGAGCTGCTGTGCCTACGATCAAGTACCTTATGAGCAACGGGGCCAAGGTTATTCTTTCAAGTCATCTGGTAAGACCTCTTTATACCAATTATTTAGTTAATTTATTTGTACTCTTTGTTGGTCGTTTCTCTTTCTCTGCATTTTTAAATGCTCAGTTATATACTAACATCGTGGAAAGACTTTAGATGTTTTTTTTTTTTTTTTTTAAATTAGATTAGTAGTGATTTGTGGGTTTTTCAGCTGTAATTGAAATTTTACTTTCCAGGAAACATACTATTGGCAGTGCCTTTTGGGGTTTACAACTATGATTGAAATTAATTTTCAGGAAATATAAGAGAAAGCGAATGATTATGATTTACAACTATTGGCAGTGCCTTTCTGGTAAACTACGCTGCAAGTACTTTGTGATCCTTCATGTGTGCAATATATTAACCAAACCATCCTTTTCAATTACTTGCTCCTTTTGAGCAATGTCGCCTTTTTCACGGTTGCATTAAACTCGTTTTACTTTCAATGCAGGGACGTCCCAAGGGTGTTACAGCTAAATTCAGCTTAAGCCCCCTGGTGCCAAGACTGTCTGAGCTCCTTGGTATCAAGGTATATGTTCTTCCTTAAAAATTCCACCAAGTTAGTCAATGCATATAATATTTTCATTGCTGAGATCTCTTTGCAAATCCCACCAAATATTTTCTTGCTAGAATTAAGGTTAAAAAGTGAAGCTAATATATTACACTGGCATTTTTCGTATTAATATTAATCACTTCATAGCCGGTTTGTACAAATTTTCTCAACCAACCTTAAATCCTTTCTTCTCGGTTTAGTTCAATTTGAACTGGAGGTAGAGGCAAAATCATCAACAACAGTGAACTGAATGAACCTCCCAATCATAATAATGTAGTAGTATTCTCCAAAGATCTTTAAAATGTCAGGTGCCAGATGCCAATATGAGAACTGTCCATTGCAATTTGCATGAAAGTAACCCAAATTACCTGGGTATCTTACATATATATTTTTTTTCCTACAGGTTGAGAAAGCTGATGACTGTGTGGGACCAGAGGTGGAGAAGCTGGTCTCTGCTCTGCCAAATGGTGCTGTTCTGTTACTTGAAAATGTTAGATTCTACAAGGAAGAAGAGAAGAATGATCCTGAATTTGCCAAGAAGCTTGCCTCATTGGCTGATTTATACGTTAACGATGCCTTTGGAACTGCACACAGAGCACATGCCTCAACCGAGGGTGTCACCAAATTCCTCAAGCCATCTGTAGCTGGTTTCCTTTTACAAAAGGTCATCATTTTTTCTTGGATTTTTTAAATGTTCCATCCCTTTTAAATAGTGTCGCCCTACCTACCCAGCTGGTTTGTATAGGAAAGGGAGATAATCATCAGTATACACGGGTAACAGCATGAACAAGCTATCCTTGGTTTTACTATCTACCAGAACTTTGCGTTGGCATTTCTTGGTCATCTCATTTAGAAACCTAGCTAATATTATTACCTTAAATTGATTGTAAGAAACTTTTTAAAAAACATTTCTTTAATTTGGAGTGTTCTGGAAGCAAGCAGTATTTCCAGTTACTGTAGTGGTATCAGGTTGGTACCAGTGCAGTTTGAAATCCAGGTTGAAATCTTTCTCTTGTAATGAAGACAATGTGTTTGGTGGGGGTTCTTTGCTGGCATATACCGTCATTGAACTAAAGATTATATTCATCTGGTTGTAGGAACTTGACTATCTAGATGGAGCTGTCTCAAATCCTAAAAGACCATTTGCAGCTATTGTGGGAGGCTCGAAGGTCTCATCCAAGATTGGAGTCATTGAATCCCTGCTAGCGAAGTGCGACGTCCTTCTCTTGGGAGGTGGTATGATCTTCACTTTCTACAAGGCACAGGGGTTATCAGTCGGCTCCTCGCTTGTAGAAGAAGACAAGCTCGAACTCGCTACTTCTCTCATGGCAAAGGCAAAGGAGAAGGGAGTTTCTCTTTTGCTTCCAACTGATGTTGTGGTCGCTGACAAATTTGCCCCTGATGCAGAGAGCAAGGTTTGTTATTTCTTCCTAACATATTCTTGTTTGATAACAAAATACCAAGATTGTACTGGTTTGTAAAAGGTAATCCTTGAATGTAATGCTGTTGGTAGTTTACTTGCATTTTATATGACAGATCGTGCCAGCTTCTGCTATCCCTGATGGCTGGATGGGTCTAGATATCGGCCCGGATTCAATAAAAACATTCAATGAGGCGTTGGAAACTACCAAGACAATTATCTGGAATGGGCCCATGGGAGTTTTTGAATTCGACAAGTTTGCTGCTGGAACTGAGGTAATTTCTTTGCTCGATATTATTTTTTCTTGAAATATTTATCTAGTTGGGTCAAGTTTAGATTGGCCAGAATTGGACAATTGTTTCTAGATTCAACCGATCAGAAACCTCGATTTGTAAATGTACTGACTGGGAGCCCGAAAGTTGACTTTGAATTATGGATGGATTTGATTTTTGTCCTTGACTCAGGCGGTTGCTAAGAAGTTGGCTGAGCTAAGTGGAAAGGGAGTCACAACCATCATTGGAGGTGGTGATTCAGTTGCTGCTGTGGAAAAAGTGGGAGTGGCAAGTGTGATGAGTCATATCTCAACCGGTGGTGGTGCTAGTTTAGAATTACTAGAAGGGAAGGAGCTCCCTGGTGTAACAGCACTTGATGAAGCAGGTGCTCCCTCTGTAGTATCTGTATCTGTATGAGAGGCAAAGAGAAAAGCATCCTTTCCATAGTGATTTGATGGCTATCATACGTTGTGCTCTGAGAATATGTTGTACACCTTGTACTGTTTCAGCCATTGTATTTTTGTTGTTCGAATTGAGCGGATAGTTGACGTCTCTGTTTGACGTTCGTATTATGTAACCTCTTACAGAAATAAAACTAGTTCATTTTCAAATGGAAATGTAGGATTTGGAAACGTTGGACTGAGTTTAAATTGTCTTTGCTTGTGTTTTTATATTATTAACTGACCTATTCGACACCTACGGCATCTGTTTATACACTTTCTTTAGAAGAAAGAAAAGATAAACTGTTTAAACCCTAATTTTGGAGTTGCAGTCTATGACTTTTTCGGTTCTATCTGTATGTTTTGCTTTATCCTGCTCATTTAATATGGATCCGTATCCTCCCAGGTACCTGACTCAACACAATTGAAACGGACGGCTCAGATTTACTCTCAGCCGGTCGGGATTCAGGATGACTGAGGAGGCAGGATTATTTTTGCTTTGAGATTTGTGCCAAGTTAAATAGAACAATTTTGGGCCGTCTGATTCAATTGTACTCAGTTCGGTACCCTGAGGGGATGTGAATTCATGTAATATGCCTACGGGCTTTTGAAATAAAAAAAAAAAAAAGAAGATAAAACTGTTAGAGCATCTACATTGGTTATTTTATTCTAATTTCAAATTGTAGGTGATAATTTAATTTGTAATTATTTTGGAAATGTACGATAATTTCATGAGTAGAAAGATTTCGTTACAATAAAATTGCTTAAATGTTATGTTGGTGAAAATATTAATTCATATTTGTCTATTCATCTAAAAAAATAATTTTTATAATTAATGTGAATTTACTTTTCAAATTCTGAAGTCCAAAAACAATCAAAATCAATTGCACTGAGTATATATATATTCTTTTGAAATTAATTTTAGCTATTTAGATATTTCTATTTTAACTTGGGTGCAGTTTCATAAATGCAGATGATGTTAACAGCACCACCGTCGCATTATAATTAATTTAGCATATATATTAAATTCAAAATAAATAAAGAAATAAATAGAACACATATAACATATTATTTCCAAGTCAACCGAATAACATTAGCATTGTTAACATATTACATACTAACTACTAATAATACAATTAATTAAGCAGTAAAAATAAAGGACTAATTGATATATCCTTCTCTAAGTTTCTCCCTATTATTCCAAGCTAGATACAAATTAATTTGTTGAGTTGCATAATTAAAGAGTCTAATTAAGCAGTTGATGGAAGAGTACACTTCCCATTCTTTGGCGCCTGAGAGACAACATAAGCAGTCCCTCCAAAATTACAGGTCCAGGACCCCCTTCCATTCTTTTGATAATAATTGTTGAAAGCATAGGATGCATGCGCCTCGATTGTGTTCGGTTCATAGCATGCCGCACCGCGCTGGATCGCTGTACAGTTGGCCCCGCCTTCACCACATGCAAAATCCAATGCCAGCTGTAACTGCTCCTTCTCGGCATTAGGATCTGCCACGCACCATGTCTCCCCGGTCCCACTTGATGGTCCCATATTGCCGATGCTGCTAGTGTTGTTGCTGTTTCCATTGTTGCCTTTTGTGCTGTTGCCATTGTTGCTTTTGGTGGTGCTGCTGTTAGCATTTCCTAGCACGAAGTCGACATCATATACCTTCTGTTCGTTGGGGTAGAACATCCCATAGTTGCGTTCTGAGGTCGGTCCTGGCTTTTGGTTCTCGTTGAACAGAGCAAAGAGGTACACGTCCATGTTACAATCCGGTCGTTTTGGCGTGCCACAGGTGCCAGACACAACCCGCCTTATCAGATTACCTATATATGCTGCGGCATTCATGACACCAGCACCAATTTCGTTAGCATCACCCGCTGATGGCCAACCGGTCTCTGATATGACAATGCGCACGTCATCGTACTTCAAGGCTGACATGGCATATGCAACTGCATCGATTTGGGCATCAAGCAGACTGTAGTATGTCAACCCACTACCCGAGTCAAGCACACCGGAATTGGATCTGAACAAGGCATAATCGATCGAAATATCATTTGCGTTGTCCTCATATGCAAAGAACGGGTAAGCGTTCACCATGAGGAATGACCCGGTCTCACGAAGGAAGTGCAGCATGGGCTTCATCACAGGCACCGCGAGGTCCGAGAGAAATGCACCAGCTGAAGGTGGGTAGGAGGATTGTAAGGATGTCAGTGCAATGGGAGAGGAGACTTTGATAGCCTTGTCGAGGTTGAGTTTTACACAACAAGAATGAAACACCTTTCGCGAGGATAAAAAAGTGACTTTTTGCGACGAACTACTCTCATTCTTCAGCTTTTTCTTTTTGCGACGGTACTTTTCGCGAGGGAGTACCGTCATAAATTTGCTTTTTCTCTCGCGAAAAGTATCTACATTGTTGTAGTGTTACCAGGGCTGCTTGGATATTGATCATGGCCGGCACGAGGTAAGAAGTGAGGTTTGTGGGGTCGGCAAAGACTTCATTGCCAACAGCAATGGCTTGGATCTTGGTCGAGGGGTAGTAGATGGCAACGTTGCGCTGGACCCACAAGGAAGCAAAGGAGGTGGTTGTGGCGGTGGCTTGGAGGAGCTGATTTGGCAACATAACGGTTAATTTGATGCCAGAGCCCGCAAAGGCCTGGAGCACTGTTGAATCCGCATCGTACATCTTGACATGCGTGACATTGTTGGTTTTCAGGAGTTGCACCACGCTCGCAGGTGATGGGAGGTTGTTCGCCACTCGGCCATAATTCAGCCCGATTTTTCCTCCCTCTGAAAAGCAAATTAAAGAAATGCTTGAAGTAAAAAACAAACACAACAAGGAAAAAAATCACAATAATATGAATCAAAGGAGAAAAAAAATAAGGTAAATATAAAATGTCATGAGTATATGTTACCTGAGAAGGAGGAGGCGGAGAGAAGAGAAAGGAGGATGAAGAAGCAAACGCCAAGAGAACCCATGCTAGCTGTGCGATCGACAAGGAGAGGATTTTCAGATTGTAACAACTAACAAGTAGATGCGTAGCAAGGTATTAATTAAGAAGAGAAAGAGACGAATGTTAAGCTGAACAGAGAGGGGTTTATATGCCCGGGAAATTTGTATTTTTGGCGCATCGTCGAGAGAGAGGAGAAAGTGGAGCATGATCAGTTACGTTACGTGGGGGGACGAGCAGGAGCAGGAGCAGCACATAAGTGCATAACAATATTGTTGCACGGTTTGAGATAAACTTAGACGTCTTTACGGGCTGCCCATTAATCCAAAGTACAAACTAACATTTTCCTTTTTTTCCTCTTTCACGTTGCTCGTCACGGGTTTCGTGACTTTCGTCCGCCCATCAGATCAGGGTAAGAGTACCACATCCTGATCCTGATCCTGCCCCACAGCCCCAGACCCCAAGTTTAAATTACCCATTCTCTATTATGGGTTGGTTACCTTTCATTCATTCCTCAGAATCTTCCAAATTTAGGAAGATATATAACGCTTAGTTATTGACACACATATATATATATATATATATATTGGGGTATTATCAGCTTTTGACTGCGCAAGTAGCTAGAGTGGGTCCACCTCCACCACGTAGGGAGGGAAGGCGGTTTCCCTATTTGCGTAGGTCGTTAAATTAGGAAAAAGAAGGGATTAATTTTGGACTGTCTAGTTAAAGACAGTATTGTCTTGCGGATACAAAAGAAAACAAAAAAAAAAAGGTATAGAGCTGCTCCTATTTTAGGGGATCCGTATCCTCCCAGGTACCTGACTCAAGACAATTGAAACGGACGGCTCAGATTTACTCTCAGCCGGTCGGGATTCGGGATGGCAGAGGCAACAGGATTATTCGTGCTTTGAGATGCGTGTCAATTCATTTTCGGACTGTCCGATTCAATTCTATTCAGTCAGGTAACCTGAGGGGATACGAATTCTATTTTAGGTGGGATTGTGAGCAACTCAACAATTACAAGCCTCTTTGCCACAAAACAAAAGGAAAAAAGTTTTATGCCAATGTAAATCAAATTCAAGGTTTTCTCTCTGACTTGACAATTAGTTGTATACAAGGTTTTATTGCATCAAGGTTTGCTGTAATTTTCTTTTAAAACTTTGGTAAATAAATTACAAAAAACAAAAACTTTGCCTTTTGTTTCCTTTAAGATCGAGAATTATAATGGGTTACCAATCTTTTTTGGGCCACAATTCGCTCCCTCATCCAAAGTGGCCCAACTGGGCTTTATTGAAATAAAAATTATACCGTTCTGCTTAAATGTTGTTAACAATTTTAATTTATAGTCTATACTAAATTTAACAAGACCGGGACCAAAATTAGCATGAAATTTCTTTCTAAACCATGCTTGTAATTTCTGAAGTCCAATATACTGCAGAGAAATACAACCCTTTTACCTGACGAATTAAAAACATTAACTAAACTAAAATATAATCCGTAGTCAATTAAATGCAACCTTTCAATACACAATGAAAGTAATCAATCTATTTGAAAACAGAATTTCGGAATTTTTTGTTGAGTTTAACGTCTCTCGCATTCTTCAGGGATGAGAATCTACGAGGTCTTTATGAAGTTTGATTATCTTTCCACATCAAATTCATATATATATATATATATATATATATATATATATATAGGATTTGGCTAATATGCTATGGGTAGCTAAGAGGCCTCCCGTGCTACGGCTCAATATTCGACTTTTCAAAATCCTAACGGTCGATCCGAACCATTCATCTTGTTCTTCATATTAATATGTGTTTGGAGACCAAATTTTACATTTTTTGGAAATTGTTTACTATTTTTTTAGATTTATTGAATATCGCTGTTTTTTATGGTCCAGATTTGTTGAAAAACAGCGATTTTCAATAAATCTAAAAAAATAGTAAAAAATTTCCAAAAAATGTAAAATTTGGTCTCCAAGCACATATTAATATGGAGAACAAGATGAACGGTTCGGATCGACCGTTAGAATTTTGAAAAGTCAAATATTGATCCGTAGCACGGGAGGCCTCTTAGCTACCCATAGCACCGTAGCCAAGTCCTATATATATATATATATATATATATATTTTCAGATAAACCCAAATTCCAAGCTGGAACCAAACTGAACAACATGTCTCTTATCCTAACCTATGTAGAACAATCGATTAATGGAATTTGCATATAAACCCAACAATAGTTGATATTATTTAACAGATATGAACCAAAAATAAATAAGCAGCAAGTAAAGCTAATTAGTTTTTATTTTGTGTTTTCTTTTGGATCGTTGAAAGAAATAGTCACATTTCCTGATTATCACGCTAAGGTTGTAGAAAGTTTGGCCTCTTTGATTTTATCTGAGTTATGTACTAGACAGGCGGTATCCATAAGTCGGTACAAGACAATTGAAAATATTTCTGAGAGTTCCCCTGAGAAGACCACAGTTCAGTGAGTATGAACAGCTTTCTGGTTTTGATAATTCTACTGGTATTAATACAGAGTTGTTTTCTTTTGCTTGTGTGGTTGTATCATGTATGACTGGTATTCTGGTTTATGGTCTATGTTCTATATCTAAACACTACTTTTTAAACAATTTGCTACATTTTTTTGTAGAAACGAAGGCAAAAGAAGTTTAAATAATTCACTAATCTCAACTACACTACTAGCACAGTAATAAAGTCATCTTTACATTTTACACTCTTAGTGTCTGTATCCACAATTCACGTGCTTGTTCCCTAATAAGAACACTAAAATACAGAAAAAAAAAGGGAATACTTAAGTAGGAGAAGAAAGAGACCAAAAAGCTCCTCTTCATGATTTTACATGCTTAAAGATTTTCCATCTGAATTGAGCTCTTAAGAGGCACATACTCCCCTAGAAATCCTCCCAAATGATCGTACAGAGCGCTCTTATCAATTTGCTGGTGATGAAAGCTCTTACAAACATAATAAAACACACTCTGTGCCAGCAACCCGACTAGGTTTACAATGACAAGTACAGCAACAAGGGCTCCACCAATCAGAATCTTACCAATGGGCCCCACCCAGATGCTTCCTTCTTCATACGGTGCCTTCACCACAGTTGCACGGAATATCGCATTGATGATGCCACATATGCCAAGGTAGCCAGTCACTAGTGCAACTGCCATGCCAACCCGCCCTTTGAGTAACTGACGACTCTTTGCCATGGCTTCCAGACCACATATCTGTTGTAAACAAGGTTCATGTCAATTAATGGATAACACACTTTAGTAGTACCCGGTACCAGGCACTTAACTAGACTTGGTCCGACCAAGGATTAAGATATCAATTTTTGTTATACACAGGTCAGTGCTGGTGAAATTGCATTACTGGGAAGGTACCAGAATGGGAAATTATCAGCTACCACAAAAGAAGTTCACTTTTATATTTTTATCCCTATTGCGCTTAAGAGTCACTTTTGTGTACCAATTACCCTAAATTGGAATCTGGAAACATTTAAATTAGGCCAGAAACCAGGGAAAAATGAACCAATAGTGGCTGAACTGAATCCATCTGGTGCGGAATTGAGTTGGTCTAGATTGGTATAAGTACAGCTTACCAGTACAGAGACGACTGCCACTAAATGCAAGCAACCTGCGCAGTGCATACAACTATAACAAGCAATTACATCAATTGATCATTACAAGTTAATAACTACTCACCGGCTCAAGCACTGATACAACACTTGCAAGATGCCAGAGTGCCGAGATGTAGACATGCACAACTAGAAACAATAACACAACTGGCACAAGCAACAACAAAGAAGCAGATGAATAGGCTCCAAAAAGGACCACTAGTATGAGAACTGTCAGTACAAGCAGGCCATTATATGCAACCATAATTATTGACACCCAGAGAAATGTCCGGAATAAGCGTGGGAATATTGGCCGAATGGCTGACATGGTGTCGGAATAAGTCACTGGCTTGTTGGAATACAGCGATGCCACGGTGAATACCACGGCAGCGGTGGAGAGGAGTGAGAAGGTGAAGAGGAACAGCAAATAGATGAATTGGTAGAGGAATAACATAAAATACTGGAAATCAGAGTCGGAATTGGAGCTGGACATGGAATTGGGGTCGTAATTGGACTCCAGGCGGAGGAAAATTGGGTGCGTGAAGAGGGAATGAGCAAGAATAGCGAAGGAGAGGGGGAATACGAGGGAAAGCGTGATTAAGGCGAAGGTACGTGGCGAGGCGCGAGGGATGGTGATGGATTCGCGTAGTACATCGATTGCCTTTAGGGTTTCTAACTCCTCTGAAGGTGGCAGATCCATTTTTAATTTTTGGTTCTTTGGAGAAGAAGAGAGCAGAGGTGGTGGCGAGCGGTGAAGGGGAGAGAGATTCGGGAAATTTTGTGTTTATATTTTCTCCTCCTTTCTATTTTTGGTTATTTTCTGGGTGAGGTTAGATTTGTTCGGGTAAAGATTTTTAACAGAGTAATTTTGACTTCATACAGCGTTCGAACAATAGAATAAAAAATAGTGCTGTATATGGTTCGTGCGCTGCATAAGGCTAAAACAGCTCTTCTAAAATATTTACCCGTTCGTTCTATTGTGGAAGGCGAATTGCGTACGATGGGATAGAGACGTTGCATGTGAGTCGTAATACTTACATGTGGACCCAAATAATAATATAAGTTCATGAGGTGTTTCTGCATGACTCGCAATACCATGTAATGAAATGTAAATGCCACATGAACTTTTCCTGTTCACATTATTTGCGGGCAGTCGGTGGATGTGTCAGATGTGTGCCGATCATCATATCATGGTGCTCTGATGTATTGAATAGTTCAGATCCTCTAAAGTAACGCAAATTTTGAGTTTAAATCCGGACATAAAAATTCGGATTAATTTGGCATTTACAAAAAAAACAAAGAGAAAGTGTCATTAATATAAAGGGAAGGAAAGAGAACAAAGTCATTTTATCTCATCTCCACTCTGACTTTGAGGTAAATTATTTCGTCAAAATTTCACAGAACGTTCCATTTTGCGTAGCATTCTCCTCTGCTCTCTTTCCATTTCGTCTTTTTTGAAACAGAGTGAATCTACGGACCTAGCAAAATCTCCTCTCTATCCATGTTTCTTCCTTCCCCTCCCCTCGGTTCCACTCGACTGGAGTACATTCCTAGGACCAATTCAGTCAGAGGTGAAAATACACGGCCTTTTCTAATATTCGCATCAAAATTGATATGACTTTGCAGATCTAAACTCAAAATTTGAAATACTTTAGGTGATATGAATTATGATTTTGAATCAGGGAAGTAGAAATTAAGAAGTGGTTTGCTGTCATTCTAATGGGATAAAACTGAAAAAAAAAAAAATCAGTCATTCTAATTTTATGTGTAGAAATGCATTGATTATTCAACAGCAGCAAAGAAAAGAACAAGATAAAGAGTAAGACTAGCAGATCCACCAAAACAATTTTCCATCTTTTGAATGTTGTAAATATTATCTTTTGAGAGTCTCTATATGATATTTAATAAGAGCAAAACTAGGGATATTGAGATTTTTGAGATAAATTTCACATTTTTATAAATGCGAAGCTTTGAATTTATTGTTTCTCAGTTATATATGCAAATTGTAGATGCCCTAGTATAATTGTATTAGACTGCAACTTTATTTAGTTATTTAGAGAATGTCATTTCAATTTTCTATTGAAATTGAAAATGAAAAAAGTTTCAGAGTTAAGAAATGAAAAAAAGTTTAAGAGCTAAGAAACATAAATGTTCATGTTATGTAAATCGAATGTACAAAATACACATGAGCAATTAACCTTATTTAAAAAAAAAAATCT
This sequence comes from Carex rostrata, assembly GCF_964058835.1. NCBI lineage: Eukaryota > Viridiplantae > Streptophyta > Magnoliopsida > Poales > Cyperaceae > Carex > Carex rostrata. The sequence goes on along the minus strand of NC_135931.1, from coordinate 673,782 downwards.
TATTGAGAGACATATACTCACTGAGTGGGATGTAAATACTTTTTAATTTGATTAATACATCTATCAGTAGGCTACTTGCCAACTGACCTTAAAAAAATTAATCTTATTACAAATAATTTATTATTTGATATATTAAAATATTAATACAGTTAAGCAAATTTTTTTTACGTCCGCACAGAGAATACAATGTAAAAGACATTTAACAATTTTATTTTAATATTTAAATTTTAAATTTGAAGTCACTAAAAATTTAAAAATAAAAACAAACAGAAGTATAATAAATAAAGGTATTTGAATATCTCGACAAAGTTTTAAAAAAATATAAGGTTTCTAATTAGCGTGTTATAACGCCGCTATAACATTTTCAGACCATAAAAGTTATGGCGCTGTTGACGTTATAGCACGCTATAGCGGCGCTATATGAGCATAGCATCATTTTTTTTAGTCGTTCCGCGCTATGATTACGCTATTTAAACCTCTGCATAAAGGAAAAGAAAGCAACATATTGGTTTCTATTAAGCAACACACAAAAAAAAATGTAAAGAAAAGAAAGCAACGTATTAATCATTTTAGTCAAATTTAGCAAGTAAAATATAAAAACCATCTATTTGAAATTACAAGTCAAATTGCATTGAATTGATTAAAATATAACTCAAAACTTAAGACGACTGATATCATCCTTCAATGTAGCAGAAAATTTTATGTCGCATACTACCCACTGTACTATGTCCCAATTCCCTAACTCGAAACAAAATAACATTTTTAGTTTCGACCCTAATTTAACAATCTACGATAACAAATTGCATCAAAGAATGCGCATATGCAGTTGGTCTTTGTAAACATCTCTCTGGTCTGTGTTGGCAACATAATAAGAGATGGTAGGAGAATAGCAAATCCGAGAAATTGAAAACAAAACATTTGTGCCAAAAGTAAACAGGATAATGCTACAACGAGAACAATACTGAAAAAGATCGGCCATTTATTCACTTAATTAATCCTCAGGTTTAAGGCGATCTTTTTGTTTGCAAAACAAAATTAATAGCAAATTTAAAAGGTAATATTTTCCATACTGACAAAAAAGGATAAGACCAACTAAACTTCTCAGCTTACAATTATAACACAAACTGCGAACTGTTGATTCACTTTTTGGTTTATTTTTGAAGTGGCAAAACTGTACATAGGCATCAGTTATGCGACTGTAGATGGTTCCGCCAAACCATCCCATTTGTTTACCAAACCTTCCAACTGATCAAATCCCTGGGAAAATTAACAGAATACTAATCAGTAATCACCTCCACAGCAAAAATACTGAAATATGCAGGAAAAATAACTCTCAAGTTAAAAAAAAAATGCTGCAATAAGATTAACAAGTACCCCTACCACTACTGCCAGAATTACTTTCCTATTGCCATGGATTTGTACTTGTTAGTATTTAATTGATTTTGTGTCATTTTTTCATGATTCAATGGGTCATATGTAGGCTCATATTTTTGCTTTTTGATGCATTATGTCACACAGAGGTCAATACTGACACCAGTAGAGATCCCTGTAATCAAGAACAACTGGCATTTTTAAGAGAAACTGAGAACAACTGTTGGGCCAGCGAAACACTGGCAAAATTGCTATAAAGGCAAAATAAATAGATCAAGTATTTGGGTGAAAAAGAAGGCTAAATGCAGAAATTTACAACATACCATTCGGTTACAGAAGCTGCCAAAAGATTCACTTGGTAGGCGGCTGAGTTTCCAATTGTAAAATAAAGGTTCCAAGACCTTCTCCAACTCCTGGATTTTAACTTTATTCATGAAGCATCTCGCAAGAAAAGTTTGGTTTGGTGTCCCCCCAAGCCAGATCTATTGTCAATTAAAGAAATATTATTTAAAATCAGACCAAGAAGAATATAGATTTTAATTGAACCTAAGCATGTCTCAGTAGAAGGGCGAGGAAAGTAGAATCAAATACCTGGTAGCTATTTGGGCCATCTCCAACAAAACCAAGCTCGGCCATGTAAGGTCTAGCACAACCATTGGGGCATCCAGTGACTCTTACTACCATGGACTCATCGCCATTTAGTCCATGCTGAATTTGAGGAAAAGAAAGAAAATCAATGATCAACCAAGCTCTACCCGACCTCTTTTAAAATACGGAACATATCTTATTATTCAAAATACTGCTACTTCATGTAATATAACGATGGATCGTGCATTTGCACTAGTATAATTGAGTACTAATAGGAGTAAACTGGACATCTCAAGTACAACTACTACTGGACAGCCATAGCTATGCAAAGAAGATGTAGTTAGTTAGAACTAATAACAGTATTCCGTTAAGACATGGTTGTAGTTATAGCACTTACAGAAAGGCTATTAGCTTGTAATGTCTATATATAGACCATGATGTACTCCGTAATCAGTTGATCAATGAAATAATTCAAACACTCAATTCTTCTTTATCTTGCTTCTATTTCTCTTTAAGTACCTTATCAAGCATAGCTCTGACTCGTTTCAGAATACCAAGGATCCCTCTTTCAGCTTCAGTTATTGCAAGTGGGCATAGTGGAAAAGCTGGACAAGCCATGGCAGTTAAATTGAGAGGATCTATATCCTCAGGCTCCTAAATAATTGCCAAAAAATATCATCAAAATTAGCAATTATTGTAAAAAGTGTGATAAGGACCACAAGATAAAAGTCTGGAATCAAAAGTCATATACAAGATAGATAGGCAATAGTCCAGTGGCAGGCTTCAGAAACACCATTTTCTAATGTTGAAAAGAAAATTACTGTACAAACCCCCACCAGCAGGTCATGAGATAAATCCTACCAACTGCTTACTTGAGCAATTAGTCTAAACAGGTAGAATTAGCATGTGATTACCTGGGTAACAGGCTTTCTACATCATTGGTTTATGTCTTTTACATTTTTTGAACAAAATTTAGTAAAATCTGGCTTGGCTTCTTATACTGGCAATGAATCAGGTCCAGCATCAATCTGCCGGCCATGGGATCTGACCAAAAAGCGGGTATAAAAATGTGGGGCCAATATTTCCACCTCTAAAGTACCTTTTATTACTACACTGCATTACATAAAAAAATAATTTGATATTTAAATAGAAGAGATCATTATTTTCTTTACCAATAATCCTGCTTGGGCAAGTGAATTAGCAATGGAATCTTTCCATGAAGGTTCAATGTCTATCAACATTATGTTTTGGTTTGGGGTGAGCCGAACATTTAATCCATACTTCTCAATTATGTCCCTTAATGTTTTCTTAACGGTGCCCCCGATACGACCGCTGTCAATATGTATGCCACAGAACAGTTTTCCATCACCCTGAAAAGAAACTTAAATTAGATCATGAACTTTGAAAAGGAAGATACATAAAAAGTCGTATAAATCGGTTAAGATATTCTTAAAAAGCTTCTGAAAGTATTTTCATCTCCATATAACTATCAAACCATAATAAACTGAGATAACTGTGTTTATCCATTATTTAATTCTTTTGAGATGTCATTAAGCATACTTGCAGTCATTTAATTTTTTTTAGGTGACTTTTAACCTTTTTTTTTTTTTTTCCTTTTTTGCACAAAACCCAGTCAAGTTTTTGGCAGAATCTTGATAATAGAAACATAACTCAAACAGGAAAATAAAATAAAAGATCACAGGTACCTGCTCTTGCCAGCCAAGATAACTCTTGAACTCCCACTCAGGCAACTCACGAAAAGCCTCTAACTTCTTCCCATAGTACTGCTCAACCACACTTCTAAACTTATCAATTCCCCACTTATCAACCAAGTATTTCATCCTACTATACCTGCGGTCATCTCTTCTCCCGTTTTCTCTTTGGGTGACAACAATAGCTTTTATAGCATATAATATATCTTCTTTAGGGACATAACCTAGTGGCTCAGCCAGCCGGGGAAAGGTTGCTTCCACCCGATGAGTTCTCCCCATGCCACCTCCAACCTACAAAACATATTGAGGACAAATCAAATTAGAGAAAAAAGATATGTGCTAGATTAAAAAAGTTGGCTCAATGCAAGAAAAATTGAAAAGGCTGTTTGACTGATAGCAGGATAACTTGCATGCATATATCATCGTTTCTGTACGAGATACTGGAAATTGTGCATGCATGTACCTGCATGGTCCATGCAGTGGTTGGTATGCTATATTTTGGAACAGTACACTAGTATCTCTTTTCAACAAAAATTCTTGGTAACATACAATAAGCAAAAAAAAAAAAAAAAAATAGAAAGATGTAGAATAGTTCAAGGAAGCATTAACAAAAATTAAGATTCTTTACTCACATATATGTTAAACCCTTGGGGTTCTCCATTGCTATCAGAAACAACCACCACACCAATATCATTTGTCAGCAAGTCAACTGAGTTGTCAGTTGGTACTGTCACAGCAATTTTGAACTTCCTAGGTAGAAACTGGGTGCCATATATCGGCTCCGGCGAGTCAGGAAAGTTTGTCCCATGTGAGTTATCCTCTCGTGCCTTAACCACTTCTGGTGGCTCGGCCGACATGATCTTCTCTCCATCAACCCACACATCATAATATGCACCAGACTGAGGTGTCAATAGAGCCGCTATATTATCTGCCGTCTCCTGTGCAAATACGTATTCTTTAGTAGAATTATAAGGGGCTGCTGGTGCCAGGACATTTCTGTTCAAATCACCGCATGCACCAAGTGTCGAGCCCATGTTTTTTATTATCGTGCTAAGTACTGTCTTGAGATTCTTTTTCAAAATCCCATGGAGCTGAAAGGTCTGACGAGTCGTCAGCCGCAGTGTACCAATGCCGAACTGGTCAGCTAGTGAGTCCATAGCAAGGTAGAGCTGATTGGGCACTTTTCCACAAGGGTTTTTGGTGCGAAGCATGAAGCTGTATGATTTTTTGCCCCGTTCTTCACGGTTGGTTTGTTGGTAGCTGCCGTGAAACTTTATTAGTTGCGTGGCGGCTTCATTAATGTTCGGGGCCTCTGTTTCGAGTTCTTCATTTAGGGGATAGCGAAGGAAGTTGCTATGCTCTTTGATAATTTCAACCTTGCTCCGCTTAACTTCAATTTCGCCTGGTTGTGTAGTCTGCACATGGGAAATAGCTATTAACGTGTTAAAATGTTGGCAAACTAACAGATGCCCCAAATTTTACTAACGAGTAAAAGTGAAAAAAAAGAACTGAAGATCATTGAAAAATGTTTGCTCGCTTTAATAATGAGATTGAATTCAATATACATGACCAGGCCAGCTATGTCAAAATCTCTGTCAAAAATAGTTTAGCAGGGTGAAGAACTTAAGCAGTGAGAGTTTGCCAAACTAAGTGGTCAAATAAAGTGCATTGATTTTCCAGAAACTTGATATTTGTCAAAAATAAGCTCACGTTTGATTGAGTACATAAAGAACAACAATACAGACTTGTCTCTTAAAATTGAATTTAGTGTTATTAATCCAGAATATGCATGTTTTTGGCATTTCACAGCACTGCGATGCACTCAAAATCCTGTCTTTTTGACAAAAACGAGGCATAATTAATACAAAATGTACCAAATTGAATCCGAATTTGCCCCTGCATATATACTGAACAAATGCATGTCTGTACTGCTAATCACACGCCGGAGCTAAGTGGTTCATACATATTTCTGCATCATAATGTGAAACTCCAAAGCGCATAAATTATATGAAAGAGGACTACAGATACAAAACAAGCAATCACTCAATTAGAGCAATCTAAGTGGAACAAATTGCAAAAGTAGTTGTTATGATCGTACCGCGGGGTTTGAAGTGGCGCGTATGGCGCGAGAAGAGCTGTCCAACGGCCCGAGCGGCAGAGACCGGAGCGATCTGTGAACTGGTTCACGCCGCATCCCAAAGAACCTGCTCGTTGAAACCTTCTGATCTCCGACCACCCCCGTCTTCATCACGGCAGGTGTCGCCGAAGCTGCCGCCATGTCAGCAAGCTAATAGGAGAGAAAGAGACCGCACACAAAAAGGAGCGGTGGAGAGAAGGAAAGGAGGTGGCGCGATATATGGGGGGATCAGTGAGCGTGTGTGCGAGGTGAGAGAGGAGATTTTGTGACACTTACAGCCGGGAATCAGGATATTTAACTTTAGGCCTCCGCGGCTCCGCTTCTGGTCCCTCTGGTCCCTCTGGTCCTCTCTCGTCTGTTTTTATTCTTTCAAAAACTTTATTTATTGGGGAATTTCACGTATACCCCTCAAAAACTTCAAAATTGTATATTTCTCCCTCTAAATTTTGAATTACGTATTTTCTCCTCTAAACTACAAAAAATACATATTTACCCATTTTATTGTCTTTTATATTAAAACAACATTCTAAATTCATAAAATACTCATTTTATTCTCTTATTAAAAAACATAAAACATCCATCTGACTTCAATTTGAATCTGAAAGGTTCCTCTACCTTATGAATTTGGATTTTAGTTTGTGACACTTACAACCGGGAATCAGGATATTTAACTTTATGCCTTCGCCTCTGGTCCTCTGTCGTCTATTTTTATTCTTTAAAAATATTTTATTTATTTAACTCGTCTTTTGCACGGAGAACCTTGAATACTTGATATTTTATTAAATATTTCGATGAACATGAACCTAGACGAGTATCTTATTTGTACAATTAATTTAACCGAATTAACAGAGGTGATTGTATTGAAATTAGTAATAAATATATAAATTTCAAACACTATATCAATACAAGACATCAACAACAATGTAAAAAAAGAATCCCAAGTAAGCCAACCAAATTCTTTTTTGACTCACTCTCTTTTAATTAATTCTTCAAAATAAATTTGAAGAAGTATAAAACTGCAAATTTAACTTTAGGATTCAAATAAAAATAATAAATGAAAAACCAATTAAGTTTTAAGTTGTTATCATATATGTGATGTGTCAATGCTTCAATCTTTCTTTCATATTCAGAAATGGACCATGCACATTCTTTTGGCACTGAAAAATTTTAACTTTGCAATTGAGAGTATCTGCATTTGTAGATTTTTAATAGCACCAGGCAAATCTAAATATAATTTAAAGACATAATTATCACATCTAGTAGTTGTTGTAATAAGGGGCACCACTAATTAGCTCTAAAACTGAAATTAAATTGCAATTAAAAGTAAAAGAAATGAGTTTAGAGAAATTGACACGCGGGATGATAACGGAGTTCGGCAAAACAATGGCCTACGTCTCCGGGGCGTCGCAACCTCTTTCTAGGTGCGCCTTTCTATTACCCAATATGAAAGAATTACAATTGTGAACCGTGAGCCCTTACAAAACGGGAAGTCGCGACCAACGAGAGATGAGCGCCGGCGAGCCCTTACAACCAAGGGAAGTCACACGAGCAACTCGAGGTTTGAGCCGGCGAGCCCTTACAAACAAGGGAAGTCACACAAGCTACTCAAGAACAAGAGAAACACTCAATAGATCACTCTAACCTAATCTAATTAGAGATTAGTGAAGTGGATTTGAGGTTGTTTGAGATTGATTGAGAGATGTTGAAGTTTTAAGCTCAATCAACAATGGTGGAACTAAGCTCTCAGAAAATCGCCTCTTTTGAAGTTTAGGGACGGCTAGGTTAAGTGGGGAAGAGACCCCACTGCTCTATTTATAGAGACAGCTCTAGAAAGAGCAAATTGAGCTAAAACGTTACAACGTTTTATCTTATAATGCGATTTTAGGTTTTCAATTTTCTGACAGCTCAGCTAATCGATCCAAAACGTTACATAACGTTTTGCTCTGTAAAATCTTGATCAAAAACAGGAATTGTTTGAAGGCTGAATTTAATTAAAACGTTACATGACGTTTTAAAACGTTACAGAAAACGTTATAACTTTTTAAAACGTTACAAAAAATGTTGTAACTTTTTAAAACGTTACAGAAAACGCTGTAACTTTTTAAAACGTTACAGCATAATTTCTAAAACGTTACAGAAAATGTTGTAACTTTTTAAAATGTTACAGCATATTTTTTTGATTCCTTTGCCTTTGATCAAGTTGTTTCACAGCGTTTTCTTAAGGTATAATCGTTATAACGTTTTACAAACGTTACCAACGTTTTTATCCTGTTGAAACAACATCAAAAACACTTTACCAAGTTTAGATTTTACAATTTACATTCTTGATAAGTCTTCATGATTTCTTCAGTTCAAGTATTCCATATTGCAATTTCATTTGACTTGAACTTGCATAATTCTAAAATAGAAGAAATCGTAAAATTCAATAATTATATGTTTTTGTAAATTAGTCAAATAGACTAAAAAGATTATTGCTAGAACAACACTAGTATTGTATCAAAATAAAGCTAAGAAAATATTTGCATCTATAGGTTCTATTGATATAATTTGGTGCTGTTAAATTATGGTTAATACAATTTTATGATAAATTTGATTGAATTTAGTTTTGGACATATGCGCAAAATGGTTTATTTACTTTTCTTTTCAGGGAAAACAAAAGAAGGTCGAAATTTTCGAAGCCACTGCCAAAGGGCAGAGGCTGCAGCCAAAATGGCTACGCAAGTGGCTGGGCAAAAAAATAATAAAAAAAAGGGCTACGCATGTGGACTCCTTTGCAAATTGCAACATATCAGTCAAATAAAGTGAGAACGGTCCCAGTCCTATCAGTCTATCTGCACCTGGCTTAAATATTAAGTTAATATTGTATATGTACAAAGGAAAACTGGGACCCAGAGGTCAACGACCTGCCAGGAACATCGTTTTTCTGTGATCCGGGTGCAGGGGTAATATATGTGCTCTGTTGTCGAGCGGGCCCTGGTTATATATTTTGAGGATTGAGAGAATCTTTTCTTGTGTGTGATGGATTCGTTGAACCTGGACAGCGATGGCATTTCTGCCTGGGAAGAGCCGGAGAAAGATTTCCGCTTCGCATGGAGCCCAGTGTCAGTGTGCAACTGTGTAAGCCCCAGCCCGTCTATTGGGTCTTCTGTGGCGGCTATGGGGTAGTGTTTACTGTTTAGTAATACGTTAGCGCTTAGATCACGTTAGACATCTGCTCATCTGCATCTTGTGTGACAGTGTGAGAGCATCTACATCCCTGAAATTCTTTGAGTTTCTAATCTGATGTGGCAGTTTCTAAATCAGTTTCAGGGATGCAGATGAGTTTCTTATTTAGCAACTTTGCTCCAAAGTTTCTTAATAAGAAACCGTTTATAAACTCTGACGTGGCCAAATAATTCGTTAAAATTATTTTCTCTTGTAATTTATTTGCTGATGTGGCAATTAAGAAACTCTAATTTTGAGTTTCAGGGATGTGAGGGTTTATAAACTTTCAGAGATAAAGTTTCTAAAAATTAGTTAACAGTTATTTAGAAACTCCAAGAGTTTCAAGGATGTAGATGCTCTGAGTCTAACCTCCGACAACTGTAGGGGTGTTCATTGGTTAGGCAAATCAAAGTTATAATTCAAATTGAATCCATTTAATATTGCAACTGAATCAAAGTTTTATTTCAGTTTCGTTTGTTCAATTTGTTTGATCCAAAACCAATATATATATTTTTTTTATTTAAACCATATATTAAGAAATAAATTAGTGTATTAAGAAATAAATCGGGATATTAAGAAATAAACTGAAGTATTTAAAGTAATTGATTAAGAAATAAACCGGGGTGGTCCGGACCAAATTCATAATATATAAATGTTCGGTCGGTTTGGTTATTTCAATTTTTAAAATTTCCAAACTGAACCGAATCAAGGTTATAATTTAGTTTTAAAAGGCAAACCGAAACGAACCGAACTAAACCATTAAACCAAAAAAAAAAGATTAAATCGGACACAACGAACACCCCTTCCATCTGTGTTTGTGCCTCTAAGACTGTGCTCCAGGAGGGGACGGGAGGGGAGAGGACGGGAGGGGGAGGGGGACTTTTTAAGATGTTTACTTGCTCCAGAAAAGCATACAGAGGAAAGGGAGAACTGGATACTTCTTTTAATTCAATTTATATTTTATTTAAAATTACTAATTTACCCTCACACCAACAAAATAGAGAAGTCCTTCACAACCTGCTCTGGTTATGAGAAGGCAATAAAATAGAGAAGTCCTTCACAACCTGCTCTGCTCTGGTTATGAAAGATCATAAGTTAGGTTCGATAATGAAGCATGCTGGTATTTTAAGTTAGCTCATTTGCATCATATCATGTTGTGACCATAGGCACTCTTATATGAGAAGGCAATAAATTTTCTACATGACATAATTTCTAAAACTATATGCTCCATAAGTTGTTTTCAGTGTTGCAATTCATTGAAATGGTTATACAGTAGTATTTGCAGTATTATAATTTTTAGATCATTCATAAAAATTAGAAGCTGAAAGGACGGTAAAGTTTGTCAGTAAAGGAACACTTTGGCAATAAACGTACCAATTTCGTCAAAAGAATTTGCAGAAATCGCCTAGCAAAAGTAAAGGAACAGTTTGTCAGTAAAAATGAGTTAAGTAATTTCTTGTTTTGAGCATGACAAAAAAAAGAAAAAGAGAATATCATCATGCTTTATAAGTTTGGTACCAGTACCAATTATCTAGTATAAGATTGGTAACAGTACAAAAAAAAAAAATTGATAGTTTCACATTTTTCATCTTTCATTTGATTCGAACTAATATAAGATTGGTACTAGTATAAGATTGGTACCAGTATCAATTTCTAACTTCCAATTAAATTTGATAGTTTCACATTTTTCATTTGATTGTTCTCTTTGCCTTTTAGAAATCAAAGTACGAAATGCATCAAAGTTTTCACATTTTCTCTCGATTAAAAATCAAAGTAAAGAAATAATGTGAAAAGTGAAAACTGAGATTTCTGAAAATGAGTAAATAGATCGTTCTTTGCTTTGATCAAGGCAAATAGATCATTGTCTGCAAATCAGTATCAAAGTTTTCACATCTTACCTGATCAAGTGAGGGCACGAGAGAAGAAGATAAACTGATTTCACTTATATCTATTTGTGCACGGAAGGAGGGAAAACAAAAAACGCAGAGTTGAAGAGGCGGGAAAGGGTAGAATGAGTAAATTGTCGTTGGTGGGCCCTCTTTTCCCTCCGCTACACCCCGAATTGGGAGGGACGAATTTCGTCCAAGTAGAGTAAGTCGGCCACTCTCGCTGTTTACTCTACCTCTCAATTTTTTTTTGTGGAGCGTGTAACTTACTCTTTTTTCCCCTCCTGTCCCGTCCCCTCCCCTCTATTACCCACAACTGGAGCACAGTCTAAAGGGTGAGAGCAATTTACTTTTATTCTGTTTAACCTACGCAGGTTTATGTATTTATTCTAACGAATTTTTATGTGCAATGTCTATTATATTTGTTTGTTTTAGCAAACATTAATTTATTCATACACAAAACATATAACATAGAGTTCGTATAATCATAACCGCAGTCTAAATTAATTAACAACGCGACACATCTAACCTAGTGTATTGATCTCGGGTAGGGACAGGGCGGGCCGGACATACCCGGGCATGAGCACGGGTATCACGGGTAGACAGGTATTCCGGGTATTTTTTTCAAAAACCGTGTCCTGCCCGTTGTACCCTTGAGGGACAGGGCGGTCCGGTCCGGTTTTTTTTTCTGTTTTTTTAACAGTGTCGTATAAATATTATTACGTGTTTATAATTCGACTTTTAAAATATGAATAGTTCAATATCAAATAGTGTGTGTGTGTATATATATATATATATAGAGTTAGGCTGGGTGCTATGGATAGCATAGTGGCCTCTATACTACGGCTCAATATTTGAGTTTTCAAAATTCAAACGGTCGATCCGAACCGTTCATCTTATTCTCCATATTAATATCTGCTTGGAGACCAAATTTTACATTTTTCTGAATTTTTTTACTATTTATTAAGTATTTTACAAAATTGTTGATCCAACGGTGGCTGCACAAAACAGTAAAACCGTTGGATTAGCGATTTTCAAAGTGGCTTAATAAATAGTAAAAAAATTCATAAAATTATAAAATTTGGTCTCCAAGCAGATATTAATATGGAGAATAAGATGAACGGTTCGGATCGACCGTTTGGATTTTGAAAACTCGAATATTGAGCCGTAGCATAGAGGCCACTATGCTATCCATAGCACCCCAGCCTAACTCTATATATATATATATATATATATATATACATAAAATTATCAAGTCACATTTTTATAATTCCTACATAAATAAAATTTATAACTTATATATAAAAATTATTCTTGCGAAAATTTGTATGTTTATTTGGCTAAGTACAAATGTATTTATTTATTTCTTTACACTAATCATTTTATTTTATTTTCAAATTTTCATTCTAATTATATAGTTTCATAATTTATTTATATCTCAAAATTTTTAGTTTACATTTTAAATTGATAATATATTTTCTAAACGTTCATTTTAAATTGATAATATATTTTGTAAACGTTCATTTATTTTCAATAGGTTAAATAAAATATAAATAAAAAATATCTTAAATCAATTACTTTAAAACAATAGAATATAAATAAAGTGGGAGGGAGGGATTTTGAAAATTTTGAAATTTAAATTAAAGTGGGTCGGGTAGGGTACCCGGGTAGGGATAAGTTGGGTATACGGGTACGGGCACGGGTACGGATACAAGGGTACGCGGGCACGGGTATGGTTGGTCCGGATATGATCGGGTTTTTGTCCAAAAAAGGGTGACCGGCCCGTTTTTTGCCCGTACTCGTTTACCCGACCTATACCCGGGCTCAGGCACGGATACCCCGAGCATAAGGTACGGACGGGCAGAGTACGGGCTACCCGCAGTGGGTATAATCAATCCACTAATCTAACCCGCTGTAAATAAATTTGATAACATTTTATGCATAATATTAGTTAGTTTACTCTGATTTAGAACAAATATAGAAGACGTTAGTAATTATTTATCTATCAATTTGGGTGATTTTTAAGATAAAAAAAAATTATGCCTGAATTAATTGATTCAAAATATATGTTGATCCCTGCAGCACACTATGAATTTATTTTACATGAATTTTATATTATATTTATGGTTTGTGCTTCGTCTCTTTGATTTTAAAATTTAAATCACGTGTATTGAAATTTTATTGACTTCTATTTTTTTTAAACAGTTTAAATAGTCTAATCACACTATAAAATATGAAATGTTTACTAGTAATATAGTGATTAAAACTTTATTTTGCGATAGTGAAAACTTGAGTTCAATTCTTACTTTTCACATACTGTATTTTTTTTTTTTTAACTTAACTGATGCAGCGAAGACATACATAGTGTAAATTTTAAATTTCAATTTCTCTGTCAATATTTTCTAGTTACCTGCCCATGTATTTTAGAGCTCATACGTAAAAATTAATAATCATGCAGTTAGAAATATTGTCTACATTAATTAAAAACATAAACTGATATGCACAGTACACGATAATCACATTACAGGTCAATTTTTTACAATACATTTGTCGTATATGTATGTTTTAGCAAGTATAAATTTATGCACATACGAAAAGAAGCCTAAATATTTACAAGTATAAATTTATTTAGGTTTCTTTTCTTATGTTCATAAATTTATACTTGCTAAAACATGCATATATATATATATATATATATATATATATGTTTGTTTATCTGTTTATCTGTCAGTTTTAATTATTTTTAAGATCACGGAGAAGGCCTAAATCAACTAAAAACGTCAGCACACTGCACACACACACACGAAACGATACACTGACTTTGTACAATGCACGATATTGTTAATCAATCATATCCGTATTCGTATATGCTCGAGATCATATATACTTGGGAGGGTACGGATTCCGCTCAAACGGACTCCCTAGCATTCATATATATCTCTGATCGAATTTTCCAAGGAAGAAGTGAGGAAAGTCGAAACCCAAATTGATTTCTCTCAACAGTTTCCAAATGGGAATTCCCCAAAGGCCCAAAAGTAACTACTGATACAGGCCTCCAAATAACCGAGCCCGACACCAATAGACAATACCATAGTTGATAGTTCCATCCCTTAAACCCTAGCTGCTGCTGCTCTTCCTCCAATCAAATATCCATTTATTCGCCAACCTCCCATTTTCCTAGCATTCTCTCGTGCGGCGGCGCAATTCCCTCTTCCACGTCGAAAATCCTAATCTAAGAAAGATATAGCATGGCTGACAGAGGTGGTTTCGGACGCGGTTTTGGAGGCCGTGGAGACGGCGAGGGTGGTCGCGGAGGGCGCGGCGGCCGTGGTGGCCGGGGCGACAGGCGCGGTGGGCGACGTGGCAACAGGACGGAGGAGAAGAAATGGGTCCCAGTCACTAAGCTTGGCCGTCTCGTCGAGGCGGGTCACATCACCTCCATGGAGCAGATCTATCTGCACTCTCTTCCTGTCAAGGAGCATCAAATCGTGGAGCTCCTTACAAAAGATTTGAAAGATGAGGTACTGTCAACGAATCAATCTTAATTTTAACAGATTGACGTATTGCATGATTTTTCTGTGAGAATAAAAGAGTAGATCTAGGAATTAAGGTTATTTGACTCGTTGTAAATATGTTTTTTATCAATGGAATTGTTAGTATGCATTTAAAGCCACTAACCTTAAAAAACATAGTAGTCTGATGAAAATTTTTGTTTGATAAGCCTGCATTTTGGTTTATCCATATTGCTCATGGCCTTTTAGCAGATATAATGCCATTTATTTTTTCCATCACCTTTGTCTTATTTATTGGAAAATACTCCTTTTGTACACAGGTGATGAAGATCACCCCAGTGCAGAAGCAGACCCGTGCTGGTCAGAGAACTCGTTTTAAGGCCTTTGTAGTGGTTGGTGATGGCAATGGCCATGTGGGCCTTGGCGTCAAGTGCGCAAAGGAAGTAGCTACTGCTATTCGAGGTGCGATCATCCTTGCCAAGCTGTCAGTTGTTCCTGTCAGGAGGGGTTACTGGGGTAACAAGATTGGATTACCCCACACGGTTCCATGCAAGGTCACTGGCAAGTGCGGGTCTGTCACTGTGCGCATGGTGCCAGCCCCACGTGGTGCTGGAATTGTGGCAGCTCGTGTGCCCAAAAAGGTGCTCCAATTTGCCGGTATTGAGGATGTGTTCACCGCTTCTCGTGGTTCTACAAAGACCCTTGGAAACTTTGTCAAGGTACAAATTCTAATCTTCTATTATTTAATTAATAATTGATTACAGATGTGTTGGGTTCTTAGGTGGTAATGTCTTTAGCTGTTTAACTAATTGGATTTCCTTAGCATGGGAATAAAATTGAATTGATCATCTTGTTGGTTTTCTCATTAATTCTTGCTAGGTTTTACTTTTTTTTATTGTATTCAAATTGCGAGTAATTTGAGTATTGGTCTTCTTGTTGATATGAAATCGGGCTTATTATAGTGGGTTGGGCTAAAATGTGCAAAGCACAGGTTATACTTTCTGAATTCAAACCATGGATTCACTCAATTTGATATACATAAGCCAATATTTTTATTTTTAGATTTTTTTACAATTTTTTTGATTAGGAGACCTCTATTATAATTGGATGTGTATTAATTGAGCTGTTTGGATTAGCTGTCTGAAAATTAAAAAATGGAGATTTGGAGCAAAGCATGAACCCTTGTTATAATGAATCATTTATTCATCCAAGAGATTTGCAGTTCTTACCAATGCTTGTCTTTTGTATTGTTTCCCCAAATTCTATTAATTAAAATTTTTAAGAGTCCTACATGTAGTTTGTTGGTGCTTTTTAATATCGCATGGTTGGGCAGTGGGAAATCTCTTTGTTTATCTGCTAACTTATTATTTAAATTGCTTTCCTTTATTTTTCAGGCAACATTTGACTGCCTGATGAAGACATACGGATTCCTGACACCTGATTTTTGGACGGAGACTAGATTTACCTTGTCGCCGTACCAGCAGTATACTGACTTGCTCTCTAAGCCGGTTACAAAGTTCATTCAACCTCCTCCTGAGGAAATTTCTCAGAAGACTGAAGTTTAGGAATGTTTTTTTTTTCTTAGAAGTTTAATGCTTTCGAAGTTCTACTGAAGGAATGCAATGTACCAGACATGACCCTTTGTTTTTCTGTTATGTTATTAAGTTATTTGGTGGTTCTTTGTGGATGGAGGTATGTATGTGAATAGGGCCTCAGTGGGCCTTGCCAGTAGTAGTTTTGGTTTCTCTATTTACTATTTGGAAATTTTGCGAGCCTAAATTTTGAGAATGCTACTTTGTCAATTTACGTGTTGTTATTTATAAGGAGGGAAATTATTTATACTATTATTTGACAATTTTAATAATAGTTTTCTAATTTAATTCAAATAAGATCGAAAGTTAAAAGTAAATTTACAAGTATATCACTACATATAGATAGTCTGAGGGCATATCTGTTCGCATAATTGTAGAAAATAATCTTTTTCTATCATCAATTTTAATAATTCTTCCTTTATTACTTTCAAACTATCTTTATTGATTGCAGTTTAATCTTACATTTGTGAGATTAAATATTTAATATACTTTACATTCGGATTGGTTTTAAATGACAAATTATGAAATCTGTGCACCTTACGAGTGATGTGTTTACGTGTGACATTTTCAAATTAATTTTGTATAGAGTCAAGTGGTAAAAAAATGTTCAAAAAATAAATACATTAAAATTAATTTGTAAACAGTCTAATTTTGACAGTCTAATATACTTTACATTCGGATTGGTTTTGCATGTCAATACAACCTGTAAGGTAGATGGGTTTAACGGTTCGAATTGGTTATTTGAAGTCATTTTGATAGATTTTAGAGTTAGTTCACAAAAAAAAACTTAATAAACTTAGGAACACCTTGGTTCTACTCCTCCATAATTTATTCTTTTATATCTTTAAAAGTGGCATTTGAAAATATTGTTTATGGTGATGTGTTATATAAGTAGAACTAGGATCTTTTTAAACTAAGCAAATTGTTTGTGAGCTTATTTTCAGAATTTATATAGTTAATTTTAAACAACGAATTCAAATTGTTGAATCGATTTACTTCACAATTGATGTATTTACATATTAAATTTATAATATTTTTAATTAATTTAGTGTAAAGTCAACGATAAACAAAATAAAAAAAGTTTATAAGTTAATTGTAGTGAAAATTTATAAATTTGATATGTAAATACATTATTCATGAAGTAGATCGGTTTCAACCGTTGAAATTCATTGTTTGAAAGAATTTCAATAAAGTTTATACGTGATGTATTTACATATCAAATTTATAATTTTTCGTTAGAATTAACTTATAATTTTTTTTCAAAATTAACTTATAATTTTTTTTACCGTTTGACTTTACACTAAATTAATTAAAAATTAAAAATTTGATATGTAAATACATTACTTGTGAAGTAGATCGATTTCAACTGTTGGAAATTCAGTGTTCTAAATAGCAGCGCTATAGCGTTTTCGGACCTTGAACGCTAAGTTATGGGATAAAAGTGGACTATTTCAGCTACGACCACTATAACAGTAATAGTGGTCCGCTATCTGTGCTACGCGCTATAGCGCACACTATGCTACCTAGGCTTCTATATTAAGGCCAATTGAAAATTAATTTTAAAGCTCAATTTTTTCGACCAGCCCCCAGATGTGGATGTTGGGCAACAAGGTCCTTCTTTGAATATGTTCATCATCCTCATTGAGTTAAGGCACATTCCTTTGTTGTTTACAACTTTGTGTTCTTTAAAGGTTTGATACCGTTGTTGTCAGAGGTCAAATGTGAAATTGAGTCCTCATTCAGTTGGTGCATTCCATGGTGTTATGCTCGTGTTCCAACCAGAGTTGTCGGCCATTTTTGAACTTCGTGCGATCTGTGTGGATGGCTGTGCGGTTTGGCTTGAACCGTATGCTATCGGGCTCATGTAATAACAGACCTGCATAATTTCTAAAATCGAAAAAGTTAGATAGAATTTTGAAAATTTTGTTAAGTATTGAAAGGAGGGGGGAATGTCAGAAGATTTGATTAGAATATATATAAAGAGTAATAGAATGAGAGAGTAGAGTAGTGAAATAATACCCTATAGTTACTAGATAAAACATAGAATAATGAGCGGTTATTTTCCCTAAAAATAGGATATTATCAAATAACTTCCCAAAGGTGGTTATTTCATAATTAATCCTCCTTCCAAATCTCTTCAAATCTTTGAAATAACGCCATGTAGTTATTAGATAAAACATTAGTGCAATATTTCAATACTTAGAAATTTTTCTTAATTTTTCATCTCAATTTGCACATTTACCAGAATCGTGTGCGATTAACGGTTAAACCGCATGTTACTAGTTTTATCTTATTCAAAGCTAGTATGCGATTGGGGTTAACCATGTGTGATTGGTTTTACCTTCTTCAAAGCCAGCATACGATTGTGGGGAATCATGTGCAATCTAATATTTAGCCAATTTTTTCGAGGCATCAATTGATAGGAGGGTACTCAGTCGCATGCGTTTCTCGGTTGATCCGCATGGTTGAAGAAAATTTTCTTTTTCAAAGAGGATTACGTGTGAGTTCTGATGTTGGCATCCCTGTGCATATGAGTCATATGTGTGCGAGTGACGACTGCTATTTTAAATGAACAAATATCCAATATTTTGCAGCTTCCTCACTAGCATGCGAATGAAGGCCAAATCGCATTGGGGGTGGTTGGTCTCTACCAAATTTTAGCATAATTGCCCTAATTGAAAATTTTGAGATTAAAGGTTTCTATCAGTTGATGCTTCCTCTCTATCTCTTGTATATCTAATTTATCCTTCTAAAATGTAAGTTCTAACTATGACTTAACTTAATTTAACTAAATTATAGAAAAATGGTAAAAAAGGTATTAGAAAATAAATAATTTAGTATTATACCTTGAGCTCATAATAGACTTCAAGTCCAGCATCTCCTGAAATGAAACAAAATCATTTATCTTCTGAAGAACACGGTCTTCACCTTGGTATAACCACATAAAGTGCAAAACTAGTACGTCGGAAAACACAAACTCTTTGGTTATCACTAACTCTCCACCTTCCTTACTGCACAAACTACATCTAGCATCAGTTAGGGTCTCTTTTTGGTATAACTTTTCCAAACATGCCTCCAGAGACACCGGAACACGATCCACCAATTGAACTATAGGTATTGTTATTGCAGTTTAAAAATCAGCAGGAGGTGTCCTCTTTTTTCACAAGCTTTGCACTTAATATGCATTAAATTTGTAACCCCAAATATTTTATTTATCACATCTTTCCCTCTTTCTTCTCCACACATCCAAAAAAGTTATACTAAAAGTTCATGACTATCTTGTTGCACACGATTTAAATGTGCTGTGGCATGAGGTTTTTAATGAGTTTTTTTAAGAAGTTTTAGTAGGGTTAGACTGTTAATAGGATTCTCTCCCTTCAATGTTTCAGCAAACATCTCCAGATTTTGTTGCATAAGAATATCCATCTCCAGTAATCAACTCTCGAAACTTTATCAAGGCTAATAAACTTTGAATGACAACATTAACGAAACATGTCAATCCCAGGTTGTCAAGGCCTTTAACGGGACAAAAATAGGAATCATCTTCCTCTTTGGGATTGTCAGGTGTTTGGAATTCAAACATAGAATCAAAGCTCTCTGAATTATCTTTCTTTTTTTTGGAATTATCCACTAAAGCAGTTCATAGATTATGGAGAAACAAGTTCTAGTAATCACAATTTACATCCAAAATCCATCTTTAAAATAATTTGAGAAAATTGGCAGAGATATACAAGATAGTTCAAAAATTACCTCTTCAGCATCAAACATACTTGTGTAATTTGGTACTAAGGCAATATACCAGCTTCATCCCTCTTTTGCTTTTTTTTTTCAGCCAATATAAAAGTGAGTTCATAAAACAATATGTAAGCTATTGATCGATTAACTTCTTCCCAAGAAACTTCTCGTACATCTTTATAACTTGCCCGGTACCATTTGCTTTTTCTTGACTTGTCAGTGGCATCAGTAGCATCACTTCTCACATATGTTATGTAGTGATAGTGTATACCAAACAGGTTGGGTCGGGTCCTGTTGGGTCTAACCCGTCCGGGCCAAGGTTCCCACGGTCTGGGGGTCCGGTGGGTCTACGGGTTAGTGGGGGTCGTGTCCGGCGGGTCCCGCTTGGGGGAGTTGGACCAATTCCTTGCCAGACCCTTAGTCTAAAATTAGCACGTGTCGGGTGGGGGTCAGGTCCGAGTCTGGTCCAGGTCAGGTTCTTTTTTTTAAATGTCCAATTTCGGCCTCTATTCTTGGCCATATCAGACTATTTTGGACTATGTAGAAAAATAATATTTTCGGCCAAAAAAAGAGGTCGAAACTGCTGTAATTATTATTAAAAAGAAACTGGGGGTGGGTACGGGTTCGGACAGGTCCGGGTTAGATTGAAATATTGGGTTGCATCAATTCTACTAAAAGTTCATGACTATCTTGTTGCTCACGATTTAAATGTGCCTGTGGCAGGTGGTTTTTAACGAGCTTTTTAAGGAGTTCTAGTAGGGCTGGACTGTTAATATGATTCTCTCCCTTCAATGCTTCAGCAAATAACTGTTTTAGAGCATACATCACATATTTTCTTGCGTAAGAATATCTATTTCCAGTAATCAACTCTCGAAACTTTTTCAAGGCTAATAAATTTTGAAGGATAGCATTAACGAAATATTTCAATCCCAGGTTGTCAAGGCCTTTAACGAGACAAAAATAGGAATCATCTCCGTCTTTGAGATTGTCAGGTGTTTGGAATTCAAACATAGAATCAAAGCTCTCTGAATTATCTTCCTTTTTTTTGGAATTGTCCACTAAATCATTATGTTCATAGATTATGGAGAAACAAGTTCTAGTAATCACAATTTACATCCAAAATCCATCTTTAAAATAATTTGAGAAAATTGGCAAAGATATACAAGAAAGTTCAAAAAATACCTCCTCAGCATCAAACATACTTGTGTAATTTGGTACTAAGGCAATATATCAGCTTCATCTCTCTGTTGCTTTTTTTTTTCAACCAATATAAAAGTGAGTTCGTAAAACAATATGTAAGCTATTGATTGATTAACTTATTCCCAAGAAACTTCTCGTACATCTTTATAACTTGTCCGGTACCATTTGTTTTTTCTTGACTTGTCAGTGGCATCAGCAGGATCACTTCTCACATATGCTATGTAGTGATAGTGTATACCAAACAGATTGGGTCGGGTCCTGTTGGGTCTAACCTGTCCGGGCCAAGGTTCCCACGGTCCGGTGGGTCTACGGGTTAGTGGGGTTCGTTTCCGGCGGGTCCCGCTTGGGGGAGTTGGACCAATTCCTTGCTAGATCCTTAGTCTAAAATTAGCACGTGTCGGGTAGGGGTCAGGTCTGAGTCTGGTCCGGGTCAGGTTCTTTTTTTTAGATGTCTAGTTTCGGCCTCTATTTTTGGCCGAATCAGACTGTTTTGGCCTTTGTAGAAAAATAATATTTTCGGCCAAAAAAAGAGGCCGAAACTGCTGTAATTATTAAAAAGAAACTGGGGGTAGGTACGGGTTCGGGCAGGTCTGGGTACGAGTTCGGGGTGTTTAGTCCGGGTCCTTGGGGGTTTGGGGGGGGGGTTTGGTCCAAGTTAGGTCGGGTTTAGATGGGTTTAGGGGGGTCGGTCGGGTACAAACGGGTTGAGGGTTCCTTCGGGTCGGGTTTTAGGGGGTCTAATATAAAAATCTCATACCAAACCCTTGCTAGACCCGAACTTAAGGTTGGTCCGGGCCAGTCCGGGTTGGGTGTGATCCTTGGTTCGGCCGGGTCGGGTCTAACCCGCCCAAGTTTTTTCAATCCACTACGTAGTGACCTCCCATTACAGTGCCAATATGCTCTATAATGCCTTATAACTTGTAGATGTTATTAGAGTTGAACAAAAAAAATTAGATTAAAAAAATCACAACTCTGTTAATTCAGTTTACAACAGAAGAAATAATTAGTATTATACCTTGAGCTCAGAATAGGCTTCAAGTCCAGCATCTCCTGAAATGTAACAAAATTATTTATCTTGTGGAGGACACGGTCTTCTCCTTGGTATAACCGCGTAAAGTGCAAAACTAGTACGTCCGAAAGAAAAAAAATCTTTGGTTATCACTCACTCCGCACCTTCCATACTGCACAAACTACATGCTGCATTAGTTTGGGTCTCGTTTTGGTATTACTTCTCCAAATACGTCTCCAGAGACACCGAAAGATTATCCACCGATTGAACTATAGGGTTGCATCAATTATACTAAAAGTTCATGACTAGATATACAAGTGAGTTCAAAAATTACCTCCTTAGCATCAAGCATGCTTGTGTAAATTGGTACTAAGGCCAATATATCAGCTTCATCCCTCTGTTGCTTTTTTTCAGCATCTTTCAATTGCTTATCTTCATACATAATTACCATTTTCTGGAGATTTTTATATATGACAAGATTGCCAACCACTCAAATTCTTTTTCAGGTGTTATGAAATTGAGGGGCTCAGATGGTGGTTTCCATACACCGTCATGCAAATGTGAAGCAAGATTATTCGATATTAGTCCAACATTTTTTGATCAATAATCTAATACTACTTCTCTACCATCTCTAATTAATACCTGTCTCACCAGGTTTTCAATTATCGTAAACCAGAGTGCCTCAGCAACAAATACAATTATCCTAAAATAGGCTAAAGTGTGAAGTGATTTGAACAATGATGAATCTTGTAGCTCCGAGAGTATATCAACATCACATTCCAAATTCATAGTATTGAAAGTTGCCTCAAATAATTCGCATTTGGCTCTCGAACCCAACTACAGATAACTAGGATTAAAACTTAGTTTCTTAAAACCTTTGAAACATTCAAATAAATCTTTAAAAGGGCCAAATACAGAGGCACTGCTAGATCCTATAAATGCCACCAGATAGAGTCTATCTTTTGTACCAATCAATTTGAGCATAGTTTTCTTTGTCCAGATTCTCACTCCAAACAATCCAAATTTTTTGTCTTGATTGACATGTAAAACTTTATTTCCATGTACGTATCATGCTGCCACTAAATGGTGACGAATTTTTTCAAGACAAACACTAAACAAACTAGGATGATTAAAAGGGATGCCAATATTAAAGCTGCAATGAACAACCAGAATGTCTTGGAATGTAGTACGCACATGATCAGTTTGTAAAATAAATGTACAATAAAAGTAAAAATAGTAAATCTTATATATATAATGTACAAACCAAAACTGACACTGTATCGATAATACAAACATGCATATATGAGTGAGCAAAATATGAAAATTCCTTTTGGGAAAGATGATAAAGACCGATATATGGCCCTAGTGGCATGTCATAGAATTTGTCTACCATTGGAGAATGGTGGGTTAGGGATATTAAGATCTTTAATGATGTCTTGATCATGAATCTGGTTTGGCAATTAGCAGAGGAGGGACGTGACAAGCTATGGGTACACATAATAATGTGGAGTTTTTGAGAGATTAAGAGGCGAAGGTCGAAGAATATTCAAGACCTAAAGAAATTATTTGATAATGGACTTATTTGGCAAGTATGGGATGGAAGGAATATAAAAGCTCTGCAAGACCCATGGTACCAAGGCTGGGACGGTACAGTTACTGTAACGGGGTGCAGTAAGGAACCTAACGGTGGCCAAGCTATTTGATCATGAAATGAGCACATGGAAGGTAGAACAGATTAGGGCAGTTCTGGGCGGGCAAGCTATTCAAAGCATCATCAACACTCTTCACAAACCGGTACCATACCCACTAATTGAGGATATGCTAATATGGGTTGCGAGTAAACAAGGGGGTGTACACAACAGCTAAAGGTTACATACAGATGAGCTCCTAACAACTTATCAAACCGAAGTACAATGATACAAAAATTGGGTCTTTATCTACCTCTTGCTGAACAGCTGTTGTTGCGACCGAGGGCTCATGCGGTGCTCCTACAATCAAATTGAAAGCTCATTAGAACATCTTGGACTTGCCAAATGTGCTTAATAGCTTACAACATATATAAATCTCACATTGGCACATACACGCCTCATATGATCCACCTTGCTTATTTATGAATACATAAATTTAGTAGTATCCTAAATTTAGTTATTTTGAAAGTTAAATTGACCCATATACCGTTACCATTTCTCCTCTCTCCTCTTCACTGTAAAAATCTGAGATTTTGTGATTTAGACATCTAAACACTTATTTTGTCAGAATTCTGAAATGACAATTCTAAAAAAGGTAAGACGGTACCTTTGTCAGCTTGTGACGTATCTGGCAGCACTGTGCTCGGTGAGTTGAACCTTGATGAGTGGCGGGTGGGACTTAACATGCTCAGGTCCAGATTGATTTTGCTTTTAAATAGAAATGGATAGATAGTTTATTCCATGATGCTTAGTTTTTTTTAATAGAAAAAATATATAGTTTATATCATGATGTTTCGGTTATTTGGAATGGAAAAAGATAAATAGTTTATGATATTATTAGGGATATTTTGAATAGCAATTTGGACTTTGTATTGGTTCAATATGAATAACCTGATTCCTTAATTAATTTTGTCTTACTTATTGCTCTATGAGACTTTAGATAATGTTGATAATTAGTAGAAATATAAAATATTTTTTTAAATAAAAAACTCTATGTAGGATAGCTTTCAAAAAAATAAAAAAATAACCAGTTTGGCACTAGATTTCGAAAAGTACCCAAACCGCAATTTTTTTTTGCGGTTTCAAGGCCTAAAACTGCAAAAAAAAATTTGTGGTTTTACAATTCCAAAACCATGGTTTAAAAAAAAAAACGCAATTTTTTTTGCGGTTTTACAATTCATAAACCATTGTTTAAAAAAAAATAATAATAATTTTTGCGCAAAAAAAATTTGCGGTTTTTTTTAACCGTGGTTTTGGAATTGTAAAATCCCCAATTTTTTTTTTGCGGTTTTAGGCCTTGAAACCGCAAATTTTTTTTGCGGTTTGGGTACTTTTCAAAATCCAGTGCCAAACTGGTTATTTTTTTAAAAAAAAATTGGATATAAATAAAAAAATCGGAGTACGCTATTCATGATAGTTTTTATTTTAGCCTTTTCGCTATGACGTGATAATCGTTATTTAGAACTTTGGTTGGAATTCAATGATTCATTGTTTGAAAGAATTTCAATAATTTTTGGAGGTATGTTTATCAAAAAACTTGATTTTATAGTAAACTAATTTGAAAATTTATAAATTTTAGATCAATTTCAAAAATTTTAAATCAATTTGATAAATTATAAAATTTCGAAGTAACTAAGATTTTGATGAGTTAACGCTCTAGTTGTACTGTGGATAAATGTGCATCAATTTGAGTAAAAGCAGTCTCGTCGTGTCATGGTAATGAAAATATGGTATACAAGTATACATGCATGCAAAAGGAAATGGTAGCCAACCCAAGTCAACTACTCATTCGTCTGCAAGCCAAATATTATGGGTCAAAACCATATCAGAATTCAGATCTGAATCTGATCCGTTGGTGCAGGGGTCCCCTCCTATTCTCGCAATCCCGCCTGTCCAAATCGGCAAGGAAGAGGAAGAGGAAGAGGAAGAGGAAGAGGAAGATAGAGTCAATTGTCAAACTAAAACCTCTCTCCTGTGTCCTGTCCGATCACATTCAGTCACAACAAATATATCCAACTCAATCTCTCTCTCCGTTAATGGCTTCCCCTAATCCAAGGTCGCATCTCTCTTCCTCCATCCCCTCCTTCCTCGTCCTTCTCATCTCCACATTACCCCTTGTACCACTCTCCACTGCTTTCTCATTCGCATTTAATTTCTCCGCCATGGGAGCAAACGCCCCAGACATGATCGACTTCCAGGGAGATGCCTTCTTCAACAAGGTCATACGATTGACCAAAGACGAACTCGATTCTTCTATTATTACAAGCAGCTCTGGCCGTGCTGTCTACTCTCAGCCAGTCCCTCTCTGAAGCAAAACAACTGGTATTGTGTGCTTGCTCATGCCATTTTTCACTGCTTTACTGCTTCAATTTGTTGTTATTAGTTATAAGTAAAAATAATGTCTATGGTAAAAACATCAACTCAATTTATTGGATAATACTCACTGGTTTTTAACCAAACCAGTCTAAATTATTTTTAAAAGTAGAATACTAGTGTAGTTCCTTGCTAGTACTAACAAGGTTTCTGTAAATGTTTCGTTTGCCTTTGTTTGTTTGTTTTCTTTTTTTCATTTTGGGTCAAAAACCATTCTTAAATTAATTAAGCCCAACCGAATCATACCATGGCTAAATAAAATTAAAGCACCAAGCTAGAAAAGTATACAAATGATAATGAAACTACAAAAAGAAGCACATAAAAAATGGGTCCAATGAGTACCTTTTTAGTTGAATCTACTTAGCTGATATTAATTTCACGTCCACTGAGAAGCTAAGAGTTTAAGATGAATATTATTGCAGGTAGGCTTGCGCATTTCACAACCCATTTCTCCTTCCGCATAAAAGCCACAAATGATTATAGCAATGGGGATGGTTTGGCCTTCTTTCTCTCTCCTTACCCTTCTATTCTCCCAAACAACTCGGCAGGAGGATACCTTGGCCTATTTGATTCTAACTCTGGTTTTGATCAACAATCAAACAAAATCATTGCAATAGAATTTGATACATATCAGAATTGGTGGGACCCAAGCCCAGATCATATCGGCATTGATGTTAATTCTATCAGTTCAACAGTAACAACAAATTGGTATAGTAGCATGAAGGATGGTCGAAAAGGAAATGCATGGATCAGTTATGATGCAAAGGCAAAGAATTTAAGTGTTTTCTTAACATATGATGACAACCCATCATTTTGTGGTGATGCCAACCTATGGTACCAGATTGATTTGAGAGACTATTTGCCAGAAAACATTGCAATTGGTTTCTCTGCCTCCACTGGTTCCTCTATTGAGTTGCATGAGATCAGTTACTGGGAATTTAGTTCCACCATAGAACCGAAGGGTCTCATGTTTTGGGTTATTTTGTCATCACTTGCTGGTGCTTTTATCCTGGTTTGTGCTTGTTTGGCATGGATTATTTTGGGACGAAAGAAAAAGAAAGTTAGAAACAACATAGAAGAGGGAGGAAGAGAGCCACTTTTAGGTGAAGAAGAGGATGATGCCATGGATTATGATGAGCTTTCTGGTGAGTTTGAAAAAGAAACAGGTCCAAGAAGGCTTCATTTTGGCGAATTAGCTGTTGCAACAAAGTATTTTTCGGAGGCCAACAAACTGGGTCAAGGCGGTTTTGGAGGGGTTTATCGTGGGTTTTTGAAAAGTCTAAAACTTGATGTGGCTATCAAAAGAGTCGCTAAGGGGTCACAACAGGGGAAAAAGGAGTACATTGCTGAGGTCAAAATTATCAGCCAGCTAAGGCATCGCAACCTGGTACGACTTGTTGGTTGGTGCCATGAACGTGGGGACCTCTTGCTTGTTTACGAATTGATGCCTAATGGAAGCCTTGACTCGCATTTGTATGGCAAAGGCGTGTTGTTATCATGGTCCGTAAGATTTAGAATAGCACTAGGGTTAGCATCTGCTATACTCTATCTCCATGAGGAGGCAGATAGTTGCATACTGCATCGAGATATTAAATCGAGTAATGTCATGCTTGATTCGGAGTTTAATGCCAAGTTAGGCGATTTTGGTCTTGCAAAGCTAGTGGACCACAGTGGTGCCGCTCAGACTACTGTATTGGCTGGCACTTTAGGTTACTTGGCACCAGAGTGCTTTACTACAGGTAAAGCTAGTAAAGAATCTGATGTGTATAGTTTTGGTGTTGTTGCACTAGAAATCGCCTGTGGTAGGAGGCCAGTAGAGTCCAAAGTAGAAAAAAACAAGGTCAGGTTGATCCCATGGGTATGGGAATTATATGGAAAAAACACAATTCTTGAAGCAGTGGACAAGAGATTAGATGGAAAGTATGATGAGAAAGAAATGGAGAGGTTGATGGTTATTGGGTTGTGGTGCACACACCCAGACTATAATCTAAGGCCTAGTATTAGACAAGCGATGCACGTGTTGCAATTTGAGGCTCCATTGCCGAATCTACCCCCAAATTTTCTAGTACCAGTCTATATGTCTAATCTTGGTGATATGGGATTAGCATCAAGCGTGATAGATTTTGGAATAAGTGAAAATATGGTTTCTGGTATGGGTAAAAGTGGAAATCCATCATCTTCTGCCTTTACTACTGGTCCACAAAAATAAGAGGTAGAGGAGTTTAAGGGCGCATGGAAAAGGGGGAGGATGGGGTCCTCATTGTTGGAAATAGGTCATTTGCGGATATTTTATGATTCTTTCTTACTCTGATTTTGGTGATTGGGTTCGCTTGTTGATACTTTCTTGGCACATTTTTTTTGTTTTTCCAAATGTCTTGTTGGAGAGGAGTATTTCATTGTGTGCAGTATACACAATGAGCAACGACAGGGTGCTTTTATTGTCCCTGTGGGATTGGCATCAAGCATAGTGTATAGTAAGCTGCTTTTTATTTCATTTTCATTTTTTTTTCCAGAACGATGTTCTGTTATTTTTAAAGTTGTGCAGTGTGTTATTTGACAAGAGGCTTGTGAAATTTAATTCCTGCATGTCTTGTTCTTATATTTATCATTTTTCCTAAAATAATGCTCCACTGTATGGACATCAATAACTAATCAGTTCATAATTGCTTTGTTCCAATAATAATATTTGCCAGATGATCTCTGCAGAGTTTTACCATCATTATACTGTTTTCATAGGTTCCGGTTCTTTAGCTGAAATGAACACTAGTAGATAAGATCTGATGTTTTTTTTAGGTTCAGCTCACATATTCTCTGGCCTCTCCTGCCTGAAAAGTGTTTCCCTGTGGCCCCACAAATTGGTCCTTTTTGCTGTTGTTCGTCATTGTTTTTCTTCTTGTATGGACACAGCACTGCTAAATGCATGTATGGTATTAAGAAAGGTATTTGAACCCATCCGGTATTAAGAAAGGTATTTCAAATTTAATTTTTGAGATAGTAAAACCATCCGGAATTTGAACCCACAACTTTTCAAATAAAATGTACTACCTTTTACCACTAAACCAATATAATTATTGGATGCTTTTAGTAACAAGTCATCAAATCCAAAGAAACAAGCTGGATTGTCTCTAATCTGGTCTACTGACAGCAGGTGCTTAGCAAAGTCTTAATTCCAAAAACAACAAAGTTGAGGCCTCACATTAGCTCAGAGCTACTTATTAATTTGATTTTGTATCATATACTTGCGATCAAGAATGAATGACGAGTTGTAATCGATGTTTAAGTAATTTAAATACAGATTATAATATCGGAATTAAAAGTAAATATATATATATATATATATATATATATATATGGTCTGTCTAAATTGCTGCTGGCAGCATTTCGGCAGAGGTGCTGCCGGGGCTATATTTAGCCGTGTGATGTCCAAACAATAAATCCAAACCGTTAGATGTTTAATCTATATTATAATCTACTTGGAGACCAAATTTTACATTTTTTGGAATTTTTTTAATATATATTAAGCTGGTTTGAAAACCGCTGATTTCAGTAAATTTCTGCAGCATTGAAATCAGCGGTTTTCAAACCAGCTTAATATATAGTAAAAAAATTCCAAAAAATGTAAAATTTGGTCTCCAAGTAGATTATAATATAGATTAAACATCTAACGGTTTGGATTTGTTGTTTGGACATCACAAAACAGAAAAATAGGCGGCAGCACCGCCGGCAGAAATGATGCCGGCAGCAAATTAGCCACAGCCTATATATATATATATCTATATGGAGTTAGGTTAATATGACATTGGTGTTATTTCAAACTAAATAACACCACATCGTAAACCGTTAGATCTGTTTTAATATTCGTACAATCTGCTTTTACTGTTCAAGCACTTTATTTTGTACGAATATTAAAGCAGATCTAACGGTTTACAATGTGGTGTTATTTAGTTTGAAATAACACCAATGTCATATTAGCCTAACTCATCTATATGAGTATGGCTAATTTGCTGCCAGCAGCATTTCAGCAAAATGCTGCCAACTCTGTAAGCCGTTGGATCTGAAATTAGATTCGTGCCTTGAGACGCTGATTTGAATTGACGGAAGAAGAAAAATCAGCTCTGTTTCCACTTTCGATTGACCTGTTCGGCTCTCTCTCTCTCTCTCCGCTCAATCTTTTTTTTTTTGAAAGCCCTCTCCGCTCAATCTCTCTCTCTCCGCTCAATCTCGTTTGAAGAAAACGAGAAATCGGCGCTCTATCTCCGCTCTCTATCCCTCTCTCGTTCGAACTACTGTGCCTCGCTCAATCTCTCAATCTCCTTCTCAGCCTTACGAGAGATCACCGCTGTGCCTCGCCTCCCCATAGTGGTCCTCCTGTCTGGCCGCCTCTCCCTGGTTAGCGTTACTCCAGGTCAGCCCAACTCGAGGTACAAGTAGGGAGGGAAAGAATTTCTGGTAGGAGTGCTGATTAGAATTTTTCTGGTAAATAATTTCTGAAAATTGCTGATTTTAGCTTGAACAAGCTAACTGGTGCTATCCCGAATATTTGTACAAGCAATTTATTGCTTGAGGAGTTGAGACTTCTTGATAATTTGTACATGCAATTCTATATTTCCGTGGCTATAAATCTGGTATATCTATATTGTACTTGATATTTATTTTGGATTTTAATTCTTTCTTTCTCTTTGTTTCTCTGAATTTAAAAATATTAACTTTTATTTTCTGTAGATGGTTGTCAGCTGAGCCTAGATGAAATAAAAGAAGAGCCTTCCTTCACATTCTGTTCAAATCCTAGAGAAGTTAAAGTGGACTTTTATGACACAGGAGGTATATTTACCATAAAAAATACCAGCACCGGTATGGTAAAAAGCGAATGGCCCACCATTTTTTTAGGTGTTGCTTTGACTGGTACCAATTTTATA
The DNA here is from genome assembly GCF_964058835.1 of Carex rostrata. Lineage (NCBI taxonomy): Eukaryota > Viridiplantae > Streptophyta > Magnoliopsida > Poales > Cyperaceae > Carex > Carex rostrata. Next base: position 642,859 of record NC_135931.1, on the reverse strand, counting down.
GTACAGGTACACAACTTAGATGTTTCTTTCACTGGTACCAATTTTACAGTACATGTACACAATTTCTTTAGGTGTTGCTTTTGTTACTATTTAAACAATTGATCAATTTCACAGTTCGTGTAGCTTGCAAATGCTGAGTGGTAAGTACATATATAGGCACTTCAAAGAAAATTAAAATCTGTAATTTTTTATTGGACCAGAGGAAAATTTCAGTTTTAATTCTTATTCTGTAATTTTTTTAGAGCTGCTAGACTAAAATCTGAAACTGACTCTAAATCAATTAACTTTAATTATCTTGCTTCTCCTCAACGAACTTAGATATATATCCATCAAAACTTTCTAATTTTCTATTTTTGTTGCATCATAATGCTAATTTCTGGTTTATGGTTTGTTTTTCAATGTGTAGGTATTAGGTGCAGTTCAGAATCAGATGTCAAGAGAGTTCCAGCAAAGGCATGGATGTAATTAGAGCATTATGTTAGGAAGTTAAGCAAGTCCCAGCAAGGGCACTGATGTAATTAGAGCATTATGTTAGGAAGTTAAGTGAGTCCTAGCAAGGGCACTGTGTACAAAATTAAAGATGTGTGTATAGTTTTGTAAGTGTAACAACCTTATATTTATCAATGAAAAAGTGTCTCTGGTTTCAAAAAAATTTGTGTTTGCTTATCATTGTTTTTAATCTATTTTCTTGCTGAAAATTGTTGTTTTCCTGTCTGTACCAATACTGGTATGGATCTGATTTTCTACTGTGCATAAACTGTTTGTGGTATTGCTCAAGTAAATCTTTTCCTGGTACAAGATTCCCAAGTGCAATCTTCTATTTTTGTATCCGCTGCCTTTTCAATTTAACCTTTCTTACAACTGAGCCGGTACAAGAAAGTAAAATGACAGAAAAAACAAAAGAGAGAAAATTTAAAAAATGCAAAAACTTGGAATTTTACAAAAAAAGGCCCATTATCTTCTCTTCCATGTACCAGTCAGTTTCCGTACCAGTGTAGTATCTTTTTCAACATATACAACTTCTCCAATCTCTTGCATCAATTTATGACATGATAATGTTGGTTTAGTGTTCTACATAAATCTTGCATCAACTTAGAAATCACAACAAAATACAGAGAGCAACAGTAAACAAAGCACCCTTTCTATGACTATACCAAAAATAACATCATTCATAAAAAGCACCACATCATAAAAATTACACTTTTATTAAGACACCAACTTTGATCATGTTTATACAAACATGAATTTACAAAATATTACTTCTATGGTTCTATCATTATACTAAAATTACCTTTTTTATGACTATACCTAAAATACCCTTCTATTATGTTCATACAGACATGAATTCACATCTCTCTCAAGCTAACATCTGAGTCACATATGCATTATCAATCCTAAGACAAGTTCACTATCATATGCATTATCGTTTTCACTTTCATCATCTTCTTCATTCGCATATGATTCTTGTGCTTGACCCTTCGCTATTTCGCATCCTTCAGTTTCTACAAAATAGAAGATAGTAATGCAAGTTATAAAAAAGAAGAAATAAAAGAAAATAATATGGCCAGTTGCATGCTATAACCCATGACAGGAACAAGTGATAATTTTTCAAAACATGAGATATTCTTACTTCTTAAATACATAGTGTGCACATTCACCCTCTCTTTCATTTGATGATTACAGTAAGAACTTCAAAGGGCGACAAACTAGCATTATTCATGTTCTTTTCTAAAGAAGAGATTGAGGACATAAATACATTTACTAGTGTCAATTTAGTAGTACCCGACAAAATTTTAAAATAGCTCACAAAAAAACTACAAAAATTATAACAATTCCCGTTGACCAGTCTCAACTGACAACTTAACATTGTATCTGTATCCATTTATTACGCTCTGATTATGGAGAAATCTACCCAATCTAGACTTGGCTATACTTAAATTACCTCAATAAATAAAATTTAAACTTCCAAGTTTTCTGGATTTAGAAGGAACTCACCTCTAAAAGGTAGCAAATACGAGGAAGAATACTCATCCTGACAAGCCCAGCAGGAACATCTTGTCCAGCTGCAACCATGTCATCTATAATAGTTCTGTTTCCATCTTCACTGTCATTTTCATGAAAATCTGGCAGCAAATTTGATGGCTTGGTGTTGTATTTCCAAAACCCTCCTCAAGGAAACCCTTGGTTTAGATCAGGCATACTTCTAAACACAGGATTCGTGCATATCTCTCTCTCATGAACTGCTAATTTCTGAAATTAAGAGAGGTTTTAAAAAACATAAATTTCTAGAATTCATTTCTTTTTGTTATCATCGAATCATGGAACCCAGACAGCAAATCAACTGTTGCCTTTAAGGTTGTTACATCCATAATGTGTATACATTCACCCTTTTTTTCAATTGATAATTACAGTAAGAACTCGTTGATTGTATATTACTTTGTTCTAATTATCAAAGATACAATGAAATAACACTAATTTTGACTAATTTGGCTTGAAATTGAACTAAAGAGAATTACCTCGTCTAGGGTTTTCACAAGCTTTGATTAATTGCTGAGAGAGAGAGAGCGCTAAAGGAGAGGAGCGACAGTGGACTCTGCGAGGAGGATAGAGAGGGAGGGAGGGGATGGGCGAAATCCGTCGAAAGAATCGCGATAGCGACCAGCGGAGGGAGGGAGAGTGATAGGAGCGCCGCGGAGGGAGGGACAGAGATAGCAGCGCTGCGGAGGGAGGGAGAGAGCGTAAATGAAATAGAGATTTTTGGGAGAGACGGAGGAGACGGAAAATAATTTCGCTGATCGCTCCCGTTATTTTCTGATGATCAGCGCAAATCTGATTGATGAATGAACGGTAGATATTATTAGCAGCACTTTGCTGAAATGCTGCTGGCAGCAAATTAGCCATACTCTCTCTCTCTCTCTCTCTCTATATATATATATATATTTAATATAAGAATTTTGTATAATGAGGGATAATGCTATAAATACTCATCTTAAAGATCATAATATATCATGTTTAGTCTTTAGAGCTAAAGTAGACAAGATCTTTTTTATGTTATAATTTTAATCTATTTAAAAATATTTAAGATTGAGTTCAGGTGTATCATGTAATTGATTTAAAAATAGTAAAACTGTCTAAAATTAATGTTTGCAACAGCGGTTAATACTACCATGTAAAGAGCATGTTTTCCTATTTTAAAATGTACAAAACTACTTTGGATGATGATATTAACACAATATTTCAAGCGATTTTGTCCCTGCTTAAATATCTCTCTTACTCTCTAGTCAAATTATTTTGATTATTTATAATCTTTATATCAGTTACCATCTATTATTTATTTTTATTTTCATAACTAAAATATCGCTCTCATCAAGATTCCTTCTTCGGCTTGCCTGGGTGAGCGAGCCCAATTGATGAAGTCTCCTGTCTCCAGATAATATTTTTGATAATGGTACGGCCCACAAAGGCCTACAAAGGCCCACAACAGTACTGCTGCATTAACGCAATGTTTGAGTTTAGTTGCAGGCCGTCCGATCAGAACCGAGCCAATCCGACCCACGTATGTAATGCACGGAATTCTTTAGTATTCGTGCTGGTTTAAATCTAATGGTCCGGATCTAAACTCAAAATTTGAGTTAACTCAGAAGATGCGAATTCCCACCGATTCCATCGATAAAGCAGTGTTGAGTCATTGAGACCTATCTACAGTATAATGGTTGTTTATAAGTTATATATGTTTATTTTTAATTGACAATGAATATTATCTGGATGTTGACAATGAACGTAAATAAGATCTGAGAATTTGCATATCTGAATATTATTTATATGATGTATATTTTTCAAGCATTTAAAGATGAGGAGGGTTAAAATGCACCATTGGTTTGTGCCCCAACCATACCCCATTTCTATATCTCCGTTTACAAAGTTCAAACAGTCGATCCGAACCGTTCATCTTGTTCTACATATTAAAATGTGCTTAGAGACCAAATTTTATATTTTTTGAAATTTTTTTACTATTTTTTAGATAGGTACAAAATCACTGTTTTTGGATGGTCAAGATGTAGTGATTTTGTACCTATCTAAAAAAATAGTAAAAAAATTCCAAAAAATATAAAATTTGGTCTCTAAGCACATTTTAATATGTAGAACAAGATGAACGGTTCGGATCGACTGTTTGAACTTTGTAAACGGAGATATAGAAATGGGGTATGGTTGGAGCACAAAACCAATGGTGCATTTTAATCCTAATGAGACTTGATATAATTTATGATTTATAGAGCATTTTTACCAGGCAAAGTTATATCTGAAACATAAAGAATTGGCTGCTAAATGAGGAGGTGCATTAGGTCGTTTGCTGGAATCGCAAAATGGTCAAGAATACCAAAAATACAAGCTATAATAGTTTGTTTCTCAATCTCATCCTTTTGGGAAAGCGCACAAACAGAAACAGTACAAAACAGAAAGGGAGGCGAATTTTGGCTGCTTGCTGCTGCCGATTGCCGAATTGGGGGGGCGTGCGTGCCTTGTGCGGCTCTCAAGTCTAAGCAAATTAGCAAAGCTCTTGGAAAAGCACGGGAACTGAGTTTTCATTCTTTGCCACCTCATCCCATTTGCATGACACGCCACCACCAATCCACCAATCCACCATACATCCTCTCGAAGAATCTCTCACCTGTTGTCTGTTGCTCTTCTCAAGTCTTATCCTCTCTCCCCTTCACCCAATTAAGCATCTTATTCTTCCATTCATTCAAACCATCATACAAAAATTCAAACCATCTTATTCTTCCATTCATTCAAACCATCTTATTCCTCCACTCGTGAAATAAAAGAAAAAAGAAAAAAGCTCCTTCACTGATCACTGGTCATGTGTCATCCTAACAATCCACCTCCACCTTTCTCCTACACCCCTGCTACAAGCCATAGGCTAATCTCTCCTGAAAGATCAACCACCGAGCAGCCTGTTTCAGAGGCGCAAAGACGAACCAATCGGTGTATTTGCTCCCCGACATATCATCCCCGGTCCTTCAGATGCCGGTGGCATCATAAGCAACATTACAATTGGGGGAATGCCATGCCAAGGACCTCGCAAGCGGACTGTTCATGATCGCCATACTATAAGCTTGTGATTCAAGTTTTCTCATTTTCTTCTTCTCGTGTACTTTATATCATTGTGTACAGTAGTTGAAGTGAAAAAAAAAAATGAAACAACTACAGGAATTAATTATAACTCATTTGGTATAGGTATGTGGCTCTGTATTGTCCCCTGTTTATATTTTGGTTGTTCAATTGGTTGATTGCTCAATTTGTGCAAGATCCTGATTGTGGTTAGCAATTCCCAATTTCTTGTGAGGAGAAATGGGGTAAAAAAGAAAATTCCAATCAGGATGAACAAGGGAGATAAGTGTTGTGTTGAAAACATAATTTAAATTAGCCATACTTTATTGTGTGGCCAAGTATGATAAATTTAGGATTTCATCTTTAAAAGTCTAATGCTCAATATTCACATTGTCACTGAGCAACGAAATACATGATTGCAGTAACTAAGTTTTTAAGGTAATTGAATTAACCCACAATTTGTCACGTGCTATTTGCGGAAATAAATCTGTTGTTATTCCATTATTCCTTTGGAATAACAGGAACCTGTTATTTCGATCCCAACCGTTTGATCTTCGTTGAGATCCGCACATAAAAAAATTTTACTTCGTTGAAATTTTTTTTTTTTTTTGAAAACTTAGTAGTGACTACCAAGGGATACATTAATAAACTTGTTTACAACAACCAATCTTAATGAAAATTACTACCGCTCTTAAGTTATAGCATCATTTGCCCTTGAGTTCCTTGTACCACTCCCTGTACCAACCCTTGTTACTAGTATAGAGCGTCTTTTACAGAAACTTAGCCATATCTTTGCATCCTCCTCTGCTCTGTTTGCAACCAGCCTCACTGGAAGCCTCGTACCTCTAAAGATTAGTTCATTCCGTTGTCTCCATATAGACCAAAGTATTGCCATAAACTTCACCACCCATTCATTCTTGTTCCTCATGGTACTGGTACAGTAAAATTGCTTGGACTCCTCCCAAGTATCATGCACAGTATGCATATTCTTCTTGATGCCAGAAAAATGGTCCCATACACCCACCGCATTTGCACATTGGAAGAAGAGATGGTGGGCAGTTTCTAATGCACCCTCATCGCACATCACACAGTTCTCGTTAACCTGTAATCCCCGTCGTCGCAGCACCTCACAGGTTAGAATTTTGTGTATAATTTTTTTTGAAAAGTTGAGATCAGGTTTCCTGTTATTCTCAAGGAATAACAGCAGATTTATTTCCGCTATTTGCATGTATAAATAATTGTCTCTCCTTAGTAGCTACTACTAAGAATTAAAAAAAAATTGTCTCGGTACATAGAGGGTGTTCACAACTGTGAACATACATGTGCTTTTCTCCACTAAATGTAAATATTCTTAACAATGGGACTCTCTAGTGTGATATACTATTAAAAAAGGCTTCTTGTTTTATTTTTTATTTTTTTGTCATCATTATTTATATTTTTAGAAAGTACTTCTCTTGTAGTTTAAAATAATGCTAAATAATAGCGGTGGTGGTGCGTTTGAATGCACTAGAGAATAGCGAGAATAGCTACTGTTGAGAATAGTAAATTAAGAATAGCGAGAACAGCTATTATTTAAGAATAGCGCTAACTCAAAGCTATTCGGAAGTTGTTTGGATTGAACATTTAGAATAGCTACTATAGGGATTGAGGCTTTGAGAGAGTTCATTTGCTATTCCATGTTTTTGTAGGAATAGCGAGAACAGCGCTATTCTCGCTGTTCCTGAGTATGTTTGGATGGATCGAAACAGCGCTATTCTCGCTGTTCTCGCTATTCTCGCTATTCTTTAGCTTTTGTTAGATTTTTTGTAGAAATTACAACATCAAATCTTCGGACAAAAAAATTGATTTTTTTTTTTTTCAGAAAATAGATGAAACATGAAACCCTACCAATGGTGTGGTTTCACCGAAGGTAGTGCAGTTTTAACAGTTGTCGGACAAATATGTAATCATGATTTATTTTTGGTTAAATTTATGGTCAAAATTAGTTTTAGACAAATTTGTAGTTAAGATAGGTTCACTTAAGATATGAAAAATACTAGAATCATCGTACCAGAACAGTACTATTGATGCGGTTCTAAACCTACACATGCTAGAATTGTATCATTAGCGGTTCTATCTATTTTCAAAGAAAAAAAAATTATTTTTCCAAATAATTAAAATTTTAATTTATAAAAATAAATTCTTTTGTCAAATTTATGTCATTCAACAATAATTTGTTTCCCTGTTCCCGCAAACAAATTGCACAAAGAATAGCAGGTTGACAGAATGACAGCCCAACTCGCACAATCCAATCAAATCAAATTGCACTGAGAATCAAAGTTGAAAGCCCAACTCGCTCAATCCAATCAAATAACAAATTCGCACTGCTCGCTTTATCACACCAAATCTCCATTGATATATTTTTCTCTGAACAAGTGGAGATTCTAATAGCAGCAGCTCTGAGATTCAAAAATCAATTGAAGCCAGCATCAAGTAAAACATCACAACACCCAGTTGACCTTTTCTTTTCAAGCCATTAATTTTTTTTTCTGTGTACAAAATATTTGAATAATGCTAAATTCACATAAATCCAATGCCAATCTCTTCTCAATTCAAACACACTTGGTTTTAACAGCTTGACAGGGGCCTCCTCTGAGTGATCCAAACAAGGGTCTAGTCCTTCTGTAACTGAAAATATCTTCAACCCGGTATGTCTGTACCGGGTCGGGTTCTTCACAAACCTTCTTGTACTCGGAGATATGATTACTCCCAAACACCTGCACACTTAGAGTTTTTCTCTTTGGTGCGTCTATTTTGATGTATTGGTCAAAATAGTTTATGAAATCCTCTTTCTTAAGAGCTCTTAATACTTCAACCTATATTTCACAAAAAGAAAGTTAGCACATTTGTGATAACTTGTTTTATGTGATCAGTTGCAGAAACAATGCAATTAAGGCAAATTTGTGTTCAATTTGAGGCTAGCTAATACATGGTTTACTGACGTAAATAGGTCTAAATCTCAGGCATAGAGGCCAATTGAGGTTAGATTGCGACTTGTAACTTGACCAGCAATCGAAAGATCAGTTTAGTTCAAGTTCCGCATTGCTTGAAATTCTTTGTTTAGTCGGTTGACGCAGGATCATTATTTAAGACATACTAAGAACTCTATTATAATACTCTGGATTGGGTTATTTGGATTTATAAGCTATTAGCCATAAATTATAACCGCAATAATATTGAGAACACAGCCTTGAGAGGCTTTTGAGTTTTGACCATTAACTCATGACAAAAACTATGCAAACTTAGGGAAACTTACTTCGGATTCAAACCTATCAAATTTGTGTGTTCCAGAGATTATTTCTCCCCAATAATAACCAGATTCTTCCCATAAGTTCTTGAACTTCTCCAACTTCAAATCAATGAGGGTTTTCACATTTTGCTGTATAAAAGAAAAATATATCTCATTATTAGTATGGTGCATTGCTGAAAAACATATTCCTTAAAAAATGTATTATTTCTGTAACCTTATATTCTTCATCATCCAATTCATAAATTTTCTTTTCAAGAGATGCAAAGAAGTCATCGATCCTACCATCCAGAATATCTGGATCCTAAAAAAGTTGAACAACATTATCTAAATTAGAGTTCTGAAGTAAGATCACGCAAAAAGATAGACATAAAGATATTTCAATATGAGTACCTTAACTGTGGACTGGATAACGACTTCTAATCCTCTAACACCAGCATCATCCCTGGATATTAATTTTTGCAGAGTGAAAACAGAAGTACACTTAAGGGATTGTGTTTTCAGATTTAGTCTCATCAGGGATCAGATTTGTATGGCCATTAGGTTTTACCCAACATAATATTTAATGATGACCCATGTAACCCCATAATTAAAGTTAAATAAGTCTAGGTTAAGTTGATCATTTTCCAAAATACCTTGATGAAAGACTCGTTATGTACCCAAGTTGCTCGACGGACCGAAGCTGATGGAAAGCTGGTTGGCTGGCAATGAGAGAAAACAGTTGGAGTTGCACATTGAGGTGAGCGTCATCTTGGTGAATCTACAAAATCAATAACAGTTTTTTTTTTTTATATTTATAAAAACAATCAGTTGCTTTGGAGTTTGATTCAATTATAAAAACTTAGTGCATAATAATATTTGAGGAATAGTCTTTTAAAGCATCTTATATATGCCTAGAACAATCAGCTGCTTAGAGAAATTTAATCAGGCAGGAAGGGTAAATAGGATAACGAGAAAGTAATGTTGAACTTGGTTGCTAGAGTAAATTTAGGGAACAAATTACCTGGATATATTGCACAATTGCTGAATTCTCATCCTTTGGATTTAATCCTTCGGTGCGATATAAGCACTTCAAACCACTCTCTAGCATGACAGCTCTCATTGTTAAATATTGAGATGGAAGCAAGGGCTTGAAGACTGAATTAGGTGTTTTGAACAATATTTCTTCTATATCTGTGACGATTGATTCTGCTTCTTTTTCTTCAATGTTTCCTGAAAGGAAAATTGGATCATAAAATTGTCTTAATTATCAATTTGTTCCCTGAAAATTATATAATGAATTGAAGTTTGACGTTATCAAATCTACTTTAAACTTCAAGGATCATTGTATACAAACTTCATTTTTGAAAGGAACGTAGAATGATGAAAGGCGCCAAACCTGCGACAAAGCACTCCAATAGTGTCCTTGACAGAAGGTATGGTACGAAATTGGAGAGATGGTCTGCATTAAGATCCGAAAGTGCTTCCAGATTCTCATTTAAAGGCCAAGATCGGTCATCAAGCATCAAATTTAGGTAGTGACCAGCTTGGGAGCATGGGCTCGAGAACTTGAAATTCTCAAAATCCTTCAAGAATGTTTCCTGTAATAACAATCAACACTTATGTCTTATGCAAACATTTGACAAAGACATTCTATTATGGTTTAATGTGTGTTTAGTAGTATTATGTGACTGAGGTTTTGATAAAGGCCAAAAATAATGTACAGATATCACATCAACTACTTACCTTAAAGACTGCAAACCTTTTAGGTTTGACTTCAAAATGTGCAATCTGCTTCATTATGGCATCTACCAAGAATCTCATCTTGTGATTATAGCCTGTTACAACCACCTATAAATATATAAATAGTTATTAATCCAAAACTAATCAAATAAGAATGCCAACTTAGGCGGAAAGGACGTTAATTTGAAGAATGAAAAAAGAATATCAAATCAGAAAGTGAATCTGTTTTTCCTCCTGCAAAGTCAAATTAACTATCCGTCCCCTTAATCGCCACCACATACTTAAACTGAGAATCTTTTTGAAAAATAGAAATTAAGCCAAAGGAATAATAACAAAAAAATCTTCAATAAAAGATAGTGACATAATTTTCAGACCTGGAACCCTGTAGTAGTAGCGCGAATCCCATAATAAAGGCTCGCAATTTGAGCATTATAAGCTAAATTTCAATAAAAGATAAAAGAGAGAGATCAGTTACATACTTATATTCTTGGTTCTCCGTTCTGGAGGCATGAAATTATTATAATGATATTGTTTTATAGTAATTATTTACCATAGTCGTTCAAGTAATCCATTAGTAATGCTACAAAAAGGCTAGTCAGAACGTCTGCTTCAGGCGAGCAATATGCCAATGGACAGTGAAAATCAATCACCACATAAGCTTTTGGCACCAAATATGTCTTATCAGGTTTGTGCCATAAGGTCGAACAAGATGAGTTCCTTATAATTTTCGGAAACTTGACCTGGTAAATATAATTGAAAAGTTAATGAGATTCTTTTGCTTGAAACCTGGTTTAATGTTTCCTTTTTGTATTTTGTTTGAGATTGATAATGACTGCATCAGGAGATGGGCACTCTGCCAAGGCTACACCCAAGTCAAAAGTTACATAGAAGTGCTATGTATCATTGTGGTTTTTATTTGTTTGGATTACTTTTCTGATAATCAATTTGTTAAACATAGCAGAGTTCCTTTTTTTGTTCAGATAATTCTTCTGATAAATCAATTTTGATATATTATATCAACAGTTATATGAACAGACAAAAAGGGTATTCGGGGAGCTGTTTAATGATTGCTTTGCTGCAGCCATAAGCAACACTTTCTAAGAGGTGATTAATTATTATTTATTTTATTTTCTTTGAATAAAGAAATGAGATTTGCCTCTTCTTTTGGAGTATGAAGGGTGAAGTCGGTTGGGATGAAAATGTTAGGCTCAGGGATATGCAGATCTGCATTAGGAGCATTATCCATCCAATTCTAAAAGAAAAATATGAAGTGGATTAGTGAAAAAAGAATACAAGATCCTGCTTTATCTATTAGGAGGGTTCAGATGCCTCCATCTTTTAAATCCTTAATCACAAAAGATTTAGAACTTAAATAACAAATTAAACTATTAGTTGATCAATATCACACTTTCTGTCAAGTAAAGCATTGTAGCATATCAGTTTCATTCTGATGGATTTAAGAATATAAAATATCAACCTCACAAATTGTCCACGTCAACCGATATTTACAAACTATCACACCTAACAGTACTTTCTTATTTGAGTTCTAGATTTTTGTTATCAAAAACTAAAAAAAGTGGAGACATGTTGGAGATGTTGCAACCCTCCTCTTTATCTATTATGCTGACATGTAAGAAATCAGGATCCATTTAAAATTTTGCCTTCAATTTAGATTTAAAAAAATATATATATATATAATTGGCACACTAAACTTATGGACAAACAATATTAAAACATGTTTGGTTTTGGATAAAATGTTAGATTTTCTTGCAATTGATGATATCAAATGAACAAACCTTTATAGTCTCTGGAGTGATCTTCTGGACACTGTACGATGTCCCATACCATGGCTCAGCTAAGTCAGTTGACCCTTCAAATTTTTTTGAATCCCAAAATATTCTAACAAAAAAAAAAAAAAACAGTACAGAGCTATGACTACAAGGACAAACATGAAATAAGTGCACTCCTGATAAAAGAAAAATAATTTAATTACACAAATTTACCTGACTTTGTCTGAAGAAAGCTTATCTAGCATTTTATGAATTAGGCTTGGATCAAATTTTGATGACAAACTCCCACCACCCAACCATTCCTCTGGGGGGTAATACTAGTTTGTGCATATAACAAAAACCATATTAAAACATGCTTGGTTTTGAATGTCTCGCCAATTTATTCTCATAATATTGTATATATAAAATAACTCATTAAATAAACAGACAGAAGATTAGCTAGCTAACGGGATGGCATTGGTGAATTTTTTCCCAATCATGATTGTTGTGAGATTTTGCAAGTACAATTAGTATGAGAATAAAGCTTCTAATAAAAAGTCAATGCTTTCTGTTTAAGACCAAATATATAATAAGTTTCTTGGATAGAAAAAATCAATGAAATCAACACTAGAAGTCTTTAGTCTCAGTGGGTACAAAGAATATTTTTTCCGTGAATTAATCTTAACCTAGACATCTTGCAAAAGAAACATGAGGTTAGGGGAAGCTTTTCGAAGGTTTAAATTTACAAATCAGTATCATGTATGTACTCGACAGTTGTATGCACAATGTTACCACCTAAGGTTTAAATTCAATTTAATTAAAAGTCACGGATTATGGAAATGCAAGCATATGAAAGGTACTTGTCTTACCGGCATTAAGGCATTAACAGAGATAGCATAGTTAAGGGGTTGATATTTATCCTGATAGTTGAACTCAGTCTCATTTATTGCCACCATCTAAAAAGCAAAAATAAAATGTAAGAAATCATTTTGTACATGCTTATTTCTACATTGGTGAATTCTTTCCAACAAAAATTTCAAGCATAATCTAAAAGTAGCATTAAATTAACATTTATGATTTATTACCTCATCAAAAATCCATTTGTGAATCCCTGAGTCCTTCACAAGGGCAATGTACTTGAAGACTATACCCACAATATCCTCCATATGGTCTACACAATTATTTACATCCATAGAATGCAAATTAGGAACTATGCAAATAAACCCCAGTAAATTATGTTTTGCAAATAGCACCCTAATTTAACACATTTTCAACAATATCTTATTTGAGAAAGAAACTAACCATGTCCCTCGTCAGTGAGACTAATGCTAATACAAAAGAATGAATACTCATTGCTGTCACTTGCTTCCCCGGCCGTCAAACCCATGGCCCACCCTAAAACAAAAGAGGAGAGAAATGTGGCAAAGAAAGCAAATATTTTAATGAACCTAAACAATCTTTTTTTTTTTTTTTGCTACATATAATAGAATTATGAAACTGTGTTTTAATTCTAATTTGTCCTGTCCTGTCCCACTATCAAATTGGGGTTTTTTAAGTCCTATATATCTACCAAACAATTCTCAAGTGTTGATCGGCTCATCAAGTAGTTACCTAAGTATAATTAAAATAAAAAAAAGGGGTCAAAGCAACAGAATGAGGAATCTCACCTAATTGCTTCAAAATGTAAAATATAGAGCCTTCCCCCTCATGGCCAATGAGATGGGAGAGATACTGGTGCGGTGCTTCTTTGTAATGCAGGATGCCAGGTGTAATTGGCCAGACAATTCTCAGGTCGTCTCCTTCTGTGATTGGTATTGCTTTGACAAGAATCTGTACAAACAAAGTGAAGAAAAAAGTAATAAATTACACAACCGGTTCCTACTGTATCATGTCTTTCCCGTGCTGATCCAAAAAAAGGATCCATCAAACATCACAGTTTGTATGATTGTAATCCTGGTACTAATCTTTGTCTAAAAATGAAAGACAAATCAATGATATAATGGTAACTTATTTAAATAAAAAGCGGACATATTCTTGAGCTTTGCTCCTGATTTGCACAATCTCAATGACAGAGAAATTTTATTTACAAATTTTTATACAAGAGATAGATAGTACTAGACTGGGACAAATCAAAATGTTCTAGTGACAATACTAGGTACTTCCAAATGTTTCCTTTTCGGTCTTTTTCAGTTTTTTTAAATTTACTGGTAAATTAATGGTAAATGGTAGTTAAATGAGAGTGAGGAGCAGGGCAAATTTGATGCTCTATGCTTTTGTAAGATGTACATTGTATGAGTGCCTTTTGTGCATTATGTTTAATGCAACAACACCTGACAGCTTATGTCATGGTATTTCAAAAAAAAAGAAAGGACAATACTAGGAACTTCTGCAAATTTAGGACCAGAGACAGGAAAATCATCATAAGCTCCTCTAAGAATAGAAGGACAAACAAAATATTAAAAAAACAAACTTGAGACATAGCTAATTGCAGACATAGGCCTCAAAATGCAGTCTAAAGTCTAAACTAATCTGGGCTTTATCTGCAAGTACTTCCTCCTATTAAACAAACTCCAAATAAATAATAATAGTCCCTCTGGGTTGATCTACTTTGCTACCAAAATTGACATATTAATAATAATTTTTAAGAAGAGTACAGGTACCTGGAGATATTCTTCAGTACATGGGTTACCAGAACACTTAAACAATCTCTTTTCAATGTTTCTAACATCAGAAAACAAGCTTTCAACCAAACTCTGCAAACTATCGAGGGTGTCTGCAATGTAAAAGCTTTTAATAGAAACATAACATTTCCGCATATATGCACAAAAATAATCAAATTTTAATATGCATGCCAAAATTTATTTTCTTTTCTCTATTGGTTTACCTTTTCCATACACAGTAAGTTGCATTAAATTAGCAGAATAGTTCTCTGAATAAAATCGTAATAGCTCGTCTCTTATATCCAGCCCTTTCTCTTTCGGCCGAGTGTCCAGTGTTTCCAAATTCCCTAAGTTAATTTTAATAGTTGATAATTCCACTAATTCTATTCCAGAACCAAATTCAACGAAATGACAAAGAAACTGTATTTATGTTGTGATGCTTACCTGTTGTGAATTTATGACAAGGGTGATCTTTTGGAGTAAGATGCTTCTGAAGCTGAAAAAAAAAAATACCTTGGTTCAGAAAGTTCTCATATAGTTATGAGGTTATAATAGGTATCGAACATATGTTTCGAACATATGTTTCGTACACCGTAAAATTATTATTGTACCTGATACATGCGATGACCATCAGACAAAAGGTTCTTTTTATGTTCTGAAATGGGAAAATATAGTCAGGTTTTTGAATTACAATCATGTTTCTCAAAATTAAGACAAAAGGTGGGAATTTTTTTTTTACTATTATTTTTACCAGAGTCTACTGCATTTATCTCCCTACTAACAGCATCAGCAGACATTAATGGGTTAACAAAAAATTGTGCAAATCTGAAAAAACAAAAAAGAATAAATGTCAGGCAAAATGGTACATAATTCATATCAAAGCAATATGTTCCTGTTGAGGTGCAATTAGAAAGCAAGAAAATCTTACCTGTCCAAGGCCTCTTCAATACTGTCAACATTGACATCAAAATAAAAAAGGGTTCTTTCAGAACTTGTACTAGCATTAGTGCACCCCCCATGCTGGAATAAAAAAAAATATTAAAAAAACACTTTATTTGAATTGAATGTACTGAAGGAACACAATCTGATAATGTACCTCTGTGATAAACTTGGAATAACTGTCTTCCTCTGGGTATTTCTCACTAGCATAAAACAGCATATGCTCTGTTTAAATGTAAATTTATGTTAGTGCTATAACCAAAAAAGAAAAATCTCTAAACCTTTGCAAAAAAATGACTCTTTTAGTTACCACATAACTCGAGGTTAAGCCTAAGGCCATTGGGTCGTTGAGGGTGAGATGGTTACATTTTAGTTCTTCAGGAATTGAACTTTAACATGGCACATCTCAGTTAGGCATTTCTACAAGCACTTTGTGCGCATTCAATCTCCCTAGTGCTTCGAATCATCTGCATTAACTCCAAATTTGAGTTTATGTATAATAAATCCGGACCGTCCGATCCGTGTTGGCACTAATTAATATTAAAGGGGCTGTGCATTCTATCTCGAGCTGAATTGGCCGGATCCTGATCAGACAGCCGTGATGTATTAACTCAAATTCTGAGTTAATGCAGAGGAAACAAATTCGTCTAACACAAGCCAGGCGATATCATATAGTTTCTAATCATTTTTCTTTTTTTCTTTTAAATATGCGTCTTTTGTTTTTGAGAAAAGTCCGCAATTCTTTTATTTTTAGATAAATAATAAATACTTTTTAATAAATTAGAAAGATGATGCATTTTTTACATATAAGAACAACACTAGTTCTGCACTTCTTTAGAAATTTGTCACAGAACCACAGCATAGTTGACCACAATTTTTTCACCTCCTAATTTTTTCTGCAATTTAACACTTCACTCTTCACATTTCAACCTTTTTATTTTAATTTGAAAATTAAATCGAAAAAATAATCAAAATAAATTAATTTGTTAATTCACAAATTAATTCGGATTTTAAATTAATTTGTAGGTCAAATAATTCTAGGTGGAAATGAAAATTCCAAATTCAAACATGCACAAATTTTAATAATGAAAAAAAAATTGAATTTCTCCCATTTCAAAGAGGCTGGCAGAAGTATCTACATTCGTTACCACTTATAACTGGTGAGGAATGAAATCATCTACTCTTCAAAAATCCTACTCTTCCTGCTATTCTCTCCATCTTCTGTCTCTCTCTCTCTCTCTCTCTCTCTCCTCCTCTTTTGAAGAGAGAGATAGACAAAAAATGGAGAGTAGGGAGTGCTGCTATTCTTCTTGAAATAACAGCAGATTCGTATCCAACTCGTGAATGGTCATTTTCGGACCCAAAAAAAAATGGCCCGAGTTTTGTTAAAATTTGCATTATTCGGACACAAATTTCAAAGGATGGGGATTGGGAGTTGATTTGGGACACAAGTTTTGTAGATAGTATTATAATAGTATATGAGTGAGGTTATGCTACTTTGCAACACGCGGATCATTCCGTGCATTAGATTCATATATCCATCTTTAAAGTCCAAATAGTTGATCCGAACCGCTCAATATTATTATCATATGAAAATATACCTGGAGACCAAATTTTGATTTTTTTTTTTTTTTTTACTATTTTTTTAGGTAGGTAGAAAATCACTACTTTTGGATGGTCCAAAATTTTTAGATCAAGTGATTATCTAATTGTCTCAAAAAATAGTAAAAATATTTCAAAAAAATATAAAATTTGGTCTCCAAGTATATTTTCATATGATAATAATGTTGAGCAATTCAGATCAACTATTTGGACTTTGAAGACGGATATATGAATCCAATGCACGGAACGATCCGCACATTGCAAAGTACCATAACTGTCGGAATTTTTAGCTGTTATGGAAAGAAATGGACAGTAAGGAATTCTGACAGTTTGGGTATTTCTACAAATATAAAAAAATTATAGATATTTTTGTAATTTTTTATTTAATTATAAATGTGAATAAAAAAAATCGGTTAAAATTACTTTGAAAATTCTATTTAGATTATTCAAAAAGGTCTACTTTGAAATTTATGTCAGAATAATACAAATTTAGATTATTCTCGGAAGAATTCAGATCCAGCGCGGTACAAGTTTTGTCCGATTTTTTTATTAATCGAAAATAAATAAAAAATATATCGTCAAAAAAGATCGTTTTGTTAGAAATTTAAAATCTAGTTAAACGGAATTGGTTGATCCTGTCCAAGGAACGGGACATTTTATCCCGTCCAGTTAATTCAAATTTTAATCTCCAAACTCCAACCTAGTGAACTAAGCAGGAGGGAAAAAAAAAAATACATATATGGAACAGTAAGAATTGTTCCATCCGACCCAAAAAAAAATAAAACAACGAGACGGTACCACTCAACCCGTCCATATATTATTTGATCCATCTAGGCGTGTTCGTTTGTCACGGGATTACAC
The DNA here is from genome assembly GCF_964058835.1 of Carex rostrata. Classification (NCBI taxonomy): domain Eukaryota; kingdom Viridiplantae; phylum Streptophyta; class Magnoliopsida; order Poales; family Cyperaceae; genus Carex; species Carex rostrata. Next base: position 624,908 of record NC_135931.1, on the reverse strand, counting down.
GGGATGAGATTTGACGGGGATGGGAATCCACAGGCACGGGTACGCATAGGATTGATTATGGAAATGTGCTAAAATGAGTGTTCGGTTGTAGCGTGGAATTAGTTGCGGGAAATCTCGATTTATTATTAAAATACATGTATCTATTTCAATTTCTTATCTATTGAGAAAAAAAAATTGGTGACTTTTCTGTTTACTTTGTTGTAATTGAAACAATATGTAGGTAATTTTATTTTTTAATTAGTAATAAATAATTATTAATATAATTAAATAAATGATTAAACAATAACATAATAATATTTATTAATTATTATTTCTTAAATTAAAATTTTGTAAAAAAAAATTGTTCTTTTAATAATTAAGATAAAATATATTAATCATGTTAATTAAGAAACAACAAAAAAAAATATTGATCTTCGTAGTAACTGCTCCAATTGGGTAAAAAACAATGAACTCAGACTCAATTTGAGCTCCGTAGATCAAATTTGCTTAAAGCAAGGTCCAACTAAGAAAGCAAAAGTGCCTGCCTTTGGGAGATTAAAGCTTTCGATGGATACAATGAATTTTGCTATGCCAATCAACACAATAACCAATAATCCACCTAATTAAGGCAATCAAGAATGTTAGGGAGGAAAGGAAACTGATAGATATTTTCCGCGGATCAGGAATAGAACAATTGTCACGTTCAAAAGATTTTTTTTTTTTTTTTTCTCTGTTCCGATTTTGAATTAGTTGTTTAGTAATCCGGATGGGACAAAATTATGTCACGTCTCCTGACGAGACACTGCTACCCGTTCTACCTATACGTCGAATTTTCTACAAAACGATCATGTTTGACGATATTTTTTATCATTAAAAAAATCGGCAAGTTTTGTAGCTCTATTTAAATCGTTTTTATTATTCGGACACAAATTTCAAAGCAGACCTTTCTAAATATTATAAGAAGACTTCAAAGTTCAAAGTAATATTAATTTGACGGAGAATATTCTACACGGTCCGATACCGTAGGCGTAGAGAATACTCACTCTTTGTCTTTGATAGAGGCATAGAGGCTATAGCCTACACACATCCCATTCTATGGAATTGTAAGTCATATTATTATATTGTTTTCATTTTTCTTTGAATACACCGAACAGGGGAAGAGTAGAAAGGGCTTTTATTGCGTCCTTTCAAAACTTCCAATCCCATTCAACTTCAAATATTATTGCACTAAAACTCTATTGGTAAAGTCTTTACGCGCGAATTTAATATACTTACCAGAAACATCGATTAGGAAATTTCCACGAAAGTCTTTACCAACTACAACTATATATGAATTATGACTTATTGACTTACCTAGAAAGTGGGCCAGACCGTTGATCCCATCCGGGTCACTGAAAGCTCCAACGGATACCCCCATTACTGCTGCGGCCTGGTCACATCATTAAACACACCGTTTTAATTATGTGCCAAATACACAAATAACAAAAATAAAATAAAATAAAATAAAATAAAAACAGAACTATATATTATTGGATTTAATTATGTGTTACAACAGCTCCTCAATCCTCTCAAGTTTGCTTCAAACAGAGAGGAAAAGAGAACATGGCATGCATGCTGGCACGGATGAAATTAATTAAAATGCACTCAACAATGGCGCTTTTTTATTGAATACCTTAAACTTAAAGAGTATGAAATGGGATTACTTTTTTCATACAATAATACAATACTGATGGAGAAAAAAACTTCAAAGTTCAGCTTCAGCAGGAATTAGCCGCGGGAACATCACATAATTACAAATCCAATTAGAGTGAGAATTTAAAGAGAGAGGTCAGAGAGAATAATTATATATATACATCACATACCTTGTCTATTTCGGCATCACTAATAAGCATCACCTGGAGCGCATTGGGAAGGATGATTCTGCGGTACTCTCGGGTGTCGCTCCGGCCTCTTATGAATTGCACATCTGAGACTGTCGTCATCTCTTAATTTGTGTACTAAATAAAACTCAGACTCGCTCACACTATTCTCTCTCTGATCACTCTACAAATTTATAAGTTTTTCGCCATGGTTTATATAGATCTATATATATATGTATATATGTATCCGGCATGAAAACAAACGTGCGACCTAGCTAGTTGACTATTGCAATCCTAGTTGCATTATTTTTCTCCAACTAACGTGCGACCAAATTTTAGGAAATTAAGATGAAGGTTCTCTCTGTTTTGTTCCTGAAAGGAAGAGCCTGTTTTCCTTAATTGCGCGCAGAAATCAAAGAAACCCGGCCGGCAAGCTATTTGTTCTAGCTAGGTAAGTTGGAATGAAGATACTTTTATATATATATATATCTCTATTCTATTATTAAGCACGTTGGGTGTCCGATCCGCCAACGGCTACGATTGAGAGATGAAACTTCGGATTTGATCTCAGCTCTCCAATTACATATTTTGTCTTCTTTTGATTAAATGCATCTGTTTTATGTATAGAAGTCTAAATTTAGTTAAAAACATACCCACCACATATGCTGCCACACGATACGTTACAATTAAAATTGAATAAATTCTGAAATTTAGAGATATATTTATCCGTTTCCTTATTTTTTTTGTTTCCATATTTCTCATCTTCAATTGAGAAGACTCCACCTTCTATTTTCTTATTTATTGTTTCCTTACTTCTTCGTTTCTATACGGATCACAATGAAAATCATTTTTTTTATTTCCTTATTTCTCTTTCTTTGTTTCTATACATATTGGTGTGGGCAATTTAGAATATATTTTTGATATATAATATATCAATATGTGTGTGTGTGTGTTCTAAATTGGAAACAAAGAAGAGTATAAATTGGAATGTGTGTGTGAATATATATTTTTCTTATAATATGTGTGTGTGTATATATCTTATACATTCACACGATAACACTTTTTATTTATGTTTTTTTATATCATATTATATGTTGATATAGAATTGTTGTATGGTATTTGGTATTAGATTCGAATCGAGCTATTATTTGATATCATTGGTACTTAAAAATAAAAAATCACCACATCATCAAATTGTTATCAGAGATCACGATTAAAGTTAATTAAAAATACAGAATCACATAAATTTTCTATTAACATGTGTTTTAATTTTTAGATAATTATTATTTTCATTGATATATTTGTTTCTTATAATATGTCCCCGTTGCAACGCACGGGTATGATACTAGTATATATATATATATATATATATATATATAGGCTGTGGCTAATTTGCTGCCGGCAGCATTTCTGCCGGCGGTGCTGCCACTGTTTTTTTCTATTTTTTTATGTTCAAACGACAAATCTAAACCGTTAGATGTTTAATCTATATTATAATCTACTTGGAGACCAAATTTTACATTTTTTGGAATTTTTTTACTATATATTAAGCTGGTTTGAAAACCGCTGATTTCAATGCTGCAGAAATTTACTGAAATCAGCGGTTTTCAAACCAGCTTAATATATAGTAAAAAAATTCAAAAAAATGTAAAATTTGGTCTCCAAGTAGATTATAATATAGATTAAACATCTAACGGTTTGGATTTGTTGTTTGGACATCACACGGCTAAATATAGCCCCGGCAGCACCTCTACCGAAATGCTGCCAGCAGCAATTTAGACAGACCCTATATATATATATAGAGAGAGAGAGAGAGAGAGAGTGGCTAAGCTCAAATCGTTTGTTCTTGGGCTCAGGAACAAACGATTGGGTTCTCCAATTTCCGAAGTTCAAACGGCCGATCCAAACCGTTAGATGTTTAATCTATATTAAAATGTGCTTGGAGACAAAATTTCATATTTTTTGGAATTTTTTTACTATTTATTAAGAGGGTTTGAAAGTCGCTGTTTTTTTATGGTGCAGAATTTTAATAAAAACAGCAACTTTCAAACCCTCTTAATAAATAGTAAAAAAATTCCAAAAAATATGAAATTTTGTCTCCAAGTACATTTTAATATAAATTAAACATCTAACGGTTTGGATCGGCCGTTTGAACTTCGGAAATTGGAGAACCCAATCGTTTGTTCCTGAGCCCAGGAACAAACGATTTGAGCTTAGCCATTCTCTATATATATATATATATATATATATATGAGGAGGGATCAAGTTACAACACTTGAAAGTTACAACAAAGTTACAACATCATTTTTTTTCATTTTCAAAGTCCAAATCGTCGATCCAAACCGTTAGATATTCAATCTATATTAAAATGTGCTTACAAACCAAATTTTACATTTTTTGAAATTTTTTTGCTATTTATTAAGATGGGTACAAAATTGCTGTTTTTAATGGTGCAGAATTTTAATAAAAACAGCGATTTTGTACCCATCTTAATAAATAGCAAAAAAATTTCAAAAAATGTAAAATTTGGTCTGCAAGCACATTTTAATATAGATTGAATATCTAACGGTTTGGATCGACGATTTGGACTTTGAAAATGAAAAAAAATGATGTTGTAACTTTGTTGTAACTTTCAAGTGTTGTAACTTGATCCCTCCTCTATATATATATATATTATTTAGAATTTGTTCTAGGTATTGAATTGATGGAGCAAGAGCAATATATTTGTTTAAGACATCGATTAATATTTAAGAAAATAATGTTGAGTTTAATATCAGCCAAGCTTATTTCTAAATTCTAATACCGAATATTGATTGGGGCAGATTTAATAAGCGGAGAGCATTTCTGGTGTGGTGACTATTTCCGACACGCCGTGTGGGACACAGAGTTTCTGTTTAAAAAAAAAAAAAATCTACTTAATGACATTCAGTTTGATGTCTAATACTATTCATTTGGAATATTTCATCCGCTTTATGGTTGGTATTGAATTTCAATTAATGCTGATGGAATGATTCTGATCTCCATCATAAAGAATAGCCCTCTTCTAAGAATTTTGAAACGATCCTGTATTTTTCATTGAGGATGACATGTCACCGGATTTTAAAAATTGTGGTCCCACTGTCACTAATATTACTCTTAACTCAGGTCCAGCCCTTCATACATTACAGGCTTGGCTCGTCCCAAATAAGCCAAGCTCAGCCCTTTAAACCATCCATACCTACCTATATATATTCCAATATATTTTTTGAGTAAATTTCATTTCGAGAAAGGATCCACTTAGAATATTTGTAAGTTCCAACATCTTACAACAATTCGGTTTTGTAATTTTTAAAATCTAAATAGTCGATCTAAACAGTTCAATATGATATCTATATCAAAATGTGTTTGGAGATAAAATTTTACATTTTATTGAATTTTTTACTATTTATTAAATATTTTACAAAATTGATGTTTTTCGGTGGGTCAGAATTGTCTGAAAACACTAATTTTGTAAAATACTTAATAAATAGTAAACAAATTCAAAAAAATATGAAATTTTATCTCCAAGCATATATTAATATAGAGATTGTGTTAAACAATTTGGATCGACAATTTGGACTTTTAAAATCACAAAACCGAATTGTTATAAGATGTTGTAACTTACAAATGTTATAAGTGGATCGCTCCTTATTTCATAAATGATCAGTATTACTTGTTCATTATTATTATTTTCATATTACTTTTATCCTTACAAATATTATTCATTTATTAAACAATTTAGTCCTTAAGTTTTTAAAAATATAATTTTCCTCATTAAATTTGTTTAATTTGTACCACATTGATCTCATGTTTTATATTTATTGAAAAAAATGATATTTATCTACCGTAGAGTTATTTTTAGCATTTAAAGTGGTCTGGATGTATTTGCCAAATAATACAAATATGAAATTTATTATTATTATTATTATTTCACAACATCAAGTGTCAAGTAAATTGATATAGCATAAATGTCCATTCCTTCATAAATTAATTAATAAATATATACGTATATCTTATTATTTTAATTATTTCTAATAAAGTAATATGATGTTTAATTTGTCGTAATTATTACTTATTGAGTTCACTTTTAAATTTTTCCTTTTAATGTAAGAAATTAATAACTTTATATTGTAATATGATAGTATGTTCAGAAATCTTTTTAATTTGATTTCATTGATAAAATTCAAAATGTAAGTTGAAAAACCATATTTGCCAGAAAGCAACAATCTTCTAACCGTTATGACAAACATTCCCGAAATTTTTATTAATATCCAAAAAAAAAGAAAAAAAAATTCAAATTCTACCTGTTTTTCAGCTGGATTTCGGAAAATACCCAAACCGGTGAGAATCTCACCGGTTCTATAATTTTTTTCCGGTGAGATTCTCACTGCTTTTTTTTTTTTACAAAACATAAATTTTTTTAATTTATTTATTTCCGTATTAAAATATTATAAATGTTTAATATATTTATTTAAAAATAGATGAAATACAATATAATTTGATTTATTAGAAAGACTGCGACAAATAACTCGAATCAACATTTTTCAGGCCAGATTTTTTGTGGCTGTAAGAAAAATTAATACATTTCTTTTTGTGTTATTGGAAAAAAAATAAAAATGCTTTCATTATGAGTTATTGATTCCGGTTCAAAAGTCATTTTTTTTTTCCAATAACACATAAAGAAATATATTCATTTTTCTTACAGTCGCAAAAAATCTGTCCTGAAAAATATTGATCCGAGTTATTTGTCGCAGTCTTTCTAATAAATCAAATTATATTGTATTCCATCTATTTTCAAAGAAATATATTAAATATTTGTAATATTTCAATACAAAAAATAAATTAATTAAAAAATTTCTGTTTTGTAAGGAAATTTTTTTATAGAACTAGTGAGATTCTCACCTGAAAGAAATTATAGATTCTCACCGGTTTGGAATTTTTTTGAAATTCCACCGAAAAACGGGTAGAATTTGAAATTTTTTAATTTTTTTGGATATTAGTAAAAATTTGGGCAAACATTCACTATTATGAATTCGTTATTTAAATTTCAAATTTAATAATTTAGGCTCGTCTTGCTTTGATATTATTTGGAGTGAGTATATGGTACTATGCATATCATGATTTGGTTCGTAATACAGGTCAATATTTTTATTTTCAAAATTTTATCAGTCGATCCGAACCGTTTATTATGATTTTCATATGAATATGTGCTTACATATCAAATTTTATATGTTTTATAAATTTTTTACTATTTTTTAAGATAGATAGAAAAATCACTGTTTTTGAATGAAGTGATTTTCTAACTATTTTAAAAAATTTAGATTAAGTAATTTTTTATCTATCTTAAAAATAATAAATAAAATTTAAAAGATATAAAATTTTGTCTGTAAATATATTCACATAAAAATTATGTTGAAATATTAGTTAAAATTTTGAAAATAAAAATATTGATTGACTAACCCGTAATATGAGTAGTACCACAGACTCACTCCATCATTTGTGTATAAACCAAAATCCATTATTCTAGAAAAAAAAAATAATAAAACGGAAAATTATCCAAGAGCTATCGAGGGCTCATTTTCCAATAGGATATGATGACTTCATTGAGTCCGTGATCCCACAGGTACCTGAGTGCAATTAAAAAAAATGGACGGTCCAGATTAATTCTATTCAGGTCAAACTCGTACGTTCAATCATCGAGGCGTTGCATATCTAATTCTACACGTTAGGGTACCGCAGTGAATCTGAATAGTTTCACGGTGGCGCGCTGAAACACGCGATCACTCTCCTTCTGAACAGGTTGATCCATTGAGAGAGAGAGATAGCAGCCATGGCGAGCGATTTGGAGAAAGCAATTAGCACGATAGGGGTGATTGGAGGGGGGCAGATGGGTTCGGGGATTGCTCAGCTGGCCGCCACTGCCGGATTCTCTGTCCTTCTCCACGATTCTGACGCCGCCGCTCTTGGCCGCGCTGAGGGAATTATCTCCGCCTCTCTCCGCCGCCTAGCTTCCAAAGGCCACATCTCTCAGGTCTCTTTTCCTCCCTTCATATATTTCGTAGTTCATATAATGTAGTGGTGTCGTATTGCGTCAGATAATCAGATCATTGTGATGTTGTATTTTTGCTTCATCGAGAATTTGAGATTTCAAAATTAAAGTAGCCGTGCACCAAAATTTTCAACCAAGTAGCCTAGAATATCATTTTTTATGGGAAAGAAAGGCGGCTATTATTTATTTTTCTTAATTTATTAAGAAACATATAAAAAATTCCTTAATTAAGCAAAGGAAGAACTAAGGAGTACATAGACAATGGGAATTTAATTTCTCTGGTACATTTATTGCCACATTCCTTACCTTTCCTCATTGACTAACCCATTTTACTGTTGAGAAACAATTAAGATCAATGTAAATAATTCATATTTAATCATCCTTATATGCATTTGACCTGTCAAAGTTTATCACTGAAACATCATTTTATTTATCAATAAAATCATACAACAGAATCTACTATCAAATTGTGTAGATCAGATATATTTTCTATTTGAATTATCAGGCTGTACCTGATGAGGCTATGAAAAGGCTGAAATTTGCATCAAGCATACAAGAGCTTCGTAGTGCAGATCTTATAATCGAGGCGATTGTTGAATCAGAAGCAATCAAGAAGAAAATATTTGTAGAACTGGATAAGATCTTAAAGCCTTCTGCTATTCTGGCGTCTAATACTAGTTCCATTTCTATAACGCGACTTGCTTCTGCCACTAGCCGATCCTCCCAGGTTTCTCAATTTCTTTCTTATTTCATGATTTTATTTTGTTTCACTTAAAATTTTGTACAAGCAATCATTCAAATGCACACAGGAAAAAAATATAAACATTGTCCGATAAAGATTAGGTCGTAGTTATTAAAGAGAAACAAAAAGAAGATTTTTAATAAATCGTAAGTTCAGTAATAGGGATATTCATAGTTCATTTAGTTCAAAATGTATGCATATACAGTTATACACCCTTCAGAAAAGCCTTTCGTCTTCTCTATCATTTCTTCTTAGAAATTGATAATTGTACTGAATGGATTTCTTTTACAATTATTACCGCTACCAATCTTGTTGTGTTGTTAAAATCATATGATTCTGAATTCAGAAAGTAAATTTGCAATGTTCTTGTGTTTTTTCCCAACCTTTTCAGGTGATTGGAATGCACTTCATGAATCCTCCTCCTATAATGAAACTAATTGAGATTGTGAGAGGGGCTGATACGTCAGATGAGGTCTTTGCTACAATTAAATCCTTATCTGAAAGGTGATTTACAAGATTATAAGAACATCTGCCAAGCTTAGTCAAAAGCTTGTCTTTCTCATTTCTTTTGCTAGTTTGTCCCAGTAATATCATTTGGGGCCCACTTGCCATTAGTAATCATAATGATTTATTTATTTTCTCATTAATTTAATCATTGGGCATCGCAAGACATGTCAAATGCTAATGCTTGGTTATAATTGGAGGTTCCTTGGAATTTGATCGGGGCAACATAATAAATACCCTACAATACCTGTCCATAATTAAAAGTACTATGAATAAATGTATAAAATATAAAAGGTATCCAATATGTTCCTTTGTTCAATATGCTTTAAATGATGCCAAAATTGCATTTCCTTTGAAGGGTACTCGGGGTATTTTGGCAGAAATCAGGTGAGGGATAATGATTATATATTTCTTTTTCTTCAGGGTTCTAAATAGGAATATGATATTTTTCAGGGCCTGGAATAAATTGTTCCTAGTCAATATTGGTTAATTTAAAGAGAACTCACATCCTAATAACACACTTCATATCATGTTCAATTTGTTAATGTGAATATTATTCTGCATTTGTAGGATGGGAAAGATTGTTATATGCTCACAAGATTACCCTGGTTTCATTGTCAATCGAATCCTGATGCCAATGATCAATGAAGCCTTCTATACACTTTACACAGGCGTGGCCACAAAAGAAGACATAGACACTGGCATGAAATTGGGTACTAACCACCCAATGGGCCCCTTGGAGCTAGCTGATTTTATTGGGTTGGATGTGTGTCTTTCTATACTAAGAGTGCTCCATGATGGGCTCGGAGATGTCAAGTACAGCCCGTGCCCGTTATTGGTACAGTATGTGGATGCTGGTCGGCTGGGGAGGAAGCGAGGGATTGGTGTTTACTCATACCAAAAGGGTTCTAGTGCAGCTAAAGTAAAAGCACGATCTTCACTTTAGAATTGTTCAATAGTTCAGAGTTCATAATAAATACCTTTAATAAGTTGATTTAATAAAGGGAGGGGTTGATGTTAAGGGGGACAATAAATTAAGCTGAGGCAAATAAAACGTGTATAAATCTTAAAGCACAAGCTGAAGGTCTTTCGGGGAAGTGGAAATGCTGATTAAGTATGAGCAATTAATGCATTTCTCATCTTGCTCTGTGAAGTATGAATGTTGGTTTAGTACGAGCAATTGTTCATTGCTTTTCTTGCTTTGTGGAGTACGAACACTGATTCGCTACCAGGAGCGTCTAAGGGTTATTTTATATGTATACATGCAATGCGTTGTTTTACAGTATTTGATTGTTCAATGCAAATAATGTTTGGTATCTTCTTTTGTTTTATTGTGGCATGCCGTATGGCTTGTTCAGTTGCGTTTACAGGATTCAGTCCAATTCGTGGCGGATATAAAATATATTTTATGTAAAAACTGAGAATGTTTGGAGCAGACTCAGAAATTGTCAGAGCAATGGAATTCCGTTCATTTGTAACTCCAAATTCCAAATATCCATTGCTCCTAAGAAATCGAGACAAAAACTTTGAATAAAATAATATCAACTACATGAAAAATCAACTCAGTACTACTGAACTTTATAAAAAGGACTAAATCTTACTACAAAAAGAAAAAAAAAACAATGCAAAAATTTCCAACTAGTTTCAAGAAAGGCTGACTCGATTGGGCTTAGATGGACCGGGCCCGATGTTCTACAACCCGACCCGACCCATGTCTGATGTCTCGCCAATTGGACTTGGACCTATTGTCAGTAAATGTACTGCACAGTCCCCTACAAGACTCCCGCAACTCTTAATCTGACGAATGTTTGGTCTGTTGGAGAAAGCTTTCCTTTTATTTTCCCTATGCTGCACGCTTTTTATCTTCTTCTTCGTCTCCGACCAAAGTCTGGTCAAGTAGTGGTTCTCGCTTCCTGTGAAAAACAATCTAAATGGATCAAAGTGAAGTAGCTCGAATCGCTCGAAATTTCTCAGTCATGACCAGGATTAGCGGTCCCGTGAGCTTCCTATTCCCTTCTCCATTCTTCCTTTCCTTCAAATAGCCTGTTCTCAATTGAAATCAAATTTCGATTCTGTGGTGGCCTTATCCCAAAGTTGGAATGAAGTTCTGGATTATGTATAATTTGTGTAACTTGAGGTGAACTGTTAGGCCAAAATCTAGAGAGAACAGAATAATTGCCATCATTTTCCAAATTCATAGGAATAATTTTATTGTAAATATTTGTCAATTTGTGCCCATTTTCTTATTCCCAACTTAATTCCTATCTGTTGTAAGGCATTATTCTGTAATACTTATTTACATTGCAGGATCCAAAGGGCCTAAAGATGCGGCAGCATGCTTTCCATCTGTACCAGTTAGTTACCCACCTTAACCAGCTAATGGTCCCTTTTTTGCTTCTTAGTTTTCTGTATTTGAGAAATGCTTTGCATGTATGACCGACCTCCTTGATCATGGTTTTGCATTTGTGTCCTCTTTGCATGATTTTTCATCTCCTTGAACCCTTGTGTCCATCCATGCAAGCACATATAATATACTGTACCTAAATATATGTGAGTAAGCCTACGGTACTATGCATACCGCACATTGGTCCATACTATGGATTTATATCTCCATTCTCAAAGTCCAAACAGTTGATATATGAACTGCTTAATGTGATCTCTCCAAGGGAATATAACATGAATTGCAAAAAGAGATGTTTTATGGTGATAATCATGCAATGAACTGACAATTTCTGGTCAACTGCAAGACTAAATTTGGGGGATTTCAATTGCAAAGTAACGGCTAAAGGAGTTTCATTATGAGACCCTTTGTTGATGTTTATTTGTTCCTCTTTTAAATAAAGGGATGGAGTCACAACTCTTTCCTCTTCAGGATTTCTCCTTCCAAGGGAGATTCTTGGTCACATGCAAAGTGCATGGGAGCATGATGGTGATGTCATAATTACAAGTGCATCGCTCGTGGAACCCTTCTTGGTTGCTGAGCAGAGGAAGAATCCTACACAGGTCTTATTTAAAGCCAGAAACAACAGCCTTGGTTTATTTTCTTCATCTACTTTGTTTTTGCTTGTTTTTTAGTTTGCTCAATTTATTTTTCAGGAATTAAAGCCTACTTTAATACGGGATACTCAAATTGATGTATTAGTAGAGGTGAGTTTGTGGCTATCAAAGCACTCAGAAGACTTTTTATATTTGTTTATCTTGTCACTTTATACTAGAAATAATAATCTCACTTGAAACTTTGGTAATCAGGGCAGCAGAACAGGAGACAGTGATAATACAAATCAAGCTCCTTGTTGGATTATGGCCCAGTTGTTAAGCTTGGTAGTATCTCTTTTTATTTGAAATTATTTGTACTAGACAGCTCGTTAATTTCTTTGTTGGTACTTCTGGATACATATTAAACAGTACTCTGTAACTGAAAATGAGTGCTATATTTATGACCGACTTTTGACATTATTTGACTGTACTAGTAGAGAGAAGTTCGGTTATGGATCCACTTCATTAATTTCAATATGAACTACCTTGTCTTTAGTGTTTTAATTTTTTTTTTATTTTGCTTATTTTAATTTTGAAGTTCAAAGTTATAAACCAATGATAAAATTCGACATTCTACATAAGTTTACATACTTCAATTGCTCTTTCATAATAACTGATGTAAAATGACAATACGTGCGTCATGTCGTAGTGATTTTGAAGAATATGTTAATTCATTGCCTTGTTCACTGATCAATCTGATTTTAATCCTTTTTGTAGAAATATAAGCTCTCTTAGTACTTCGAATTTCTTTCAATTTGCATTAGGTTGATGTCCCTGCATCTTCTCTTGCTATTTTATCCGTGTTAGGGGCCCGTAGCTGTTCAATCGAGAATTCCTCATGGGATATTGGCTGGGCTTTGGCCACCTCTAATACTAAACAGGTTCCTTTCTTTTTTGCAACTAATATTTTATTTTATGATTCTGTTCTTGAGCTATAATCATGTCAGCTGAAGCCTCATTTAAATGCAATATTGAAGGCTATATTTGTGGCTATGACTTGAGTACTACAATGTTTACAAGCAAGCCAGTACAAATATGCCTCGTTCAGAGTTTCCTTGCACATTTTTTTTCCCTTTTTTTTGTATGACTTATGGTCATCATTGCTTGGGGTTATTGTGTATTTTATCAGGTGGGAAATAAGAAAATGCCTACTTTGAATTCTGATGAAAATTTTAGACCAGATGAATCAAGTGATCCATCATCTCCTGTTAAATCCAGTACAAGAATTGCTATTCTAGGGATTGAGACTTTAAATTACAAGGTACACCTTAACAAACCATTTTATTGTTATGCACAGTGAGTTGGTTTTTAATGGATCTGTAAAGTTCATATTATACATTTTCTTTTTAGAGACCTTTAGAGCTTAAGGTTTCACATCATCAGCAACAAGGAGATTTTCTTTTAATAATGGGATCACCATTTGGGGCTTTGGCGCCACAACATTTTTATAACAGGTTTGTACTCTTCTATTTCACTTGTCAGTAATTTCACAACATAACCTTGGAGTGGTGAAGTTGTGGTACTCCATTTATTAAATAATATATTTTCAGTGTATCAATTGGTGCTGTAGCTAATTGCTTGCCTCCAAGTTCTAGCGAAACCTCCCTATTGCTGGCTGATGTTAGGTGTTTTCCTGGTAACTTAATATCTTAATTGCTTTCTTAATTGTCTCTTAACTTCATATTTAGTACCAATCAACTTGCTGACAATATTGTCAGGAATGGAAGGTGGTCTTGTTTTGGATACACATGCATCTCTTGTGGGGATGCTCATAGCCCCGTTGAGACAGACAGGAACTGATACAGAGATTCAGGTTGTTAGATCATAGTTTCGAATATTATACTGATGACCCTTTTTTTTTCTGTTTACAACTAATACCTGACAGGACTTTCAGATATTTGCAAGTGAATTTCAACTTTACAATAGTATTATGGTAGGGCTATGTTCCATTTTACAAACTTACCGCACCTATAACAGATCCTTTTATCCTAAACCCAAGTAACCTAGACCGACCCCAAGTCGAGAAAAGGTTAATCATTTTTAAATACGTGAACAACAGTAAAAAGATTTGATTGAGTTATTATGAAATATTACAGCAGCTTGTGTTTTTTGCTTGACCTATCCCTTTTGACGGGTGGTTGTAATTTCCAAGTACTGCTGGTTATGCGAAATTATCATACAATATTCGGTCAAATTTGCAGTAACTATTCGTTGATTCATAGCAGTGGTACACTAAAGCTAATAACACTTTTATAAATGTGACAGCTTGTTATGCCATGGGATGCAGTAGCAACTGCATTGAATAACAGATTGAAGGAATCTCAATTTTCTCAAAGCATGCATAACTTAACGGTTTCTCCATTAAAAAAGGCGATCTCATCAATTGCACTTATAACAGTTAATGGATCTTGGGCTTCTGGTATAATTCTAAATAACCGTGGCCTTATTCTGACTAATGCACATCTTTTGGAGCCATGGAGATTTGGAAGCACCTCATCTCTAGGTTTAGTTAATCAAACAAGTCAATTGAGGGAGGAAATAGGGAATAGACAATCTAAACCGTATTTAAGTTATACTGGATATGGAAAAATATCAGTACGAGTAAATCACCTGGACAGACAGTTATGGTGTGATGCAAGTGTGGTTTATGTGTCGAAGGGATCTTTGGATGTGGCATTATTACAATTGGACTCTTTTCCGAGACAATTGTGTGCAGTTGACCTGGATTTTCAGTGCCCCACAAGAGGTGCAACGGTACATGTAATTGGGCATGGCCTCATTGGGCCTCGATCAGGTATGAAACACTATTTAGCATTTTTCTTGTGTTCTATTTGGTACATGAATTAAGGATTGCAACTAGCCTATTATGCACAAGGCTAGTTATATATTCATACAAAGCCTCAATGGTGCAAGTTTCTATTTAACACACTTTTGTACTAGCAGCACAATTTGCTAATGGTTATTTCTTAAATGACCAATCCTTGAACTAGTAATTTGGACACAGTTGGAGTTTGTTATACGTGGGATAATTTGGAATTTAATCATTATCTGTTTGAAAGGGGTTTTCTAGTACCAAATCCTGTTTGATCTGAAGGTCAGATGTGGTAAGATGCATGATGTCAGCCTCCATCAGGACTGACATCTATTCAATGATTGTGTATTGCAGGTCTCTACCCCTCAGTTACCTCCGGGATTATATCAAATGTATTTACAATATCGGGCCCACTATATGCTCCTGAGGCAAGTATAGTTGAAACCCAAAATAGTAGCAGCATACCAGTAATGCTGCAAACAACAGCAGCTGTTCATCCTGGAGCCAGTGGTGGTGCTGTAGTCAATTCAGATGGCCGATTGGTTGGGCTAATAACAAGGTACTTTCTTCATCCTAAAGTGATATTTTTTGTTAAAATACTCGTTTGCTAGATTGTAAATAGCCAATGCCTCTTTTTTTTAGTATTTGCAAAGGGCCTCTTATTGCTGGGCAGTTGAAGCAAAAGAGGAAATAATTAACAGACTCAGAACCACGCCTAACCAATTAGTTAAGGCATTATTCTCTGAATGAGAGGTTGCAGGTTCAAAACCTAGATAGTACATATAACTGGGTGTGAATTGAGGGCTTTGACCCTCATCTCTTGCTCACAAAAAAGAAAAATGAATAAACTATCTGATTTTCTGAAACCTATTTTAGAAACAAACCTTATTAAAAGATCCATCGATAAAAAATTATACTTCTATTGTACCATCATAAATTCCTCTATAGAGAAATAACAGGGACTTTGTCTTAAAACTTTGCTAAGATAAGGCTGAAAATATAGGTTTTTACAATTTATAGATTAGGTAGGGCTCTTTTTGGCAATTTTCCTTGTATTGAAGTTGATTTTAAGACTCATGCTTTGGTATGCATACATTGTAACAATAAGTCCTTAAATTTGGCATTATTATTGTTTTTATTTACAACATTATGTTCAGTATAAAATGAAAATTTGTTGTGTTGATTTTTTTTTCAGCAATGCTAAGCATGGAAGTGGGAGTAATATACCCCACATGAACTTTAGCATCCCGTGCAAACCTTTAGAACCAGTCTTCAAATTCTCAGGTAGTTTTGACCTTTTACTTTGTGTACTAACTGCTTAGCAACCATTCAATTTTTTTATGAAATACGAAGAAACTTCTACTTACTCGTTGTATAACTCCTTTTGTTAGAACAAGGAAATATATCAATTTTGGAGCAGCTAGATAAACCAAATGAAGTCTTGTCATCTGTCTGGGCATTGGCACCTTTGCCACTGGAGTCTGCACTGCAAAAGCCTGTTCTTGAAGAGAGAGGCAGACAACTAATAGGGTCTCGTTTCATTGATTTCCTAACTGAGAAGCAAGGCGAACTGACATCTAGCACTGACCTGGAGAATATATTGAAAAAAAAACTTGCAAGCAGAATTTGATATTGATGAATTGATCAGTCTTTTAAGCATAATAATTGTTATGAGAAATCAAAGTAATTTATTTTTTAACAGCTATTGTCTAAATAACTGTAAAGCATTGCCAGATGGTACTAAACAGTCCAGGAAAGGATAAATGTTTTGTTTTTCCTCTCTACGAATGAGTAGGATTAACTTTGATCAATGTATAATTTCTAGTTGCATGAATTGCCATTGGTTTAATCTGGAGACAGAAAAATAGCCACCATCTTGGCAAGAGAACATGCTACTTACTATTTCTTTAATTTGTCAAATGCTTTGAGCTAGAAAATTCAATTATTGTAGAAGCAAGTCGTTGACCTATCAACAATCGTCAATGTATTTGTTGAAGAGATTGAGAACTGCTAAAATGTGAAAACAACAAGGTTATTACTGTGTGTTTATGCTCATTAATGCTTGCTTGAGCTGATCGTAGATTGTAGCTTCCTCGTAAATGATGCTTCCAAATTACATAAACAAATGGGATACTAATAACGATGCAATTTTTATTCAAGCTATCAAGACAACAATATGAAACAATCTATCTTATTATAGATCGAAATACAAAACTAGCACAACGTAGGCCTAAAACCAATCAAGAAAACTTTTGATCTCTGGAAATATGATTAAAGAGCAAAGCACCACATTAGCGCCTCTTTTTGATTCCATGAAGACATGCCCAACCATCCATTTCAGAAAGAGATATTGCATCCAAGTATTTTGAGTATGCTTCTTCTATTTGTGGTACCTGTATCAGCCAAAATAGTCGTGCAAAGAAAACATATTAACTAAAGTTCCTGACTAAATGAAATCATGTATCTGGCAAATCTAGCACGTTCACAAAGATTTTCAATGATTGACTAATCCATCAGTGCATTCTACAATTATTGGTCAACAAGAATAATATTAATTACCTGCTCAGTTAAAATGCCTGAGAGGCCGATAATAGAACCAGGCTTTCCATAAGAGATGATATCTTCAGCCAGCTCCATTAATGGATTCAACAGTATGTTTGCTATTATAATGTCAAATTCCCCTTTTCTTGAATCCAAATTATTCACTTTGCCATCTGGAGAAGCTGAGTCATTTTTGCTTGAGACCAAGTAAAGTGGGATTCTGCTAGGATCAATACTGTTCAAGGAGGCATTTTGGCGTGCTGCGGTCACAGCATGTGGGTCTATGTCTAATCCTAGAGATAAGGTTGCTCCCATCTACTCTAAAGATATGCAATGAGCATAAAAATTAAAGAGTTATCATGCATATAAGGATCTGAACTAACCAGTCAGATACTAGACTTTTTTTTAAACCCTTGGCAGTGGCTCAGGCAGATACTACACTTGTTAGGTACATTATGACACAAAACAAGATGGTCTTCCATAATTTTGAGTTTATCTGGCCAAAGTACAAATAACTATAGTCCTCATTAACTTTTAGTTCAACCATACAAACTCAAACAAACCACAAGAAATAGAAAATTGAGATAAGAGTGGTCCCCACTATCTGGGTAGTGTTTTTGCTGCAAGGTGACTGTGGGTTGAACTGCACTGAATTGGACCTGAACCAAAAAATTCATCTATCTTGCTTCATGATGTTTGGTGTATTGAAACAAAGAATAACAAAGTGTAAGTGAAGAACAAAACCTTGAGCGCAGCTATTCCCAATATGCCAGATCCAGTGCCATAGTCAAGTACATGTTCCTCACCTTTTATGTTCTTGTGTAGAAACAAAAGGCATAGCTTAGTGGTCGGGTGCTCTCCTGTGCCGAAAGCCAATCCAGGATCTAGTATGATATTTGTTGCTTGCATATCCTATCAAACACATAAGAAAATAACCATCTAATGTTGAGTGGTCCTAATAAAAAAATTATATGGAGTGATATGAAGCAAAAATCTTGAAGGACTGCAAAGCAGACCAGGTGTACTAAAATTCCACCTGGGCCAACAATTATTCCGGTTATGAAAACTAATTTACCCAACTTGATTATTGCCCAGATAACCCAAATTAAGCATGTGTCAAATATGCAGTTAAGCTCCGTAATGTTAAATTACAAAACAAAAAAGTTCCATCTAAATTTGAAACAATGGTATGTCAGTTAAGTTTTAAGATTCAATCTACCCTATATTTCATAAGATTTAAACTTAGTTTAATATCTTACCTGAGCAAGCTAACACAATCAATTCAACAAGAATCAAAGGAAAGAAATTACAAAATGGAACTTGAACCAGCAGTCAATATTTACAGCTGTTTTGGCCAATTTTTTTTTTTTTTTTTTTAAATGGCTTGGCAGTGACTTCCGAGGAAGTTGTTGGCCAATTTTTCACATTTTATAACTTGGAATTCTGCTCAACAGAAAATTATTGTTGGAAATGTTAGTAATAACATATCACTAGAAAAATTATTTACAATAGAAGCATACCGGAGGATCCCTCCAAGCTGGAACAACCCAAAGACCATCAGTTACTTTAGTAGGTTGAAAAGATTTCTGAACGGTAAATAAAAGGAAAATTAGAAAGAATTACTTTAATAGATATAATAATAGCAGTAGCTAAACATAAGCACAAATCCCAAGGAGCAGACTATGGGTATCACGACTTAATTAAGAAATAATAGCTGAAAGAATAAAAATAAAATTTTATAACCTGTACATTTGCCACCCAATCGCACTGCTTGCCGAAAGAGATATCATAACTTGGGTTATATTCTAAACAAATGGAAGATGCTGCTTCAGACATACAAGTTTCCACACTTGCATCTTGTGGGAATATTGATGTTATACCAATCTGAGTTATAGAAAGTGAAAAATCAAATAAGATCAAGAAAATCTAGTGATATTAAAAATTAGGGTTATTCCACTTTACAGATTCTGTAAAGCTTGAAAACAGGATTGTTCTCCAATTTATCATTGGATGTCAATTTTATTTCAGATGTGGGATTACCATTTTACAAGTCCACTAAGCTTGAAGGTACAAAATTGATAAAAGAAATAAATAAACAAATTGAAAAGACTAACTTCTTCAAGGTCTCCAAAATCACTCAAGTCATCCATATATGCAGAGCTGGCACCAAAAGAGAGCAGAGCTTCAGATAGGGCCTCCTATACTACAAGATCAATAATTAGTAAATGTAGCAAAGTTGAAAGGCAATCTAGTAAGAATAAGCATCTTAGATACGGAAAATGTAAATATAATTTCTAGGAATGCATAGATCCTCTCATACTTATTACTATGTTGTCGAGTTTCTAGGAAATGTCAATTAGAGGATCTAATTGGTAATGGTCTCTGAGTTCTACACTTTGTCCATTAGAAAGATTCCGTGAGAAATTATGATGTGTAAATGAAATTTACAATAAAATAAAAGTAAACTCTGAAATATTTTGATTAGCACTGAAAAATTATGCATTGTTGCAATCCAAAAGTATGCATTAATATAATTCTGAGATGTAGATCAGGAACACGTCAAAAGGTATAATATAAGACTTATCCTAGCTTATTAGGGCTGCAAAGATAATACCAATACCTGATGTTATTTAATGACAAGGGATAAGAGCAATGCATCTGACAAGGGATAATACCAAAATATGTTTGAATAGTTCCACATTCACACTACCGAAACTGTAAAAATATATTTGTTTCAACTTTCAAGAGAGATATGCACTGACAGCATCTTGTTTCTGGCAGCGGATGTTGACGGAGAGGTAAGCATCTGAGACGTCAGTAAAAGAATAGCTGCTAGGAGTAACAGCAGAAAAGCCATTCAATTGCACATAACGAGCGAGGCTTCGTTTGGATTTGAACTTTAACTTTAACTTTGCTGAAGTTGAGAATGGCGGGATGAGAATTTGGGGAAGGAGGAGCGAAGTGCAATAGGTAGTGTACGGTGGGGATAATGCAGGTGGACAGTGGTGAGATTTGAAAGGGATGAGGCATTTGATGAGAGAGAGACGGCCATGGAGATGGAGGCTCGCCGCCATGCTTTCTTCCTTCTCTCCGTCCCAACGGAGTAGAGTAAACTACCCGAATTTTTTATTAATAGAAATTAAATAAATTAAATATTTAAAAAGAAAAATGATTTTGAATTTTCTCGGAAACTAGGTAGAACGGGTTAGTTAAGTCCGTCCCACCGGACGGGTTTAATCACCCCGTCCGCGCTAATCACCCTGTTAACGACGAAGAAAAAAAAAACAAAAAACCAAACTCCGGACGGTTCTACATAACCCGTCCCGGGTCCGAAAAAAAAATAAAAACAAAACTCCGGACGGTTTAACATAACCCGTCCCGAATTCGAAAAAAAAAAAAAAAAAGGCGGACGTTTCTACACAACCCGTCCCGGGTTTAAAAAAAAAAAAGTCGGACGGGATTACTTAACCCGTCCGGGCACCCTATATCATCAACCGCTGATTAAAATAGTCATATTCACCTCATTCTACAAAAATCAGTAATACCGATTGAAGACTCAACGGGTAGAACTCAGATAGAAAGAAACAGAAGCTAAGATAAAAGCAGAGGTTATTGTCAGTGTGAAGCGAATTTTAAACAGGTAACTCTTTAATTATATTTTTTTGCTTTGTTATTTGATAACTATTGTAGAATATTTTAATTAATATCAACCGTATTTTTAGCATCAAATATATTTCAATAGATAAATTTTGTTGTATATGACTAAAATGTTATCAAATTTAATTTGTTTTTATGTAGTTATTGAAATTTATATTTGTTCAATTAAATGATTTTGTTGTTTTCTGCTGTGTCATTTAGTAATTATCGTAGAATAATTTAATTAATATTAGTTTTTATTATTGTAATAATAATAATATGTGATTTATTCATTTTTGTGTAGGTTAATTTATAAAAATAATTAATCATGTTGATGCTGAGGATTTATTTTGGTGGTGAAATACGACACGGTCGTAAAGGAGTAGAGTACAGTATTAGTCCTCAATTCTCATTGAGTGTGACTGATGAACACGGTTGGTATGATGTGAAAGGTGAAATTTATCGCCAACTTGGATATTCCGAGAATGAGTATAACCTAAAAGCACATGCACGGGTTAATGTTGGTACAACAACCCGACGTTATTATGAGAAAATTGAAATCGTGTGCGATCAGAGTTGGAGAGGTATTTATATCCAAAGTATGCGTGCCCAAACACAGTATACTTTTCTTGATTTATACATTGAGTTGGTTCCTATCATCGGTGAAATACAACCGCAGTTATTTGTTAATAGTATGGTACCAGAACCAAATCCAGAACCTCGACAGGCCC
Organism: Carex rostrata; assembly: GCF_964058835.1. Taxonomy (NCBI): domain Eukaryota; kingdom Viridiplantae; phylum Streptophyta; class Magnoliopsida; order Poales; family Cyperaceae; genus Carex; species Carex rostrata. The sequence goes on along the minus strand of NC_135931.1, from coordinate 603,001 downwards.
AACATAGTGATAACTATGCGGGTCCCAATTTCTTCGAACCCTATCAGACACAACAAACACCGAGGCAAGACCTTCAACAGACCCAATATAGTGGTAACTATGCGGGTCCCAGTTTCTTCGAACCCTATCCAACACAACAAACACCGAGGCGAGACCTTTATCTACATCCTTATCCCAATATGAACGAGTTGTCACCGCCTGTTCAGACAGAATACAGTAATCAGAATAGCCCATGGATCGATCCACCGGAGGCAGCTAATCAGAATAGCCCATAACCGGGATATTAACAAATAAACCAGGGTGGTTCCGATCAAATTCATATTATATGAAAGTTCAATCGGTTCATCTATTTCGATTTTAAATTTTTACCATTTGAACAACCCTAATCAACACTCTTAATTCTATGCTATGAACTAATTTAAACTAAATTAATTTATACCATATCAAATGAGTTTAAAAATAAATCAATTTTTCCAAATTCTAAAACCCTAATTTATTAGTTTTTTTAAAATGCAATTAACAAATTAATAAAATTTACTATAATTCATAATTTGATAACAAATCAAAATATAAATTATTATTAATTAACAGATTTTAACACTAATTTATTTTAGTTATATATAAAAAAAAAAACAAACCTTTAATGAGGAATTGAGGAATGGAGAAGCACAGCAGCCACCAAGGTGAAATCCGGACGGATTGTGTTAGTCCGTCCTTGAGCCTCGTCCGGTTTGGTCCGACAGTTCTTGCGGTTTGCGTCGCTGCTGGCTGGGTCCGACAGAAGGAAAAGGCAGAGCAGCGGGTGAGGAGAGCAAAGCGAAAGCGAAAGGGAAGGAGGGGGGTTTTACGCGCTGGGGACAGGACGGGGTCTCTTAACCCGTCCGGGTTAATTTTTTTTTTTTTTTTGCGTCTGGACGGGACGCCTTAACCCGTCCGCATTTTTCTTCTTTTTTTTTTTTTTTTCCGGGACGGGTCTTCTAAATCCGTCCGGGTGTCTTTTTTTTTATTTATTTTTTATTTTTTTTATTACGGCAAAGGGTATTAGGATTAACCGGGACGGGGTATTTGGATCCGTCCGGTGGGACAGGTTTAGGCAACCCGGTCTACTTAGTTTTCGATAAAACTCAACAGTATTGTTGTTTTTAAATATTTAATTTATTTAATTTCTATTAATAAAAAATTCGGAGTAAACTACACTACACTTGGGCCATTGGATCTTTTATGAAATACTTTAACAGACTAGTTTTGGCTTCATGCAACGCACAGATCTTTATATGCTTGTTGCGCTGCATAAAACCGAAATGACTCAATTAAAATCTTTTCTTTCATCTATACCTTATTTAAGGGAAAATTGATTATCTATACCTTACTCAAATTATTTTTCTTTATAATTAAACTACGAAAAAAAAGGTAAATTAATCATTTCTATTCGACTACTACAAAATAAAATTTTAAAATGACTATTTTTATGCCTTTATTATGTGCTTATTTTTTAATATTTAATAATTTAAATTTTAAAATTAAAAAGTCAACCAGTTTATCCGAATTATTAACTAAGAACTCCGTAAGAATACGTACTTGAAACCTAAATTTTATATTAATTTAAAATTTGTTATCTTTTTTTTTAAATATAAAAAAAATCACAGGATCTCTTTAATACAGTCCGACCTTGAACGCTCAAGTAAGAATCCACATAATTTCTATAATATTTAGGGAAAATTGATTATTTGTCACTCCAAAACCTTCAAATTATAAAAATGTCATTTTAAAATTTGAAATTGTAAAAATACTATTCCAAACTTCATTAATTTGTAATTTTGCCACTCCAAATAATTAATGACTAAAATGCCCTTCTTTTTCTCATGCCTCCTCTTCTTTTTCTCCTGCCCCCTCTTCTTCTCCTGCCATGGTTAAAGGCCGATCCTTGTCTGTTTGTTGTTTTTCACATTAGTATAACTGATTATAGAAGAAGAGGAGGCGTATTTTAGTGGTACAAGCTCCAATTTTAGTGGCAAATCAGAAAATCCAAGTTGAATTTTTCACTTCTATTTTTTTGTAATTTGAACCCAAAACTATGAAATTCAGAAAATCTACAAAACCCTATTCATTTCCTAAACACCAAAAATCATGCTATTCACTAAAAAATGGTGACGACAAGAGTAGTTGACCTCCATTCTGATACTGTCACAAAACCTAATGAGGCCATGCGATGTGCTACGGTAGCTGCTGAGGTAGATGATGATGTGTTGGGTTTCGACCCAACTGCTTAGAAGCTCGAGATGGAAGTTGCCAAAATAATGCACAAGGAGGCTGCACTTTTTGTACCATTGGGTACCATGGCTAATTTAATTTCAGTCATGGTGCATTGTGAGGTTATTCTAGGAGATAACTCACGTATACATGTTTATGAAAACGGTGGTATAAGCACAATTGGTGGCAAAATTACAAATTGGTTGTCTGTTTGTTGTTTGTTATTTTCGTCATGGCAGGAGAAGAAGAGGAAGCAGGAAAAGGGAGGGCATTTTAGTCATTAATTATTTGGAGTGGCAAAATTACAAATTGATAAAGTTTGGAGTGACATTTTTATAATTTCAAATTTCGAGATGATATTTTTACAATTTGAAAGTTTTGGAGTGAAAAATAACCAATCTTCTCTAATATTTATACGGATTATGATCAGTCAGCATTGATTCAAACTCAAAGTTTGAGTCACTTTTAGGCCTTTGGGATCGAAATTAATATTTTTAGGTCAATTAATATGCTATGTTGGTCGGATGAATATGCCCCGCACCCTATCAATGACAATGAGTACTTGAATTTTGGAGGAGAAATGCAGAACTAATATTGTTTTGTACGGAAAATATATATACTTAGCTTATAAAAAATTGGAAACGGTAGAACTCGCAACAGTGTGGCCAACTGCCCAACAAACAACGAGAGCCAAGGCTGTGGTAGCACAGTAGTTATGGCATAGCCTTTCTGTTGTAGATATATAGGTTCGATCCTGTCTCTGCGCAAGATTTTACAAGTGAGTTGTGTGGGAGTGTGTGACTACAGACAGAGATAAATAAACAAAAAAATACGAACAAACAACGAGAGAAGCAAAGACAAAAAGCTCGTTGCTGTCGGAGACACCAACATTTTTATTAATATAACATTTTAAAAAGAAAATATCGATAACAGAGAAGCAGTTTAAAAAAATATATATGATATCTAAAAAAACGTAATGATCTATAACGTCACAATGTCCCAATTAATCATCATCCTAATTAGCAAAAAAATGTTAAAAAAAAATATAGTGGACATTATTTTTTAGAACGCTCAGGGACAAAAAAAATTTAGGTTAAAACAGTGGCTGAGCCAGGATTTTCGTGGGGATATCGAATTGGATTTAAATCCATTAACTAATTGGGTACTCAATAAAAAAAATAATGTTTTGACTTATGTTTTCCAATGCTCTGACTTGTAATTTCTAATGTTTTAACTTATAATTCTAATTAGAGGAGGGTTCAAATGCACCCAAATGCACCCTATCTTTCAAATTCTTTTTCTCCATTTTCAAAGTCCGAATAGTCAATCCGAACCGTTAGATGCGATATATATATTAAGATGTGCTTGGAGACCAAATTTTACATTTTTTGGAATTTTTTTACTATTTATTAAGCCACTTTGAAAATCACTGATTTTACATTTTCTAGACCATTGGATCAGAGATTTTTCAAAGTGGCTTAATAAATAGTAAAAAAAGAATCCAAAAAATGTAAAATTTGGTCTCCAAGCACATCTTAATATATAGATCGCATCTCACGGTTCGGATTGACTATTCGGACTTTGAAAACGGAGAAAAAGGATAGGGTGCATTTTGGTGCATTTGAACCCTCTTCTAATTATCAATCATAATTCAAGAAATTTATTTGACTTTAATACTAAATTTAACCCAAATTACAAATCAAACATTCAGAAGGGGGCAAAAAAATTTTTAGAAAGAGACAAAGTAAATCGATATCAATAGATCACCACTAAAACTCAAAATCCAGGAAGAAACAGCTGCCCCCCCTCCCCCTTGGGTTAAAAGTATTTTTTTTTTTTTTTGGGATGGCATAAAATCCAAATTCAACCGAAACCTGTTACTATTTATAACGTCTTGTTATTTCTTTAGTTGTTTCATTAATTAGCGATAATCTGATTTTATTAATCAGAAGGTTACAGTGTATAACATTCTCTAAAAATTATAGATGATTGTGTTTTTCTTATATATCAAATTTTTCTGAGAACTGTTTCTCCATTTTCGATTTTTTTTTTAGAAAAAAAAATCTATTAATAAAATTTTGGGTCGGAGACAAAAGTACGAAAGTCAAAAGTAAAAAAGAGCGAGAGAGTCTTCGGGGTTTGACCGGTAACTATCCTTCTTTTATCTTCACGTATGCGTGGATGGTGGAACCCAAGTAATTGATTTAGTATGATCACGCTTAATTAATACAGCCTACGGGCGTGGGCGTTATAACATGCCAAAAATAAAATAAAATAAAATAATAATCACGTTTAATAGCCTGGGGTCCATCGTCAAGTCTCCAAATCGTAGGAAAGCTTAGCTTAGAATAGAATGTCAGGATCATAGCATTAATATTTAATCCAGGAGCAGCCACTAATCCAGTTACTTTGGAAATCAGACGACCGACACTCTATTTAAGTGCGATTCAAACGGCATCGTCTCCCTCTCTCTTGTTTTTAGTGTCTGGCTCAGTGGCTCCTACTCTCTTTCCCGCACAAGCTTGCTTCCTTATTCCTTCCAACCCTCGCAAGGTACAGAAGCCCTAACCCCAAGTCAATGTTTCTCGTATCTATTTGATCCATGATCTGTTTTCTTTGGTCGTAGATCTGGATTAGACACGAAATTGTTCTTTATTCTTTTCTCTCTCTTTCTCGATTTCCCATCCATCTTATGTTTCAAATGTCGTGAAAGTGTACTATTTTGCTAATTTACTTCAATTTCGGTATGTTAATCTAGAAATTTCGAGATTGTCTGATCTAGTAGATCGTTTACGCTTTACTTCCTTTCTCTGTCTTTCTCTGATTGCTGTAAAAGTCCAGTCTCTATATTTTCTCCGATTGCTACCTTTGTCTTTAATCTTAGCTTCTCCCTTTGGCCGCTTGTTAGTAATCGCTTCAGTTTTTTACTATCAGATATTCAAATTGCGGAAGATCAGAGAAATCGGAAAGTGAAAATGTCAAATGTAACAGTCTGTGTAAGATTCAGACCTCTGAGCTCAAAGGAGAAGAAAATCAACGGGGATCTTCTGTGCCTCCATAGTTTAGACTCAGAGTCGTTTGTATTCAAGGTTTGAGTCTCCTTTCAATTCGTTATAAAGTACTGTGTATCTAAAGATCCAACTGTTTAATTGTTGCGTGTCTTGATTTAGGATGAGAAGGAAGATATTAGATTCTGTTTTGACAAGGTGTTCTACAGTGAATCTGAGCAACTGGATGTCTATGAGTTTCTTGCATTGCCTATTGTTGAAGGTATAAACAGTCTAACCAGGCAATGAGTCAAATCATATTTGCTTATATTTTTTTTACTTCTCATCTTCAACATAATGCTTCTAGTTGCATCCTGATCCCTTTAGGAAATCATACATACCTGTCTTAATTTTTGCAGATGTGATGAATGGATTGAATGGGACAATCCTCACATATGGACAGGTATACAATATACAAATTGCTATTATCTTCAACCTCCTGAATGATGTTTATATTCCGATTTGGCTGGAATAGTTTAGTTTCTAGGATGTTTTATTCTTGCTAAAGTTTACTCTGTATTATAAAATTGTACCGCCTTTTTTGATGTTTATAAACTTCATGCCTTGCGTCTCTTTTTTTCCCCATATTCTTACCTTCACTTTTATGGCTCAGACATTTCCTAACTTATCTCTTGTGCGATCCTTGAAATTTCATGACCAATAGCATGCTAACTTCATGTAATTTTGAACTTGATTCAGACTGGAGCTGGAAAAACATACAGCATGGAGGTAAAAGGAAAAATGTTGCTATTATTTTTATTTTTAGTGCTTTTGTCAATAAGATTTTTAATGCTTTTACTTTGATGCATGCTTACAGGGACCAAGTGTTTTGGACGGTGATGAGCAAAAAAAGGGGCTACTACAAAGAGTAATTGATGAGCTTTTTGGATTTTTGAAATCTCCAATGGACAACAAGAAGATCACAATCAAGATGTCAATGGTAGTAAATGGCCTTGCCCACATTTTACTGTACACTAAAAAAATGTGCTAATTGCTTGAGAGCCTTGTTATGTGTAACTCCTACTTTTCGTCTTCAGTACGAAATGCCATGGGTCTTTCCATAAAAATACTTGAGAATATTCCCCACTGTTTTTCTGATCTGAGTTCAATTCGTTAATTTAGGTAGAAATCTACATGGAGAAAGTAAGGTGCGTGTACCTTCTAAATTCTAATTACACAGGATACTTCAAGCAATGATTTATTTTTTTTCCTTGCATCTCCTGTTGGGTGTTTCTCAAGAAAAAATGTAATGGTATATGTGCATGTCTTTATCTAGCAGGGACCTTTTTGATTTATCGAAGGACAATCTGCAGATAAAAGAGAGTAAGACTCAGGGCATTTTCATTTCAGGTGCAACTGAGGTATGATATTAATAGTTTTTTATTTTCAGCATGTACTGTTTTAAACGTTTGCAATACGATTCAGTTGATGTTTGTTGCAGATACCAATAATGAATACTTCAGAAGCCCTGCGGTGCCTTTCTGTAAGAAAACTTACATTAATCAGACCTTATCTTTCCTTTCCATATAACTTAGCTAATGGAAAATCAAACTGCAGAGAGGAATAGCTAACAGAGCTGTCGGAGAAACACGTAATTCATTTTATATCATTTCTACAATTTAAAATTAATTTTGAGGAGCGATATGATGTGAATATTGCTTATGGTAGTCAGTTGTTGAACTTCGTTTGTCTTTTTTACTGTGTAGAAATGAACTTAAGCAGCAGCAGAAGTCATTGCCTGTACATATTCATAGTTCAGAATGAGTCTGAGGAGAGGTAGGCCAAAATAGCTTGCTTGCGTGGTGATATTTTCTGCCATGTCAGATGCACAATGACACAAGTAATTATATTTTAATTAATGATTTTAGGTTGAGATCTGGAAAATTTGTGCTAGTTGATTTAGCGGGTTCTGAGAAAGTAGAGAAAACAGGTGCTGAGGGACGAGTGCTGGAAGAAGCTAAGACAATCAACAAGTCCCTCTCAGCTCTTGGAAATGTCATAAATGCCCTGACATCTGGTAAATAAAAATCTAACTCAACCCTAATTTCTTTTGAATTTGTTACTTTGGTACTTTGCTAGTTGTATTATTATATGTATTTCAGGTAAAACAAATCATGTGCCATATCGTGACTCGAAGCTTACCCGCTTTCTTCAAGATGCACTGGTTAGAGAAGCCTCTTTTTGTTTCAAAAATGTCCTCATGATTTAGAAATGTTTTAGTGGGAAAGGAGCTCATTAGATTCAGGGGCAAAATTGTCAATATATAATAGTATATGTCTTTTTAATATATTTACTGAAGGCATTATGATGTTATTTACAAATATCTCAAGAAAGTTTGTTCGTTCTTACAAACATCAGCAATATTGAGTGTTGTTTGCAAATACTACAAAATATGAGGTTTCATCTGCAAATAACTCTTCCTCAATTTCTAAGATGATAATGGTCAGCAATTGCTGCAGTGTGCTTCTGTTGATCCTTACCTTATGTAGAAAATCAATCCAAAAAAAAACTCCAAATTCAAACAGAAGAAATCTAAATAGTCAAACAAATATACAAAAAAAATTAACAGAACTGTTGAAGCTTACCAGGTAAGTTTGCTGTTGGATATCATGTGCCACACTGGTATGATCCGAACACCTGCTCCTCTGTAGTACATAGAGCTTTGTTAACTATATTATTGTGTGTAAACTCCATTCACAGGGTGGCAACTCAAGAACTGCATTGCTCTGTTGTTGCTCTCCCAGCCCCTTAAATGCCTCAGAGAGCTTGTCTACTCTCCGGTTTGGCACCAGGCATGGCTTGTCTTGCAAAACTCATCACTATATGTATTACCTAAGATTCTCTGTAGCCTGAAACTAACCTCCACACGAACAGGTTAAAGCTCATAAAATCTGTGCAAAGGTCATTCGCTGCTGACGATGAGAGTACCAGCTCAAAGCAAACCACCTCAGATAGCATCTTTCAACAGGATTCCTATGATAGAATTGTCAGTAAGGTATGCATTTTGGAATTAGTTTTTTCTCTTTCTTCCCTTGCAAACTGCACCAATTATCTCACTGCATTGGGCAAAAGCATTGAAGCTTTATCCTACTTGCAGCTAACAACAATATTATTTTGTGTTATTTATTTGGAAGTGGCAAGAATCATTAGAACATGTGACGGAAGACTTGATTCTTTTCTTGTTATGTGCTACAGCTCTTCCCTTACACCTGATGACCCTCTTTTTGAGATTTTTTTTTTCCTTTTACTCTGGATGAACCACTTTGAAAGCAATTTGGTTGCTTAAACATGAAAAGTCAAAAATCATTTTTCTCACTTTTATATAACTTAATATTTGGTTTCAACAGTTGGGTATTATCTGTAAATACCCAAAAGATATGGTTGCTTGTCAAAAATTTGGGAAGAGCATTGTCAGATGTTATATTCAAAGTACAACTATATAAGGTTTGGTCTGCAAATTCTTTGGAATTGGGATTTCAACTAATAAGTTTTTTTGTTTAGTTGAAGGAAAATCTGAAAGAAGAGGATGTGGATCTCCTAGAGAAATTGTTTATTATGGAAGGGATCTTCTCACCTCCCCAAACAGAAGAAGGGATTGAGTTGGCAGTTCGTGATGTCACAGCCCGGACAATTACAGACCTCCACCAGGCAGTTGAAAATCTCAAAGAGCAACTGGATGAGGTAGAAATAATGGGCTTCTTTATCTTATTAGTAATTAATGAAAGACCCTTCAAAATCTCTGAATATCATATATGTCCATGGAAAAAGAATGTTCACATGTGAGGTATCATTTGGACCCTGCAAACCTGAATATGACCTTATACTTCTCAGTTTCTTATTCTCTGCAAAGGAGGACCAAAATACCACTCTCCATACAAAAATTGGGAGAAACAGGAATTATCTTTTTCTTTTCTTTTTTTTGTAAAAAAAAAGTTAAAAAAAAAAAAAAAAAGAGGAGCAGATGACTGCATGCGGTTTGATGATAACTGGTACACTTTACATTAGTATAATCTGAGACTTTTTATACTTGTGGTGGTATGCATGATAATTGAGGTTCTTTCGTATATGGCATTCAGACAAATAATGCTTGCTCGATTTGAACAATGAAACGTCTAAATACATTAACTCTTCCTAATGAATATTTAAGTAGTGGTATAATAGGTGAATGTATTTTCCATTTAAAATTGATCACATATTTTTGTAACAGCTTCAGGAGGAGAACAATAAGCTGAGGCTGGAATTTGTAGCAGCTCAAAAATTAGCTATCAATCCCTGGGATTTGCCACAAAATTTGTCTCTTTTTGCCAAGCTTGTATCTGCCGTGAGGTTCTTGTTTCCATTTTAGAGCTCCTTGAACAAAAAGAAGCTGATATTGTTCCTCGTCTGATAGAGAGTACATATTTGCATTTCACTAATAAAGGTGCATGCTGTAACCCTTTCTTTGTAAGGTAGGTAGGTTAGAAACTTGCATTACTGAGTTGGCCATGTACTTCTACTCGAGAATAAAGAACTCACGTGTGCACTTCAATGGGGATTGAAGATAATTTTCTACCAGTACGTGCTAACGTGCGTGCACACATATCATGTGTACTTGCATCAGAATATGTACTAACTTTATGCCTTTGATTTGACCAGCTACTTCCATTTTAAATAAGAGGAGGGTTCAAATGCATCCAAATGCACTCTATCTTTCAAAAAAAAATTTCTCCGTTTTCAAAGTCCGAATAATCAATCTGAACCATTAGATGCGATCTATATATTAAGATGTGCTTGGAGACCAAATTTTACATTTTTTGAAATTTTTTTTACTATTTATTAAGTCACTTTGAAAATCGCTGATCCAATGGTCCATAAAATGAAAAATCAGTGATTTTCAAAGTGGCTTAATAAATAGTAAAAAAAATTCAAAAAATGTAAAATTTGGTCTCCAAGCACATCTTAATATATATATCGCATCTAACAGTTCGGATTGACTATTCGGACTTTGAAAACAAAGAAAAAAGATTTGAAAAATAGAGTACATTTGGGTGCACAAAAATTTGGGTGCATTTGAACCCTCCTCTTTAAATAAATGCCAGGTGTTCTTCTGGTCTTTCGTATAATTCATTGCTGGACCAAAAATTAATGAATTTTTTGTTAGTTGTAAATTGTTTATGAAAATAAAAATCAATGAATTTCATTTTCAGTGCCAATTTGGTACATTGTAAAATATATTGTTGGCGTTCAGAGAAGACTATCCCTGTCGTTGGGATCATCCTGTGTTGATTTTAAAATTGCGGAAGTTCTTCCTTGAACGCGAGAGGGTTCATCTGATAAGAAAAATAACAAGACATTTTTGAAAAGTTTTGTCATTCTGACATTTATGATCATTTTAATGCCATATATAAAATGATCACATTTTGAGCGTGAGAGAGGGTCAGAGGGTTCATCTTTTGGAAGTTCATCTGATAAGAAAAATATTATACAAATATGATCATTTTATATGTCACTCAGACATTTTTTTGTTAGGGTTGTCACTCAGACATTTTTTAAAACTATTATTTACGTCTTTTCTTTTCAAGATCTTTTGGTATCTAATCTGATAAGAAATATTAAGAGAGGGTTCATCTCGAGTCCGCATTCCTCTCCTTTTTTTATTGTATCCAATCTTTTTTTCTGATTTTTTTCACAGGAATGTAGATAAAATTATGAAAACTAGAACTTGCTGATAAAATTATGAAAACTAAACTACGCAAGATCCACGGGTGCAACCGAGAAGCCCCAGATGCGCCTCTCATGAAAATTCTCGACCTTTTGCACGCAGTATAAATATTACGCACTTTAACACAGTAGAAATATATTGTGGAACTTTTTTTTCCTTTTTAAAAAAGTTGATAATTGGTGAAATAACAAATTCGGTGAGATTTAACAAGTGTACAAAATTAATCTTGTAAAGTAAATGTTAATTAATATATGAGATGGGATGGGAAATCTTTCCCATTGCATTGAGGGCTACAGAACAGTCGTGGAAAAAATATTTATTGGGGTATAAAATAAAACCGTGAAATTCCATTAGTTTAGTTGGGAACGGTACGAGGAGGAATGAGATTTACCCCATATCTTATGTAGAATTATCAAATCCGGACTGTTTTTTTTTTTTTTTTTTTTTTTTTTTTTTTTTAACTCTAGTACGAATCTCAAAATCGACTCTCTATATCTATAATAAACACCGAATTCTTTTTGACAAAACTAGAATTAAATCTAGACTTTTCTTTTCCTACAATTACCATCGAGCCATTTTTTTAATTAATTCTTTTTTAAAAATACCTCCAGAAAATTTGTAATTAAAATAGAATATATAATTGTTTCGTTTGATACTCATCTAATTGTTCGTAAAATTAAGTATATAGTGTTATTTTTATTTATTCCATTTAAACTTGTAAATGTTTTATATTAAGTTGCGCATATTTAAAATATCATACACGTCAGTCATCAATAACTTAATTATTCTAAATAGAAAAATATTTTAAAATGTATCAAACTAAGCTAATAGTAGACTTAATTTTTTACTTCTAACTAAACATAATATAAAAAAATTGCAGATTTAGTAAAGAGGTGATTAGCCTTATTTATCTATGAAGAAATGCTGATCTCCATCTCGTAAAAATCATTATAAAAACAAAAACAAAATTAGAGCTAACAGAGTCTTTATTTCAGAAAAAAAAAAAAAAAACCTAAATACTACAGGCCAAAATTTTCTATTTATAGAAATTATTTAAAAATAGTATAGAAAAATAGATGGCTTATATGAATATTCTTATCTCGTAGAAGGAACGAATCAATGATTATGTTCCTTTAGTTGTCATATCCATAGTGACAAATGAATTATTCAAGTTCGGCGGGGTCCAAAATTCGTGATTCGGGTATAATTCGGAAATGATTCGTGGCTTAAACAAGAGGTGTTATGGGTTTAAAAAGAGAATTTTATATTGCTTAATTCTATTTAATAAACTAACAACAAATTATTAATTATTAGATTGCTTCAATATAAAAGATACATAGAATATTTCACATTGAATCTCCGATGGATAACTTTTTTTTTTGAAAAGCTACTGTCATCAGTACTAATTCATAATGAGAGATAGGCCTACCGATAGATGTTTTTAATTTTTGGTACTTTTTTCAAGGGGGGCCACGTGATGCTGTAAAGAACCAAAAGTACTAGTGACGAACTTTTCTGTAAAAAATGTGTTTTATTCGTGAAATTCATTAAATACACAAATAATTCGCGAATTGTATGTTTGATTCGCAAATTATCGTATTACACGCGGATTGATACGTTTATTGCTAAAAAAATAAATTTTCTAAAAAGTCCCCCAAAAAAATAAAATTTATAAATATAAATAAAAAGTTATGCACACCAATAGACACAAAGTTAATAACAATAGAAAATTCAAAAGTAGCACCTTGATATTAACAATTCGTCTCTTACAACTTTATAAATGTGCGGACCCCACAGCAGTCAAATTTACGTGAAGTTGCCCAGAGCCCCAGACGAAATGAATTTTCCTCTCTCACGCGATGAATTGTTTCAAAAAAAAAACGTGAATTAAAAGTAAAATCCGTCCAATTCGTGAATAAATCACGGATAATTTGTTTAATTCGCGAATTATCGTTTAATCCGCCGTTCGATTCGCAGATGACAAGATTTGAATTATTCGCGAATAATTCGCAAATCTTATCACTGTCTATGGTCATATCACGCCACGTAACTGCACAAAAGACCATACAACAAATTTGCCTCCTAAATCTTTGAAATTCATGCATAGCCGTGTATCATTGATTCAGATTCTTCTATGGATCTAAAATTTTCTACATTCCATCTAATTTCGCTATTCTATTTTTACATGATTTCTATAAATAAAAAATTGTGCCCAACAATAGTGAAGTGCGTCCAACGGTCAAATGGAAACAACTCAGCATCTACATTTAATGCATTTCAAACGCCAAAAATACACTCGTGTCAGACAATTAAGGCAAAGCGGATTTTGTTCATTATTCCTGCTCTATTCTATTCTCTCCCTTCTTTTTATATCAAGGCTAAATCAGTGAATCTCATGTTCTATTTTTTACAATTGAACGAATTTAATCATAGCTCTAAATTTTATTCCTGAATTAGTTTTGCAACCGACTGTTATTGTAGTCAACCTCAACCTTATTTAAACCCCATCCCCACCCCCCCAAGACCATTACGAAAGAGAGCGTGAGAGAACAGAGGAAGAAAATGAAAATGAAAATGAAAATGGGAAGGTATTTTCCAAATTCAATATTTCTTATCATAATAATAGCGAGCCTTGCTACTTTTGCAACAAGATGCGAAGGAGGGGTCACGAGCAAATACAGAAGACGGCTTGAAGCATCAGTTGACATGCCGCTTGACAGCGATGTTTTTCGTGTACCAGCTGGGTACAACGCACCTCAGCAGGTATTGACATTTTTGAAGTAATTGGTATGACAAACTTACCTAAATAACAAACTTTTTTTAATGCCTAGTACATAGTTTTCCAGCTCGAACATGGTTTTTTTATATTATTGGTGTTCCCGGAATTCCTTATATAATTTGATATCCAAAAATTCTCTTTGCTCCTTTTATTTTTCTCTTTTTTGGCCTTTTTTCTCTTCTGATTTCTGGAGATACGCCGTTCATCTGGCATGTCAACTGGTAAATTAATTTGCAAATAATTAGTACTTTTCTTCTACAAAATCAAAAACAAGGAAACTAAAATCAAACAGTTCAAACTTCATGACCTGATACAAATATAAACATACTATGGCTATTGGCTCCCCATTTGAACATCAATTTCTGAACAAAATTGTGTTTTCTTTTATTCTGATAGGTGCATATAACACAAGGCAATATCCACGGTAATGCCGTCATTGTGTCATGGGTCACGCCCGACGAACCTGGTTCAAGCATGGTTCTCTATGGAACTTCCAAACACAACCTTGATAAAATGGCATCAGGGAAGCATACACGTTACAAGTATTATAACTACACATCGGGTTACATACATCATTGCGTCATTAGGCATCTAAATGTGAGAAAATTTTGCTTCTCTTATTTTGCCATCGATAATTTTAGACAGTTGCTATCTTTTAACACTTTAATTCACTGAGGGAGCTATTGCCGCTAATCTTCAAAAAATTCATTGAGGGAGATCTTGACATGTTGTGAGCAGATTAAAATAAATTTTAGATTTCTTTTCATGCATGATTATAAAAGATATGTGAGGTTTTCAAAGGCTAAAATAAATGGAAGTTGTATGATTACTTGAATTTGTCTGAACTAAAGAGATTGAAAATTATCAAATTATTATTATTATTATTATTGTATATTGTGTATTGTTTTTGCAGTTTGACACGAAATACTACTATGCGGTTGGCATTGGGCAAACAGTTCGGAAATTTTGGTTGAAGACACCTCCTACAGTGGGTCCTGATGTACCATACACTTTTGGGATCATTGGTACATATTCTGCTCCTTCTCTTCTCTGTGAATTGAACCATAAAATTAATGTGTGATAATTGGTTTATTAATTTGTTGCTCTTAAATTAACACTTTAAAATTAATATGATGTTTGAAACTATACTATATATATATATGTGAATTAAGGTGATCTTGGCCAAACCTATGACTCGAACCGGACGCTTTCTCACTATGAATCAAACCGAAAAGCTGAGACGGTACTTTATGTGGGTGACCTATCATATGCCGACAACTACCCGAACCATGACAACAATAGGTGGGATACCTGGGGCCGCTTTGTTGAGAGAAGCACCGCATATCAACCTTGGATTTGGACTGCCGGCAACCACGAGCTTGATTTTCAACCTAGCATCGTAAGCAAGATATATAAATTTTTATTTGATTACTAGCTATTTCAATCATTCAATTTCATACATAACCTCCTCCTGTATATATATATGCAGGGTGAAAAGTATCCATTTAAACCATTCATGCACCGGTACCCTACCCCATACAAGGCTTCAGGCAGTACCGCTCCACTTTGGTATTCAGTGAAGCGTGCCTCGGCTTATATCATTGTCTTGTCATCCTATTCTGCATATGGTACAATTAATAACCTTTCTCTCAATTCTTTTTCTTCTCTCCTTTCATTTTAACTTTGTATACACATACTAGTATATATATGAATGTGCATATCATATCACATGAATTTATATGACAAGGTGATGATGCTTTCTTTTACGTGATTTATATCTATAGTTATGTAATTT
Source organism: Carex rostrata (assembly GCF_964058835.1). Classification (NCBI taxonomy): domain Eukaryota; kingdom Viridiplantae; phylum Streptophyta; class Magnoliopsida; order Poales; family Cyperaceae; genus Carex; species Carex rostrata. The sequence goes on along the minus strand of NC_135931.1, from coordinate 587,429 downwards.
TTTTTTTACTTGTTAGGGAAATTGAGTTCTCTGTTTGTTTTACTTGTTAGGGAAATACACTCCCCAATACATGTGGTTGGAAGCCGAGCTCGAAAAGGTCAACAGAAGCGAGACACCATGGCTTATTGTTTTAGTGCATTCGCCGTGGTACAACAGCTACAACTACCACTACATGGAAGGAGAGACCATGCGTGTTATGTTCGAACAATGGTTCATACAACACAAAGTGGATGTGGTTTTCTCCGGTCATGTCCATGCCTACGAAAGAAGTGTAAGTGAATAAAATTACTTCTTAATTACATGATTATGATGACATCAATCATCAAATTGTTAATCTGTTATGTTACTTCTCCTTTCTAGTATGATTTTACACTATTCAGATTATCTTTTACAACAAAATAACAACTGTTATCTGTTGAACATGGATCCTAATTTATTTTCGACATGGATTTCAGCATAGGATTTCTAACACAGCATATGACATTGTCAATGGAAAATGCTCTCCAGTCTCCAACCAAGATGCTCCAACGTATGTAACAATTGGTGATGGTGGAAATATCGAAGGACTTGCAGCGAAGTAAGTGATTTAATTTGTCTAATTGACTGTTTATTTTTTATTTTATTTTATAAAAGACAATAATTAATAATTTTCTTTCATTGTGGATAAAATTAATACAGTATGACAGAGCCGCAACCGAGCTACTCAGCCTTCAGAGAAGCCAGTTTTGGTCATGCAACTTTCGAGATTAAGAACAGAACACATGCATACTATGCATGGCACCGAAATCAGGATGGAGATAAAGTGGTAGCTGATGAAGAATGGTTCACCAACAGGCATTGGCTTCCAACTTCCAACTGATGAGCAAACTGTTTCTAATCATGTAAATGATTGTATTATGCTTATAGGTTTATAATAATATGTTATTTCGTCTCTTGATAAAGTATACTTGTTATGAATTATTAATTGCATGACTTGGTTGCAACTCCATAATTAGATGTGATGTTACTCTAAATAACTTAGTTTTTTTTTTTAATCATTAGTACCCCTAATGATCTAGATATTATAGTTTATCAATTTTCATATTATAGAATCACCGTTTCCCAACAATAGCATTAATCGGGTTTATTATAGCATGTAGCTGACTTAGATTTATATTTTGGTTGGAATTCTGCTAATTTGTTGATATATTTTCTTATTTTATTTTAAGTTCAATGCATTGTCGGAATGCAAAGGAAAGAACAGAGAAATTGATGTTTGAAAGAGAGGAAATTCCCTCTTAGAAAATAGAAAGTACATTCATATTTTTGTAAATAGACTCCGTGCATAATTTGAAACACTAATTCACGTTGTGGAAACACCAAGTATCGATCTTAAATGAACGTGAAGAAGTTATGGTAACTTGTACAAAAATCTGTATAGGCACGCATGATAAATATCATGTGATTTCTAACAGGCAGTTAGCCGACACAACATTGAAGACAATCGTGACAAACCTGGAAAATAGCTCTATGGCACAAAAAAAAAAAAAATTAAATTAAAGCTTGCAACAGCAGCAGATATTAAAAATGAAAATTACATCTACAAAAAGTAAAGACAGCAGTGCAACAAATATAATAGCATTCGCCCTTCACACCGGTACTAATTACACAAAAACTTAACACATTTCTCAGCCTCGCATTGAAGAGGATGCTGCACTGGCTTCAGTCCTTTGCGGTTCCATAGATTGACAAGAAAACTTTCAAATTTCCTGACCTGGTAATCAATTTTAGATACTATCAGAAATTATCCAACACACTAAATAGCAACAGAAAAAGAAAAGCAAGCATATGGGTGTTAAACTGCAAGGGTAGTTGTTGCAACCAATCATTTCATGAACAAATGAAAATTTTAATATTATATCAAGCACATCCTCGGAAGTTCAAGTCATATGATGTATTCAAAATGAAATGCACGAGATCAATCAAGAGGTTGAAAGGCATTAACAGAATAGCTAAGAACCAAGACACAGAAGTTACGACACAAGTATTAAGAGATGGATGCCATCATTTGTTTTCTCTGCATAGATTGCTATCATCAAGATGCTTGAGTTTCTTCCATATACTGGGGTTATGGTTGCTTTTGTTTAATATGGAGAAAGTTATCCTAACTGCACCGAGCACGGCTAAGGAGGTTCGGTACCACAAATTTGTCATTGTACTGATAAGTTCATATGGTACTTTATGCATCTGACAATATAATATGGTTGGTCATCCAATGAAAAGGTATATTGCATTCAGAAAAAGCCAGTCCATAGTATCATCAGTTCAAACTTCTGACTAAACAAAGAATATGGTATAAGAAGAAAACCTGCTGGACTACAATAGGTTCCTTTGAAAGACACAGTGGTTCTGTAAGGATAGTGAGAAAACCATTTTTGTTTCCATAGGCAACATCAGTAAAATAACGATCTCCAATCTAGAAAGAAAAGATTACCACAATAAGTAAAATAAAAGCAGAAGTGCACAACTTGAAAAGAAAAGCAGTGCATAGTAATATGCTTATGTCTTCTTTTGGTTCTTACCATCAAAAGCTGAGAGGCTGAACAACCAAAGAACCTCTCTATCTCTTCAGCTGATCCAGATGGTTTCTTTGCCTCTGTAATCAGAATGTAGTATTTTAAAAACCAAACCAAAAAGAAGTACTACGAAATTTCATTAAAAACAATGAGAAGAAACTATGGAGAATGTAGACTTGCCATGCCTTATGACACGAATTCCCTCGATAGATTCTTCAAGTGATCTCGCCTCTGAACCATCTGGATCATACTCCGTCAGACCTAGACAAATTCCAAAATCACAAAGTCAGAAAAAGAAATACAGCATTCAGTATGAATGTACATCAAGCACTATAGATAACATGTGTGTTCTAAAAGCACCCCTTCCTTGTTTTCAGGTTACTTTACTTCTATACCTTCTTTGCAACTAAGACTACTTAGTAGTTAGAAAGAGACTTTAGAAGTAAGATTTATCAAGTGTACTGAGCTTTGAAAACTGATATTACTTGGTTAGTAAATATACGCTGTTCCTCACCTAATTGCATCACCAAGAACCTAAGGAAAAGTTTTATGCTTGGAAAGAGTATTTTCAGAATTAGCAGGTGAGAATCAAACATGAATTAAAATTGGAAAAGAACAAAAACCAGATTTATGGCCCGACTTTCAAAGTTTGGATACTGAATCAAGTTCAAGTTCGGCTGCAGAATTAAGTCCAGATACATCCAAACCAGTATGAAAAGACAGCTGAAAAACCATGGCCAGACTTTGAAAATCCGGCCAGTAAATCAATGCCCAAGTTTGATTTCTCCTTTTCAAAATCAGTACATCTCAGCAAACACATAAGAAAACTAGTCAATTTACAAGGAGCATATACTTAAGTCCAAATTGGCTCAGAATAACCTCCTTATCCCAATCAATACCAAAGCAAAAACATATCACATTATCCATAAAACAAAAACTCAACAAACAAAAGATCAAGGAAAAAAAAAAAAAAAGAGAGCATAAACCCTAGAAAATTCTCGAACCAGCAGAGTTGCTGAACACAGCGACCTGTCCGGGAAATGCCTCGACACACTCTCTGAGAGAATCAGCGAGGGGAGGCCAGAGGGAGCGCGAGTAAGGTTCGGTGAGCGTGTTGTCCTTGTCCAAGACGACTCCTCGAAATCCGACCTGGCGGAGCGCGGCCCAGTCGAGGGAGCGCATGTCTCGGACTGAGAGATGCGGGAGGAAGAGGCAGGGCTCTCGCAGGGCGACAGAGCCGGTGAAGAGGATCCCCGCCGGGTTGAACCGCTGCCCCAGCGCGCGGCGGAAGGTGGCGGTCATGGCGGCCTGATGCCGTGCTGAGGTTACCTATCTGATTCTGAGGCGCGGAAGAAGAAGAAGAAGAATAGAGAGAGCCTAATAAAAATAAGAAAACAATATTGGGCCGAATTGACATGATATCTTGTGGGATATTAGTATTACAACCAAATATGGGCCAAGGAGTTTATTTTGGGCCTTGAAAAGCCATTACTTTGGAGGTTAGCAAAGGCGCAAAGCAAAGGGGTCTGAATCTGATCATGAAATTCGCATGCACCAATCAAACCCGCTAGTTGGACAACTGGAATGTCTTTATTGGTCCGATTAAAATCTGAACCCCTTGCTCCTTTCCAAATGATTCTCCTCTTCTTTCAGCTTAGCACCAATCCTTTTAAAGCTCTTTATCTTTATTGAGAAAAAGGCTGAAATTTTTTTTTTTTTTTATGTGCATCTATAGAACCAAATATAGATAATACATAATGGTTTAATTTTTAATTTTGAAATTTTGATCTTGAAGTGATTAGATTTTTTTTAAAACTAAGATGTAACGTAGGAAATTAAAGGAGTCAATTAATTCATTTATATTAAAAGTTTATTAAAATTTTAGTAATTATTTATTCTAGTTTGAAAATGAATCCAGTAAAACTTTAGCTTCCGTTTTCTACTTTTTCCCTCCTCTCACTTATCTGCATATTGTTTTGTTATTTTTAAAAGGTTTAATTTATATTTTTCATTGTAAAAATATTACAATTTGTAACATGTTATATTTAAATAAAATTTAGTTTCTTATTTTAAAATATTAGTTATGAAGCATTATATTAAAATAACGTAAATTGCTAAATGGATTACACTCAAAAACTTCAAGCACAATATATAAAAAACTTCGAAGACATTTCAATCTATATTTCAAAATTTTGACAGGTACAAATTTAATATTGTACGGTTCATAATTTTTATGTATCAAGAGTGATTCATTCGATAGTGTATTTTAGTGAAATATAAAACTTTAATATAATATTTTAAATATGAACTAAAATTTTAAAAATATAAAATGTTGAGAAGCATTTCCCCAACCAAACTACTTTGACTGGACTAGGTTTGACATTTTGAGTTGAGCTTCTGTATGACTTAGCGAGTAACGAGTCAGCAACAGTAACAATTTAACTCCTATCCTACTCTTTTACCACAGTATTAATTAGTTTGTGATTTACAATCTTTGTAAATAGTTTGTTCGTCATAGCACATTAGACTATGCAAAGCAAAATTCGTGTATCAAAATCTACAAGTACGTAATATCTGTTCAAAATCAATTAACGTAATAAGATAAAAACTCAGATCGTTCATTAATTCTGACACGAATCTCAAAACGATGAGATACTCACATCCTTAGCTCAACGCTCGCAAATAGACTACAAATACAAAACGGAAACATACTTTCAAACTGCTATCAATAATACAATAAGTAATAATTCAGCTTGAGTCGGTCAATAAATAATTCTACACTCAAAGAGAAAACTCGACAGATTGGTATTTGGTATAGGCGCAACGTCAACATAAATTTCTAATTTTTGCATAAATTAAGATTTACTATATTCACATTTTCATTTATCTATATGACATCCTTAATTAACAGTGCCCGATAATTCCTATCAGGCCAGAGAAGAAGGCAAGCCACAGTAAAGCAAGCAGTGATCTTTGTCTCTACTTCTGCAATTTTAGAGCATATAGAAGGTCCTGCAAGAAAAAAAGGTAACATGTTACATACAATCCACAAGTTCTTTTTTTAATATAAATTCATTTTCAAGCTTTTTTAATTAAAATGTAGCCAACTTCACCCCCTCAAAATAGTTGATTGTTATGTAAAATTTTAAATTTGAAAAGGATTAGTTGCACAGTACCTTTTATAAGTAAGAACATTCTGAATGTATCTAACAATATAGAAATTCCTTTTTTTTTGGAATATACATGTTAACAATTTCTATTTCCACGGGGGAATTTTAGTTAAAAAAAAAAAAAACAAGTTACTCTTTTGATTAGCATGTGGCAAATCAGAAAAATGAGCCTTACCAGATTTCCTTGCACAAAAGAAAAGGTTGGATGAAGCTCTGAAAGAGATTTCTCTGGCTCCAGCAGTTCCAGCCAATCTAAAGCCGATGGCATCTCTTGATCTTTTGTTAAATCCTCTTTTAATGGAAGCCCAAGTTCAGGCTTCTTCGCGTATATCTCAATTTCTTCGACTTGCCGTGATAAATTAACAGCAACAAACTGCATAGAAAATTACAACAAAAATTGTCAGAATTATTTTGAAAAGAGAGCCCCGTACGTTATGTAAAAATACCTCCATTATTACCTGACAGAGTTGTTTAATGGACCATGTCTGCTTACAGCAAATATACGGTTTTTCCAGGTTAGGCATACTTTCCCCGTCCAAAGGAAACAAACTCAGATGAACATCCACCTGAAAAAGAACAATTCAATTTAATTTAATTTGAACCAACTCTCAAAGAAGAGATAATTTCATGGATTCCCTCTGCAAAACCAATAACAGGAACCTTTCAGAACCATTCAAAAGGTAAACAGACTGTCCTCCTCCTGCATCTGTTCTTTCTAGACAAATGAAGTACAAAGGAAGGCAATTTAGTTTGAAAGAAACAAAGAGGTGCCAAGGTGATTTTGCCATTTTCGGAAGATTATGCAAGGCATTCCTCTTTTCGAGATATATGAGTAATAATTTGGGAGTTCACAGGATACCAATGAAAAATCCAAATAGAGAATGCAGCAAAATCAGCAAAGATGTATATTGCAAAGTTATGTTCTCAAAATCTTACAAGATGTTTGGTAAACACTAACAAAGCACGTCCCAACTCCTAACGTTTGGTAGGCCACTGGTTTTACCAAATTAACTTTCAATAGTGCAATTTTACCTCATTATTGTTTTCATCCAGACTCCTGAGATGCTCAACTAGTCTTGTCACACGGCCGCCAACTTTACCCAGCCTCCCAGCCAAACTGCCGGTGGCTGCATGCCGATTCTGACTGCGGGCACCATTCTTCCCCCAGGAGAGCACCTCCATATTCCCAGACTTTAAAGGAGATACGCTGATATGCGTCTCCTTACCAATCCCAGAAGCCTCATTACTCTCTTCACCACCACCAGCATCGTCACTGGTGCCTGTCAAAAACAAATGGAACAACAATTTCACATTTGACAGTCAAAATCACTGTGATATGGCTCCAAGGTACTTTATATTACTTGGGTTTCCCTCGAAAGTATGTTCAATGACAAAGGGAGAAAAAAATTGGAGACATTTCACTTGTAGGGTCACAAAATAAAAAAATAAAATAGTAAAAGGAAGTCAACTCCAACCTCTTAACCTATCATATGGATTTTACCTTGTTGAGAGCTCTGATCAGTTTTTGTATATTTTTTTTTTCTTTTTTGTTAACTTGTGCATTTATGTGAATGTGTTTACTTGATTTTCTGTCAAAATTTCAAATATATCAACTCTCTCTTCTCTTTCCCTTAGGATTGCACGTAAAGCTACAATCACTTTTGTAAAAGTAACACATGGGCAAACAAGTGCTTTATACATCCCAATATTCAAATTTTACCAGCATTTGACTTTGCTGGTGAAGACCGGGCCGAGCCACTGGGCCACCGCCTGCGTCTCTTTGGCTGTCTAACATCATCAGGTGGTGACTGTTCATCAGCAGAAGACGACTCCTTGCTTCCGTCATTGCCATTTGCTTCTTCCTCATCATCCTCTGAACCAGCGATATTGTCAGCACCACTCGACCGACCCCTCCCTCGGGCCCTTCGCCGGGAGTTTCTTCCTCTCACTACTGACTTCCTCTTGCCAAGCGCCTCTGTCTGCCGTCTGAATGTTTCCGCTATGCATGCTTGGATCTTCAAAGACAATGGAATCTTTGTCAAAAACATAAGATGTAAAATGACCAATTGGCCTTTGGCTTTAAAATTGCTAAGAAGACTAAGGCCTTTTTTTTATTTCAAAATTTTAGATATGACGCACTGTTCAGTGCATGGTGGATAAGCAATGGAATGCAACACGATACCAACCAAAACCAAGGAAAAAAGGCATCCTTTGTGGTTTTCGGGAATCTACTCGAGTAGATTTTTCAGTGGCTTTCTTTTTCCATGCCTTTCTCTCTCGTGCCCTTCTCTCTCAAAAACAGACACAAAAAATTGCTTTCATCGTAATTTTCTCACACCCTTCCTCCATGCAGATCTCTCAATCTCCTCAACATCTTTCATGGATCACCACTGCTCCATGCTTTTTTTTTATCATGCCTCCAAACAATTTCTTGTATACAATTAAAGAAAAGAAAATTGCTAGTTGAAAATTCTAAAACCTTTTTGTTGCGGGTCCTCTCTTCTTCACTGAAAGCTAGTTCCTGCTTTAAGTGGCATAAAAGAGAAAACATCAGTATCGGCTATCAAAACCATTATAAGAGGAAGATATTTTCCGCTACAAAAATAATACAGCTGTTATCGTATTACCTCTTCCTCATACTTATCAATATCTGGATAGAGAGCTGAAATCAAAGCATCAAAGTTTGGATCATCCCTGAGAGAACGGCGGCTCGCACAGTGAGTGCGGCATGCTGGGCATTCATTATTGCTGAGAAAATTTTATAAAAAGAAAACAACTAAAAAACTTTGTAAACCTAATTTCTTAGACCCAATAATTAGCCCCTTAAAAAAGTTTGGTTCAATTTGAAAATAACAAACACACGCGCTATTTAATCTAATTGTATCCAACTGAAGAACATAATACCATGGTTGACCTTTAAAAAAAAAAACAAGAACATACTATTGGTTGTAAACTGGTATTTATGTTAATAAACGGAAACAGGTAGTAAGATTTTGCCAATTTTTACAAAAAAAAAAAAAAAAAAAAACAAACAAACAAAGAAAAGAAATCAATATCGAACTAAACAAATATTTTTGCTTTAACTATGAAATGTAATTATGTTTTACCTTCTAGTTTACTGATACCATACCAAAAGGTGGTAAATTTTGTGAATAGAGATAAAAAACAGGGCATACAGATACGGATCTAGCTTGAACCAAAATTGTAACAAAATGGTACAATTGATAGTTGGAATTACAATACCGCACCTGAGACGCATTGATTTGTCAATACAATCCCTACAGAACCTGTGGAGGCATTCCATCACCGTCCTTGTCTTTCTTATTATGCCTAGAGAATACACAAGCACTTAGCAATCCTGTAGTAATTGGAGTTAACTGCACTAGACTCTTATAAAAGCAACACACTGTATGTAACTTTCCAATAGTAATGTTTCATGCACAACAATACAATAGAAGTTAAAACTATTAAAAGAGCAGATAGCTAGAAGTAGATAGCCATGGGCCATAGCAAACAAGCACTGCGGTTTTATCCGGTAGCCTGACTTTCATGACTTGACGGGCAGTGTGTAGAAAATGCTAAGGTGCTAGAGGTAGAAACATAAGCTAGTCTCTCTTTTGTTCTTTCAGTTCAAATAATGTTGACTGTGTGGGGCAAAATTTTAAGCACGATTTGCATTTCCCAATATGAATAAAAATAAGAAAATAATAATTATTAACACACCATCATGGTCTCTTTAATAGTATACCTAGGCAGATTGGGCACTGTACTTCTTTTCGAATTTCAGCAAGTTTGACAACAATAAACCTGCAATGTTGTAAATCATGCACTATATAAGTAATTTTAACTAATAATATACCAATTGCATTGACATAATTGATCATGAAGGTAACTATACCTGTACTGACATGCAGTACCACACCAGATAAATATTAGATGGTATTTGTACATTTGGTTTATATAGAGCTGAATCATGGGAAGCATAAAATGAACGAAAATAAACTTATGATAGGACATCAGAAACCAGAACTGAAGCTAACTGAAAAGAGATGACATCAAATATATTAACTAATTTGAGGGTTAGATAAGTAGCCCTCCACTGCTGGTTGGACCAAGGATTACCATACTAATTGCCATGGTGCATAACATTACCATCAACAAGCAGCAACTATACCCACTGGAACACCAAGAAATTTGTAAACATTGGTCGATAACAGGCTAGACAAATAAACACAATTGATCTTTGAAAACACCGAATATACACAATAACAACACACTAAAGCAACATGGGTGGGTTAAACTAAGGCCAAATAAGAAAGTGTAACGGGAAAAAATAGAACCATCTTTCTACGTATTAACAACGAGTAGTGAGTATTGATATTGTACACAGAGAGAAAGGAAAAGAAGGAGAGAGGGGGTGGATGGTACATACTCGTCTTCCTCGCCAGCGCCATTGGAATCGCTATTAACTTCTGCGTCAGAATCATCTATGGTGGTGCAAGACAGAGAAACAGAAGAGAAAAGAAAGTAAGAAATCAACAGTTAATAGAGAGATTACAGGGAATATTAATTTTGCACTTAAAAGTGGGAATCCGACGAAACTAACCTTCTTCCCGTTTAAGTTGAGGAGGATCTGGAGATGTATCTTTGGGTTTGCTTTCCTCGTCTTTGGCTTCCTCCTCTTCTTCTTCCTCTACTCTCTCTCCTTCGCTCTCTTTGTCCCCATTGGCCGTCTCTTCTTTTACTTGGTCATCTTCGCGCTGCTCTTCGTCGCTCCCGTCTGAGACGAGATCCGGCGACGGGTAGGAAGGAGACTGAGGCGACAGTGGAGTTGGAGCCGACCGCTTATGCGCTGGCATTTTTTTTACCAGCTAGCTCTTCTCTTTGGCTTTGGCTTTGGCTTTGGCTTTGGCTTTGGCTTGTGAGGAGATGCGGGAGAGAATAGAATAGTCGAATAGAGATGGCTGGTTTCGTACGGGGCTGGGTGTCAATTATCAATAATCAAAAACGGAGAGGAAAGAAAGACTACAAGTGAAAGTTGCTGACCAGAATCTCCGCTTGTGCTGTGCGAGCGCATTGTTTATTTAAACGGTCCGATTGCCATTTAATCTTAACGGTGATCAATCAAACAACCTTTGCCTTGTGTTGTGTTCTAGCCTTCTAGCGATTCTCTCTTTAAAATAAATGGAGGGAATTTTTTTTTTTTTTTGTACAAATAACTAAATTGTCAATTGGTGGGAATTAATCGTCAATTGATTTTTGATAAATCTTTTTAGAGTTGTATTAAGGTGTTTGGTGAAGTAAAACAAAATTAAGAGTTTTTTAATTTCTTAACCGAGCCCAACGGATTGATCCCATTAGACTTGAACTTCATTCATTTATCACCAACTCCAGAATTGAACCGGTCAGGAATGGATTAAGATTTTTTTATCGGTTCGGATCGGACGGATGTGAACCCAGCCCCCATCCGTTTCATTATGATTAGTTTAATTAATTTTTTTTTTTTTTGGCTATGTACAAAGAGAAAATAGTTTGGTCCACATCTTTGTCCACATTTTGTCCATAATGCTATTCATCAACAAACTTCCAACAACGCTTCCAAACTGTCTTATTTAATAACTTTTCGATCTCTTTCTTTTTCCATTCTTTTTTCTCTTCTCAATTTTTCCAATCAATCTCTTCTCTTTCATCAAGTTCTCTGCTTCGATAAATCTACATCTCTTTTCTTTCGTTCATCAAATTTTCTTTTTGATATGATTATAAGAGAAATCAAATCCAATGAACTCTCTCTCTCTCTCTCTTTGTTTTGTTCTCTTTTGATCTACACCTTTACTTTTGCGTGTAACAAATTATTAAAAAGTCAAATTGAATCTGGAGAATCGATTCTGAAGCGGATCTATATCCAATGAACACTCTCTTTCTAATTCTCTATTTCTTCATTGGATGGAGCGACGGCCGCGACAGTCTCTCTCTGCCGAGTTCTCGAGATTGGCAGCGATAACTGTTGACGTCATCTCTCCATGAGAGGCCTCATGCTCAACTCCACCGTATGAGTATTAATATTGTCATTTTACAGTAGTCACCCTGTCAATTTTTCAGTATTTATCTTTTGATTTTACAGAATTCATCTTGTGAAAATTTAGAGGAAAAAGATAATAGAGAGACGATATGGAGTATTGATCTTGTCATTTTACATTATTCACCCCGTTAATTTTACAGTATTCATCTTGTGATTTTACAGCATTCATCTTGTAGAAATCTGAAGGAAAGAGGTGATAAAGAGGTGATATGGAATATTGATCTTGTCATTTTACAGCATTCATCCCGTTAATTTTATAGTATTCATCTTGTGAAAATCTGGAGAAAAGAGATGATAGAGAGGTGATATGAAGTATTGATTTTGTCATTTTACAGTATTCATAATGTTAATTTTACAGTATTCATCATGTTAATTTTACATTATTCATCTTGTGATTTTACAGTATTCATCTTGTGGAAATCTGAAGGAAAGAAATGACAGAGAGGCAATACGGAGTATTGATATTGTCATTTTACAGTATTCACCCTGTTAATTTTACAGTATTCATTTTGTGATTTTACAGCATTCATCTTGTGAACAATTACTAATGTTTAATAATGTGGTTGTGAATATTTGATGTATTGATGATTTATAGTTTGCATCTGTTAGTTTTACTGTTTACATCTTTTAAATTTATAGTATTGAATTTTGCAGTGTGTTTATCTCAGCTTTATAGTGTTTTAGGTTTCAGATTTACAATTTTATAGTTTGTATATGTTAGTTTTATAGTTTACATTTGAAAATTTTACAGTATTGAAGTTCTATAGTTTGTATCTGTATGTTTTTACAGTATGTGCAGTGTTAATTTATAGGATATAGATGCATATATAAATATTAATAATTGAAGAAAAAAATCCATATTTTAAAAAAAATTCAAATTAATTTTAATTTTGAAAAAGAAAATTTGATTCAAAAAAATTAATTTTGTATAATTTTCGGGATTATTTTGAAAAAAATGCAAGTTAGAGAAGTATATCAAGTAGTCTCACATCAAATACAGTTAGTTTGGCAAGTTGTGCAAGTTGCAAGTACACAAAGTGTACCGCTGATTGTTAGAATTTTAAAGTATGTTTTATATAAGATTAGTTACATATGTTTACAGCATTGAATATGAAATTTTACAGGATTCACGTAAGTCAAATGACAGATTTTTTTGTGGACAAAACGTGGACAATTAGACGCTTCCATATACAAATATATAATAGCAGGAAGTTGTATGTTTTAAAATTTAAATTGAAGAGAGGATTTTTTTTTTTAATATTAAACAGTTGGATGATTTAACTCACAATTTTTTTTAATTAAGACATATTTGCATGCAAAAATTAGATATGTCAAGTTTAACAAAAATATTAGTCAATCTTGTGATAATATTGCATTCTCTGACAAGACTCCTACGTTAAATGTAACCATACAAAATTCTCTTAAACAAGCTGAATTATGCGAAGTTAACAGAATTTTCTTATTTGCCTTGTTATTCGACATATGTAAATAACATTTTTTTATGTATTTGTAGACACCCTAAATTGTGTAATCTTGACAATAAAAAAAAATGTGTGCTTGCACCAAGCGCAAGTTGGAAAATTCAAGACAAATGAAGAATGTTATCTCCATGCACTTGCAAAATGAGGTACGCTTTGCAATCAATTTTTTTTTAAGCATCATTTTTACTGCTAAGTTTCGAGCTGAAGATGTGTACTATTGGTTGAACAAAATTCAGCACGAGAATAGTATGAAAGATACTTCAAAAAATAATTATATCCACGTTAATGATGATTATTATCGATAGTTTCCTATCCACGATTTTAAGATAAATTCTAGTAGTATGTAGCACCTGGCAAAATTAAAATAAAATCCAAAATATATATATATATATATAGGGTGGGAAAAACACATTTCAAAAAACAATATTATCTCGCAAAATTAAGATAAGATATCAAAATTATGATATGAATTAGTTATTTAATTTGCTAATCTTAGCTTAAAATGTGAAATGCATCGTTCAAGCCTGGACAAATATTCGATAGTCTGGAACACTAGTTCTGAGCAAGTATCACCTTTTCTGTTATGACGGGAGCGAGTATTCAACCCTCACTATGATAATCTATCTAAACATGTAGTACGATATTTCCTTCTAAACCTAAGATAAATACTAGCACTTGGGTAAAATGTGATAATACATGACTAAGATTAAGAATTTTATAAAATATATTTCTTTCTTGCATCCTCTTCTAAAAGTTAAGCTAAATATGTCGAAAATAAGAATAATTAAGGATCAGCAAATTAATTTGTTTTGATAGTCTCAACGGGTTGCACTTAGCGAAACATAGGTGAAACTATTATGCATATTAATTGCCACGTGCCCAAAATTCTAAGCAATTACTTGTCGTAAAAAGAAATAAAGGTCATATCGTCAACGTGCTTGTTTTTCGAATATCACCCTCATTACTCATTTTATATTATTGCCTCACGTATAAGATTAATGTTGTTCTGTATTCAAAGTCAGGCCATGTTTTATCTTTTAGCATATATAGAAAAAATCAAAAAGTCTTTTAATATATGTAACCATATCCTAGCAGTGTTATTTTCAAAAGAATTATGAACCATCAGAATATTTTTTTTTAAATATGTGAATTCTTAGAACCCATGATTTATTTTGCAAGACATTACCATTTATATCAAGCATATGTTTTCGTCCCCAAAATAAAGCTTTTTAATATGGAAATGATAGTATTTAGTGCACAAGTCACTTTACTTAAATGATTCTAGAATTAGCAAATATGTTTTAATGTCACAAAAACTCAGAAAAATATATCTTCATAAGCTTTGAGCATGATTACACTTAAAAGAAAAAATTTCAGAAAAGTTCCAAATGGATTTAGTAGCAACATAACAAGTCATGATTATAAAATTTATATTCACATCACTTGTGCAAGTGGCAAAATCAGCCAAAGAACAACTTGCAACTCATTTTCAGCTAGATTCTAGCTCTTCATGTCATTTCAAGTCAAAAGATCAAGTTGCACCTGAAATTTCAGCACAATCTTTGCCTATTTCACATGATGTTGTTCTTAGATATTAATTGAATTAATCTTCCTTGAAGGGGAACATACCTACTGAATTTTGTGGGTGTAAAACATGCTATCCATCTACCCAAAAATTTTATTTCACAAGAAGGAAATTGTTGATCATATGCTCCTAATAAATTAGATAATTGCAAATCAAAACACCAAAAACATATAAAAAATCATCATTTGGGACCTAAAATTTAAAATCCTACATTATTCACTTGTATTTACAAATATTAAGAATGTTTTATGACTTCATTTCAACTATAGGAAAAATTCCAGCAGCTAGAAAAATCAGCAGCAAAAAATTCAGCAACAGCACCATTTTTTCAGCAGCAAATTCAACAAAAAAAATTGAGATTTAAAGCAATAAAATTAACTCATTTATGCATATGGTCTAGTCATATCCTTGCTGCAAATTTTCAGCTTTTTATCCTCTTGGAATTGATCAAAGAACAAGGCAAACTTCTGAATTTCAGCAGCAAGAATCCTGCTGCTATGTTTCCTCTTGTTCTTGGTGATAAACATCATTAAGATGTGTAGAATGATCATTAAAATTAAGAAAAACCTTCTAAGTAACTGTAGGCATTGTTTGGATTTTGCTCCTGCATTATAATCATTATATTTCAGTGTTTTCACAGCATTTTTCTAATTTTAGTCAAATATGTTCAAAACAGGAACAACTGTGGGGCATGGCTTCTTGCAGCAGATTAAGCATGATTTTAAGCTTCAAATGGCTTCCAACTCCACCTATAAATAGCCCTTTACATCTTCACTTCATCTTCATGGTTGGTTAGAGCATCCAAAGCACCAAAAGAGAGCAAAACGTCCATAGTTCAGCCCACAGAAAAAAAAACAGCAAGGAAGAAAAACAGTTTTTTCCACAAATGTCCTCATAAAACCCTAACATAATGACCCTCAAAAATCATGAGTGACATCCTTGTTATGTTATTCCATTAACCAAGTTCTCAAAATACTGAAACCATCCATCCAAGCCATCGAAGAAATTATCATGACGTGCTAATAACGAGAATGAAGACCATTGTGGCTTGAAATTTTTTTTTGATTAATTTTTATTCTCTCTTAGTTGCCTTATTTCTGTTTTTTTCTTTTTTTTTCCTTCTTTTTATTGTTGTTTGTCAAGCTTGCTTATCTCATTTTGTAATATACATTATCGTTGAAATAAATTTTTGAAAGCTAGAATTAGTAGAGACCAATTGACCGGGTGAGTGTGGTGCCTAACACCTTCCACATTCATAACCAAGACACGAACCTAGCTTATCCATGGGCATAAAAGAAATTAGATTGTGTATTTCCCGTTGCATTACGGGTGGCGACTCCAAATAAAATTTAAATCATATTTAAAAGGTTGAGTCGAGCGTTGGTTTCGTAGCACGGTAGCTACAGCTGGCGACTCCACTGGGGAGTCTTGACTCGAAAGTTTCTAGCTTTCTTTTGTTTGATTTAATTTCTAATTTCTAATTTGTGATTTCTGTTTTCTTTTGTTTTTAAATTTGTTGCAGCAAAAAGAGAAAAAAAAACAAGGAGTAGAAGTTCACATTTGCGGTGTAGGAAGAGTTAGGCGAAGATTTGGAGCAATCGAGTGACCATCATTCTACCTCTACTCGAGAAAGAGGAAGTGAAATTTCATCGTACTGGTAACATTAATATCAACTGGATTTAAATTCTAAAAAGGTACGTAAGACGAAAAGGTCTACGCACATTGTAAGGAGTCCTATCCTAACTAGGTCTCGAGCTAAAATGTCTCACAACACAAGCCTCGACGAAAGTCCTGAAAATGTTTTACCTCAACCTCAAGAAATCAACCAAAATGTCGAACACTCATTGAAAGACTTGTTAACGGAAACCATCAAAACAATGAATGCAATGATGACCCAATTTGCTAGTTTGCCGCAAATGAATCCCAATTTCATGAGTTCGAATGATCCCCGAAATTCAATCCCTACGAACCATGGACCTGAACATCATCTTGAAACTCAAATCTTTCCTAATCACGACCAAAATAGGTCCGCAAGTACCCCAAGATCTGAACAATCACCAATCTCTCTTGAATTTGATCCGTTAAAATCTCGCATTGACAAGGTAGAGGCTGAGTTAACCAAAATACGAGTAGGAGGTAATAGAAGTGTTTCATTCCGAGACCTATGCCCGTTTCCTGATGTAGTATTGCCCGAAAATTTCAAACTACCCGAATTTGAGAAATATAGTGGGGAGGGTTGTCCGGTGTCGCATCTTAGAGCCTATTGTGGGGATATGGTTTCGTTGAAATCTAATGACCAATTGCTCATTCGTTACTTTCAAAAAAGCTTGAGCGGTCCAGCTTTAAAATGGTTCACCTCTCTTGATTTATCTGATATCGCATCATTTGATCACTTGTCAAATCTCTTTGTCGACCAATACTCATATAATCTTGACATGGAACCTAGGCGCGAAGACCTTGAATCTCTTAGACAAAATAAAGATGAACCATTTGTTGCATATGTTGGTAGGTGGCGTGCAATGGCCGCTAGAGTCAAACCCAAACCAACGAAGGAGGAATCCATAAACATGATAATTAAGTCCTCCTTGTCTACCATATCGGGTTACCTAGCTATTCAAGGGCATCCTGATTTCACAGCCTTAATTCAGTCCGGTTCTCGCGTAGAAACAGCCGTAAAACAAGGGTTAATGCCTGCCTTAGGACTACAATCACCACCACCAAACCAATTTAATGTAAAACGAACCAGAAATGACCAAAAGAATAACTTCTCATCAAATACTACAAAAAGTCAAGAGGATGTAAATGCTACCTTTGAGGTGTCCGGTACCAAACAAACTGTCTTTCCTCAAAATTCATTTTCAACTGATAATCGTTTTGGAGGATTGCCAAAACCAGCACATACCAACGCAAGAAATTGACCAATCACACATATGAACCATACAAATTCTCAATTCTCTGCTACAAACCAATCACAGCAAACCAAGGTTTTTAGAAAATTCACACCAATTGGTGAACCACCAAGTTCTATACTCGTTAGACTTTTTCAAGAAGGAACCGTGACTCCATTAGGAAGGCAAGTAAATCCTGATTCTAGAGGTTATGACCCAACTGTTTTTTGCGAATATCACCAAAGTGCAGGTCACCATACTGATAAGTGTTACAATCTAAGGCACACCATACAAGATTTAATCGACAAAGGAGTGATTGCCGTCAAGGAACCTCCGACAGAAACCACTAACATAATGGCAAACCCACTACCTCAACACCGAAAAAATGACGAAGCAACGTGTTCTCAAACGGTAAATTCCATTGAATGTGAAAGGTATGATCCACTCTTTTTAAATGGTAGTGTCAATCACTTTGAACAAAAATTAACGCTAAGAACTATTGAAGTTTTAGGGGTAAGACCGAAGGACCAAATGACACCAATACATTCCAAAAGGCCTATCGAGGTTTTAGGAGTCAGAGAACCAACCCTCAAACCAATGGTAGTCATGGGTCCAAAAAGAATTGAGGTCTTAGGAAAACCAATCATGACCAATCTAAATCATGTTCCTTTTGATTACAACCAAACCCCCGTATGTGCTGAATTAAGTAACATGACTCGATCTGGTAGGGTTTATAAGCCATCGTACCTCACAACAGAACCCGTACCTATGGACGGTAAGACCAAAGACAACCCTGAAAGTCAGACAAAAAAAGATTCATCCAGTTATGATGTGGTGTCTCAACTAAAGAAAACTAAGGCCGAAATCTCTGTTTGGGAGCTACTTGTTAAGTCCCCAACCCACTGCCAAGCTTTGCAAAAGGTCCTCCAATCTGTTAATGTGCCAACTAATGTAGAACCAAAGGACTTAGAAAAACTAGTTGGTCATATATACGAACAAAGCATAACATTTTCAGACAGTGAACTCCCTGATGAGAGAGAAAAACACAACCGACCACTGTACATAAAGGTTCAATGCAACGATTTCCATCTCCCATTTGTTTTAATTGACAATGGGTCTGCTCTTAATATTTGTCCCCTACGCACTGCCACAAAAATTGGAGTAGATCCAACAAATTTTCGTAAAGTCCTTGGGACGGTAAGAGCTTTTGATAGCACCAGTACAGAAATTTTGGGAGAGGTTGATTTAAAGGTAGTAATCGGTCCGGTAAAATTTGAGATAACCTTTCAAGTTGTTGATATCAAATCCAGTTTTAACTTGATTCTAGGAAGACCATGGTTGCATGCCCATAAGGTAATCCCGTCCAGCCTACATCAATGCCTTAAGTTTCCTTTTAATAACGAAATTATTGTGGTTATGGCTGAACCTGAAATGGTGGTACCTATTGAGGCCGGTTCTGTTAGCATCAACCAGCAAGTTCCATTTATTGATGCAAAGTCCCAACAGAATTATCCTAACCCAGAAAGGATGATAGAAACTCTCCAAAAAAGATGGAACTATACCCCAGGACAAGGTTTAGGAAGATTGAACCAAGGAATGGTAGAACCACTGACGCTTGTGAAAAATAAAGGTACACAGGGTTTAGGATGTGAGTCTGATAAGCCAGTAACAACTGTAACCTCCAGCATGTCCATAAAAGATACATTTATAAAAGGTGAGGTTATTGCACCAGAAAATGACAATTTTGGCGGGTTAAATGAATTGTTTAAATTAAATCTTGGGGAGGTCAATGTATTAGAGGGGATACCTGTGCAAAACACAACCAACCAGCAAGATATTCCGTCCACCTCTAGGTCAAACCAGCCAAGAGTAAACAGTGACCCAACATTAGGTTTAGCAGAACAAACGAGAAGGTTGTTCTTTTTGCAGCTGGAGGCCTTTTACATGCTAATTCGCCTGGTGGTCCAGGGGCAGGCTGTTCCAAGCACATCCACCTCAATTCCACCTCCAATGTTGCGCATACCACATCCAGTAGAACCTTTATTCACTCAATTACAATCACTGCTGGGAAGGATTGAGAGCTGCATGAGCGATCTCAGATCGAGATATGATGATCCACCCCTAAGCCGACGACCAGAGCGACCTGTTGAGCAACCACAAAATCGCCCACCAGAACGATATGCACAACAACAACAAACCCAACCACTGAAGCGGTATGATGGTAAATACTGCCCAATAAAGCACATGATAACGTTCTGCAAGTTATATGACCTATTCAGGTATGATGATGCGACTCTAATTTTACTCTTTGGTATAACCCTCCAAGATGATGCTTACGAATGGTACACAAACCTTGTTGGAAAAGACCGTATGACCTGGAGGTCATTCTCTGCATGTTTTTTGCGTCGGTTTAATCGTATGTGGCATATACCATCCTTCTCTGATTTATTAAACCTGTTCCAAAATGAATCAGAACGTTTTTGTGACTATATAGATAGGTGGTTCGCTATGGCAAATGAAGTGCACCAAACCACACCTGCTCTAGATGAACTGATTAGGATAGCAATTTGGTCATCTCGACCACCACTTCGTGACTTACTGGCATCTCACACTTTTAGGGACTTTAAAGAATTAAAAATAATTGGTGAGAGCTATGACCGAACAGGATTAACCTTAGCACCACCCTCGAAAAGACCAAGGGAAGCCAATGATCCATTGCGGCTTGAATTAGGGACCCCCCGTATAATATCAAATCAAAATAACTTAGATTATCAACCAGAACAATATTGTGTGTACCATCGTACAGGGGGCCATCGTACTGAATTTTGTGCAGACCTTAGAAAGGTGTTAAATGCTCCAATAAATGAGACGGTAACCCAGAATCCCTCCGCGAATAGAGAACCTCAAAAACCCCGATCCCCTGAGAGATCCCATAGTGTTAATGTAATTACCAATTTGGACACGGTATTTGATCCAATAACAACAATCCAACCGATTAATGGACCCGAACCAGATTTAACAAATGACCACCAAATGTCCAACCCAGTTCTGGATCTTAACCCTGATGATGATGAACTACCTGCTGACTATTTTGAAAATTATGACATGCATGGGAGACTTTATATTAACAAGAAATTGCAGAAAAAAATCGTTGCTCATAGAAGAATACAAGAAGTAAGACAAACACCTCTCGTTCCTACCCCGAGCAAGCCACAAATAGACTGGAAGCCTAAACAAAGGAAGCCAAAATATAAGGTCCTGAAGAAAGTCATGGCGGCCAGTGACATTCCCTCCTTTATCCAGAACACCACAGCCGAATTGACGGGTCTCAAGATTTCTGAACCTGTCAAGGTATGCCCCGACAAGGATTGGCCGATATCGAGCACGTGTGACCTACCTCATGTCTCCCTCACTAGTAACATGACCAAGGTATGTGACCCTTCTTCTTCTCACAATTTAAGTCAGGTCCCGTCTGGTCCTGACCAACCAAAAAAAAAGTCCGCTTAAGCCTAGGATATTTTGTACATAGTTTATTTAAAAAATCCAAAAAAATAAGAAAACCTTCAAAACCCAAACAAATCATAAAATTTGCAAAAACCAAAAAAATTAGAAAACATAAAATGTCCAAAAAAATAAAAAATTCGAAAATAAAAAAAAATGATAAATGTCCAAAAGCCAAAAAAATTAAAAAACTGAAAATTTCTAAAAAAATTTATGTTAATTGCATTAGTAGGGCTCCTCAATTTAAAATCAAAACTAAGTACTCCTCTGACCTTTTTTCCATTGAAGATTCATATGAAACCATTCCTAATGAACTTTCCACTTTAATTACTAAACATGAAAATCCAACCACATCCATCCTTGAGGAAACAGAGGAGATAAATTTAAGTGTAAATGGAGAGTCCAAGTGTGTCCATATAGGAACTAATTTACCCCCAGAAATGCGGTCTGAACTCATTGATTTCTTAAGAGGTTATGTAGATGTATTTGCATGGTCGTATGCAGATATGTCTGGTTTAGATGAAAACGTAGTTGTGCATCAGTTACCACTTAAACCAGGGGCGAAACCCGTTAAACAAAAACTTCGAAGACTTAAACCCGAATGGATCTTAAAAATCAAAGAAGAAGTTATAAAACAATACAATGCTGGTTTTTTGCAAGTATCCCCATACCCCGAATGGTTAGCAAACATTGTCCCTGTTCCAAAGAAAGATGGTAAAGTAAGAATGTGTGTAGATTATAGAAACCTAAACAAGGCCAGTCCCAAAGATGATTTTCCCTTACCTCATATTGATCTCCTTGTCGATAATACTGCTGGTCATGAGATGATGTCTTTTATGGACGGATTCTCGGGCTATAACCAAATCCATTTAGCAAAAGAAGACATGGAGAAAACCTCATTCATAACACCTTGGGGCGTGTTTTGTTACCGGGTTATGCCATTCGGCTTAAAAAATGCTGGGGCAACTTATCAAAGGGCCATGACCGCATTATTTCATGATATGATGCATAATGAAATAGAGGTTTATGTAGATGACATGATTGCCAAATCTCGAGATGCTAGTAACCATTTAGAATGCCTCAAGAAAATTTTGGATAGGGCTCGAAAATATAATTTACGATTAAATCCACAAAAATGTTTCTTTGGTGTCACTAAAGGTAAAGTGCTGGGTTTCATTGTTAGCCGTAGAGGTATAGAGGTAGACCCCAGTAAAGTTAAGGCCATAATAGAAATGCCACCTCCCAAAACTGAAAAAGAAGTTAGGGGTTTATTAGGGAGATTACAATATATAAGCCGGTTTATTGCTCAACTTACCCCAACTTGTGAACCAATTTTTAAACTACTTAGAAAAAATGCTGAAAAAAGGGTGGAATGATGAGTGTCAGTATGCTTTTGAAAAATTAAAATTCTACCTCCTAAAACCCCCTATATTAATGCCGCCGAAACCCGAAAGGCCTCTCCTCCTATACTTATCCACCACGCCAACATCTATGGGTTGTGTCTTAGGCCAACATGATGAAGGGGGTAAGGAACATGTCATATATTACTTAAGTAAGCGGTTCACGGGTTGTGAGAGTCGGTACACACCGGTAGAAAAGGTTTGTTTATCTCTTGTATGGGCCACCCAAAGACTGAGGCATTATATGTTGTCCCACCAAGTCTATCTCATATCTCGAATTAATCCATTAAAATACCTATTCGAAAAACCAGCATTAGTGGGTCGTAGTTCCAAATGGTTGCTACTCTTATCCGAATTTGATATTACCCACGTCACTCAAAAGTCCATGAAAGCCCAAGCCATAGCTGATCATTTAGCTGACTCGGCCATTTCTGATCTAGAACCTGTAAATGAAGAATTTCCTGATGAAGATATATTATTTACCACCTCAAATACCTCACAATGTACCAATATAAATTTACCATGGAAGGTCTATTTTGATGGTGCGGTTAACAAACATGGGAAAGGTGTAGGGGCAGTTCTAGAATCACCATGGGGGAGTAAATACCCGGCTTCCACTAAAATACAATTTGAGTGTACTAATAACATGGCAGAATACGAAGCATGTGTACTTGGGTTAAAAATGGCTTTAGAACAAAATGTCACTCATCTCCATGTCTTTGGTGACTCACTCCTTATAATCAGTCAAATAAAAGGGGATTGGAAAACTAAGGATAAAAAATTAATTCCATACTTTGAGTACTTAGAAAAATTAGTAGAGGAGTTTGTTGAAATTGAGTTCACCTACCTACCCCGAAACCGAAACTCTTATGCTGATGCCTTAGCCACACTAGCAGCCTGGATAGAATTAACCGATGAAACCATGACAATCCAAATAGATAGCCACAAAGAACCCTCATATTGCCTCCATATTGAAACTAGCAAATCACACGAAAACCTACCTTGGTACCATGACATAAAACAATACCTCAAAAACAAATCCTTTCCTATGGAAGCCAATCAAACCGATAAGCGTACACTACAACGCCTAGCCATGCAGTTCACACTGTGTGGAAACCACCTTTATAAGAGATCTCCCAATCATATCCTCCTTCGGTGTGTCGATGAGACAGAGGCCCAAGAAATAATGCAAGAAGTGCATGCCGGAGTATGTGGTCCACACATGAACGGCTTGATGTTGGCCAAGAAAATAATGTTGCAAGGGTATTATTGGCTAACCATGGAGGCGGATTGCTGCAATTTCGTAAGGCGATGTCATGAGTGTCAAGTTCACGGTAACCTTATTCATGCCCCCTCCTCTTATTTACATAACTTATCCTCTCCCTGGCCTTTCTCTGTGTGGGGAATTGATATTATCGGTAAAATTAACCCAAAAGCATCGAATGGTCATGAGTTTATTCTAGTCGCTATTGACTATTTTACGAAATGGGTCGAAGCAGCATCATATTCCTCTATTACGGCAACACATGTGTCCAAGTTTATTAAAAATAACCTGATATGTAGGTATGGAGTGCCAAATGAAATAATAACCGATAACGGTACAAATTTGACTGCAAAAAGGGTAGAAGATTTATGTAAACAGTTTAAAATTACTCACCGCCGTTCCTCACCCTATCGTCCCCAAATGAACGGTGCGGTTGAGGCAGCCAATAAAAACCTTGTAAGAATAATTGAAAAAATGGTTGTGTCCCACAAAGATTGGCATGAGATGCTCCCCTATGCATTATGGGCCTATCGTACCTCCGTACGTACGTCCACTGGAGCGACCCCGTACTCATTAACTTATGGGATGGAGGCGGTACTCCCGGTTGAAGTGGAAATTCCGTCCCTACGAGTTCTTATGGAGGCACAGTTGAAAGAAGCAGAATGGGTGCAATCAAGGTATGACCAACTAAACTTAATAGAGGAAAAAAGATTAAAAGCCTTATGCCATGCACAATGTTACCAAAAAAGAATAGCTAGGGCTTACGATAAAAAGGTCAAACCACGAGAATTCAAAGAAGGAGATTTGGTACTAAAACAAATTAGGGGCAAGGATGGCAAGTTCAAACCTAATTGGGAAGGCCCGTATATTGTTAAAGAAGTATATGCAGGAAACGCGATTCAACTCAAAGACATGGATGGAGATGAACATGCAGAATTAATCAATGCACAATATGTAAAAAGGTATTATGCTTAGTCCATTCCTCTTTCTTTTCCTTTTTAATTAAGTATTGTATCTACTTTTGGAAATCACAAGCAAGCTTAAAAAAAAAAAAAAAAAAAAAAAAAAAAAATCCTCAATCTTACATCATCAACGCCAAGAAATACCAAAATTTCAAATGTTGAGTTTTACCTTAATTTCTGTTCTCACTTTTTTTACTAGTTTTCGCATTTATATCTTTTCTCATTTTTTTTACTAGTTTACGCATTTATATTTCTTAGGTAATCAAAGGGGAATTGCTTGAATTAATTTAGACTATGGTTTAGGCAATTGAGCATGATGCCAAAAATTCTGAATTTTTAAAATAATTAGTGATTTCAAAGTGAACAATTAATTGCTAATCATGAATGTTGATCAAAAGTTGATAACCTTAGGAAATTATTTTTGAATAATTTATCTTATAAAGTCTTCTAAGTTTGAGAGTGTTTTAGAGTAACCATTTATTATAGATTGACCCCTAGCAAAACTATGCAATAATTCCTTGTATGTATCAATACTTGGAGTTGTGTGTAATCATGGTACGTGTGACACAAAAATATATAAATCCTCAGAAAAAAAAAACAAAAAAAAGGAAAAAAGAGAAAAAAGAGAAATAAAAGATGGAGGTTAGAAAAATGAGTACGGGTGCCTACGCAAGACTGGTTACCAATAGGCTCGACAGAACCTCCCAATTTTTTTAAAAAAATTGTCACACGCACCAACACACTTAGTTGTCGTACTTTGCTCCAATCAAGTGGGAAGGAAAATCAAAAATTACATCATTAGAATTCTTATTGGTTGGAAAGGGATCAATTTATAATTGAAGGAGAAATTAGCACTCTCAGATTTAGGGATATTTGCGGGATAAATTGTTCGAAATGATCATTCTAGGTGATGCATAATAAGATCAATCATGAGGTGAATAAATTGTTCAAGGGAGAGATCATTGATATTTTGAAAGTTCTATATTTTTGCATGCCATGTCAATTGTACTAAGTCTCAGTTCCAATTTAATTTGTAGCAAGTCCTCGAGATTATTTGGCTTAACCTTAGACCGGACAAAATATATTCACATTATGCTCTCCAAACTCATTAGAAAGTCACACTTTTTACTCTTAAATTATCATAAACCCCAAATGCTTGTGATTCCAAAGTATTTATGTACTAGGTTAAAAAAAGAAAGGAGGAGAAGGAATGTGTACGTAGCATAGTTCACTTGTTGCATATGTGCAACACCCAAAAAAAAAAAAAAAAGAAAAAAAAAAAAGAAAAAAAAAGAAAAAAAAAGAGTAGTTGTCCAGTTTAATTAGTTGAATTAGAGCTTCATAACCTGTCTACTTTGAATTAGAGTCAACTAGTATAGTCTTGAACTTTACCAAGTAAGCCCCAATAATAAATAAAATATGAATAAATTCGCACTAACCCTGCAGGTACCTAGTGGATCCCTGTGGTGCCGTTGATGATCGCTTTATAACAAAATTATAATCCCTTGTGGATAAAAATATGTTTCAATAAGCATCTGAGGCAAAATACCACAAGGGAACGTTACCCCTTTGAATGCACCCTAGTGTTAACCATCTTGACTCACAATGTCAATGATAGAACAACAATGGGTAGCGACATGACTACAAGATGTGATTCACCACTTCATTCTCAGGTATGTGATTAAGATAAATAAAAAAAAAATGGACAAAATTAGCTAATAAAATATAATCGAGGTTGGATACCAAGTAGCCTTACCAGCACTTAACAAGTTAAATGGGTTTCACCCTAGAATGCCTAATGCCTTAGGGACCCATTAAATGAAAATTGAGTGCAAGAATAGCAACTATGTATACCAGACCAATAGTTATATTTCCATGGATATACGGGTGTCTTTTTCCTTCAGCATAGCTTTGTGAGACGAAGCTATCTGAAGAGGGGCAGCTGTAGACACCCTAAATTGTGTAATCTTGACAATAAAAAAAAATGTGTGCTTGCACCAAGCGCAAGTTGGAAAATTCAAGACAAATGAAGAATGTTATCTCCATGCACTTGCAAAATGAGGTACGCTTTGCAATCAATTTTTTTTAAGCATCATTTTTACTGCTAAGTTTCGAGCTGAAGATGTGTACTATTGGTTGAACAAAATTCAGCACGAGAATAGTATGAAAGATACTTCAAAAAATAATTATATCCACATTAATGATGATTATTATCGATAGTTTCCTATCCACGATTTTAAGATAAATTCTAGTAGTATGTAGCACCTGGCAAAATTAAAATAAAATCCAAAAAATATATATATATATATAGGGTGGGAAAAACACATTTCAAAAAACAATATTATCTCGCAAAATTAAGATAAGATATCAAAATTATGATATGAATTAGTTATTTAATTTGCTAATCTTAGCTTAAAATGTGAAATGCATCGTTCAAGCCTGGACAAATATTCGATAGTCTGGAACACTAGTTCTGAGCAAGTATCACCTTTTCTGTTATGACGGGAGCGAGTATTCAACCCTCACTATGATAATCTATCTAAACATGTAGTACGATATTTCCTTCTAAACCTAAGATAAATACTAGCACTTGGGTAAAATGTGATAATACATGACTAAGATTAAGAATTTTATAAAATATATTTCTTTCTTGCATCCTCTTCTAAAAGTTAAGCTAAATATGTCGAAAATAAGAATAATTAAGGATCAGCAAATTAATTTGTTTTGATAGTCTCAACGGGTTGCACTTAGCGAAACATAGGTGAAACTATTATGCATATTAATTGCCACGTGCCCAAAATTCTAAGCAATTACTTGTCGTAAAAAGAAATAAAGGTCATATCGTCAACGTGCTTGTTTTTCGAATATCACCCTCATTACTCATTTTATATTATTGCCTCACGTATAAGATTAATGTTGTTCTGTATTCAAAGTCAGGCCATGTTTTATCTTTTAGCATATATAGAAAAAATCAAAAAGTCTTTTAATATATGTAACCATATCCTAGCAGTGTTATTTTCAAAAGAATTATGAACCATCAGAATATTTTTTTTTAAATATGTGAATTCTTAGAACCCATGATTTATTTTGCAAGACATTACCATTTATATCAAGCATATGTTTTCGTCCCCAAAATAAAGCTTTTTAATATGGAAATGATAGTATTTAGTGCACAAGTCACTTTACTTAAATGATTCTAGAATTAGCAAATATGTTTTAATGTCACAAAAACTCAGAAAAATATATCTTCATAAGCTTTGAGCATGATTACACTTAAAAGAAAAAATTTCAGAAAAGTTCCAAATGGATTTAGTAGCAACATAACAAGTCATGATTATAAAATTTATATTCACATCACTTGTGCAAGTGGCAAAATCAGCCAAAGAACAACTTGCAACTCATTTTCAGCTAGATTCTAGCTCTTCATGTCATTTCAAGTCAAAAGATCAAGTTGCACCTGAAATTTCAGCACAATCTTTGCCTATTTCACATGATGTTGTTCTTAGATATTAATTGAATTAATCTTCCTTGAAGGGGAACATACCTACTGAATTTTGTGGGTGTAAAACATGCTATCCATCTACCCAAAAATTTTATTTCACAAGAAGGAAATTGTTGATCATATGCTCCTAATAAATTAGATAATTGCAAATCAAAACACCAAAAACATATAAAAAATCATCATTTGGGACCTAAAATTTAAAATCCTACATTATTCACTTGTATTTACAAATATTAAGAATGTTTTATGACTTCATTTCAACTATAGGAAAAATTCCAGCAGCTAGAAAAATCAGCAGCAAAAAATTCAGCAACAGCACCATTTTTTCAGCAGCAAATTCAACAAAAAAAATTGAGATTTAAAGCAATAAAATTAACTCATTTATGCATATGGTCTAGTCATATCCTTGCTGCAAATTTTCAGCTTTTTATCCTCTTGGAATTGATCAAAGAACAAGGCAAACTTCTGAATTTCAGCAGCAAGAATCCTGCTGCTATGTTTCCTCTTGTTCTTGGTGATAAACATCATTAAGATGTGTAGAATGATCATTAAAATTAAGAAAAACCTTCTAAGTAACTGTAGGCATTGTTTGGATTTTGCTCCTGCATTATAATCATTATATTTCAGTGTTTTCACAGCCTTTTTCTAATTTTAGTCAAATCTGTTCAAAACAGGAACAGCTGTGGGGCATGGCTTCTTGCAGCAGATTAAACATGATTTTAAGCTTCAAATGGCTTCCAACTCCACCTATAAATAGCCCTTTACATCTTCACTTCATCTTCATGGTTGGTTAGAGCATCCAAAGCACCAAAAGAGAGCAAAACGTCCATAGTTCAGCCCACAGAAAAAAAAACAGCAAGGAAGAAAAACAGTTTTTTCCACAAATGTCCTCATAAAACCCTAACATAATGACCCTCAAAAATCATGAGTGACATCCTTGTTATGTTATTCCATTAACCAAGTTCTCAAAATACTGAAACCATCCATCCAAGCCATCGAAGAAATTATCATGACGTGCTAATAACGAGAATGAAGACCATTGTGGCTTGAAATTTTTTTTTGATTAATTTTTATTCTCTCTTAGTTGCCTTATTTCTGTTTTTTTCTTTTTTTTTTCCTTCTTTTTATTGTTGTTTGTCAAGCTTGCTTATCTCATTTTGTAATATACATTATCGTTGAAATAAATTTTTGAAAGCTAGAATTAGTAGAGACCAATTGACCGGGTGAGTGTGGTGCCTAACACCTTCCACATTCATAACCAAGACACGAACCTAGCTTATCCATGGGCATAAAAGAAATTAGATTGTGTATTTCCCGTTGCATTACGGGTGGCGACTCCAAATAAAATTTAAATCATATTTAAAAGGTTGAGTCGAGCGTTGGTTTCGTAGCACGGTAGCTACAGTATTGGACACAGTTTAGAGATGAAAACGAATTAAGATTAATTTAGATTGAGAAAAACATAAATATTGTTTATTATATTAAGTAAAAAGACATCTGAAAATAAATATTTTGCAGACAATTAAGTGGTAGTTAAGATTTCAATCACACTAATCAAAATTAATTTACATATATAAAAATAAATAAACAATCAAAATTTCATAGTATAGTGATGTTAAGGTTTATTATTAGGGTAATTATAATATCCCCGTCTAACAATCCCCTATCTATCCCCCAATCTCTAACGAACTAATTAACTGTTTTAGTCAACTGTCTTTCCCAATTAGAAAAAATTATAAAATTACACTTCTATCTCATTTAAATATGAACTCTCCACTTTATCTTTTCTTCTCCCTCCACTCCAAACCCTTCACAGCCTCCACTTTATCTTTTCTTCTCTCTCCACTCCAAACCCTTCACAGCCTCCGCCTTGCCACTCCGTTGCCCCGGCACCCTGCTGCCCCGCGACCTAAACCTGCACCAACCTCCTCCAATCCGACAGCGACGATCTCCTCAAACCCTCGCCGGAAACCTAGCAGCGACAATCTCCGAAAATCCTCGCCGGAACCCACTGGATCTACCTCTGGCCTAGCAGCGGCGATCTCCTCAAACCCTCGCCGGAACCCTAGTAGTGGCGATCTCCGAAAACCTTCGCCAGAACCCACTGGAGCAACCTCCGGCGTAGGATTTGAGCAGGATATTTCAGATCAGAGAAAGCGATCAATAGCGTTGAACAGTAAGATCCGTGCTTTGATTTTCAATTTTCATTTACAAGTAGAAATTTTTAATTTATATTTGGTTAGTAAGGTCCGTGCTTTGGTTTTCAATTTTCATTTAGAAATAGAAATTTTAATTTAGATTTGGTTACTAATAACTTGACGTGAATAATTTTGAAGTATGTTACTTCTTTGAGGCTTCCTTGAATTTTCTTTAGAACTGACACCATACCAGCAAGGGAGCCCCTGAGCAGGTACCAAAATGAGTGACATTGTGTTGATTAGATTTACTCCTTCTACAGTAGCAAACAAACATATTCAATAATACTAATTTTGTTTTTATTGTCATACATATTTTCGACCAGTGACGATCGATCGAATTCAACTAATTTTGTTTCTGTGGACCCTCAGAAAAATAAATTTTGAAAAAATAGAGGTGTATGAATGAATAATTGATATCCTAGGTTTGAATATTTCAACATGTATGAATAAATACTTCAATGTATATGTATGAATACTTAAATGAAGTATGTTTCGTTTCTTTTAAATATTATTTGTGTTTGTAACATTTCAATTACATGATATGTAAGATTTGATAGATTACTAAGTACTAAGAAATGATAGAAAAATAAATTTTGAAAAAATAGAGGTGTACAAATGAATACTTCAACGTGTATGAATGAATATTTCAACATATATGGATGAATACTTCAATGAAGTATGTTTTGTTTCTTTTAAATACTGTTTTTGTTTAGAACATTTCAGTTACATGATCTGTAACATTGATATATTATTTTTGTTTCGACAGTGGAACATGCGACAGCTACTTTTTATTTCCAAAAGATAAAATTAAACTAGAAAGCAATAAAACAATATTCAATACTACTCGGATGCTCTTGTAAAATTAATTGAGGTATACACATATGCTTGTAATACTATTGATACATGGACTATTTACAATTGCATGACGAGAATGAATAGTTTCTCAATGAGGGATGAATATTTGCGTGACGAGATATGAATACTTGTGAAACGGATAACTCGAAAGTATGTTATCATATATCTCATTTGAAAGATAAAATCGTGCAGAAAATATTCGTGATTTTAGATTTGCAAAATTTCTCATATATTGTCAGAAATATTAGTTAAATTGAACGAAGAAAAAAAAACCACCTCTAAAGACGTGTAAAATATGGATAAGTGATGTGTCCAGTTTTTATATTTGCGCTTGCATGATGAGAATGAATACTTTCACACTGAGATATGAATATTTGCGTGATGAGAGATGAATACTTGAGCAACGGACAACTTGAAAGTATTTCATCATAGATCTCATTTGAAAGATAAAATTGTGCAAAAAATATTCGTGGTTTTAAATTTGCAAAATTCCTCACAGATCGTCAGAAATATTAGTTAGATTGAATGAAGAAAAAAAATCACCTCTAAAAATGTGTAAAACATGAATGAGTGATGTGTTAAGTTTTTATATTTGCACTTGCACAATGAGGATGAATATTTTCTTGATGAGGATGAATACTTGTGCAACAGACAACTCGAAAGTATGTCATCATGGATCTTATTTGAAAGATAAAATTATGTAGAAAACATTCGTGGTTTTAGATTTGCAAAATTCCTTACCGATCGTTAGAAATATTGATTACATTGAACGGAGAAAAAAAATCACCTCTAAAAACGTGTCCAGTTTTTTTTTTAAAATACTTGATATCCTAGATATGAATACTTGATATGTTATATATGAATACTTAATGCATTATAGATGAATACTTGCGCGCGTCAATTGTAAAATCTTTCAAATATTAAATGGTCCCCAAATAGTAAGTGGTCCCCTAGGTAGTTAGTAGTTATTTAAGTAGTTAATGATTGGGGGATAAATGGGGGATTGTTACGGGGGGATAGCTAGGTGCTCCCTTATTATTATACTATAAAGAATTATTTATGGTAATAAATAAACGTTTAAAATAAAATATTCTAAGAAAAATTTAGTATAAATTAATTTATTTTATAATGAAAAATAATCAAATGTTGCCTATCCGACCTAACCTATGGATATTCTTGATGCACCGGTGCTTTAGTTTTATCTCTCGATTTCAAAATTACAAATTATTAGTTAACTTACCGGCTTTAACAAAACAATAAACAAAAAAATTATAAATTATTGATCAGAATAGTTTTATGGAGTATTTGATTCGCTCTATAGATCATTCAATAAATATTAAAATTTCAGATAATATAATTCATGTTTTAATTTAAATAGCTATATTTTCAGCATTTTAGGAGATATATAATTATAGTGTTTGATTTAGTGTAGATTACAGTGGCTATCGAGAATTAAAAAATAGTAAAAAAAAAAAAAATCAAAAATAGTAAAATTTGGTATTTTACAGATTCATTATATAATCAATTTACTGACATAGATTAAAATTTAAAGTTTATACGATAAATTTTTGAGACCGTAACACAGAAGAACTAATCTAAGTTTTACTCTACAAAAAGTATAGTTTGATTATATATCAGTTTTTATGCAACGAGTATCATTTGATATTCCCCGAAAGATCACTAATCTAGACTCTTCAAATTTTTAATTCATTTGGTGAATACTTAAAATTCTATCAAATTTACTCCTCTTTTTTTTCTTTTTCTATTTACGCGTCATAGTGACTATTTGGTCGGATGTTTGTGTTTTAATTGATCTGAGTTAGGTCGACCCTTGACCAGTTAGGTTATGTTCGGCAGTAATTCCGAAAGTACTGCTCATGTGGAAAAAAAAAATTCACTCAGATTGAATTTTTTTTTTCTACATGAACAGTAAAATCTAGTTCAAAATTTTCATTTTCTATACTCATTCTTATTCCCTACTGAGCTGCCGAACAGACCCTTCCGAGTTATGTCGGGTCGGGATGGATCCGAATATCCGATCGGAGAAAAATAATAAAATAATGTCAATTCTATCCGAACTCATTGACACCCTAGTTTAATCAAAATTTGTCAGTACAATAATTAATATTTCATCTTCTAGCTATTAGCACGAATAAAATATACTAAAATTATTTCAATTGAAACGGTAACTGTTGTCCGCAAATCGCAAATTTTACAGCACTATTTAATCTATCTGCAAAATATGTACGAGTTTTGTATAGGCCTCGTAAGATATGATTGTTTACATGGAAATTGAACTGATCCTGGTTTAATTTTTTCTGAGTCGAAAAAATAAAATTTTAAAAAATAGTTTTCTATTTTCGAAAACAAAAAAAAAAGTTGCCCTTATAATTTATAACGAGATTTAAATGTGTTACCGAACTAATTAAATAGACAAACTAAAGTTTTATTTGATTTTTAAAACTCAAATCAAACTGAATCGAAATAAAATAAAAGCCGAATAAGAACCGAATCGAACAAATTGAACTAAATTTTGGTTTGTTCGGTTGAAGCGAAATAGGATATTTATTAATCATAAAAATAAATATTTTTTTAACTTTTTTAAAAGATGAATTTAAAAAAATTGTTTGGTTCGGTTTAACCGGTTTTAAACAGAACAAAGCAATATACATTTTTGTCATAATTTTTGAATTTTTTTAAATGTTTGGTTTGGACGGGATGTGTTTAAAAATTCGGTTGGTTCGGTCTAACCGGTTTTAAAATTCTAAACCGAATTGATCTAATTAACAGGAAAAACCGAACCGTTTAAATCGAACTATATCGGTTCGGTTTAAAACCGATTAAATTGGACCTAATGAACACTCCTAACTGAAAGTTTATCTAAACTCATAGAACACGTGATAAATATACTTCCGCAATCATTATTTGCAAAATTTTATAAAAGAGGGTTCAAATATATTTATTTTTTTCCCTTTATTTGCAAACCTAAAATAATTTACAATTTATATATTAAATAAAACGGTTAGATATAAATATGTCATTTTCTCTATGTACATATAAAATATCATGATATTTCAATTTTATTTTAGTTAGAATAAAAAATTTACAAAAATATATTGATGTAGATAAATTATAGACATTGATTTTTGTACTTATTAATTTATTTAAAATAGAAATTAAAACATGATAATTTTTTATGTTTATGTATATATATATATATATATAGTGTGACTAATATGCATTCGGTAGCACTTCGGCCAAAGTGCTACCGATTTATTTTCCGATTTTTAAAGTCCAAATGATCGATCCAAACCGTTAGATGTCATCTCCATATTAAAATGTGCTTGGAGACCAAATTTTACATTTTTTGGAATTTTTTTACTATTTATTAAGCCACTTTGAAAATCGTTGATCCAACGGTGGCTTACCAAACAGTAAAAATCAGAAGCTACCGTTGGATTAGCGATTTTCAAAGTGGCTTAATAAATAGTAAAAAAATTCCAAAAAATGTAAAATTTGGTCTCCAAGCACATTTTAATATGGAGATGACATCTAGCGGTTTGGATCGATCATTTGGACTTTAAAAATTGGAAAATAAATCGGTAGCACTTCGGCCGAAGTGCTACCGAATGCATATTAGTCACACTTTATATGAGGTGTATATATATATACATATATGAGTAGAACTAGGGTGTTCTTAAGCTCACCAAAGTGTTTGGTGAGCTTGACTTCAAAACCCGTCAAATCGGTTTCAAATGACGAATCCGAACCGTTGGAACCTGCCTATTTTACGTGTGATGCATCTACATGTGAAATTTTTAAACTTTCGAATTAGTTTAGTATAAAGTCAATTGGTCAAAATTAGAAGGTTAATAAATTAATTTTAGTGCATTCATTTTTTGAACATTTTTTGACCGCTTGACTTTATACTAAACTAATTTGAAAGTTTAAAAATTTCACATGTAGACGCATCACACGTAAAATAGGCGGGTTCCAACGGTTCAGATTCGTCATTTAAAACCGATTTGACGGATTTTGGAGTCAAGCTCACCAAACACTTTGGTGAGCTTAAGAACACCCTAGTTCTACTCTACATATATATATAAATAATATCTAATAGTTTTGTTTTGACATATAAACTTAAACAAAATTGTTATTAAAAATAAAAAAAGTTAAAATAAGTCGGAGACATAAAAAATGAGAATATTGAAACTTGCTCTTTATTATAGATACGAATTAAGTGGATCCAAAAAATTGATGTGAATTATGATAACCTGATGAATTAAGAGCTGTAAAAAGTAAAAGCTAAAGCTAAAACCCTGTTTGGGAGTCATACTCATCTAGTCGACAACTAAACCTTGGGTTCAAATCGCAAGCGATAAGAAAGTAAGAAAGAGCGACACAGACACATCTACTGAGGCTTTTCGGCCATGGCATTGGCGTCCCTGTGTTCTTTCCATCCTCTACCTGTCAAACCAACCCCCTTTCTTCCCAACGACAAGCCCTTTCCAATGCACTTCTCACCTTTCTCCATCAAGGCTAAACTAACACCTCGAGCAACTGCACAGTCTTCACCCCTCTCCACACCAGAATTAAACGGATACCAAGATCCTCCACTTGTTTGTTGCTTCGGCGCAGCGCAAAGAGAATTCATTCCGGGCGTGCGGGTTTCGGATCGGCAGATGGACCCCGACCGATACTCCGATTGGAAGATGATTCACTGGGACCCACCGGAATTCGGGCGTGCGCCTGGTGGACCTTCATCCAATGTAGCCGTGGCGCATGTGAGACTAGGAGGTCGAGTTGAGTTTATGGGAAAGCTCGGATTGGATGAGTTTGGGTTGGATTTGTTGTACGAATTAGATGTGGAGAGGGTTCGGACAAGTTCTGTCAAATTGGATTTTTCAGAGGAGGTAAAGACTGGAGTATCTTATATGACACTTGAGTTCAGAGATAGAGAAGATGGCAAGGGGGAGAAATTGGTGGCTGAGACTGTCAAGCAATCTGCAGAGGATTCCTTCATGGAGTCTGATATCAACATGGATGTGTTACAAGAGGTATGCTCTAACAAATCTCCAATTCTTCCTTTCCCCATTTATGCCAGTTGTCTCACTTGTTCCTTCATCAATACTCCATAAAACCTTGACATGGAAGGGTCTAGACTGCCTTAAACCAATGTTTTGGTACGATCATAGCTTAATAGGGCTTGCCTTTGTTTCTGGAAAAGAGTTGAGAAACTATACACTTCTTTTTGTACTAATACTTGTTGTGTAAATGTAAATTTAACCTCTGAAAGAATACTAGTGCTTCTCAATTGTCAAAGTGCCTCATTATCGGTTTTAGTTTCTGACAAGGTTTCAGTCAAGTATGTTTTCTGATACGGATGAGGTATGTATGATGATCAAATAAATGCAAACTAGATCTAATATATAGTACAGTAAACACATTATGGAGAAACAGAGAGAGGGAGAGAGCTGTTTTGATTTTTCCTCTTAATTGAAATTGCCTCTTGTTCTCTTACATTAACTGCCCTCTTAAAACTTGTAGGCCAAAATATTCCATTTCAACTCCGAGGCTCTACTAACTCCTTCAGTGAAATCAGCACTTTTCAAGGCTATCAGCATCTCAAAAAAATTTGGAGGTGATATATTCTTCGATCCAAACCTTCCATTACCTCTCTGGAAATCTCGGGACGAGACCCTAGATCTTATCATGCCAGCATGGCTCGAATCAGACATAATCGAGGTCTCACGGCACGAGCTTGAGTTCCTGTTAAATGAGCCATACTTTATCAGAAAACGACTTGTCCCGCCCCAATACTATGCTGAGTCAGCTGAACTGGCAAAATCTGTCAACCGCGACTATTACCACTATACCAAGGATGACCTGGCACCGCTTTGGCACGATGGAATAAAGCTTCTGATCGTGACACATGGCACTTTAAGGATTCATTATTATACACAAGAGTTTGATGGGTATGTGATTGGTACAGAGGATGCACTTGTTGCGTTTTCTACATGTGATCGGTCAGGATCTGGAGACGCAATTGTAGCTGCAGTGATGCGAAAGTTGTTGGTTTTGCCAGAAGTGTATAAGAACCAGGACTTGCTGGAAAGGCAATTGCGGTTTGCAGTTGCCGCTGGAATAATTTCACAATGGACAAATGGAGCTATAAGAGGATTCCCAACTGAGAGTGCTGCTCAGAATTTGAAGGAACAGGTCTATATACCTTCAATGTGGTGATTTTTTATTTGGGTCTTGGTTTTTTATTTCACTTCCTTTTCTTTTTCTTTTTCTTTTGTCTTGGTTTCCTTAGAAAAGGTGCATTAGGTAGTCGAAGGAGGCTCACTCTTTAGGTTGCAATGTTGGCATATGCAGGGTTATGGTATAACAAAAATATATTATTTTTGCAAATTTGCCACTTGATATTTTCTGTGCAAATCTTTTCCAGACTTTTTACATATTTCAAATAATCTATAAATTGATAGCTCATGGACCTACAGTAATAAAATAGTAATTTGAAAAAACCATTTTAAACAAAAATAAATAAGGCTATCAAAACTTTTTAATTTAATAACACATAATGGTAAAATGGGTAGTTTTGCTGAAAGTAAAGCAAAATTGAAATAAGAAATAAAAACTATGTTTCAGAAAATTCTAAACTACAAGGCATAAGGACCATTTTCAACCAGTATCCAAATCTCTGCCAACCTGGGTCTCAATTCATCTTTTGTCTTCACAAACTTAGTTTCTTTTCCTTCCTAAACCCAAAAAGAAATAAATAGAAGTTTCATTTCTTTGTGTATAATCTTTTATACTAGCAACCAGGTAGAGGATTTGCATAGAAATACTCCCCTTGTCATGTGCCCTGCTTTTCCTGTCTTTACTATTTTCAAGATTCTCGAAGAATAAAATATATAGGCTCTAGTCTAGTATCTTTTGTGTATTTTGATAGATAGGCATAGAGCTCTCTGTTTTTTTTTTTGTATACAACATAAAATACTCGGATATATGTTGGTCTTAGACTCTTAGTAGCCTTTTACGAATATTTCATGATACTAAGAAATGTAAGGTTCTTATGAATGATTTTAAATTGTTCGAGCTTAATTTGATTGTTTTTATACTTCGGAAAATTTGCCCTTGCTTCTCATGTGATTGTCAATACTAAATCCAGGGGCATTCTGGTAAAATGGTAATAAAAAATTTGAGTTTGTTATTAATTCAGTTCATTTTTTCATGCAAGTACTTCCAAAGCTTTTAATATGCACTAGAACATACTTGGTCATAGATTCAAAATGTTTTGATCTCATCCCATTAGGATATGTGCTAATTGTTGTACTTTGCTTTGTGAAATTGCTAAGTTTGTTTGTGGTACTGTACCAGATTGTGCTTTGATTGATATATGGCAGTGTATATCGTAGCTGACAAACAATTTTTGAACTT
The DNA here is from genome assembly GCF_964058835.1 of Carex rostrata. Taxonomy (NCBI): domain Eukaryota; kingdom Viridiplantae; phylum Streptophyta; class Magnoliopsida; order Poales; family Cyperaceae; genus Carex; species Carex rostrata. The sequence continues at coordinate 548,546 of NC_135931.1, read as the reverse complement.
TATGTTTGTGATGTATTTTTATAGTAAACCTAATTTGAAATTCTCAGTAGCGATTGGTTAACTCTCGATTGTTTATACTTGGCAGTACTTTATTTTTGGTAACATTTTTGTTTATGTGCTAATTTAGTTGTCTAAAATTGTATGGTTTCATCTACAGTTGAGATGAAGAAGTTGGAGAAGAATATTTCTTATCCCCAAATACTCATCCTATTTGCTTTTAGAAATCAAATAAGATACTGGTACAAGTCTCCATTTATACATCCAAGTATTCAAGTATTGTACAATTTAGTACACACGTAGTTTATGTTTTTAATATGCTACATTAGACCTCATCCCTCCATCAGCTGCAACATTCCACACAAGTATGTAACACGTATGTTTCACATCATCTCTATTCCATAAATCTATAATACAAATCATCCATGAACCATAACTAATTTGTCTCATTTGTTATCGGACCCAAATGAGCTTTCAATTTTCTTTTGGTTAGAAGAAGCTGGTGCCTATTGAAGCATAATTTACTTGCTCTCTCTTGTAAGCTGGTACCAGTGGCAAGCTGTAGAGTTGGATGTTTTTGACTAATTTCCAATTGATCAAAGTAGACCTGAATTGTTTCAAGATTCAATCAAAACTTACCAACGAGGATGTAAGAAGCATCTCAGCGAAGAGGAGAGCGGTGAGAGGCAAGAGAGGGAGCCATATGATAAGCCCACAAACCCAAGGTCACCTACTCACCTGGTGCAAACGGATCAGATACGGATGGGATAGTGATAAAAGTCTCCACTTTTATTTTTTAAATACGGATGGGATATCCATAGATATACATAAATATTTTCATAAATATACATTAAACTATATGCATGATATATATCTACTATTCAGATATGAAATATTAAAATTGAAAATCATATCTGTATCTGAATCTGCACGGATATTGAGATATCAATATTAACATCTAATTTTTTTTATATATGGACGGATAATATCCGATCCATTTGCACCCCTACTTGAACCAAATGATTATTTGTCAGTCAAGGAAGACCTGGAGATGGAGATGGAGGAGGAGGAGGCAGCCAAGTTGGGAGATTGACAGATAATTTCATGATGTCAGCAAAACTGTGCTAAATGACGTCAAATAATGGTTCTATTTCGTTTTAAGATCAGACAGAGCGGTTAGTACTTGAAACTAAAATCATCTCGATCAGGTCGGAGGTCGCAACTCGTAAGTCGTAACCAAAATAATAAAATAAAATTGACTATTTTTCTATTTTCTATTTTCTATTGGTCCCAACCTAGATTCTAATTTTTAATCCCAAAAAGCAAAAAGGGAAAGAGAAAGAGATAGATTCATAGAGAAAATCCCTCCACCGGTCCACCTACCGGTGGTGTCCTCAGCCCTGGCCGAGCAAACAAAATCTTTCCCGATAATCGTTGCTCTCTTCTTTTGGAATCAATTCCCTTACTTCCACAAAGTCAATTTGCTTTCTCACCTCCATCCCCAAATCCAGTAAGTCGTCTCATGTGGAAGCACAAAAATCCGACTTCCTACCAAGGAATAAAGCCAAAGGCGACCAAGGAGGCAGTGAACCATCACGGTTTGCTTCTTATCTCTTTCAATTTTCTAATTTTTCTTTCTTGTTTTGTTTTTTCCACTACTTTACTCACTATATCTGTATGTAGGTTACCTCTGTAACAGATGAGACCTAATATGAAACCTAATTCTGGTTTTATTACTTGAAAAAAAGCCTAATTCTGGTATAATTTTAGCTGATATAACCGTACATCATATCTGTTTTCCTGTTCAACTTGTAAACCAATAGCAAAATAACTTCTTAAACTTTGATTTTCTTTTCTGTGCGATGTCAATTGCTTAATAATTACATTTACATATTGACCTTGATCTGTGTGGTTGTTTATTGACTATTGACTTTGGTTAGTCAACTAGAGTTTCCCTGGAACAACCTATTTACCTTGTCTATGCAAAACAAAATAGACTCACCAACAGTGGTAATAATATGGTTCCATTCAATTGTTGAGTTGTCTATGGATTGGCTTCTGCGACATATTTGCTTTGGTGCTGTCATAAGTCATAACTTAATATTTATCTCAGTGCGCACCAATGGTATGATTTATCTCAGTGCACACCAACCTGTGGAGCAAGAGATGGCCATTTGGGCAACAAATAACTTAATATTTTCTATTATCTTGCTTTAGTTCATCAGCTTTCTTTTGTTTTCTTATTATATATAGCAGAACAGTGAAGATGTATGAGAGGAAATAATAAATTACTTCTGGTCTTGTTTATCATTAGATATATATTTTGTTTTTTGCAGCTATTGAGTATTTTTTATTGATTGACAAAATTATATTCCTGCATATTTCTTTTTATCTGATCTAGTTTCTCATGAAACTGAGAGCTCCAGTTTCAGGGACACATCCATCAGATGCCTCTAAGGAGCATAAATCAGATCTCACCATAGAAAAAGGCAATCCAATTTCACACAGGGAAGTGTACTTCAACCCGCCAGGCCGTTCCAAAATTTCAAGGTATGATACAAAGAAAGATTTTTATTCTTTTACTCCCCTCTCCTTAACATGGCTATTACTTTTTAATTGTGATTTCAGGCCTAGGAGTCCCTCTGCCAGTGACATGGAGCAAATGTCTAAAAGGCCCTCAATAATTTCTGAAGGACCAAAACCATCTTCCTTGTATCAGTCCTCATACCTGCCATTGCAGCCCAATCAACAAAGTCACCTGGCCAATAAGTTTGGTGGGGCCGGCTCATTAAGTGATCAGCACTTAACTAATGGAGGTTACTTCTTCAGAAGCTATCGTTCATTACAAGATTCACTGCCTAGGAGCTCCTTGACAGGTTACCAGAAATCAGAAACTAATATTACTAACTCTTACCCGCATCATAGCAGCACCTCCTTCATTAATGCATCTGAAATATTGAGCTACAAATGGGAGAACTCTGTTCCATTTCGGCCTTCTTTCACTTGGCCCAAAATTGACTCCTCGTCCCAAACCCTGTATGATCCACTTGTTGATAGCATCAATCCTCCTGACAATGCCGGTTCAGAAGAAATGAAAATATCTCCAGAAAATTCTCCTGTAGCAGCATCGAATAATCTTTCAGGTATTGGTGAAAATTCGCCTGATTACAATCAGTGTAACTATTTGTGCAAAGTTAAACCAAAAATAGCTTCACTGGAAGAAGCACCAAACGAGGTGATTTCCAGCAATGACCAAGCTGATAGTGCTTGGCCAGGTCAACCTGGTAACGTGGACTTGGCAGAGTTGAAGATGTTTCGGGTTGCCTTGGCTGAGTTTATAAAGGAGTTGGTGAAACCAGCATGGAAGAATGGGATATTAAGCATTGATGCACATAAAATGATTGTGAAAAGGGCTTCTGACAAGGTACTCGGTTCGGTGGAACCTCATCAGGTACCAAATAGCCAGGAGTCTGTGAAACAGTACATCTCTATAAACAGGCCAAAGATTGAAAAGCTTGTGGAGGTAAAGATTTAGTCAGGTGCATATAAATGACTGTTATAATATCTCAAATTTCTACTTAATTATGATATATGATGCATTTTATTATCTGCAGGGTTATTTGGAGAAGTATTGCAAAAGCAACTGTCCAACAACACCAAACAATGAGCATTCTTGTATAGGTAGTAGTGCATAGGGATCTAACCTAGTTAACTTTGGGGGGTGTTTTGGATATGGACTAGTGTAGGCACAGGTGTAGTACGAGTTTACTGAGGTTTTTATTTTGTGGGTATTTAAGGTTAACCTGTTGTTATTAAAAGAACAAAAGTTCTGGTGACCAGGTTATCAAGAGCCCTATGATTCCCAGTTTAGTAAATGCGGTCGGTTATTGTAATTAAATATGGATTGTCTGGTAAATGTATTTTCATTATACTGTTGCCCCACTTGTGTTCATTTACATTTTTTAGGCTGTATATTAGCATATACCACGCACTTCAGTTACAGTTTCAGGAATTCGGATCCCCATTCTCCAGGTTTAAGTTTGGATTCGGACTGTCCGATCAGATGGTCTGGATCCAAATTCAAAGATTGGATTACTTTAGGGTGTGCTCAAGAAGAAGGGAGAACCCTTTCATTAAAGGGAAGGGAGGGGAAATTCGCTGATTTTCGGGCTGCCCATCGTCTTCACCTACTCTAGAAGAGGGGAAACGGAGAGGAAGAGGAAGGGAGAAATTATTGTTCGGAGGGGAGAAGAGAGGGCATTGACGTTGATTTTCGGTCAAATCTATCACCCTTGAATCGGAATATAGAAATTACTGTTCAGAGAGGTTTCTTCTTCCTTCCGTCACTTCTCCTTTCTCAACTGGCGTCGGTTCTGGAGCATGCCTTGGGGAATCCTAATTCCAATTTCAGAGGGTATGTCTTGGTAAAAACACAAAAAATGGCCTGACTGGATCCCAATTTGAGAGGATGTGTCTTGTTTAAAAAAAATGGGCTGATTGGGCCCCGTCAAATTGGAAATATCAGGGTTGATTGGGTAAGGCCTGCTAATGATTGTTCTTGTTAAAGTTATTTTTCTTGCAAAATACTGTTAATAATGATGAGTGAGTCTATAGTACTATGCATATTACGATTTGTTACTGTGCTACGGCTCTATATTTGAGTTTTCAAATCCTAACGGTCGATCCGAAACGTTCATCTTGTTCTCCATATTAATATGTGTTTGGAGACCAAATTTTACATTTTTTGAAATTTTTTTACTATTTTTTTAGATTTATTGAAAAATCACTGTTTTTGGATGGTCCAGAATTTTCAGATCAAGTGATTTTCTAAATATCTAACAAAATAGTAAAAAAATTTCAAAAAATGTAAAATTTAGTCTCCAAACACATATTAATATGGAGAACAAGATGAACGGTTCGGATCGACCATTAAGATTTGAAAACTCGAATATAGAGCCGTAGCATGGTAACAACCCGTGATATGCACAGAACCATAGACTCACTCAATAATGATTGCCAATAGTTGTTTCGGAAACTGTACGGTAATCATAAGCTGGTCAACGATAAGACAAGTCTTGCTTTGAGCATTCCTGTCATTGATTTGCATCGTACCAGAGAATAGTATTATTCGATAATGACATATTTGACAATTAAATTTAAGGCGAATTGTCACGGATAATGTTTGTGAGGATGGTGAAAATGTCTCGTGTTTTTTTTATGTCTTATGAGATAACATCACGTTTTTTTTATCTTCATTTTTCATGTCTCTATCCGAACAAGCTTAACGTAATTTCATATTAAAATATCTTTGAAGATCAAAATTTATATTTTATAGAAATTTATTTTTCCAAACATATTTTAATATGAAGATCATGTTGAGCGATTTAGATCAACTATATATTTATATTTTGAAATATAGATAAAGCATGAGAAGCATGATCACACGTGAAAGAGATGAGATTTTGAAATATAGATAAAGCATGAGAGGCATCATCCCCGGCAGTTGCCGCTTGTGAAGAGGTCTTCTCCATTTAAATAGCAATTTGCAAATGTTAAATCCAGAAAAAGAGAAGTCAATTTGGAGTAACGCGTTTGCTGTTTGTGTAATCCAATAATTTTCATATATTAGTATGCAAATCACGAATTGATACATATTATTATTATTATTTACATAGCATAGCAGCAATATATATTAATTCTATAGCAAGCAAGCTAATTAAACGATGGAGAGGAGAGGAGAGGAGAGGAGAGGAGACAATGAGGTCGCTCTCAGGTGCCATACGAGTCGCAAAGGCATCTATCTGATTGGTGGTACTGGTATCCCTTTGTAGGCCAATTTCCTTTGGCCCATATGATATCTGCCCAGTTTTGCAAGGAACAGCAAGTATATATATTATATTCTTGGCAGAGATGTGGCGCATGTGACAATGCAATGCGCTATTCAAAATTAGAAAAATAACCACCACATTTACGCAGCGGCAGCGCGTCAGTGCCACAACCTGTCATTCCCAGCTGTCTCCCTTAATCCCATTGCTGCTCTTTCCTCAAACTCAAATTATATATATATATATGCCCAGGCGTGGCCCACATGCACCGAGATGGAATAGATCCGGCACTGGCTGGGTCCTGGTCCTGGTCCTGGTCCTGGTCCTGGCCCTGGGTCTGGGTGGGTGCGCTTCTACACTTCTACACTTCTAGTTGCATCAGCTCAAGTTTTTCTCTTGTCTTCACAGTTTTGTTGCTCGTGTAGTGGGTTGTTGCACAATCCCTTATCCTTCATTCCTTCCCCGTAATTACATTACATTTTTGTTAATATTTACAGTGTCAGGTATTGCTTTCTGTTCTTCTTTCGGAATATAAAATGGCTGGATTAATTTTCAAAGCAACTTGTGGATATATATATTAAGACTTTAAGACTTAATTAAGAGGTCATATAATATATGTACTGATTAATATGTCTAAAACTTGCCTCTATTAGCTAGTAATCTATGTTTTTATTTTGTCAGAGTGATGTATCTCTGTTCGAACTGATCGGTAATGTAACTACAGGAACTTGAAATGAAAATGGACAAACAAAATAACAGTAAGTTAATTACAGACATTTTTTATCACGTTGATAATCTTCAATTAATTAATTGACGTATCTCCAGTAATTTATCTATATTAGTTAAATTATACATAGAAATTCATGGGTGTGAGATAAAAAAAAATCAATTAACATAAAACCATAAGTAAGAAATTAAACTAAGTTCTGGAAAAACATACGGCGTAAACTAATAGTGGAGTGTTATTCAACGGTTTAATTATTGTTTAATTTCATTTATCAATGAAATATCTTTAGAGAATTTTAAAGTCTAAGGTAGTGTTCGGCAACCATGGTTTAGAGCTCTTTAGTGCTTTAAAGAGTCTTAAGCTCACCGAACGGGTGCTCCTTTATCAAGCTTAATGACACCTCTTTAATGCTCCTTTTGTCCACCATTTTTAAGCTTGTCAAAAATTTTAAGTCATGGTTTCACATGGCTCAAGCATTTTGCCAAGCGGGTGCTCCTTAATGCAACTTAAAATTTAAGTTTCACATGGTTGCCAAACACTACCTAAGGGTATGCTCTACAAAGAGATTGTATAATATTGAAAAGGGAAGGATAGGAAAACTAAACTGTGTCCACCTTCCCTATATCTCAAATCAGGAATGAACAAAGTCACCAAATTTCAATACATAGTTCACCATCTGTATCTTTTTTTTTTGATGGTTGACGGCAAAGCCGACAATAGATATATTGAATAAGAAAAATAATTACAAAGATGGTTTTTGTGGCTAAAAGTTCTCCCACACTATTAACATCTAACGAAGTAACTTTTTGCCAATCCTAATTTCTAACTCCTCTGTAGTATCGCTAGTTATTGCCTAATCACTTGTCTATCTCCAGTGATGTGTCATTGATGAGATGACCCACCGTCTTTTCTTTGTTGGAGAAGCATCTTCGATTCCTCACCATCTCTATCATGATCAGTTCTCCTATGATCAGTTTCTCTTGTCTTTGTTTCCTTCATCTAGAACTGAGCTTAACTGTCCAAAAATTGTCTAGTTGGTTGTGCTGCTAAAATAATTATGTAAATACTTTTAATTGAGAAAGAAACTGTAAAGAAATAGTTGTTTTCATGAATCTTTTTTTTGTTTATAAAAATTGAAAGTCATTGCGAGAATCGATAAAAATATCAATCTACCAAATATTATAGATTACAGTTAAATATGTTTGGAAATATTATATATATATATATATATGAGGAGGGATCGGATGACATCCTTTTTTGGTGACATCAGATGACACCGTGTATTTTCTAAGTCCAAACAGTCGATCCAAACCGTTCAACTTGATGGATATGTTAAAATGTTCTTGCAGATCAAATTTTACATTTTTGTGAATTTTTTTACTATTTATTAAGATGGGTACAAAAATTCAACGGTCTGAATATAGCGATTTTGTTAAATACTTAATAAATAGTAAAAAAATTCTAAAAAAATGTAAAATTTGATCTGCAAGTACATTTTAACATATCCATCAAGTTGAACGGTTTGGATCAACCGTTTGGACTTTAAAAACTTTGAAAATGCACGATGTTATCCGATGTCACTAAATATGCCATTGATAATAACTTTTGTATAATCTTCATCTAAATATAACCTTTGTGTAGACCCTTAGGTATCGTATAATCCCATTAGATGAAATGTTAAAAAGCAACATTAAAATGTAAGGAATACTCTTTTGTTTCTTATGTTAAATAATTTTCAAAAACTAACTGGGCAGACATATATAATCCCATAATTAATCTATTTTAAATAAAATGTATGTTTTTTTAAAAGACAAAAACGGGTACATATTACGTTTGAAAATAAATATGACAACATAACTGCTTGCATTATAAAAAGAGAGAGAAAGAAATGTTAATAAATAAATAAAGAAATAAAGAATTGCTTTGCCTTGTACAAATTAAGAACTCATGCTTATCTTCCAAAACAAAATATTGAACCTTAATTATACTAGCTCTCTCAAAAACTGTCAAATTGATTCAAATGATGAATGCTAATTTAATCTTTAAGAGTTTTTTTTAATGATGGAAATGTTGAAATTTGAAAATTAAGAATATATTTTGATTGGTTTAGTTTTTAACTTTTTTGGATGCTTTGGTGCATTACATCTATACACAATGGATTAATACAATTTATAAACTTGGATATATAGTACGCCAAAAATGTTAACATGTTATTAGTTGATGGATTAATACAAATTAAAAATAAGGAGGTTAGGAAAATATGTCTTCTTTCGTATATAAGACTTTTGTAATTAATTCGTTAAATGCGAATGGGTTGCAACAAATTTCTTTTAAAGAAGATATCAAGTTCAACTAGCTGTACTTTTAAAAGACTCGTAACTTAAAAACTGGATCAATATTCAAATAAATAGCTAAAACTAGTATTTGTATTATATCCCTAACACCAAGAAAAAAAATTTAGAAATATTTTCTATATTTTTGATGGTTTCTTTATAACCTGAACATTCTGCCAATTGTAATAACAGAAAATTTGCATTCTCAAGTTGCTACAAGTTTCTGACATACAAAGAAGCCGCAGAAGACCAGTATTCTTTTTCTCCGCCGACGGTAACGAAAACTTTTTGGAGCAACAGTCAATTCCATGTGGTCCATGGACAAAGTAACGCTGTATTTGAAAACACAGGGTTCCGTACACCGCGTTTAGGCAAGTTAGCTGAGGAATAGTTGATCCGTCTGCGTCTAGATCTCGGCTCATATCGCTCGCTGACGTACTTTAAATCGGCAGTAGATTAGATTGGACGAAGGCTCCACAAAGCGGACACGAGTGGTACGCCACATGTCATCTATTGGTTGGTTTCCGTACGAATTGCATAGGTCATCTGCCGCTATTAGATTTAACAAAGCGGCACGTAAAGACACTGGTCACACTCTCTGCGCACCTCTTGCTTCCCGTTCAACGTCCCCACTCCCCATATCGGCAATTAGGTTAATCCTCTCCAGTATTATTAAAACGGATAAGACCGCTAATGGATTATTTAATATAAAATGTTTTCTCAAGTAGAGGTTAAAATGGAGTAGATTAATTGGATGGAGATGCAGCAGATCACATTAAATGCACGCCCACCTCACCGCCAAGAATTTGTGAGGGACACGTGGTGGAGGATTAGTGGAGTGAGGTGCAAACTGTCGGTCCAGGAGAGAGCGGTTCAAGTGGAAAAGACGGGAGAGACAGTGTGGGACCCAGTCGACCCCACTAGCTAACTTCATGGCGCGTTCCTCGTTACACGGCGCACAAACAGTCGATACCGACAGCGGTTGTGGGACCCACCCTGCATCCTTCTCTAATCTCTATCCCGCATTTTCGCCGTCCTTTCAAATCAAGGACAGGGAATTATTCTTTTGGAGGTACAGGTACTACAATCTAAGCTTGGCTTAAAAATATGTATTACTTTTACCTCCTTATTTTTTTTTCATAAGTAATTGAATGTATTAATTTTCGTTTAATTTTATCGTTGTTTGCAATTTTGAGATTATTTTTAGACTTATGCAGAATTAAATGGTTTGACAACTTCATTGGATGTGATGATATTTTCTTAATTTAAAATATATAAGTTGTTTGAGATTGACATCCATAAAGTCATTGTTTTTTTCCTTGTACAAAAAGTACATTTTGGAGGGAATTGAAAAACATTGCATAAATTATTTGTTATATCGTAATATTTTGAATTTTCGGTGTTTTATGAAAACCATAGGTCCATATGTGCCATATGTGTAGTGTAGCCTGTGTAGGGTTGGTTCCGCCAAAACGGGCTCAAAGAAGAGGAAACCACTAAATAAGACATTTCAAGGTCTTATACGCGAAATGCCCCGAGCGGATTAAATAAAAGAATTTTGACGGCGTCAATTTGCGGCCGTTAGCTAGAGCGGTGGGGGACAGGAAAGCGAGACGCGCCCGAGATTTGCCGCGGCCCACGTGTTCTCTCGCGCTTCTCTCCCTTTGTTAGTTCTTAGTCTCACCGACTAACCGGCCCCACCTCGCAAAATGTCTCAACAGCCTGGATCCGTGTGTTTCTAGTCTCTCCATCACGTTTGGACCGCCTGACGGTCTGGGACCACCGTGGCGGCTCAGTATTAATTAAATATTTTATCCTCCATTGCTTGAGAAATGGAGATTTCCATTAATTTTGGATTCGAGAGGCAGGAGGGGCGGCGGCCAGGAAGCGGTCAAAGAGGTCGTTGACTAGCCTTATTTTTATAGATTAATTTAAACTACTCAATTCCGCCCGCAGCCCGCAGCCCGCTTCACCGCTGGCCTTTTTGACATATTTAATTTAATTTAATATCACCACCATTATTTTACTAACACATTACATTACCTAGCCCTCACGCATCTATAAATGACGCTTTCTCTCCCTCTTCCTTTTCAGCGCAAAGCGCAATCCATTATCCAACTAACCTAAGCTAAGGACAACAAACACACTGACTCTAACATGGCACCCAAAGATAAGACTACGCCAGCCTCGTCCATTGCCGGAGCTAAAGCCGTACACTACAGAGGAGTTCGCAAGAGGCCATGGGGGCGCTATGCAGCTGAGATAAGGGACCCGGGGAAGAAGAGCCGGGTCTGGCTCGGCACTTTTGACACTGCCGAGGAGGCAGCACGTGCCTATGACGCCGCCGCACGTGAGTTTCGCGGCCCAAAGGCAAAGACTAATTTCTCTTACTCTGATACCTTCCCTGCCGGCGCTGCCACCGCCACCCTCTCCACGGGTGTTGATAGTCCGAGTAGCCAAAGCAGCACAGTTGAATCGTCAGGGCACGATGTGGCGCCGCCTCCTCTTGCTACGCCGCTTCCACCGTCGGTGGTTAGGTTCCCATTCCAGAATTATCAAATTGCTACGGCAGTACCACTGCAACAGCCATTGTACTTCTTCGATCCAAAGATATTTCACGGGGGTTTCCCTGCTATGTTTAGATCCTCACTGGTTGCGGCTGATTTTCATCCCGGGTTTGCCGGCACGGCCCAGAGTGACTCTGATTCTTCTTCTGTTGTTGATTTGGCGTTAAATCATGTCTCTGTGCCATCACCGTTACCAGTGGAGATAAAGAAGATTCCCTTTGATCTGGATCTAAACCAACCACCGCCTCAGGAGGTTTAGGTCAGATCATCACAAGTTTTCTTCTTAGATGCAGATTATCTGGAACTCTGAAAGGCAGATCTGAACCCCTGGCTAGCTCTGTGCCTGACGTTAATACAACTTTTACTTTTTTTTTTTTTAACTTTTTTTTTTTTTTATGAGCCGTTAGATCGGCCATCTAAGCTCTATTTTGCATTGTGCTTTTTGTTACTTCTTATGTAAATAGTAAGTAACTTAATTTTTGCACCGAGCTATCTGATTTCCATAGAGAATCGGATCTTGGAGCTACCAATCTTACTCACTCGGTCGGTGTTTTTATGGAGAAACGAAAGAAATATTATGTAATATTGTTTTGCTTTCGAGTTAACGCACTTAATTACGACTGAAATTACTTTATTTTGTATTCTAGTTGTGTTTGTTGTATGTATCCCTTTATTATTTTATTTTATGGCCTGGATGCGAAATGCGAGCGATGGCCGCTGCGCATAGAAAGCGTGGGGCGGCTGCACGTTTGCCCGCAGGCCGCAGCGCAGCATCTTTGTTTTGATTTAGTTCTATTTCCCCAGTTAATTTTTTATTTTTCACTAATTACTTGGGAAATTGAATTGAGTTTGGTTGGAACTTGGAACCTGGCACCGCGGTTTCAGCACTAGTTAGTTCATTTAAATAATAATTATTATTATAGAATATGATAATACTATATTATTATAAACATATTTCTATATTAGCCTAGCTAGTCTACTTGGAAAGTGCACCTATGGCAAATTGGCATTTTATAACATTGGAGAGGCCACAGGCATCAAGCCACAGAAAAATGAAGCTAGATCTTTGTCTAGCGTAAGGCAAGCGTGTTTAAGTAGTCTTAAGGGACACGTGTGCAGATCGACTGGCCCGTCTGGCCCGTCTGGCCGTGGTCCTAACTCCTAACTTGGGATCTTTTATTGCTTTCAAAAATGTTTCGTTTCTCGTAGCTTGGGATCTATCCGACTATCCCCGAATAGGCACCGAACACGTCGCTCATGCAAAATATGAGATATCTCATATCTCAGACGATACGTAACGCACTCCTCTGTCTCTGTCTGTCTCTGTCTCTGTCTCTGTCTCTGTCTCTGTCTCTGTCTCTTGCTTATTCTTCATTTTTGTAAGTGCGTAATATCTTTCCATTGGATCTTCAGCTTGTACAATGTACATAAAACTAAACACACAGATATTCATCAAAATAAAAAGCATGTCAATTAATTTATTTTAAAACATGCTACTACTTTATTTATTAATCGAATATTATATTATTAAATGATTCCGGTTATCATGTTTTATATCTTATTTTCATTTGTAGATATGCACTAATATGAAACAGATTTTTCAACATAATCTTTTTCTTCCATCGTACCCTCACATGTATAGAACAAGTTTGCAAAATTAATTTTCTTTTCGTAAATACAAATCTAATCATTTTTTTATTATTATAAAAGTGGGTAACTCCCACTGATTTTCAATTGAAAATCAAGCGTTAAACTATAGATAAGTAAAATATAACAAAATATATATATCTTATTGCACCTTTTGTTTTAATTGTTGAAGATAACTTCTCTCTCTTGATAATTTATTATAAAAGTTTTAAACATTTTCTCGAAAAAAAGTTATTCCTTCCCACAATAGACTAATTAATCTTGACGATTTGTGAATTTCAGAGGAAATACGGGAGATGACTATCTGCACCGGATGTTTTTTTTAAATCAACTGTATCTGCGAATGGTTGCGAAGATCTTAATTAGGTGAGCTGGAAGACGTCAAGCAGCGAACTTGCTTTTACATTTGGCATGACACTGACAGATCTAAATTTCTGGATCCCGATTCGGCGGCCTCCCTGAAACGGGTGAAATTAGAGGTAAACTGAATCACTCGTTACATAAAATTCTAGATATTTAATGATAGAAGAGATCGGTAGAGATTTGGTAATTGTGGGCGCAAGCGCAACACAAGAGAAGCGTGGGCATGGTCTCCGCCGACAGAGGTGGGGTCGGAATTGATGGAAGTGGGCAACACGTGGCACTGCAACTGCATTTGTTTGGCACTTTGGCTTAGAAAATTAGAAAATTAGAAAATTGGATTGATTGATCCCTGCGCCGTCGGTTTCTGGTCGACTGTCTACTGTTCTTCTGTGGCCTTTGTTTTGCACTTCTATTTCTAGTTAAATAACTTCCATCTACTCAAACGATATTGTCAAAACTCAAAATAATTCGTCAAAAGAATACAATAAAAACCGTGATAAAATTGTTGCTTGTAAAAAAATTTTAATTTTAAAATTAATTTTGTAAAAAGTTAAGTAATCAAAATTATAAGATTTATAAACTAATTTTCAAGCATTTATTTTTTCAATATTATTTTACTTATATAAAATCAGACTTTTGAACTATAAAAGTCAATTATATAAGTTTTTTGTGTTAAAAATTTATGTCATTTTACATCATTACACAAATTAAAAGAAAAATATGAGTATCGATTGGCATTCATTCCTTGTATTTTAATACGCCTCAGATTGAAACCACCCTAGATATTGAGTAAATGTTAGCAACAAAATAATCTATCTATTCAGTAGTAAGTAGTATACTATAGGACGTGATGACAACACTATCATTTTGTCTGCTTGGTAGCATAATAACAATTACTGATTCGAAAATAACTAAGAATTAAGATACAAATATAACTTATCAATTCAAAAATAATTTATATTTTTTTATGGTGCAAAATATCATAGTAATATATTGATAATTATTAAATACTAAAATAATTACATAAATTTTGTGAAAAAAATTATGCATAAATCTTGTAGTATTCATAAATTTCCTAACTAAAGAAATCACAAATTATATTATTTCGAATAAAATTATTCGTAGACAATTGTTTACTCGAGAAGTTTTTTGTACGTAAAAATACAAAAATTAGATATTATAGAGCAATTTAAAACTTATTCTCTTTTCTTATTATCATATTTAGTACATGGGTTATATCTTACTCTTCCTATGTTATAGTATAAATATATTATACCAATTAATTTGTTATATATAGATGAGGAGATTCTATTGATAGAGAGTTAATTCCGATCGACTTTTTTAACGTTCCTATTAGCGTGCATCCAGTAGGAATTGAATCTATGAATTTGCCAATTATGAGTTGGGCGCTTTAACCAGTCAGCCATGAATGTTAAACATCATAAGTGTATTAAGATTATTGATCATAATCTCAATATTGAATCAAGAACAGAGTTGGCGAAAACTAATTCGTCTAAAGCCATCAAATATAAAATTATTTATCACTAGATCAAGGATATTTTGCAAGAAAGTAGGACCTGTATATCATTTAATGGAGAGCAAGGGGCCTAATTTGCATTCAAAAAAGGTCTTAGACAAGGAGATCCAATGTTACCTTCTCTTTTTGACTTAGTAGCTGATATCTTACATAAATTACTTTCAAATGCACAACAAATGGGTAGAATTAGGGGTTTAGGACAATTTCCTGATAATAGCAAAATTCTAAACTTTTACTTTGCTGATGACACCTTACTCTTCTTAGAAGCAGATCCTTTAATGGTAGAAAACCTAAAATACTTACTATTAGGATTTCAAGAAGCTTATGGACTAAAAATCAACTTTGAAAAAAAGTTCAATGATACCCCTTAATATCTCCTCTGACTTAGCATCTTCTTTAGCTAATCAATTAAATTGTAGTATTGCATCATTACCTATAACATATCTAAGTGCTTCATTGCATTGGAAAACCTTAAGCATAGCTGATTGGAATCATTTAATTAATAAAATTGAAAAAAAGGTTACAATCCTGGAAAGGATCACTCCTATCAATAGGTGGAAGAGTCACCCTTTTAAATTCTGTCATTTCATCTATTCATATTTACTGGTTATCCATATATAAAATCCCTGTTATTTTTTGTGCCAAAATTGACAAGATAAGGAAAAGATTCCTATGGTCAGGAAGCTTCACAGGGACCAAAAAATACCATTTAATTGCTTGGGATCAGGTTTGTTTAGGCAAAGACCAGGGGGGCTTAGGGATTATGAATATCACTAGAATGAATATGACACTTCTTGCTAAATGGTGGATTAGGTTCAAAGATCCCATTGTTAAAGGAAAAATGAAAAACTATTTTAATTAATAAATATGAAACCTCAGGGTTACATATACATAGACTTTCTTACTTTTGAAAATGAGTTATTAATTTTAGACATGTATATGACTTAGGTATTAAGAGAATGGTAAATAGTGGAACAGATATTGTCTTCTGGTTAGATCACTGAATAGGAGACTGTAGTTTATACTGCCTATACCCTAACTTATTTCAAATTGTCTCCAATCAAACAATAGCAGTAGTTGAGGCATTCCCTTCAAACTCTGCATTGACACTTTCTTTTAATAGGCAACTTACTGGCATTACTAATTTAACTGAATGGTATAGTCTGAGACAATCCATAACCTTTACATATAACATAGGATCAGATTTAATTAGTTGGAAATGGACTACACATGGTCTTTTTACTGTACATTCCTTATACAAATGACTTGAATTTGGTGGATTCAAAAATAATTATTTCACAACCATCTGGAAAGCACACATTCCACTCAAAATCAAAGTCTTTTTATGGTTATTGAAACAAAATAGAGTACTTACCAAAACAAATTTAGAAATTAGAGGCTGGCAATAGGACACAACTTGCCCACTATGTGGTGAGGAGGATGAAACCACTAACCATCTATTTATTACTTGCACATATACTAAAACCATTTGGTCTTGGATAGACAGTCATAATGGCTTCTCTTTTAATTATGATACAATAGAAGACCTTTGGTTAATTGATTGTTGTATACCCCTCAAAGATAGACTACTTGTTGAACTAGTTAGAGCTGCAACCCTATGGTCCATTTGGTTAACATGAAATAGGGTTTGTTTTGAAAATGCACGAGTACCAACTCTTACCAGTATAGGATATAATATTATAGCCATAGCTTCTTATTGGTGCAAAATAATAAATGATGAGACTTATTTTAAATTAACTTTAATTATACCTATGGATGTTTACGATTTGAACCAGGGAGGCAGTCTGACAATTTTGCCAGTTTCAGATACCCAAGAGGAGCACAGTTCAGGGGATACAGGGGATATAGAGGGCGCAAGACATGGGTCTGGGGATCTGGATCTATCGGATTACCTAGTCATCAGAATGGAATCTGAGTCTTCCATTCCAGAAAATGCAACACCCTCCTCTGAAGACTCTTTTATAGATTGCTCCTCTACAGACTCTATCCTATCTTAGTACTAATAGTCTTCTAAGTACTTAGTATCGCTTTTATCTGTAATATGTTACTTGCCAATCTAGTTAAGGACTTGTCTGAACTATGTAGGTGATTTTTTGGTATTTTGATTTTTGTACGATGGATTCCTAATCCATTGAAATTTGTATGAACTCTGATTAATGTTTCTATATGAAACAGATGAGTCTACCCACTTTTATCAAAAAAAAAAAAAAAAAATATTTATCACAATTTACTAGATCCATAAGGACACTGGATGGGAAACCTCATCGTCCAAACAAGATTTTTTTTGTGTTTGATCCACACAATGCATCCTTTTGACTTATTCGTGTAAATCGAGTAATAAACAATAGAAGATTCTTCTGCATTGTATTCTAAACAACAGGGTTTGTAAATGCTTACATTAGTTTTTATTTATTTATTTAAATCTTGCATTACATTGTAGTTACATTTCAAGTACCTAGTTGGCTTGCCGTTTTGGTGCTAATGTCGTTGAATTCAGGTTCTCTAAAGTAGTCTAAATTTTTAATTTGAATATGGATAGTCCAATCAGAATCCGCAAACATATTACAAAGAGCATAAATAAATTTCAACCAAAATTAGATTGGCTCGAATTCTGATTGGACGATCGGATTAAGACTACAAAATTTGAGTTAATTAGATCCGGTGTTCCGGACCTAGCTATAATAATAATAGTGTTGTCTGTTGATGACCAATGAAGTTGCTAATTTTATTAGCTTAATTAATTATAACTTGTAGAACACAGAAATAAGCCACGTATAGGATGGCATTGGGTCCCACTAATTGTATTTTTTGGGGGACCGGCTTCTAGTGGGATTATCGTTTCCATCTTTTTATCACCCTGTCTGTCTCGATCTGTAAATAATTTTGTTTGGTAGCCGTAATCCGTGGCAGATGATAAAGTTTGAAGATTAATCATATCTATAATGGAGACTTTCGTGTTCGCTCAATCAAAACTGGTACATGTTCATTTACTGCAACATTACTTGAAAAATAAATAATATTTTAATTTTTGGAGTACTTAGTTACACATGCCATGTCGTCAATTTTGACCCAACAAGGTTATATTGTGAAATTTCGATATGGCAATTCAAAGTCACGAACAGAAATTTCTTGGTATGTTGTTGTCGACAAGTGGGGGAAGGGAACTTCCATCAGTATCACAATTCACACACAGCGTCTGATTTTTACCATCACAAAAATGCCAAGTGCTGTCCTCGCTCCAAACGAGTGACCACTGACCATACCATGATAAATTGAAAGATCTTGGGCTGGGCCAACAACCTCTTGGACCAATATCAGGCTTTCTTTTCTTTCTTTTTTTTCTTTTTTTTTTGTTCTCTCTCTTTAAGAAGCCTATTGTTTGATTTCACACACTATTTTTTTTTTTTGGTCAAACAACCGCAGGCATGGATGATGGACCAAGTCAAAAAAGTACCTTAATTTTCAGGAGCTTGCCAAATGCCCAGTCTGATATTATGTTCCACCTCTCCAAAATCAAACAAATTATAATACGAATAGCATTCCATCTTTGGCAAATAATAGTATAATATCCATCTTTGGCAAATTTAAACGGAAAATTTATCATTAAATATAAACAATATATAATAATACTGTTCACTAAGCTAAGTCCCTTGGAAAAGCCCCATATCATTGTACTGAAGTGCTCATGGCCGAAAGAAGTATAATAATATAGAACTACTGTCTTCTGATCAAAGAAATGGTCTGAATGGCTGGGTTGGGTCGTCCGCCCATACTTCATATCCAAACTAATTGGTCAATGTTCCATAAAAATTAACCGTGCGTCGATCAGACAGTTTGGATACTATCTAATGCAAATGCAATGCAGCCATCTCTCTTTCTGCCTCTTAAACTAGAGCATTTTGTGTTCTTAAGTTGCAACATTTCAACATATATGAATAAAATAATTAAAAGGCATGCAGGAAAGGATAGAGCGAGCAAGTAAATGAAGACTTGAAGTGATCATTGACATTGAGTTAAGAAAAGCAGTCAACATTTCCATTAATTAATAAAATATATACAGCAACAGCTGAGCTGGACATACTACGTACTCACTCCAGACTCCACTGATCAGATTCTACAACTAGCAACCTAAACTAAACTAAACTCGCAACAACCAATAAGCTGCTAAACATATAGATCGATGCACACAAGCACTCCACCTGGCACCTTAACATCTCACAAGCTAGGCAGGCATCACCTTAATTTGTCTTAAACGAACCAAAGACGTGGAGACGACGGTTGAGGTGGCAGTTCATTCAGATCAAATCCCAGACCTCCATTCCCAGCTTGCCCTAAGACCAACGCCGTAGATGGCGGAGAAGGAGGTCGAACCATGGTAGGAGCTGGTGTTGCTGCCTCCTGTTGTTGTTGTTGTGGCATTTGGAAATACCGCACCGCCATGTGAGGCGGTGGTGGTACAGGCGCTGGACCCATCCAAACCGGCCAGGGATTGATCCGGTTGATATCAACTGCCAGACCAAGACTGAGACTAGGTGGCGAAGGATCAGGGAAGTTAGTCTTAGCCTTGATGCCTCTCAGTGATCTTGCAGCACGGTCGTACGCCATTGCCGCTTCAACCGGCGTGTCAAAAGTCCCAAGCCAAACCCTAGTTTTCTTCCAGGGATCGCGTATCTCGGCCGCGTACCGGCCCCACGGACGCTTGCGCACGCCTCTGTAAGGCCGCTCGCTACCTTCCCTCGACCCCATTTTGGTCTTCTGCTAGTTTTTCTGGGATAAGTTATGTTAGCGGTGAGATGAGGTGAGGTGAGGTGCTGGAGTCTGGAGTGACGCCTTTTTTAATTTTCTCTTACCCTTTTCTAGCTTATTTTCTGTCTGTCTCTTTAATGAAGGCAGGTTAGCTACCGCACTGGGGAACCGTCAGGAGGGATAATTTGATAGATGGAACAGATCTGTTACACCGTTCTCACTGACAGATGGGTTCATTTGGGAATCTACATTGTGCACTGGGTGTTTGGGAGTAGACAGGTGTGGGTCATTGCACGGCAGAGCCGCCGCTCGATTTGACGTGTCGCAGGAGGTCTCATGTGACCCTGACGTCAGCCCTACAGCATTCATCCACTCTCTTTCGTACGGACTACAGACGAGCGGCGCCTGCCATTCAACTCTCTCTCTCTCTCTCTCTCTCTCTACGCCGTGAGGAGTTAATGGTGGGTGACAGTCAGAGAAGGGAAGGGAGAGAGAGAGAGAGATAGAGATAGAGATAGGCTACCGCTACTAGATCTCCAGTCTACTGCTAACTGGATTTTCTTTATAATATTAATTGTGCGTTCATTTTGTCGTTCGACTTAATTGGATGGTAATCGCAAACAAAAATCTAATTTGTTTTCCACTTCGTTTGCATCATTTTCTAATTTATAACTACATAATATAAAGACATGATTTAATGTGTACAAATTTTATTCCTTCCACAATCCATTTGTCTTTTACTGCCTTTCTCAACATTATTATTGGTTTCATTTTTGTTAAAAGTAGCACGTTTCATATTTTAGAAAAATACACAGTCGCTTCTTTATATATTCCATTAATATATGTTAAATATATTACAACTAATTATCTTATTATCTAAGTTTTTAAAATTGCAACATATATGTTAATTAAAATATTGAACGGAACATGTTTAAGTGTTATAGAGATCGATGCA
This sequence comes from Carex rostrata, assembly GCF_964058835.1. Taxonomy (NCBI): domain Eukaryota; kingdom Viridiplantae; phylum Streptophyta; class Magnoliopsida; order Poales; family Cyperaceae; genus Carex; species Carex rostrata. The sequence goes on along the minus strand of NC_135931.1, from coordinate 527,828 downwards.
AACAGTAGAGAGGAGGAATCCGATTCGTCTAGGTGATAGATTCTCTCGTTAAATTTCCAAAATTTTAGTTTTTGATACTGTTCTTCTCCTAGCAAAACATATAATTTGATCATCTTTTTTAGATTCATCAAGCATTTTAAAAACGAAGTGGATCTAAATACCTCTATTTTTTTTAAATATTAATAATATAAAACTAAAATTTTCTATATTGAAATAAAACCGTTAGATGTACTTATATACTATTATCTTTACGCATTCATAAAAAATATCATTTTTAGATTTTGTTTTTATGTAAATATATATTTTGAAAAATGACCATAATTTATTTATATCAATATATTTTTTTAAGCTCTTGATATAAGTCAACACAAAGTCAAAATATTATAATTATTTATATGTACATAGTGAAAGTAATGATAAAAAATCTAACAGTTTTAATTTGATATTTCAATTTTAAATTTGTAGTTACTAATATTTATAAAAAAGAAGACATAATAGAGACATTTGAATGGTTCTCTAGCTATTTAAATTTGTACTTTGTTATCTAATATTGTATATTCGAATTAGAATACGAAGATATAATTATTTGAAACTGTTGAAATTTATTTAGTATCAAGTCAAGCGGACAAATGTGTGAGTTTTTAAGTTACTTTTAATGCATTTATTTTTTTCAACATTTTTGACCGCTTGATTTGATACTAAAGTAATTAGAAAATATAATTTTTTTGCATGTGAACGCATCACTCATAAAATAAATCTGTTTGAACAGTTTAAATTAGTCATTTGAAGTATATTCAATTGATTTTGTAGTTGGTATCACATGACACCGATATCATACTAGTTGGGCTCAATTTATCATTTAGAAAAGTGGTATTTATTTTATCAAACTAACATTGACGTAATATCATTTTTTACTTACTAAAAAATATAACCTTTGTTTTTGCAACCGTTATTCATCAATATTTTTTTATTGATGCCATGACGAAAAAAAACAAGAAATTGAACAGATACCACAGTGAAGATCACAATTTATAGCTCAATTGATGCAGTTTGCATAAAATCAGAGGCGAAAGGAGTAAAAAGTAATGGGCTCAATCGATTCTCATTTTTTTTAAAAAAAATTGTACTTATACATAATTTTCTATAATTTAGAGTAGACTACTAGGGATACTGTAAAATTGACACCCATTCGTTGCAAGAAAATTTTATATGATTGTTCTCCATTCATGATTGACTCATGTTGTTATGCATAGAATCAACTGTTGAATTTAGCGATTTCAATTTACGTGAAAATCAGCGGTTATGTGTTTAGTTTTTTTACTCAAAAAAAAAAAAAAAAAAAATCCAAGATACTAACCAAGTATTAGACTTCATGCTTCATGGAGATCTCTACTATTGTATTTGCATATCATTGAGAAACTCAAGACAACCTTTTTGAACCATGTGAAAAACAGCTGAATAATTGAGCATGCTTCATGGAATGCCTTCTGGCGAGAGGCTCGAGCGGGGAATGCAGATCCAGTGCAATACCTGATACGGCCGGGGACCTTAGATTTAGAACAGAAAAACGGATACAGGATACTGGATCTCAGATCTTCTCCAGCTTCCTCTCCAATTGAAACGGATACTGGAGAGAAAGTATGCTGACGGGTCACGTGGAGAGCAGGGGTGGCGTGTCGTGGGGCGGGGAACAGCACGGGCTCGTGACGCGTGTGGTTGGATGAGAGAAAGTGTGTAACACTGTAACTGCGCTTCTCGCTTGGCTTCTCTCGGAAGTCGGAAGTAAGAATATACATATCCCAACCGTAAATTGTCTAGTCGACGGTCAGTATAATACTTAAGTTGGTGGCTTTGAAATCGGTCATAACTCATAAATGGGCATGGGAAAGTGTTTCACGGTCAAAAACCACACGTGAACTGTCAGATCAGGAATTAATGGAGTAGATTAGGCACCAAAATAAAATCCAACGACTTTTCGTCCGCTTGAATTGGAGACCGGATGTCCGGATCCTCTTTTCTCCTTTTCTTTTCTGCACAATCATCCAATCGTGTTCGCGGGGGCTCTCCTCTCCTCTCCACTCCTCTCCTCTCCTCTCCCCTCCTCTCCTCTCCAGCATTTATTGTGTTTGACCCTACCAAACACCGTTTCGCTCTTTCATTCATCATTCATGATTCATCGTCCTCTTCTATTTTTGCTTTGGGCACCCCCTTCGTTTCCCCCAGATGTAACTTATTACTTATTGGCTTCCCCGATTCACCTCTGTTTTTTTGCTAATAGGACCGATTACAGTCATAATATTGACAAAACTGTTTTTACAAAATACAACTTACAAATTATATATTTTTTATTTTATACATTGTATCATCAAGTCAAAATAGTATTGTCAATATTTTTATGTTTTATTTAGTTTCTCTCCAAAACACCTGTTACAAGTGAATTCGAGAACTTTAACAATTAATTTGCATGTCAGATGATATATGAGACTATTATTGCGAGACACGCTTCTTAAACTAATATTACATTTTCAATCAGTAAACATTACAATTTCCGTGCTCCTAATTTATAGGAGACAAATTCACGAGGATTTCTGGACTAAATAATTTTTCAAAAAAGAAATGTAATTTATAATTTCTCTAGTGCCATTAATGTATATATCGTCAATAGATATTATAATTTAACAGTTAAGAAGATTGTGTCAATGAACCAATGTAATTTTAAAATATATTTTTGAAACGAGAAGCCTGCATTTATATTTCAAAAGACAAGCTTCTTTATCTGGAACTAAGTATGCTTTTAAAGAATAATATTTATCAGAAGAAAGACCTATTATAAATATGAATGTAATTTAATATAAGTAGTTAGCAGATGCAGAGGCGGAGATAGTATGCAAGAGGTCAATTGACCCCCAATTTTTTTTTCAAAAACATGTAATGAAAATATAGTTTTATTATATAAATCATAATAAATGTTATGGACACAAAGAAAATTGACCCTCACATTTTTGTGAATTTTTAGGCCCTGTTCGGCCCACTACTGTGCTCGTGGGAAAAAAAAAATTCACTCAGACTGAATTTTTTTTTTCCCACGAGCACAGTAAAAATCAGTTCAAAACCCACACCCATTCCCCAGCCCATGAGAACACCGAACAGGGCCTTATACTATTGACCCCATTATATTTCAAAAAAATTTGACTTGTGTACAATTTGATGAACTCTAGCATTTTAGAACACTTTTGGACTATTGAAGTTTATTTTATCCAAATATGTAAATGTTAAATTGTTAATATAAATTTTATTAAAATTATGTTATTGAATTTTTTTAGTATGTGTTTGATCTAGAGGTGAAAATGGATCAAATGCGGATCAGATAGTGGTAAAACCATATTCATATCAGTGTATTTTTTTCTGGATTCATATTAGATATTAGACGGATATGGATACAAATTGATATCCATTTTTCAATACTATTATTTATTAAAAAATACAAAAGTTGATGATATTTATTTAATTATAATGATGAACAACATATTTTTTTTATAACATATATTAAATTATTTGGTATATATCTACTATTCGGATACATATAATTAAAATTTAAAACTATATACGTACTACTATCTGTACAGATGTTACACCAAAAAGGTATAGTACAAAGTTTCAGTACAACAAGATGTACCTTTTATCCCTAATTACACTTTTGGTTCAAATTGCAAGTATACAATCCTATCGCGTAGTATATTATCGGGTATCGATCCACAGAGAGTAGGGTTAAAAGCTAGGTTTTGTACTTTTGTCAATTAATTTCAGAAAATGAAAGAAAGTAAAGTACAATAAAGTAAAGGGGGGGGGGGGTTGTTCTAATTAAATCTAAATTTGGGTTCAATACCCGAAAATAGAGTTTTAAACAATAAAAGTAAATAAAGGGAAGAAAGATTGGTTTGCTTTCAAGTAAAGGAGATCTAGGGGTATTCGGTCTACAATCCCTTGCTAATTCTATCTATTCGGTATTTGTTTAAGTTAATGTATGATTTGATGAGGTTTCTAACCTAATATGTCATTAAGGGCCACTTTCATGAATTAATAACATGTCTAGGTAATTCGGACTTCATGATTAAGTCCTTCACCCTAGCTACCTAGACCATAAGCACTTCTTAGTCTCTCCTCTCCTCAAATATTGGTACTTCACAATTAAGTCCATCATACCAATACCCGATTCGATTTGAGATGTCCTAATTAGGGTTTGGCTTCACGGTTAGGTCCTTCACCAAGTTCCTAAGCTTAATTTTTGTAGTTCCGGCTTAGATTATAAATTGGTTAGATCCTAATCCAAACCTAGGGTATTTGCATTCATAATTTGGTACTATCCTATAGTCCTAGTCAATTTTGGTTCTTTCGAATCCAAAACGGGATAACTATAATTCAAGTACTAATTATGTAATTAACACAAATGATAAATCACAGAAATTAACAATCAAATCCCATAAAACAATCATAACAAAAACAAATATTCGAATAAAATAGAATTAAACAAGTTCATGCATTGACCTAAACCCCTAGAGAGAGATCCACTCCCTCTTGGAGAGATCCATTACAAAAGTTGACAAAAATAAGAAGAAATGAAATACATAAATGATTACACCCTTTATCGAATCAAAAACCTCAAACTTGCCGAAATCTTGCTTAGACCTTCTTCTCCTTCCTATAAAAGCTTCTGGAACTCCAAGAATTACCGCAGATTTATCGCTATATCTTATGAAAATGGACATGCACTAAGGGAGAGAGATGAGAATTGATGATTTTTGAATGAGAAATATCCCCTCAATTTATAGCAAAAGACCATGCCAAATCAAATGGCATAGTTGTGAGATGAGTGGGTGCTATATTTGGATTGTTTCCCAGGATGTCTTATCTAGGTTTGACTATAAAAACGCGTCCATGATGCGCCAAAAATAGAAAAACTGTCAAACCGTGTAATTTTGGCTTTCTGCAGGCCCAGTGCGTCCGCATTGGTGGTGAGTGCGGGTGGCTGACCCGCACTGAATTCTGAGTTTCCTTATTTAACTTCTGAAAAATTCTGCGTGATCTCCTCAGTGCGTTCGCACTGGATATGGATGCGGATGGCTGACCCGCACTGGTGAAGTTCCTGTGTTATTCTGAAGCTCCTGAAAATCGGCTAAGTATTGAGTGCAGATGGATGACCCGCACTGGATTCTGAGTACGGACGCATTACGCTCAGACATTTTTCTTCTGCAGACTTGAGATGTTGAAAATCTGGTTAAGTGCTGAGTGCATTCGCACTGAAGGGTATTTTCTTCAGTTTTTCATCTTTTCTTGCATTTTAAAGTCAAACAACCGCAGTAACTTAATTCTAGATATATTTTAATTAATTCATATTTAAAATACATGATATTTGGTGTTAGAACTTGCCAAAATCTAGATTGAATGTGTATATAATTTATGCTTATCAACATATATTTGGATATTAGATATCTGTATCTAATATCCAACCTGTTTAGTTTGACCCCCATTCAGTAAATGTCTAGCCCCGTTCCTGAGCAGATGGACTTTTTTAGTGCTTTGAAAAAATATTCCTGGAGAGATAAATGGAAGAAATTGGACTTTAATTTGATTCTTTCCGGGAAAGAAATATTGGGAAGTATTTCGATGAGCCTAGAATTTTGTTTTTGTTTTTTTAATACAGGACAAGGTATTATATATATAATTATAACTATATTTAAAATTTACTGGACCGTTAATGTATAAAATTATATTTACAAGCGATAAACTACCAAATTGACTTCTAAGACTTGTGGGCCTTTTACAATACTTTATACACAAAATATAATTAATTTTAAATTTTGAAAGCGTTCCATCTTAAAATCACTAGTGTGTTTAGTTATGTATGAAAATTACAAGTTAGTTGGATTCTGTTTATGACATTTTTTTGTTATAAATAATGAATTTCTAAAATGATATAAATAAATTTCAAATTATGTTATTGGTATATAAATAATCTAACGATAAAAATTTATGTCAACGGTTAATTTTGTACACTTAATGTACAGTGCAATAGACATTAAATTAAGAATGAGGTTATAGTACTATGCAAAGTTGGGATTGGTCATACTAGAGATTAATATTTTGTATTTCAAAATTCTAAGAGTTGATATGAATCTTTCAATATAATCTCAATATGAATATATACAAGTAAAATATATTTTAGTTTTATTTTTAACTAATTTTTAGATGAGTAAAAAAACACTATCTTTAGATGGTCAAGAATTTTGAAATTAAATAATTTTCTATCCATTTAAGAAAATGTAAAATTTAGTCTACAAGTACATCATATGGAGACCTTAAACGGTTCAGATCAATCGTTAGGACTTTGACACTAATAATTTGAGTCCATAGCTTATAGACATGAAATTTAAAATTTTATTATTGAGGAAAGTTAAAATAAATAAAAAAACAGAAAAGAAAAAATATATTTTATTTGTTATTACTTATTATATTAATAAAGTAGGAGATGATTTGTTGGAATGAGGGTACGCCATATTGCCATGGGAAATGTGGCGGAAAGAAACCCGTGAGCTCAGACAGAGAGTAGAATAGTAGAGAGAGAGAGAGAGAGAGAGAGAGAGAGAGAGATAGTGAATTAGTGATAGAACATAGAGTCATAGATAGATACGATAGAGGTCCTCGGGAATTCGCGACATGAGAGAGGAGGTGCGATAATTGGCACGACTAGACCTTGCATATTCAAATTCAATAGCTACTACGACTACGACTGTAATGTACGAAATCTTCCAACCAAAATATTGGCTGACTGTACTGCTAAAGTGCTAAATACTAGTAATACGTACGGTACAACCAAGTCAAAACTCAAAACTAGCAAAAGAAAAGTAATGATTTCCAGTCTGGTCTGGCTATACTGCTATAGCAACCTATAATATAATATGATGCGTCTGAATCTCATCTTCAATATATTTTTAATTTTTCCATTCTGGTCCCTGCTACTGCCCACTGCCTACTTCATACGTAAGATATCTCAGACAAATTCGAATTCAAAATTAAATTCTATCTCAGTCTCAGTCTCAGTCTCTCAGAAGAGAAGACACTGCACTCAGCACCTCCCTCCCATACCTTGCTTTGCTACCTACTTTTCATCTCTTCCCTGATCCCTCCCTCCCTCCCTCCCTCAATTTTTTTCATAAATTATAATTAATAAATCGAAAATTAGGAAACCAATATGATTTTTTTTTTTTGAAAAACTATAAGGACCGTATGGTCCCTACGGTCTCCAAAATTGTATTTCTCCAGACCGTAGGGACCATACGGTCTTACCATTTTTTTTTATAAAACAGAATTTTTTTATTTTTTGTATTAAAATATTAGAAATATTGAATATATTTCTTTGAAAATAGATAAAATATAATATAATTTGATTTATTAGAAAGACTTGCAACAAATAACCCAGATTAATATTTTTCAGGTCGGATTTTTCGCGGCTGCAAGAAAAATTAATATATTTCTTTGTGTTATTGGAAAAAAATAAAAATACTTATATTCTGAGTTATTGATCCCGGTTCAAAAGTCACTTCTAGGTAATTCAGAAAATATTGTGATTTTTCTAGTACATTTAATTTATGAAAAGTTGTATCTATTTTTGAAAAAAAAACAAAAACATTAAGTTATTTAATGATTGTTATTAAAAAAGAATTCTCAAAATAGATACAACTTTTTATAAATTAAATGTCCTAGAAGGATCACAATATTTTATGGATTACCTAGAAGTGACTTTTGAACCGGGATCAATAACTCAGAATCTAAGCATTTTAATTTTTGTCCAATAACACATAAAGAAATATATTAATTTTTCTTACAGCCGCGAAAAATCCGACCTAAAAAATATTGATCCGGGTTATTTTTTGCAGTCTTTGTAATAAATCAAATTATATTATATTTCATCTATTTTCAAAGAAATATATTCAATATTTCTAACATTTTAATAAAAACAATAAAAAAATTTAAAAAATTTCTGTTTTATATATAAAAAATAAAAAAATGGTAAGACTGTATGGTTCCTATGGTATGGAGAAATGTAATTTTGGAGACTGTAGGACCATACAGTCCTTATGGTTTAAAAAAAAAAAATAATCATATTGGTTTCCTAATTTTCAATTTATTAATTATGGTTTATGAAATAAATTCTCCCTCCTTCCCTTGTAACCAAGGTTCTAAATAGCGATTATAGCGGCATAGCGGGGAGACCAAAAAAAAAAGCTATTGCGGAAGCTATCACATATAGCGATTTTCCCTTTTCAAACTTTATATTCTATATTTCTACTAATTATCAACATAATCAATATTAGAGAATTGATGTACCAACTAAATGACAACTAATCTAAGTCTATACTTTTTATTAATTACGCAAATAAGAAGGAAAAAAAAATCTAAAAAGTAACATTATTTAATAGTTTATACTTCATGGTATTACATATTATAATAGACAAAGAGCAATTAATTTTATAAGGTAAATGAAGTCAATATACATATTTAAACATTTTATAATTATAATAATAATCAAAATCAGCTTTCAATTGAAACAAACGATAATAATTTTACAAATGAATATTATAAAAAGAGTAATCAAAATGAAGAATTAGTATTTGAATATTTCCGAGAGCGGATTTTTTCCGCGGCCCAGTTTTTTTTTTTTTTTTTTAGAGTTTGGAGAAAGAAAATATTGTTTTTTTTGCCCAACTTTGCACCTCTGGTTAACATATCAAAACACCTTCAAAAATCATGAAAATTTATCGACATGCATTCTTGACTTCATAGAATAAGACTGAAGTTTCATACAAAATCTCAAAACAGATCGTGAGATATCGGCTCTCAAAAATTGCCCGAACTGTTGAAGGAGTGCTTCTGAGCCCAAATGTTTACCTCTGATTAACATATCAAAACACCTTCAAAAATCATGAAAATTTACCAACATGCATTCTTGACTTCATAGAACAAGACTGTGAAGTTTCATACAAAATCTTAAAACAGATCGTGAGATATCGGCTCTCAAAAATTGCCCGAACTGCTGAAGGAGTGCTTATGATCCCAAATTTGCACCTCTGATTTACATATCAAAACACTTTCAAAAATCATGAAGCACTCCTTCAGCACTCCTTCAGAGAGAGTTCAGTTTTGTTATGTTTGAGTTTTGATTTGTTATGTTCAGTTTTATTATCTTCTTAGTATATGTTTTATTATGTTTGAGTTTTCAGTTTTGTTATGTTTCATTATCTCACGATCTGTTTTGAAATTTTGTATGAAATTTCACAGTCTTGTTCTATGAAGTCAAGAATGCATGTTGGTAAATTTTTATGATTTTTGAAGGTATTTTGATATGTTAATCAGAGGTGCAAATTTGGGCTCAGAAGCACTCTTTCAGCAGTTTGGGCAATTTTTGAGAGCCGATATCTCACGATATGTTTTGAGATTTTGTATGAAACTTCACAGTCTTGTTCTATGAAGTCAAGAATGCATGTCGGTAAATTTTCATGATTTTTGAAGGTATTTTGATATGTTAATCAGATGTGCAAATTTGGGCTCAGAAGCACTCCTTCAGCAGTTCGGGCAATTTTTGAGAACCGATATCTCACGATCTGTTTTGATATTTTATATGAAACTTCACAGTCTTATTCTATGACGTCAAGAATGCATGTCGGTAAATTGTCATGATTTTTGAAGATGTTTTGATATGTTAACCAGAGGTGCAAAGTTGGGCCAAAAAAATAATATTTTCTTTCTCCAAACTCTAAAAAAAAAAAAAAAAAACTGGGCCGCGGAAAAAATCCGCTCTCGGAATAAAAAAAAAAAATCCGGGGCGCGAATTTTTTCCGTGGCCCGGAATAAAAATTCCGAGGCGCGGAAAAAATCTGTGGCCTGGGTATTTTTAAAATTCCACTCAGGACCTGGTTATTTTTAATAAAATAAATTTTTTTTTTGGTATTTTAAAAAAAAATCGGTTTTCATTTAGTCGGAACCGGTTTAAGGCGCCATATGTTTGATCTTTTCTTATTAATTTTTTTAGTTCACCACTAAGTTAAATCTTATTTAAATAAAGATATAAACTTAATACTAACGATATTAAACTGAACAGTAAGGATAATTAATAACGATGATAATAACAATGAATATATATGTATATTAGCTATGAAAATTTATTTGAAAAAAAAATGTTTCAACAAATAAAAAGGGTCATGTCTACATACGATAAAATTGGAGTGACATTCACAAATCAAGAAATGATTCAAATTTTTTCTCTCAAAACCCTTCAACTTTTGTAAACCAATTGCGATTAATAGGATAGGAGCTTGACTCATGTTTCTTTCTTATTCAAGAAATTAAAAAGAACAGAGATATATGACTTGCTTTTATAAAGAAAAAAGGTTTTATTTATAAAAATATATTATGTCTAAGAGTAGAAAATGTTCTTTTAGTTTTACCTCTATATGATCAAAATTTCTTACATCAAACTTTTTGTTCTTGATAATTTTTTTTTTCGAAAATATATATCTATTTTACCAGTACTCTAATTAATTCAGAAAAAGAATGAGAATTAAAAACGAGCCTAATAGAAAGACCAAAACATTTATGATATATAAATATAAATATATAATACATCAACGACTTATTTTATAGTAGTATGGAAGAAGATTATCCCTAAAACATTTTTGCTTCTATATATTACATTATGGAAGAATTAATGTTTAGTACCGAACGGTCCTAAGGCTGAGAAGGTACATAGCATTTTTGCCATGTGTATAATTAACCCGTTCACTGGGTCATCATGATCATATGGCAGAATATATAGCTCGATCGAGTTCCTCCATTAGAATTTTATCGGTTCATATATATCTTGCAATTTCAATCAATCAAATTAATTAGTAGTTGTGTAACTCTTCAGGTTGTTTGATTACTAAACTGATCTAGACTCTAGAGTTGAAATTGGATGGTTTGAGTTGAGCAAATCCCAACCTGAAGCGGTTTGAACTCAAACAGGGTGACCTGACCTCAATTAAGCTGTCTGGCATCAAGAACCTGTTATATGTCGGTACAAGCTAGACGCCTCAGAGAAAACAGGTACACAGTAACACAGGAGCGTTCAACAAAACAAAAACTGAAACTGCTTCATGGTGTTTAATTAGTACAGCAAAGTTGTATGTGTGTACAATAGCTTGGTTGTAATATAGGAATTGTGTATAGACATACATACGAGTAGAAAATGTAATTCTTTTTGTTTTTAGTGGGCTAAGGTGTAAATTTTTATGTGTGATGCAATATTGGATTGTTGGAGGGCATGCCAGAGAAGGTTCTCAAGAGATAAATGGGGTTCATATTTATTTGCAGTGTGCTGGTTTTTGTGGGGAGCACGCAATAAACTGATTTTTGAAGGGTGTGCAACAGATTCAAGAAGGCTAGCACAACATGCCTTGAAGGAAGCCAAATTGTGGATGAAGTATTGCTAAACAGGTGCTAAACATATGGTGTTATTTGGGTTCGGAAAGGTGCAGCAAATCTAAATAAAGGAAGGATAACTTAGACAGTTCGGAAAGGTGCTAAACATATGGTCTTATTTATCTTTTATTTTTCTTATTTGTAGTACCGTAGAGAGAAAACATGTCGGAAAGTCTCTGTTTTATAGCTTGCTAGTAAGTAGTAACAAACATGGAAAAATAATAAACCAAATAATTTTTCTGCTCGTTTCATACAACTAAATGCAATTCAAGTTAACCTTTTCCTATTAAATACAAAAATGAATTGGCTTTCACTAGGCACACAATTAAATTATAGATTGAATTAGAAAAGTCACCTCAAAATTTCCATGCCATATTAAGTATGAGCAAAAATAAGTTACAGATTGGATTAGAAAAGCCGCAGTAATTGAAGCCTCAATTTGAATGATTAGAAAAGTCACTTGATATCAGTATTTCTTCTTTTGGAAAAGCCTTTGACAATCTGACTGTATTACTATTACATGACCCAGATGAGGGTGATGCGGGACAAGAAGACGGAGCCCATGCGAGATTAGGATTGCGAGAATTGTTCACATAAAGCGACATACTCTGAGGCAATGCAGAGGGTCTTCTACCCTTACTGTTTCTCTTTGGTTGACAGTTGAACACAAAAGCTGCATTTATGGGCGAGTCTGCATCGATGCTTCTTCTGATCAGTTCTACTGGCAAGTCATAGTAAGGGGATCTCCATCCCTCTAATTCCTCTTCCTCTGACATCAGGTTGAAGACTATACCTGTAATTATTATATACAGTTTAGTCACATATTAATTACCTTGTTTGATTAGCCGTAGCATAATTAGGTTGATTAAAGGATATTAACCATACAAGCTAGACAGGTATACTTATTATTGCTCAGAGATGACTAGTTGTATAGAAATGTAGCAACTAACAACAATGTGATGATGTGCACAAACATATACACAAACCAACAAGTAACAGTATTGTTTGGATAAGGCATTACCTGAAGAGCTGGAACTACATTCGGTTCTCTCAAGGGAAAGTGCCATTGAGATCCCGGCAGTACCAGCCACAACTGTGCTCTCAGGTGTTTGTTGTGCACTCCTTGGTAGCGGCAACATGGATTTTCTCTTATAAAAACCAGGCATATATAAGCATGCCATGCCACACTTGAAGCTGTCTCGCACAATTGACTTCGAACTCCGTCTTTTGATGTCCAGATTACTAGCACTGAATGACTTGTCATGGTTCTGTTCGAAATGGGACAATTCTGGTGATGGTTGCCTCATGGAAGAACTCATCATCATCTCTGTGTAATCACAGCACAAGAGAATTCGAATAGATTGTGTGCGTCTGTGCGTGTGGGCGTGTGTGGATAGTTTGGTTTAGCTGGTTGGTGGCCTTAGTCCATATATACATCCTGTAAGGCTATAACACTAATTAATAATAGCATGGCTCCGGGATTACAGGAGCACTGAGAGGAACAAATATCATGCAAGGTAGTGTCTTGCAAGGAAATAACATTATAACACCTACGGTTCTGAGCGTGGGTCCTATTTTCAGTGTGTTACAATGTTTTTGTACGGCTGTGAGTCTGGTCTAAACAAAGTTCGTCTTGATTATGCTTTGCACGCTGTGTGCATAGTGTCCCTCATGTTGCCATTTTTCTCGTTTAGTTGAGGGTATGGCACGTCTTCATTAGTGAGAAAAAAAAAAAAAAAAAAGAGATCCAGATTATAATTCGAAAGATGAAGGTGTTGAGCTGACGTCAGCTCAACAGCTTCAGAGAAATATATAACTTTTAGAAAGCCCGGGGGTCAGCAATAATTACTATAATTAGAGTTTATTATTTTTCTTTAGATTGAGACATTACAGTTAGATTTTATTGTAATCTTTTAGTGCCAGGACACCAAGCTGGCATATATTATATGCGAAAAAAAATGAATTTATGTGCAGCTTAGTACGTAAGACTAAAGCTCGCGAATTCCCTTTATTAATTTGCTGATCGGGACTTGATAAAAGTTTATTACAAATGTTCACTTGTTTGCTGGATGTTGTCACCAATCACCATAGTAATACTTCAACTTTCTTTTTGGGTCTCTAATCAATATTTAATTACAAATTCTAAATAAAATCTACATTGCGTTTTGTAATTTCGGCCAGTCATGGACGTGGAAGTAGATTTAAGGTCTTCAAATCAAATTTGGATTAAGACCTAATATGAATTTGCGGTTGGACTCGATGAAAAATGGCTAGGCAGAAATATTAAGGTGGTGCAAGGGTCCAAGAATTGTAATTTAAATTGAATGTATATAAAAAGGTATCTAGATTGTCTGTGATTACTCTAAACAAAACAATTATCAGATCCGGTCTCCCAGAAAAAAAGGAGTACTAAAAAATTAGTCGGCTCTTTACCATTTGTGGAGCCTCACTCTCAATGGTCATGGGTAGAACATGGCACTTTTTAGAGAATTGCTGATTTGTATGACAAAAAACAATTCAATAATTGAACTCTTTAATATCACCGGAATTTTCAATTAGTTATAATTTCTATTACCTGCAGTGGACATTGTCAACATGATATGAGCATTAGCTGTCTGTATTGGCCAAAGTAGATTACTAATTACATCTGAAAAAATCTAAGACAGATTTGAAATCTCATTGATTAAGACAGAATATCACATATATTTGGATTGTGATTTATGACCTAACAGAAGATGTGATTCAAGCGAGAGATAGTATTAAACTGATAAGTGGATCAATATACATATAAACAAAGAAAAATAAACAGACTAATCATATTTACTGAAGAGAATTGTAGAAAAGAATCAACACAACAGCTATCCCAATTAGGACAGGGAAAGCAGTTACCAGATAAAGAGCTCCATATCCCTGCAGAAATGTAGAAATATTAGTTACACGACCTTCATTTTTCTGGCGCTACCTATTTTGTTTACTAATGAGCCACTGCCAATACTGGTTGCATTTCCAACCGGGGGGGGGGGGGGGGGGGGGGGGGGGGGGGGGGGTTAGTTAAATTGTATTATGGTAAATATTGGTGTTACAATAATTTTTTTGTAATATTGCCAGAAGTGAGGTGCTTTAAATTGCAGAGTATATTGTACCGTGTTAGCTGCAAAAATTCTCCATACCTCGGTTTACAGTAGATCTTGAGAGCTCTAATTGTACTATGATATGAGCTCATTGTGTTAGAGAATTAAACAACTAATGTATCTAAAATTTACTATTATTAAGGACACTATTCATGGTGGTGTTAATTCTCAAGGCCTCTATCTGCTGGTTACTATCACTATATTTTTCAGGGTATTCTGTGAAAAACAAAGGAGAAAAAGCCCTGTTACAAATCTCCTGGCAAAATAGCAGGCATTTAACTCGGCACCAAAAACTAGCTACCTAACTTTCCAATAAAAAAAATGAAGGTTGGCAGTAAAATTAATTTACCACAGCAGGAGGGACTTCTGACTCATCCTCCTCGTCTTCATCATCGATATCAGCAGCTGTATCCCAATCCATGTTAAGTCTTTTGGCTGCCCTTTCAGGGTCAATTCCAGTGTCTGTGGCCTTTGCATAAAGAGATTTGCTTGGTTTGCTTTTCTTTTTTGGGGCCTCAACCTGCCAAAACAAATAAGAATTACAAATGTATTCGTTTCAAGAAGGGATAACTACATGAACTCAATAATTCCAAGTAAATATACACTGCGGACTTTTATTAATACGAGAGATCTTTGCTACAATGCACCTAATAATGTTATAAAAAAAAAAAAAATCTCAGTTGAAATTTGCAGGTACCAAATCTGACCAGTAATACTGTTCACTTGGCCCAGTTGCCCTGTTGTTGTCTTTATGAAATTAATCTGAAAGCTTCAGATGAGTCCAAGTTACATAGCACAGACACATCTTGAAATGAACCGTGTTAAACATGGATACTTTGCATGACAAACTGGGACCCGAGACATGGTCAATAGGTTGGCAAAGGGTTGGAAACCGTGATAACAAGTCAGACAAGTAGCACCGAGTTGTCACGCAAGATCACGTGATGGCTAACAGCATTGAAGGAAGCAGGATTTTTTTTTGGAACTAAAGTATCAAAATTAATCTCCTTACCACAGAGATGAGTACCCACTTCTAACTAGAATCAAACTAAAATTTGGTTCTCCTCCTATATCTTCAGTAGGGGACATTCATGATAAATTGACTGGTGGATATCAAATATGATGGTCAGAAAATAACCGAACAAAAATTGTGTATTCATCAATGTTCTTTTTTATTAGTCCTATTTATAAAAGTTTACGTTTGCTACCTGACCTTCAAAAAAAAAAAAAAAGTTTACGTCAACATTATTATAATTCCCAAGATATGAAAGCTTTACTTCATAGGGGTCAATCTTTCAACATTTCTTTGAATGTTATTTTTTTTTTTTTTGGTTATTTTCACAATTGAATATTAATTTTTCAGATAAGGATATATTCAATATTTAGTTTGCAAAACCATGTGGAAAGCTGTGTCCATGTCGTGTTGTGTTGAGCCATGTCCTTAGTCCTTACATTTTGGTACATAGGCCCCAGTCATTAATACCCTTCATGTAAACACTAAAAGCTCCCAATTAAGAATTAAAGCAGAAGTCCTCAAGATCTGTCTGTCATTAGTTTATTTTAAATAAATTCTGGTTGGAAAGATGCATATAACATAAAGTGAAATACAAGTCCTTTCATATAATATTGTCAGGTTACCTCCAGTTCAGGCCATTCAGACAACTCCTTGGCAAGTAGTTTTAGAGCAACTCGATTCTCTGGAACTCTCCCTTCATGAACCTGTTCAGTTATGAAACATAAAAAGAAAATATTAGGCTTCATATTTGCAGATTTATATTCCAACATTAAGATCTATCAAAAATGAAAAGTATATAAGGATCTGAGTTGGTATGACTACCTCCAACACTATAAACCAGTTTAGTTTTCTTAGGTTGGGGGCTAGTGCATAATACTTTCTGCATTTTCTTTTTAATGAGGCACTGCTCTACTTTATATAAACAAGCCAACAAATGAAAATGTATCTTTCAAACCCAAGCTACTACTGTTCAATGCCAGGCCAAACGTGAACATAATTATAATGTTTTATAGCTAACCAATTGAATAAGTACATTGTCTTACAGCTACCTACGTCAGCCAAAGCATCGGCTAGGTCATCTTTGGTGATTTCGTCAGGATCTTCTATTCCAAGCAGCCTCTTCCTTTCAATGTCTCTGGGATCCTCAATCATTATTGTTAGTTTAACCTACAATAAAACCCAACTTATTAAGATTTAGAACTTTACAAGGGAAGATCTACATTAATGGTAGGGGATGCTTAGTCATTCCCATGAATTGAATATTTTTAATTCTGTATATTGAAATTTAATCAATAACTTTTTCAAAAGTATTGATATTATTCAATGCCCCTCATAAAATGTTACATGTGTGCTTGTAGCTTAGTGGTTAGAATTCTACTTTCTGGTCATGGAGACTTGGGGTTCAAATCTTAGCCGCTACACATTTCAGCCACCCAAGCTAAATTTTGTAGTTCAGCCCCAGGAATTTAGACACTTTACTGCCAGTAGATAGATTTTGGAATTAAAAAGAGCTCAGCTCACCTCACCAAAGGTCATGTCTCTCTTTTTCTTTAACATTTCCAAGATCTGCATAGAGGATAATAGCTCAAATTATTCGCACAAGTTTTATACAGTTGATACTCCGGATTATACTCTAAATTAATTGAATAAAGGAAAAAAAAGAAAAAAGAAAAACACTGAAATTCACTCACTCTTTGTATCTCGCTAATGTACTCTAGCTCCTCCGGCGTGGCCTCTATCTCCACCATCTCTTCCTTTTCCTCTTCCTCTTCTACAGTGTCTTTTACAGTGCCTTCGCTCAGCTCAGCCTCTTCTCCCTCGACTGAAGAGGCTGCGATGACGTGGCGGATTGGGCGGCGCAGAAAAATAGGAGAAAGCTTAGAATTAGACCGCTTGTTTGAAGTGGCCGTACAACTGCGGTGGAGTGGTGCGAGTAACCTTGGCCGTTGGATTGAGCGGAGCACCATGGATTGCGCCATCGCCGGAGAGAGTAGTGACGCCATGGCTCATGAGGCGGGAGACCAGTGTGCTCTTCTTTATCTCAACTTTTTCTGAATTTTTTCTTTTTCTAAATTGGATTTGCTTCGATTTCTGATATCTATAAGAGGCCCATAATTGATGGGCCTTTATTTAATATGGGCCGTGCGATGAGATGTATTAAACAAATACCAAGCCATGTGAGTGGGTCTGGGTGTGACAAAATCCAAGCAGCTCACACGGTTTAGGTAGGTTTTTCAATTAACAAGTGTTTGGAAAATGCAAATGCTGGTTTGGGTTTGAGGTCCCATTCAGCCCTCGTGCTGATGATTCCAATTTCCAAATCCAACTCTAAAGTGATTCGTTTCTTTGTTTCTTTCTCTTTTTCCATGGTCCGATTGGTCCCTTCCCTTTGATGCCGCAATAGTACTGCCTCCTAAGTATGTACCTCGTGTTGATGCCGCAATAGACCAAACCAACTACCAGTGTAAAAACAGGTCAGGTCAGGTCAGGTCAATCCCTCTTTTATGCATGCAAGGAGAAACAAACTACATTTTAAGAAACCAAATTCTTAGAAAATTCTTCTTAAATGAAAATCTTTCAAAAAAAAAAAAAACTGCCTGAAATTAAACTTGGTCCCGTTATTTCAAGATAATTTAAAAGTAGCTTATAATCACAACGTACCTTCCCCATCCCTTCCTTGGGCCCCACCACCTTCTCCTCTTCTAATCTATCCTCTTACATCAGGTTCTCTGTAACAAGTAGCCATGCGACACTTCATGTAACAAATCACTGCAAGACACAATTCATATTCCAAAAATACATTTACATTATTTATCACACCAACACTGCCTTATAAAAAATCAAGTTCGTTATCCTCTGTTTCTCTATATATAACATCCTCACCCTCTTCTTTAGCCTCACTTCCAATTAATTTCAAGCTAATACCCACAAAACCAACATCAAAATGTGCAACTTCAAATCAAACTCTGGCCAAACCGCCACGCTTCCCCCGGTAGCCCAAATCGATGGTCGAGCCGTCTTACAACCGGCTGGCAACCGAGTCCCTGACACCTCCCATCCAGTCAAAAAATCCCTCCAAAAATCTCTTTCTCTCCCTTCCTCCTTCAACAACTCCACTAGCAATGAAATCCATACAAATCCAACAGAGCAAAGGCTGGCAGCAGCGATGATGCCTCCTAAACCAGTCAGCTCAACAAAGACTAAGAAGCTGAGTCATCATGTGCCGGTATCAATTGATGTGGCGGGGAGCATTGCGGCTGCACAGAGGGTGCAAACTGCAATTGTGCAAGCTCAGAGGAAGATGCGAATTGCGCATTATGGGCGCACAAAATCAATGGTTGAGAGGAAGTCAGCTAGTGTGGTTGATGCCACGATTTATGAGACGACCGGTTGCCAAGATGAGAAAAGATGCAGCTTCATCACAAATTATTCCGGTTAGTACATAATTCAATGAAAAGAAAAATAATTTTGTTTCACTATTTTTTCTTGGAATTTATATAGGTAATTACTAAATATTTTGTGGTATTAATTAAGTGATATCCTTAATTTATTTTGTGGTGCAGATCCTATCTATGTAGTGTACCATGATGAGGAGTGGGGTGTGCCGGAGCACGATGACAAGTAAGCTTACCACTTATCTTTTTCTCAGCTTGACTAAAAATTAAAGCTGATAAAAAAAATGTATTCATAAATTTTATTCAATTCTGTTTAATTTTGTTTCAGGATGTTGTTTGAACTGTTGGCGCTATCAGGAGCACAAGTTGGTTCAGACTGGACTGCAATTCTCAAAAAAAGAGAGGATTTCAGGCATGCTTTTGCTGGATTTGATGCAGAATTAGTTTCCAAATTCACAGAGAAGCAGATGGCATTAATCAGCACAGAGCATGGGTTGGATCTGGCAAAGGTTCATGGTGTTGTTGATAATGCAAAGCAAATTCTCGAGGTATAAAAATAAATACTTTTTTTTTTTTTTGTTACAATACTTTTTGAATACTTGAAGATCAACAGAAAGTTCTTCCTTTGTAGAATCACAAAATGTTAGAAAATATACTGTTGATCCACAACCGTTACAGGACATTAATTATTAATGCAAATGACAAGAAAAATGTACTATTGAAAGCATCTATTTATTATTATTATTATTATAAATTTTTTTTTTCTGTTTTGCTGAAAATATCAAATTATTGGATCAATTTGCCTTGGGGTTCAATTGATGCCTTTGGCAATAAAATGATTTTAAACATTACACATCCCCTTTACAAAACTAGTATTCTCTGCATGAAGACTTTAGTTGACGAGTAATACACTACCATGCTGGAATAGATATAGAAACTTTGTTGGTGTCTTTGAAGTAAAGCCTTAATTAAATAGACTGTATAAACAGAGAAATTAACATTGTCTGAACCTGAACGGTTAAGCAAACAGACCAACCAGTGAGTAAAACCAAACATGCAATTGACAGAGCAACTGTTTGTATCAAAATGTTATCAGGTTGAATTGGAGAAACATACATACAATCAGTATTCGGTACCAAACGGAATGATGCATGAGTGATCAATAATACCATCAGTTGTCTACTTGCCATTTTCCCTTTTAAGATATATAAGAGATAAATTGACATGTTTTTAGCCTACCTTTCTAATTAATTTTTATATTATGGCAGGTTAAGCGAGACTTTGGCTCGTTCGACAAGTATCTATGGGGTTTTGTGAACTACAAGCCGCTTGCTCCAAATTACAAATTTGGCAGGAAAATTCCTGTCAAAACCTCTAAATCAGAGTCCATAAGCAAAGACATGGTTAGAAGGGGTTTCCGTTTAGTGGGCCCGACTGTCATACACTCATTCATGCAAGCTGCTGGTTTGACGAATGATCATCTTATCTCATGTACTCGCCACCGCTTCTGCTCAGCCGCCACTTCGTCTAGCTATTAACTGGAAAGAATCATTAGTCAGACATGCATGTTCAACTGTTTTTCAATGAACAAAATGGAAGTTGTCATGCAACTCATGAACTCATATAACTAATATAATCATTGTAACAAATATATATAAAAAAAATACTAATTACTTAACCTAATTAAGCAAAGGGAACTTGTTTGTTTGGGTGAGAATTTTTTTTTACTTGCAAGTTGTGACTTGGTTGGTGCATGTATAGGATTATAGCATTTGGTGTGTGTATCTTTAGGTGTGTCTGTAAGATTGCTTTTCTTGTGTGTTGTTTCCATCAAGACTAAGATGGCTCAAGAGATTAGGTTGGGAGACATGGACAAATGAAGTGGCTTTGGCTTTGCATGTGGATAGTTGAGTGGAAAGATACAAGAGCATGTGGATTTACAGGCAAATGCATGTGCATGCAAGTGTGAGAAAGAATGCTCAATCCTGTGGCCATGTGACAACTGCTGCTCATTATTCTTGGATTCATCTCCTCTATAATGCCTTTTTGATGAATACTGAGGGGAAGAATGCATGTGTTGTAGCATTGACTCCTGGACCCACCTCTCATTATCTCTGCATCTTTTATTTATTTATTTTCCTCTGATTATATATGTGGTTTCCTTACTTCTAATTGCATGGGACTTATGCATGTGTACTCAAAATGACATATAATATATTTGTGTGTGTGTGTGTATATATATACATATACTCTTGATTTAGTTTGTTAATCATGTTTTATTTGAGTCCCAAGAATAATTAAAAAAAAAGACAAAACTTGTTGAAGTCACGTACAACCAAATAGTTAAAATTATATATATACAAACCGAAAATCCGAAATACCAGTTGAATTGAGTCCTTGCGATCTTCAATATACATGTGCGTAAGCTTTTACTTTTATGTAAGAAAATGGAGATATATATAGAGAGAACTGTTTTTTTTTCTTCTTCTGAAATTAAGATATGATCTATATAAAACCAAACAATCAAATGCTTATTGTATCATATATACATTGTTTAGTTGATGCCTTGTCAATAAGAGCAAAATGTGTATGTATCCTTTTTATTTAATTAGTTGTTCGATCGATTGTACAAAATTATGATTATGATATATATTATCTATATATACTCCGATGTATATCTACGTATGGTTTTAAAACAAATTATTCTAGTGTCCTATTTAATTTGTTAGATAATTTATATATATTGTCCTTTGTCTCATGAATGCTTGTAATTTTTTGAAAGGCTCACTACCTTTAAATTCCTGAAAAAAAATTTTGAAAAAGAAAAAAAAAAATTAACATGACTTTCCAGTGGGGTTTCAGGTGTTGTCATGCCAAAAAGGTCGAGAAAGTTCACTTGACTGGCTAAAAGGTATTGTGAATTTTGACAGAATTAATGTTGGTGCTGGAGTTTGGTATCATTACTTTGCTTGACAGATAACCGATCCAGTATACAACTATACATATACTGATAATACAACTGTTCCTTTGGTTTTACAACTGTACACAGGAATCTTGTCATGTGCTCTCTTTCATTTCTTTAGCTCTACTTCAATTCTTTGATAATGCATGCAACTGTGCATATATATATATATATATATACACACCTTCGTTTTCTATGGATGGAACTGCATGCATGTTACTATTAGTTAAGCAACCATCCTCTTTCTAACTATTAGTTGTTACTTGTTAGGTATGTCATGCTTAATTAGCTTAACTAATTAAAACCAGATGTAATCATGCAAACCATATATATTGAGAGGTGCATGATCATTTGAAAGTTGAATAAATTAATCTATAATTTTTTTTTGTTTCTCAATAAAATAAAATAATTTTTAATTATATATTATGGTAGACGTTTAAATAGTTCAAAATAAATTATGAAATTGTATAATATTTTTGTTTGTTATTAAACCTTGAATTAAAATTTAATATTTGATAAACAATATATAAATTAAAGTATGCATCTTGATTTTTAAGTAAAAAGAGAGGGATGCATGGTGGAATGGCTCTCGGATCGATATATAGTAAATCATACAATATTAAATCTCATTATTGTGTGTGTCATATGATAGATCAAAAATTAGAATTTAAAACACAAATTTCATACATGCATGCATGATCACAATTATTGAGCTGAATATTGTTGTCAATTCAAGCGGGCTGATGCACTCTGGATCATATATTTTACGGAAATTGTGTCAACAATCGAATCATCCAACTACCTACGATTTTTGAAGGTTCATATTCAAATTGAATTCTACTATGATCTAAGTTCATATTCGATCAATAAGAATTAATGTCGTGATTGGAATATAAGTTCGTAACTGTTATATATATAGATCGGTGCATGCGTTTGGATAGTTTCGGAATAGCAAAAAGTTTAAATTAGCTTTGAACAAAATAAAAAGTAAATTGCTATTTTGTGTTTAGATGAAAAAGTAGATGTTTCCAACACTTGAGTTACCTCAGAATTAACCGTTATTCTACATTAATTCATTACTATTTTGAATTCGAAGTTAGCCGCTAACCTCGCCAACCCCACCCTCAATCCAAACACACCATACACCATACACCATACATATATTATGTGATTGAACATATAATTATTTAGTTTATACAAATACAAATATATATTTTTTTAATCAAAATGTTTAAAACAATACAATACGTATGGGGGCGTGTTTATTTTATTTTTTGTTGCAAAAGTGATATTGACCACCTGTTTCATTACGAGACGATAGAGTTCATACAATAGATTCAAAATAATTAAGATGCTAACATACAGTCCAACTAGCATCTAACAAATACTAAATCTCTAACCACATATCAAAATAATAGTAGGACCAAAAAAAACAACTAACAACATAGGCTAACCACTAAAGGAGTAATTGTCATGCTAACAACATATATAGGCTAACCCTAAGTTTACATCAAAAAATTTGAAAAATTATTAACTTTATTCAACTCGCCTATCCATCCCTGAGCCTTCTATGTTTTGTTTTTTCATCACCTATGTTTTTCAATGTGAGTCTGATCCTTCGCATCCAATCTAGTAGGAGCTCCAATTCATCTCTCCTTCGATTCAAATAAATTACAATGTCACCAGCCGATTCAATTGCTATGACAATTGTTGTTATAGCTTCTAGTTGAATTCTGAAAGTAGCGGTTCTGAAACCCCTTCCTGCCGATAGTTCCAATAAGACTAAAACATACTGTGTATTAAGGTTTCATGGTCTAAATGAATTAGAGAAATTTCAAGTCTATTGGAATCTATAAAAAACTAACCCTGTCCATAGAACATATATAGAAGCTAGGAAATGAAAAACTGGCAATATTGAATGGCAGCAACAGTTGCCAATATCTTTTTTTTTTTTGGAAACCTTTGCAGAGGCTACGAAGTCGTGAGGGAGAATTGAATTCTCGACCTTTGGGTACAACAAACTCTAGGATATTTTTCTAGCCAATTGTGCTACCTCCTCTTTCTCAAGTTGCCAATATCACTCAGAAAAAAAAGTCCGCAATAATACCAATCAAAAAAATAATAAATTGTTAACATTCAAAGGCAACTTATTTAAGGCTCAAGACACAATCCAAACATTAAAACTCTATTTAACACAAAAATATACCACACAAAAAAAAACAAAAATGTAAACAGTTGTAAAGGAAAGTATAATTAATGGTAATTAACATGTATATTAGAGGACTAAATGTTGAGCGCAGAAACAAATATTTCTGGTTCCTTATAAGAACTATGATTATGAGAGAATGCTTGAAAGTTGGGTGGATATCTAGGGTATGTTTGAATTAATGTGTCAAGAATAGAGACTATTTTAGAATAGTGGCTATTCGGAATAACAATGTGCATCTAAACAACATTTTTGGTATTCTGAATAGTTAGAATAGTTGCTATTCTCTATTCTCTGTAAATGTTAGAATAACTACTATTCGAAAATGTGAAGAGAGAGAGAAAAATGATTCTTTCTCGGATTTTCGTCAACACACTTACAAAATGACAAAATTGATACTATTTTATGTTATCTCTACGTTGTGATAATTCGTTTAAGACCTCACTTGCTTATATTTCATCTTAATTAGCACATTGTTAATACTATTATTTATCGGTTACAACTATTCACTATTCGAAATGTACAATTCAAACAATATTTTTATTAATCCAAATAGCACCATTTACACACTAATTTAAAAATCACTATTTTTTCTCTATTCTTATTTACTATTGTCAAATTTCACTATTCTAACTCTCATCCAAACATACCCTAGAGGGCTGTCAATTGACTGATTAGCTGGAGGTTGAATATAAGATTCTCCATTAGTAACTCAATTAACCGGCTTCCAACCTAAAATAATAACATATAAATTAACAAAATAAAAAAAATATAATTCTGGCAAAAATAAGTTACAGTAATGAAAAATTAAATAGCAAATCTCATTTATTTTGTGAAGAATAGGATAGTACACGCAGTTAATTTTCAATTTTAATAAAAAAATAAGGAAGCTCCAAAACGAACAATCATTTTTCTGTTTTTTAGTTGTATGTATGTCTCAAGAAATTGGAGAGAGTGATGGTCCTAAGTCCTAATTAGGTTTTTGATTAGTTACATCAATTCTATCAACAAAATAATTTTGACTTCTTGACTTTATACTAAATTAATTCGAATGTTTAAAATTTTCACATGTAGATACGTCATTCATAAGTTAGACGGATTTCAACAGTTCGAATTCGTCATTTTAAGTCGATTTGATAAATTTTAGACTTGAGTTTATCAAGAGACTTAATAAACTTAAGATTGGTGAACTTAAGAACACCATAGTTCTACTCGTTAAGGTTTTTTCTTTAGTATAGACTTCATTTTTATATTTAGATTTGTTATGCTTTTTGAAGGAAGATGCCAGTAAATTAATCTAGGCCTAGGCCTGCTATTTAGACAAACCACTAGGCCTCTTCAATCATTTTCATTCAAACTGAATTGACCAAAAGCCCAAACTCGACTCAAATTGTCAAAGATTTATTACCCCAAAAGATAGATATCCTCAACAACAAAAAGTTGGGCTGTTATACAATCACTAATTGATGATATTATGTGCATCATGGTGAGATCACTTTGAAATTTAAAATTTCAATTTCGAATAGGTAAGCAAGATTCTGTGCACAAAACGGTAAAATTACCTGAATACGTACGGGTCACTTATATGCAACATGCATTTTGTATGAACTTTTTTTTTATTCTTTTAAAATATCAATTTCTTTCCTTATATATCGATAAAATTGCAAAATATAGAAAATTTATTCCTTAATATCATAAATGCATGATATATTTTATTCAATTGTCTTCTATTATATATTGGAGAATATCAAATAATTATCACTACAATTGATTTTGAAAATAGGAAACCTTTTTGTACCTTTTGAAATAGCCAATTTCTCAATAAAATCAGCATAATATCTAATAGTGTGGGGAAAATGGCACGGCGGAGCCAGCTCCGTCACGGAACGGCACAGAACGTGTTACTGTTCCGTGCCGTGACTCGCGTGTCGTGTGCTAAGACCATTTGCGTGCTGTGACTACTTGACATTTTGGTCACGGCAACAACACATAATCACACGAGTTACGTGTAATTAAAACCGTTAGGACTTAATCAAATGGTGAATCATAAATAAACTAACTTAAATTATGAAAAAATAGTTAAACATGAGAAACGTGAGAAACGTGACCAGTTAGGTTTGGACACGGCACATGAGTCACGGCGTGACTCGCGTGTCGTGACCATCCCTTGACATTTTGGTCGCGGCACGGCACGACATAGCACAAGACCAAAGTCACGGCACGACACATTTTTTCCACTCTAATATCTAATGTCTCCATCAAAAATTAATTTTCTTTCTTCTATCCCTTTCTATTTATTTTTCCTTTTATAAAATCAGCATATAAAGGTCACCAGAGTTTTAAAAAAAAAAATAAGGTCAACATCTCGTCAGATTTTGAAAAAAAATAAAAAAATAATAATAAGAAGGTCACAAGTTTTGATGTCAAAGAAGCATAGAAGTAGTTAGTTTGGAACAATTAAAGATCAATCCTGACGACAACTCTTAGTTATCTTTAATAGTAGCTTTTGTTTTTTTAAACTTGGTACTAGATCTACTGTATGGTAATTAAGTAGTTATGATTTCAGTTTTACTGCGAAATGCTAATGTAGCTTTAGGTCCTTTTGTAAAAGAGAGAGGATCATATATATTTTGGATGATCAGGGTGGATTCAGAAATTTTGCTAGGATAGAGCATAAATCGGGTTCAAATATCTTATATGATTCAAATCTAATAATTTATCGGGTTCAAATCTATTAACTAATCGGATACTAAATAAAATATAATAAAAATAATCTCTTATGTAAAAAAATAACAAAAAATTTCTAATTTGATTTAAATTTGTATCAATTGAGACTAACAAAAATAATTAATCAATTTACATTTTCTAATCATATTGATGTTTTTTTTTTCTTTTTTTGGACAATTGTTGATTTAATAGTTATATGTGACAGACTTTTATATTTTACAGACAAATAAAGCAATTTTTAAGAACTTGAGACAATTTGGTAGAACTACGACTTTTAATAGTTGTGATTTGTGAGAACGTGCGCACATGGGAGGTTCCACAAGGCTGCCAGGTGGGGAACGTAGGATCTGACGAAGCGGACTTTGCACTTGTCAATCAAGCAAAAAAAAAAAAAAAAAAAAAAACTTTTCACTTGTCATAATTTTGGGCTTGGGCCGGTTCAATTTTTGTTTTTGAAGAGTGCAAATCAATAGACAAATAAAGCAATTTGAGAGAGGGGCAAAGCAAAGTTCATTCGGGCTGAAATTCTTCACAGAATTTCAAAATCCAGGGGTCTTGGTTTTGAATGCTTCTTAATTAATTTTGGTCTATTTGTAGTATACGAAGACTTGTAAGTTAATTTGTTAAGGTTCTTTAGTTACTTCTCCCCTATATATATATATGTGATCTATCCATCCATCCTGTGAATGTGAATGTGAGACATGAAGAGGTAAGAGTAAGGATATATAATTTGTAATAAGAATCATTACATAAAGAAAGTTAAATAAGTTTTGCATCATAATTGAATAGCGATTTTCAATAAATCTAAAGAAATAGTAAAAAAATTCCAAAAAATGTAAAATTTGGTCTCTAAATACATATTAATATGGAGAACAAGATGAACGGTTCGGATTGACTGTTAGGATTTTGAAAAGTCGAAATCCAAGGCGTTGCATGGAGGGGCTCTATGCTATGCATAGCATGCTAGCACATTCCTCTCTCTCTCTCTATATATATATATATAGAGAGAGAGAGAGATGGACTTGGGTGAGACGCGGAGCACCACGCGTTTGTACTTCACGCCATATTTTCATTTTGAAAGTCCAAACAACCGATCCGAACCGTTAGATGTGATCTCCATATTGAAATGTGCTTGGAGGCCAAATTTTACATTTTTTGTAATTTTTTTACTATTTATTGAGCCACTTTGAAAATCTGAAAATCCGGATGAACAGTAAAAACAGTAAAAATTTCTGGACCACCGGATCAGCGATTTTCAAAGTGGCTTAATAAATAGTAAACAAATTTCAAAAAATGTAAAATTTGGTCTCCAAGCACATTTCAATATGGAGATCGTGTTGAGCGGTTCGGATCGGTTGTTTGGATTTTCAAAATGGCTAAAATGTACCATGGAACACCAAACGCGTATACTCCGCGTCTCACCCAAGTCCATCTCTCTCTCTCTCTCTCTCTCTCTCTCTCTCTATATATATATATATATATATATATATATGAGGAGGGCTCAAATGCCTTCATTTTTTGTGCCTCCATTTTTAAAAACTTAAATAATTCAAAGTTTAAAATTTAAACGTTAAAATAAAACCGTTAGATGTGATATATATTATTTTCTCTATGTGTCTATAAAAAATTATCACATTTTGATTTTGCTTTTATATGAATCAATAAGTTGAAAAATCAACGTCTAGAAATTATCCACATTAGTATACATTTTTACAAGCTCAAGATGACAACCAAAACAAAGTTGAAATGCCATAATTTTTTACACATGCATAGATAAAATAATGTAGTTCATATCCAACGGTTTTATTTTGAATTTTAAGATTTAAATTTTGAGTTATTAAAGTTTTTAAAAATGGAGGCATGATGGAGGCATTTGAACCCTCCTCTATATATATATATCTTAGGAACCTGTACCTGGTATTGGTATAAGACAAACTAAAATGTAAAAATATACAACTAGATAATTAATTAAGGTTCTATTTGATGTCCATATTTGAGAATTTACTTGCACCTCATTAATTTCCAATTGGATATACATCGTTAATTTACTAAGTCAAGTCAATTCATGTGGATTTGTGGACTGTGGTGTTCTAGAAATATAATTAACTAGAAGATTAATATATTTTGTTCACGGATAGAGACAGAGAGAGAGGCTGTCTTCATATTCTTTTTTAGTGATCACAATAAGTCAATTATCAGGTCTCCAGATAATGACATATTGACCGTTAAAATTACCAAAATGTCCATTGCCAGTCCTTTTCATACTTCTTTCTTAAATCAAAGCCTTTAATAAAGACAACAACATGCAATTCATGATCAAATTAATAAATATATTAAATATTTGTAAAATTATGTCACACCATAAATTCTTCTTCCCCCGTTCTCGATAATTTTTGTATTTTTCTTATGATAATTAAGAGGTTTGTTTGTTATAATGGTTTATCTTAATAAAAAATATCTTTGAGGCACAATTAATCTTCACACAAGTATTTTCTTTCTTTCTTTTTTAATTAATTAATTAATTAAGTATCACGTCCTTTTTAAATTTTGGTGACTTTTTAATTAATTAAGTTAAGTGTCACTTTTCGTACTGACCGCATGAGTATTTCTGATTTCTGAACGGTAGTTTAGTTTGTTCTCCCCTCGCAATCAATTTGGGATCTTCTGCGGCATTGAGTGTATCATTTCTGTGTGGTAGATTGGTGAAACATATTGTACACCGCCTTTTCTAAAGATGCTTCACAAATGTAGAAATATATACTGCCAGGCTGCCACATGATAATTTTGCTTTGGACTACCTTAATTACCTACCTGTACTTTGAGCATCGATCTATTTTATTTTAAGTAAAAACCCTCAACCAGTTGTTATATGACAAATTAGCCCAAATACATATGAAATTCATTTTGTGTGAACTGTGAAGTAAGCAATCGCTTTGCTTTCTATCTGCTCCTCAACCTGTCTACACATCATTACAAATCACATTTGCTACTGCAACCTTAAGCAAACCTTTCCTTTCCTGTTAAATCCTTTGTGGCGCTTCCAACCCATAATCACCGTGTAACGATTAGCATATGTTCTGTGACCGTGACTACTGACGGGTCGGGTCCCACAGATGTAATATGTTGGAGGCGCTTGTAGGAAAAGTTTCTCTGACGCACCAATTGGTACAAAGACTTCCTCTCTTAGTCTTACCTCTCCCTTTCTCTGTTTCATGCCTATTATTATTATTATTCTATGATGACTTCCTTTTCTTATTCTACCAAATCACTCTTTTAATTTAATTAGTCTCCATCTCTCTCTCTCTCTCTCTACAATTTCTCACACAGACTTCTTCCAAATTGCATGCCCTCTTACCTCTTCATCTTCATCTTCATCTCTCTCTCATGAAAGCCCATTTAGTTATCACTGCTTTCCTCTTCATACTAGGGTCGGTCTACGGCCGGTTCGTAGTAGAAAAGAGCAGTGTCAAAGTTGTATCACCACGCCACATCAGAGGTCACCATGACGCTGCACTAGCAAATTTTGGCGTACCGAATTATGGTGGTACACTTGTTGGAGTTGTAATTTACCCTGATAAGAAATCGAACGGTTGTGAGAAGTTTGATACTACTTTCAAGTCCAAGTCTCGAAGACCTGTGATTCTCCTTCTTGATCGGGGAGGTGCGTATGTTCCATTTTAATACCTTATTCATTGGTGATTATTTTGTTTTATTTAACTGGTCTTGATTCTCTTGTGATTTGGTTCATATTTCTCTGGTATGAAGGTTTCTGTTAATTTATTTTACTAACTTGCTGGTTATATAGTGTTGTAATTATATATTTATTTCTTATTTAATCATATTCTCAACCATGACATTTGAACTAATTAACAAAATGAATACATGTTATGTTGTGTTCAGACGTATTAGTCAGCTTGTATACTTGCTACATATAATTTTCTTTTGTTTTAAATGTAAGTAGGTAACTAATTGCCTAACTGTTCTCCTTAATTTTAAAATTAGAAGCAAGCTAATCTTGCCAAGTAGCTTGTACTTGTATGATTGATAGTTTGATACCACTACTCCTTAGTCTTAATAAATAAAGGTGAGTACTAACTCTTAATATGGTACCAACACACACACACACATGATCTCTGATGAAAAAAAAAATAGGAAAAAATAAAAAATCACATGGTTAAATTTGTACATGGTTGCATTTTCATTTTCAGTTAATTAAATTTCTCCTTTCTTGTACTGAATAGGAGAAGTAATACTAAATTTCAATCATCTCACTTGGACAGGGACACTCCATAAATGTTGGATATTTAATATTTAGTTTTTGCTTTATTATCTTTATTGAGGGTTGGGATGTATTTACATTTAATTAATGTAACAGTCTTGACAATCCTCACAAATAGAGTATATATATTTTTTTCTTGAGTAGAACTAGGGTGCTCTTAAGCCCACCAAAGTTTTGGTAAGCTTAACTCTAAAACTCATCAAATCGATTTCAAATGACGAATCCGAACCGTTGAAACCCGCCTACCTTATGTGTGATGCATCTACATGTGAAATTTTTAAACATTCGAATTAATTTAGTATAAAGTCAAGTGGTCAAAATTAGAAGGTTAATAAATTAATTTTAGTGCATTTATTTTTGAACGTTTTTTGACCGCTTGACTTTATACTAAATTAATTTGAATTTTTAAAAATTTCACATGTAGATGCATCACACGTAAGGTAGGCGGATTTCAACGGTTTGGATTCGTCATTTGAAAATCGATTTAATGAGTTTTAGAGTTAAGCTCACCAAAACTTTGGTGAGCTTAAGAGCACCCTAGTTCTACTCTTTTTTCTTTTGATTTAAGTGAATATATATATTTGATCTATGCAGAATGTTACTTTGCGCTCAAGGCATGGAACGCACAGAATGCCGGTGCAGCGGCAGTGCTAATTGCTGACAATATTGATGAGCCCCTACTCACAATGGACACACCCGAAGAATTCTTCTCTGACCCAACAATCGACTACGTTCAGAAAATCACCATCCCATCGGCCTTGATAGAGAAATCATTCGGTGAATCACTCAAGAAAACACTGCAAAAGATCGTTACGGATACCTCAGAAGGTAATGAGCTGATAGTGAAAATGGATTGGCGTGAATCAATGCCGAACCCGGATGAAAGGGTGGAGTATGAGTTCTGGACAAACAGCAATGATGAATGCGGGGAGAGGTGTCAAGAACAACTCGAGTTTGTTAAAAATTTCAGAGGCCATGCACAGTTGCTAGAGAGAGGTGGATACTCGCAATTCACACCGCATTACATAACATGGTTTTGTCCCGAGCCTTTTCGGTACGTGCCTAATTTTTTATTAATTCTGCCTGTGGCATCTCTAGATTTTGATTATTTTTTCAATTACAATCAATGTTATATAGGCTGAGCATGCAGTGCAAGTCGCAATGCATAAACAAGGGCCGGTACTGTGCACCGGACCCAGAACAGGATTTTGGGGAGGGGTATGAGGGGAAGGATGTCGTAATAGAAAATTTGCGGCAGCTGTGTGTGCACCGTGTGGCGAATGAGAGTGGCCGGCCATGGCAGTGGTGGGATTTTGTGGTCGATTATGATGCACGCTGCTCTATGAAGGCGAAGAAGTACAGCAAGGAATGTGCTGAGACTGTAGTCAGAGATCTCGGTAAGTTCAACGTACCATTTTTGGTTAATTTATTACTTCGACTGGTATGTGTTATACTTTCTCAATTTTGGTAGATACCGTACCAGTCAGGATGTCTCCATATTAACTTGCTGGTATGAGTGTGGCCTCTGTGCCCATTTTCAATTGAAGTGATACATTGAAAACAAAAGATCTTACTTTTGGGGCCAAAAAATTTAAGCAACTAAAGAAATCTCAACCCAGCTGTAAAAGATGACAATATACAAAAATAAGAGAAATTGGGTACAGTAAATTCTATAATTACCTAAATATTAGTAACATTTCTCAGGTCTACCTGTGGATAAAGTACAGAAATGCATGGGTGATCCAGAAGCTGATACTGAGAACGTCGTGCTAAAGAAAGAGCAGGAAGATCAGGTTACTCAATATTTCTAAAAAAAATCATATATTTCTGTACAAATAAAAAAATTTCATACCAAATTTTTTAATTTAGATTAACAAAAGAGCTTCTTTTTTTTCGATACAGGTAGGTCATGATTCACGCAGTGATGTGACAATCTTGCCTACACTGGTCATTAACAATGTTCAATATAGAGGTTTGCTCTTTTTCTTTTTGTTTAATCTCTTTTTAACTTACCAACCTGACAATTTCAATTTTTTTAGTAACAAAGTCGGTCTTTTAAATGGTCTCAAAATTTCCTTGTTATGCGACTGGTTTAGTCAGTCAAACTGGTACATACAGACACAACTATACTTAATTTTGGGTTCCAAGTGGAGATCCTTTCAATTCTTATAGAAACTGTTGGATTTGTAGTCTTATTTGAAAAGAACTATAATTTCTTTTCAAAAGGTAAATTGGAGAGTACAGCTGTGCTTAAAGCCATATGTGCTGGATACAAGGAGTCGACAGAGCCTCATGTTTGCTTGAGTCAAGGTTTACTTTTTTTATATTCCTGCTCAAATAAATATTTGAACAAAGATTTAAGTTTCAGCAAGTATATTGCCATGCTTTAGGTTACAATTCCTCCAAATGACAATCAAGTCTATACTTAACCTTAATTATGCCACATTTAACAGAACACATTTCAATGTGAAAACTACCATCACTTGCCAAAAGTTTCATAAAAGAAAATACCAGCATAGCATATCCCAAGTTCTCAAGGTAATCAATTAAGCTAAATTCTGCTTCAATTGACCACCAACTGTTCAAATCCATGTTATCCTTAGTTACTGTTCTGAAAGTGACGACATAGAAGCCAAGAAGGATTTAATAAACCAAAAGAACACTGTAAGAAACAGTCAATAGGTACTGGCACCTGAACCTGGTGTGTTATCTGTAATTCTTTTGAACAAGGTAATCTCGATGTCTTCACAACAATAACAAAATCATTTGAAACATAGATATTGAAACAAACGAATGTCTTCACAACAATGGCTGTTGCTGGAAAGACCTGAAATTGAATATAACCGCTTGCAAGGTAAATCCATTTCAAATTTCATGTTTATGGCTTCCAACCTAATGATCCATATTATCCCACAACGAATCAACATGATTTTTATTGTTATTATAAGTTTTTTGGTATTTTAATTTGGTGTTATTATAAAGTTGGGTTCTTTTACAAAACTGAATAGCATACTAGTCAATCCATTGTTACCATAATTATGGATGATTACATTAATCTAATTCAGAAAAAGAAAAAGAAACTACAGTAGCATACACAAAATTTTTAACAGTTCTTTCTAAATGAGAGTTAAAAGGAATTACTTAGTGACCTCAATAAATGTAAGAACCCAAAATGCACAACTAACAGAAACCTGGTCTTGCCTGGACTGGCCCGCCTGATGTAATAAATCGTGATCTCCATGATAATATCTGAACCCTCAACTGAAATTTTGTTCTATTGAAGAAAGAAAATAAAAAAAAAGGTAATTCTTTTTCTGTGCCTACTGAGTTTTCTTTCCTGTTCAAAATATTGTAGGATACGTACAGAGGTAGAGTATGTGAATGTCCATTAGTCAGAGGTGTTCAGTACCAGGGAGATGGGTACACTTCTTGTATAGGTAATAGGTGCATCTCTTTTTTCTCAACAAATTCTTTTTATAGAGGCAAGTAGTATAGACTGGTATAAATAATACCAGCATACCCAAGTGCCAGTGTGTAAAATTAATTAAACATAGTTTCCTAAATGGGTATCTTTCTTTTTCATGATTTTGGGATTCAAATGCAGCTGTGGGTCCTGGACGGTGTGCAATGGATAACGGGGGCTGTTGGTCTGAAACAAAAAATGGCAATACTGTCTCTGCTTGTTCGGTAAAGAGAATAATGACATAGCTAACTAAATATGCACAAATTTATCTCATACCTTATAATCTTAATTTTTATTTTATTTTATTTAAATTTTGTATGAAGGGGTCGAGACTGAGTGGTTGCAGGTGTCCACCAGGATTTCAAGGTGATGGCTACAAATGCGAAGGTATCAATTCAAATAACACATAAATAAATTCTAGAAACTTAAATACATATTGATTCATAAAATAACACTTATTTTGATCTCTTTTCTCAAAATGTTTAATTAGACATTGATGAGTGCAAAGAAAAACTAGCATGCAGTTGTCCAGAGTGCTCTTGCAAGAATAAATGGGGAGGATATGAGTGCAAGTGCAAAGACAACCTCTTGTACATAAAAGGGGAAGATACTTGCGTAGGTAAGGTCTCTTTATTCTTTATAATTTTAACTAAATTGAAGTGATTTTCATATTCCTTGGAGCTTAATTTTGTCATCAAAATGAACATTTCTCTCATTCTATTTAGTTTTCTTATTTTAACAAATTTAGCAAGGAATGTCTCAAGATTTGGGTGGTTAGTGATAATCTTGGTTCTCTCATGCGTGCTCGGTGCTGGAATTGCTGGCTACATTTTCTATCGATACAGACTTCGTGTATGTAACCTGCCCTTTGAAGAACTTTGCAAATTCTTTCTACTTTATTTTATTAAAGAACAAAAATTATTCGGATAATTTTATACTTATATATCAGCAATTTCCATGAAACTCATTTAAAAGCCATTCTGTACTTGGATTTAATTCCTCCTTTTGGAGGGACACAAGGATATATTGGATTTTTCACAATAAATTTTCTTAAAAGAAGAGAGACAAAAGATAAAGTGAATTGATCCCTCTATTTTTCTTGTTTTCTTTGCAGTCGTATATGGACTCAGAGATCATGGCAATTATGTCGCAGTACATGCCGTTGGATAACCATCAGAATGAAACCCAACCGTTGCGGCAAGATTCAACAGCCTAAGGTGCTTTTACTATATGTTCTTTTGATGTTTTATGCAAATATAATGGAGAATTCAATTAAGATAAATTTGATTTCTTTGCAGAAGATGAGATTGCTGTACACAGCAGATTCCAGGCAGCTATGTTGTTATGTTGTAAGATGAGGTTGAGATGTAGGCATGTAGCCTTTTTTTTTTTTTGCATTGTAAAATGTAGCAAAGATGTACCCATTGGCTAGGTAAATACTGCGCCTTGTATAGGAACAGCTATTGAAAAAAAAATAGAAACTACAGGATAATTAATTATACAGAGTAAGAATGAGATCTCATTATGTGTAAATTACTTGGTTCATTGATCACCAAGCCTATTTTGCAAGTATGCAATCAAATTAATTTGAGTACTTTTAACTGGTGCATAATGCTTAAAACAATGGGAAAATTGGTTATTTGCCACTCCAAAACCTTCAAATTGTAAAAATGCTATTCTGAAATTGTAAAAATGTCACTCCAAACTTCATTAATTTGTAATTTTGTCACTCCAAATAATTAATGACTAAAATGCCCTCCCTTTTCTTCTCCTCTTCTCTTGCCACCCTGCCCAATTTTGAAGATTAAAAGGTCAAGTTGATCCAGACTGTTGTCTGAAAATAAAGTCTGGATCTACTTGGAGCTCTTAACTGGGTTTGACGTTTGTAGTTTGTACCATGACAACACATCGAATGGGGCTTTGCAATGGGTTTCTACTGTGGGAGAGGATCCAATGGAGCTGTTCAGCTGCAGGAGGCATTTGGACATGCTTGGGTAACTTTAAGCGGGATCATTGACAATGAATAAGAATTACAAACACAAAATTTTGCTTGGTTCTTTATATCAATGTTGGGTAGTGGAAGCTATGTTTTTTGTATCAATGCTCTTTATACCATTGTTATATTTTCCATTCAAAGAATGTGAACAAGAGAGCCAAATTAAAGAAGGATGAAAATTGAGTTAATTTTTTACATTATTGCTAGGCCTCGTTAATTTTTAACATTATTGCTAGGCCTCTATTTTCTTTTATTCTTAAAATTAGTTCCTGTAAATCATTTTTACCTTTAGGTACTGTCACTGTATAACTTATACTGGAGTACTGGACATTGATAAATTACATTGATAATCTTCCTTTTGCTCAACATCACCCAAGTCCAGGAATGGAAATCATTTTCTTTTAATTTCGTATAATCCTATAAAATAATACTGAGAGAAATTAAAGATGTCTTGCATGTAAAAAATTGCACCGCCAATTTATTATCTGTGGATAGAACTAAATTGTGAAATTATTTTTTCACCTCAAAATATAATTTTTCAAGATATAGTATCAAAGATGATGATTGGTGAAGGTGTTTTTCAAAATGGACTATATTTTTTGTATAGCCTAAAATACAATTTCAACATTAAAGTGCAAGACTATGGCATAGAAGAATTGGGCATCCTTCCGATATAACTTTAAAATGTATTTTTTTTTCTAATTTAGATTGTAGTAATTGTGAAGTATGCAAATTAGTTAAGCATACAAGACTTCCTTTTGTAAGTTCAAATTTGAAAGGTAATCATATATTTGAACTTGTTTATTCTGATGTTTATTCTAATGGTTTCAAATATTTTGCTACATTTATAGATGATTTTTCACGACTAACATGCTTATATTTATTAAAAATTAAAAGTGAAGTTTTTTCTTATTTTCAAGATTTTTCAGATTTAGTTGAAAATCAATACAATATTAGGATTAAAGTTTTTAAAACCGATAATGGAACGAAATTTGTGAATCAAAATTTCTCTAATTTTTTAAAACAAAAATGAATCATACATCAAACAATTTGTGTTTATACTCCACAACAAAACAGAATTTCCGAAATAAAAAATCGTCATTTACTTGAAATGACAAGAGCACTTATGTTTCAAACTAATGTTTCAAAAATCTATTAGTTGGATGCCGTTTTTACCGCAACTTATTTGATAAATAGATTGTCAAGTGCCGTCTTAAAAAAAAAATCATTAAAATTATTTACCAAAGAAAAATAATTTTGATGGATTTGAACCTTTCTCTAAAAGAGAATCTTGCGATATGTTTAATATATTGTATATTTTTTCCATAACAGATCCAGTTAATTTTGAATTTGAATTTGGTTAGATTTACTTGGAATTTCAACAGAAGTGTCCTCATCCGATCACATGCATATTTAATAAGCTATCGGATATTAAATCCACATGTTTTATCAATTCTTAATTTCTTATAGATCAAAAACTATTTGATTGTTGATATCCAATGATAAAGGACAGGAGATGTAGCACAATTAGTTTTTAAAAAAAGTCTTAAAATTATTAGTTACTAAAAAAAATTAAGAGTTCAATTTTCTCTTACAACTTCACATCCTTTACAACAGTTTAAAAAAAAAAAAAAATTAAAAAAGACATCTGCCGATAAAGCTCTAAAA
The DNA here is from genome assembly GCF_964058835.1 of Carex rostrata. Classification (NCBI taxonomy): domain Eukaryota; kingdom Viridiplantae; phylum Streptophyta; class Magnoliopsida; order Poales; family Cyperaceae; genus Carex; species Carex rostrata. The sequence continues at coordinate 489,472 of NC_135931.1, read as the reverse complement.
TTACCAATTAATAATCATACAAAAACTCTTGTCCAAATTGAATATCATACAAAAATTGACCTGTGAATTATATATTTAATATAATTATTTTACATCATTGTTTTTTTTTTCTTATCTTTTAATTTTGTATAAGACGAATTCAAATTTTAACATTTTGACATCAATTTGTTAACTTACAAAAAAACATATTTGACCTGTGAATGGTCGGTTTAATATGATTATTTTATATCATTGATTTTTTTTTCTTATGTTTTAATTTTGTATAAGACGAATTCAAATTTAAATATTTTGACATCAATTTGTTAACTCAGAAAAAGAACAAAATGAACCGTTCATATTTACCATTTCAAAAGAAATCCGAATCTATATATGCTTGATCCAGCCTTGCAAGCATTTGTTTTTTGAATTCATATGATCAAAGGTAACATAATATTTATGATTAGACCCGGATTGTCTGATCATATTTTACATAAATATTAAAGGAGTCTCGGGTATTTCATCTCAGACTGAATTGGTTCAGATTTTGATCGGACGGTCTGAATCTAAATAAAAATATATATGATCTCTTTTAATATTTGTATAGATTGATCCGACGGTCGGTCGGAATCTAAATAAAAGTATTATGTTCTGCTTCAGATGAGGTCCAAGTCGTCATTTCGTGGAACAAGCAAGACTAGACTGCGCAATGGAGGAAATATTGGACATATCCCTTTCAAATAAAATGGAGAAAATAAATAGTCATCCTTGAAAAAGACAGCCCAGCCCAGCCCAGCATGTACTGACTACTGAACCAATCAAACATTCCCTTTCCACGTTTGCAAAAGTGGTCAATGACAGGGCAAAAACAGATGAGACTTTCCCCAGAAATTAACAGTCAATGATATCATGGATGAATGGACAAACAAATAAAGAAAGAAGGAAGGAAATAGTTAACAAAACCCCATCCAATGTGCCAATCCACTTACCTTCAATCATACTAACCAACCCTTCTAGTTGTAGAGCCGACGACTTCTCTCCATTTTTGTGACATTTCCATTTCAACTTCTTTCTTTTGAGATCTCTGATCGAACTCTCAAAAATGGCAAAGAGAGCTCTTCTTGTGGGCATCAACTATCCCGGCACCAAAGCCGAGCTGAAAGGATGCATCAATGATGTCAATCGCATGTACAAGAGCCTGATTGACCGTTATGCTTTTGTGGAGGAGGATATTGTGGTCCTTATTGACACTGATCCCAAGTTTCAACAACCAACCGGGGTGAACATAAGGCGTGAATTGAGTAATCTAGTCGGTTCGGCCGAGCCAGGGGACTATTTATTTTTTCATTATAGCGGGCATGGGACGCGGCTTCCGGCTGAGACTGGAGATGATGATGATACAGGATATGACGAGTGCATTGTCCCCTGTGATATGAATCTCATCACTGGTAATTTTTTTGTTAACATTTCGAATTTTATCGCTGTACATCATGCAATTGGTTTCAGATTGCATTTGCCCTTTTCAGTGAATATATATCTGAAATATATTTTCTACCAAAGGATGGATGCTGATTTGACTTTGTGCATGGGTTTTATGGGAAAAAGTTGGCCTAATAAATTTCAGTTTAACTTGGTCTATACAAAAAAGTTTGCAAAATTTTATGAAGAATATATGATGAACATTTATAACACAAGAATATAGTTGATCTATATCCGGAGACAGACTTTCAAGTTATGAGGTCAAACACACATTCGGAATCAATCATATAATTTTTTTTACAAAAATATGAGAGTCAATTTTACCGTACCCACAACATTTTACTCTAAAATATATAGTAAAATTATGTCTAAATTAGACATTTGCTAACGGGTTACCCGTGACCCGTTCCGGGTTACCCGTTAGGGGTAACGGGTAGGACAGGTAAAGAGGTAGGTCGGGTACGGGTAAAACCCGTAACGGGTAGACGGGTAATTTTTCCAAAACCTCTATCCGGTCCGTTTATTACCCGTACCCGTTGCGGGTTGACGGGTACGGGTACCGCGGGTACGGATCCGGGTATCCGGGTACGGGTCCGGTCCGCCCGGTTTTTTTTTTTTTTTTTTTCTGTTTTTTCCCTTTTTTTTTTCTGTTTTTTTCAAAAAATTCAAATTTTTTTGAAGTGAAACGGGTTGGGTACGGGTAACGGGTACGGGTATGCGGGTAGATGGGTACGGGTAGGCGGGTACGGGTATGCGGGTAGATGGGTACGGGTAGGCGGGTACGGGTAGGCGGGTAGACGGGTACGGGTATAACGGGTTTTTTTTCAAATTAGGTTGTCCGGTCCGTTTATTACCCGTACCCGTCTACCCGTTTGTACCCGGGCAACGGGTACGGGTAGCTCGGGTAACGGGTACGGACCGGGCAAAACGGGCTGAACCCGTTAGGGGTTTAGCAAACGTCTAGTCTAAATACAGAATTTTGAAAATGAATAAGATTAGTTGACCTCTATTCTCTCTTACTGGATCCGCCCCTGTGTAGCTCCGGTATGCCTTGTTGCCTACAATATCATTTGTCATTAATGATTATATGTTGAGAAATTGGTTCTGTTCAAAGAACAATTGAGGTCTAATTGTTATTGGGGACAATGTGGGTTACTATTTACTATCCGCTGGGGACAATGTGGATTAGGATTTACAATAGGTTAATTTTCATCTCTGTAAAAATTAAAAGAGCTCCATATATTGGGGACACCTGCTGATACATTTAGCAAATTTGTTACCTCAGCACAAATAGTGTTTCTAATATGTTTGTTCTATTCAAAAATACCAGAACCAATCAAATATTTATTACTTAAATACGACCTTAGTTTGACATATATAATTAATATAGGGGATACAAAGCACGCTATGTGGATATTTAGAAAGGGCTAATTCAGTAATTTAAATTAAATTCATTCAACCAGTATGGATGATTATTTAACATAGCAACCTGTTGTTTTTTCTCAGACCAAGATTTCAGAGAATTGGTGCTGAAAGTGCCAGATGGTTGTGTAATGACTATTGTATCCGATTCATGCCACAGCGGTGGCTTGATTGACAGCGCCAAGGAACAGATCGGTGAGAGCACCAAGTTAAACAGGGAAGAATCAAACTCAGAGTCGTCCTCTGGAGGCTTCCGATCCTTTTTGAAGGGGAAGGTGAAAGATGCTTTCCAGTCTAGAGGAATCGACATTCCTGACGAAATACTCCACCGCAGGCACCACAGCTCCAGCTATAAACCCGAGGAGGTATATATAGTGACTTCTAAGGAGTTCAAATTCTAATTTTAACAAAAACAGTTAGAGAGTTTTCTTCAGTACTCTATTTATTATTTTTCTACAGTTAGTTTTCACCATTCGATCAAGTAAGAAAAATAAAAAAACTGTTTGCTTTACTTTTAGGACTAGTTCATAATTTTCAGTAAGAAAATATTTACAAAGTAATATGAATTATTACAAAAATACCTTTTTAATCTTTATCATTTGCTTTCAGAAACCGTATCATAACCATCTGATCAAACAAAAATTTAATGTATAGTTAGAGACTAACCATGTATTTAAGAATTACAGGTGGAAGAGCAAGAGAACACAGATGGTCCTGTAAAAAACCGCTCCCTCCCATTATCAACACTGATTGAGATGCTGCAAGAAAAAACCGGGAAAGAAGATGTTGATGTGGGCAACATTAGGCCGACCCTGTATCACCTGTTCGGAAAGGATGCAAGCCCGAAGTTCAAGAAGTTTATGAAAATATTGTTCAAACGGTTTCAAGAAGGCCGCCTTAATGAGGGCGGGAGTGGCCACGGTGGCATCATGGGCCTTATCAGTGGCATTGCACAAGAAGTGCTCAAATTCAAAGACGAAGACGAGGAGGAGGAGGAGGAGGAGGAGGAAGTGCAAAGCGAGACGGAAGCGTATGCGGGTACTAAGAAGAATCTCCCAAATAACGGAGTGCTGATTAGTGGGTGTCAGTCAGATCAGACTTCTGCGGATGCGAATTCGCCACAGGGGGCATATGGTGCATGCAGCAATGCTATCCAGGAATTGATTGCAGAGAGTGATGGCCAAGTGACCAATCGAGATCTCGTGTTGAATGTGCGCAAGTTGCTGGCTAAACAGGGGTTCACGCAGAAACCCGGGCTTTACTGCACTGATAAGCATGTTGACTATCCTTTTATCTGTTGATGTGGTTTAAATTTAATTTTCTGGAGCTTTTTCTTTCTGCTTTTCAATCCGGCAGATTTATTAATTTTGATTATTCTTTTCATTGATATTGATATATATATAATAAGACTTGAAAGTTGAAATTGATACAAGTCAAGTCCAGTAATGGAACTTAATTAGGATGGGTAATTTAAATTGCTTTGTTTGGGCTATGCAAATGCAAGCGTGGAATTTAATTTCTCTGTTGAAGTCGGATATATATAATAAGGACTTGAGAATTAATTTCAGTATTTGTTTTTTTTTATTATCGGTAATTAATTAAGTGCGTTGAATTTTCTTTCAGTTGGTTCTTAATTATCCTTTGCAGTCATATGGTATGGCACATATATATGACCTCTCTTTTTTATTCTTTGGATTGGATCTTTTTTTTTTTTTTTTTTTTTTCCAGCACCTCTGACCTCTCTTTCTTCCTTCCCACCTGCTATATATCATATATGTTCCTTGCAAAAACCCAGAGAAGAAAAGTATCTCTTCTCTTCTCTTCTCTTCTCTTCTCTTCTCTTGCCCTCTGATTAAGCTTGTTTTGTCCAGATTGTAAGTTTTTAATGGGAATTAATTATGAGTTAATAATATTAATTTTATTGATTAATTAATATAGATTAAAGTTAGTTTTCTAATTTGTCAGTAATGTCATTATTGTGTAATATTTTGACGGATATATATGCCAGCTCCATAGATTACATTTAACATTACTCTTTTTTTTCTTTTTTAAATTCTCAACTAGACATGTAGAGTACAGTTGAGTGAAGATTTCTTGCGGTACTACAATTAAAGTATAAAATACTCGCAGCTAAAATCACTAATTATCGCCCAAGGCTTAATTTAATTCAACCAAAAACACTAATTAATTATACTTATTTGAAATTCGTATCAGATTGTTTATTCGTGTTAGATTAAAACAAACGACGAGGCCTCTTAATTCCCTTCCGACCCATTTAAATATATGTCTTCACCATCAAATTCATATCCTATATATCATATTAATTATATCCCCCTCTTTAATTTGTGCCCCACACTCACACCACTCCTCCATGTCTAATGACATTTTTCTTTGCATATCCTGATTTCTTAAATTTATGGTAATAATTAATATATTTACAAAAGTCTGGCACTTTTTGCGAGAGTAAAAAGTGATTTTTCGCGACGGAATACCGTCATAAATGTGTTTTTTCTTTTCGCGACAGTACTTTTCGCAAGGAAGTACCGTCATAAATGCGCTTTTTTCCTTCCGACCCATTTAATATTTCCGATTTTAAAACAATGTATTTGTTCACAACAATATCTAGCTAAACACATATATAATTACGGTTTTATATATGCACGACTTCTCCGAAACATTTTTGTAGGATCCAATCTTAAGTCTTAACGCATGCATGCCTAGGAGCTTCAAGTCTAAAAATGAAAAATAAGAATAATTAACTGAACAACCATAGAACCAAATGGTAATTAAGTTGATTATTTTTTTTCACAACACACTAAAATTATATTTACTTGTTCAGAGCTCACTAAGTCAATAAACTATAAGTTTGTTCACTTAAATCATTCTACTGTCCCTTTTTATGACCTTTTTTAAAAACTGCTTTAGCAGAAAGTATCAAAGATAATAAATGATTTAAGAATAATAAATCAAAGATAAGTTAGTGAATTTTGATACGGAGTCAAAGATCAGTAACATCTAAATAAAATGACCCTAATTAAGTATTAATTGGCATTTAAATTCATCCCATTCATTTCAAAATTTATAAACTAGTACATGATTTTCTATACATAATTTATGTAAAATATCTTAAAATTGACTTCATACTCACATGAAACATGTGTTTGACTCAATTAAAGGTTGTACAACATGTTTGTGGGTTGTAACTCGTTTAGGATTAGCTCAGATTCAACTCGTCAATAACTCGAGTTGAATGGTTCAGTTTACTCATGAGTTGAGTTCGAGTTGCCTCCAACTTGATTGTTACTAACTCGAGTTGACCGACTCAGTTGTAAACTTTATATTATTTTGATAATTAGTATACTTTTTATTATGTACCGTGGATTGTTTTTTATAGATGGCTAATTTTCTCAGTCAAGAATTACTGCATTCAAGTTATACTAACAAATAAGCAGGGGTTGTGATTAAAATAGATTTTGAAAAAAACCTACGATAAGATAAATTGGGAATATCTTTTAGAAATTCTACATGGTAGGAATTTTGGCAGTAGATGGATCCAATGGATTAGCAAATGACTTCATGTTATACTTTTACTGTAAGAGAGGGGTTAGACAAGAGGATCCTTTATCCCCCTTCCTATACATTTTGGCTGCTGATACACTTGGTAAAATCTTTTTGAAAGGTAGATTAGCTAATGTACTCATAGGTTTAGAACCTCCATGTGTAGATAATAGGGCCATCACTAATTGCTACTATGCAGATGACACTATTATCTTTTTGGAAGCTCAAGAAGAGAATATTGAAGCTGCATGGTGGGCTATGTTAGCATTTGAATATATTTCTGGGATTAAAGTCAACTATGATAAAACTGAAATGTTTGGTTTAAATAATAAATATAGATAGAACTTTAGCTCTAAACCAATTGTTTAGGTGTTCATGGGAGAAATTTCCAATGAAATACTTAGGCCTCCCATTACATTATAAAAAGTTACTAATTGCTAATTGGGCTTTTTTAGTAGATAAAGTAGAAAGTAGATTACAATTATGGAAAAGTAACATGCTCTCCATAGAGGGAAGGCTGAAGTTGTTGGTTGACTATAGTGGATTGATTTTACCCCAGTCGGGTATACCCGCCCGTACCCGCCGCCCGGGGTACCCGTGCCCGAGCTCGGGTATGGGTCGGGTACGGGCAAAAATCGGACCCGTTATTTTGGACCAATACCCGACCATACCCTACCCGAGTTTACCTGTACCTGACTAAACCCGTACCCGACTATCCGTACCCGTATATCCGAGTTACTGTTCATCCATTTCAAAATTCAAAAATTCTGATTTTTCCCCCCAAATAAATCAGAAAAAAACCAGAAAAAACCAGAAAAAAACCAGAAAAAAACCAGAAAAAAACCAACAAAAAAACAAAAACCAGAAAAAAAAAACAGCAAAAAAAAAAAAAGCAAAAAAAAAAAAAAATACCCGTACCCGCCTTACCCATCAAGGGTACACGGGTAAGGGTATAGGACGGGTAGGATATGGATTTTGAAAATTATACCCGCCATACCCGTACCCGAATACCCTTGTACCCGAGACATACCCGTACCCGAGACGGGTATACCCGGGATACCCGTACCTGCCCGAGTTGCAAACCACTAGTTGACTATACAACCTCGTGAAGTTGTTGGTTGAATATATATACAACAACATTGGAGGAGATGAGATTACTATTCATGGTTGCTTGGCTTCCTACTCTGTCCATTCAAGGATCCTAAGGAGGCTAATGCAGATTTCTTCAAACCCAAATATAAAGTTAACTTATGTTTAGGCCATTCTTTTTTATCATGTTCGAAATTGATTTTAATTAGGGCTTTTTTAACTTAACTGGACCACGATGCAAGACGACTCCTATTAAATTGTATTTTGGGCTTTCTAGGTTTGGTGCTTTTTTTTTTTTAAACTTTTATTGGGCTGGAACTATTTTTCGTGGGCCACAAACATTACTATACTATATTATATTATATTATATTATATAGTATAGAGATGTGATACAGCTCTTCACCTCATTGTTATTGTATCGCGATATTAATTAATTGTGATTATTGGATTCCTCAATGTTCTCTTTTGATAATTAATTAAGTTTTAAATCTTAATTATTGACTAATTAGAAAATAAGAAACCAGTAGGAGTTTGTATCAGAATCTTCTCAAAGATGGGCGGATTAATTTGAATGATAAAATATAATTTCATCGATGTACGTCTCTTTGATAATCTTCTTTTTACTTTATGCCGCTGTAAACAGTTGACTAATTGATCGAGTATATTAATTAATTAAGGAATTAATTGTCCTTGTATATTTCGATTGGAATGGAATCAAATGCATGTCGTGTTTTCTTCTTGCCATGCCACTTGTGTGGTCGATACTCGATACTCTCCAGCAGAAATGCACATCACAAATTTCATTTTGATGTCGACGGAATAATTATAATAAAAAAACAAAAAACAAATTTAATTTTGGTAACATATCCATCGGTGTCGCAGATCTAAAATATAAAAAATATAATATATATTAAATAGTTTTTGTGCCTTATAGAACTCTAATCCTTACTCCAAAAAATATGTCCGTCAATCGTCCTGAAAGAAAAAAGAGCCTTAACAAGCAACCACGCATATATATATATATATATATATATATATATATATATAGAGTTAGGCTGGGTGCTATGGATAGCATAGTGGCCTCCCGTGCTACGGCTCAATATTCAAGTTTTCAAAATCCAAACGGTCGATCCGAACCGTTCATCTTATTCTCCATATTAATATCTGCTTGGAGACCAAATTTTACATTTTTCTGAATTTTTTTACTATTTATTCAGTATTTTACAAAATTGTTGATTCAATGGTGGCTGCACAAAACAGTAAAACCGTTGGATTAGCGATTTTCAAAGTGGCTTAATAAATAGTAAAAAAAAATCAGAAAATTATAAAATTTGGTCTCCAAGCAGATATTAATATGGAGAATAAGATGAACGGTTCGGATCGACCGTTTAGATTTTGAAAACTTAAATATTGAGCCGTAGCACGGAATGCCACTATGCTATCCATAGCACCCCAGCCTAACTCTCTCTCTCTATATATATATATTCCACTAATCCCAGATAATAACATACTGTATACGAAGCCAAACACATGAGAAAGATGAAAAAAGTAGGCTACACTACCTTTCTTCACATGACATTGTTTTAAAATATTCTCACTTAATTTAATTAAAATGTTCTTCATCACCATCTTTTTACTTCTCTTCAGATATAAGTCACTATTTATTTCATTGGCACATAATATTTTTCTTAAGTTAGTGATTTTAAATACCTTACTTTTAACATGTCAAATGGCATTCTTTTCTAGATCTAAATTCATTTATTCTTATAAAATTACATTAACTACTCTAATAAACTAATTCTACTTATCTACTCTAAAATATGTCATATTATATCTTTCTTCATCTCTCCACAATCAAATTTGCTTTCGTCCGATAGTCGCTGGGCTCCGATGGCCGAATTTACTCACTGCTGCCCTCCGATTGAGATGAATGATAAAGACTCTACACTTTGACCTCCGACAATAACACACTCTCAGTCCCAATCGGCTCCCTTGACTTGGCTCTCTCTCTCCTTCTTCATTCTCCTCTCTGTTTAAGGAGATAGAGACAAGAAAGAAAGAAAAATATCGCTATGTCCAAAATAAAGATTAGAAGTACTAGTGGATAGAGAGTTGAATGAAGAAATGTGGAGGGAGGAGGAGAGAATGACAACGGTTAGGTTTTTTCTTTTTCTTTTTTTCTTCTTGGATGAAAGGGACAACAAACGCTCTCACTGAGTTTTCACTGGTACATAATATACGCGGCTCATATTATGAAAGAAAAAAAAATTAATAAGCTGGCTTAGGGCTGTATAAAAATCTCGCGACTCGTGAGCTGCTTGAATTCAGCTCGGTAATGAACTCGTTAACAACTCGTTCATTTAAAATTCGAGTTAGTCTGACTCGAGTTGAGTAACACATGAGTTAAACGAGTTGAGTTCGAGTTGAACTCAACTCGTTCGTTATAACTCGTGACTCGTTTGATTAATGATTTCTTCCGTAACTTTCGGCCCATTTCATTTTCTCGACTAGATGTGACTGTCCCAATGTTGGGGTTTTGACGATTCAAACCCATTGATTTAGCTTAAGGTGCGGAAAGAGTAAAACAAAAAAATTTACATCTACCTTAAGCTACGGATTAAATGAATCAGGAAGATCCATTTAATCCTATTTACAGATCTACTCCATAATTGATTTTCTAAAGCTTTAAATCTATTTACCAATTGAATAGATTAATATAACAATTTATACCTTGTTTCCAAATCAAAGTTGGAATGCAGACCGAGCGAGAAGAGCTACACCAGGGAAGGAATCGACTCGGAGTATCACACGTGTGATACCTCTATCGGTTATCCACCAGGACTAACCGGAGAGCAGTTTATTTCTTCTGCCAGAAATACCGTAAACCGCGGAATTATGCAAAAACACTATTCACTGAAAAGGGACAGATTAAATATATTTAAGACTCCAAGTTATTCTGTTTTACTTAAAAGCAAAACAAGAAATACCGCAGAGTTTGCAAAAATATATTTTTCCGAATCTCGTAATAAACAAAACCGGGGAAGAGAGAAAAAACCGATTAACGAAGTAATCAGATTAACACGTGAATTAGTAAGTTTTCTCTCTACCCTCACCCCTCTATTTATAGTGTTTTGAGGAGGTTCGCAAAAGACCGAAATACCCCTCAAAACAAATCTATTTACCAAAATACCTTGACACCTCATGCTTTAATATGTGAAATGACCAAAATACCCCTTCCACACTCTTCTCCATGCTTCTACACCCTAAGGTGTCATGCAAGGTGGCATAGGTGTGAAATGACCATTTTGCCCTTGGCCCATTAAAGCATGAATAGTAAAAGACTTTGATTTTGGGCTTTGACTTTGGGCTTTTAATTTTAATTAAGGCTTCGATTATTTTTGGGCTTTTAAACCCATAATTCAAATCCATAATTAACAAATTAAAATCCAAATCAAATATATATAATTGTCATATACAATTATATTTCTTTTCGGTTGTTGTTCGGTAACTTTTATACAACGTAACGTGTACGTTTATAAATTAACCATTGTTTCTGCTTGTCATTCTAAATGACATTTATAATTTAATTATATCACGTATAATTAATTATAACCATATTAATATTAATTATAATCAATTTATAATTAATCAGTAAGATTATCCGAGTAGCTCCTATATGGTGTGACCCAATAGGATCTGTGTTATGTTGGTAAACAGAGTTAAAACTGTTTTAACTTCTATAATCATGAGTGGTATCTAAACTATTTACTTGTGTCTGTTCTTCTGTCTCATAGCTATCAGATCAGTTTCAAGGTAGATGTGTGTCATCCTTGCTAACTGAATCTTTTCTTGATCTTGAGTAGATTATCAAATATAATTACTCTTGTAATTATACCGCATGCAGATAATCTAACTCTACCAAGGGGCCCAGTGATGCTATAGCTCGTATAGAGATACGAGGGACAAATAATATTCTTGGCAGACTATCACTTCCTCAGCTAAGCTATACATATGGAAATGCTACCGTTATGACTGCTTTTTACGGACAGCGGTGGATAACAATCACACATACACATTTCTCAGTGGGAACGATAAATACCTCATATTGTAGAACGTGACACTGAATGAAAACATAAATGACACGAACACAATTCTATTTAATGTCTCATTCGGGGTCTGTCAAATACCATGTTCCTAGAACATGTATCTATGTGATTAAAATGACATCTCGTGTCAAGTGGTTTGTAAAACTTAACCATCTTTTAATCCACATACTAACCTTATAGCGGTAATTAGTGTTCCTGCTAATTACCTTGGTCAGTGACCTTTTAAGAGTATATATGATCTATATTATGGAGTTTCACTGTTCGCACAGAATATATGCTACAAAGTTTAAGTATAGCAAGCTATACCTTTTAAACCTTTGTTACACTCTGTCAAATCAGATAGCAAGTGTACTATCCTATCGATGAGTATGCTCAGGTATCGATCCACAGGGACGGAAGAAAATAACCGGACTTATCCTAAAGTTACTTAAAATTCTAGAAGTGAGAGAAATTGATTTGGTTTAGTTCTAACAATTCTAATGATTTATGACAAGTTTAAAAAACAAATAAAAAAGAATTAAAGTTGTTTTCAATTAATAAAAAGGCGTTTCCAGGGTTCAGATTTTATTTCTGTTCAGCCCCGAGGCATACGGCCCGTATGGCTTCCCATACGGCCCGTAGGGGACCCCGAGTTAATGCTGCAGCTACTGTTTTCTGTGTTGATACTAATGTTTAGGGTTTCTATCGACCAGATCTAGATACCTAACCTCAACTTTCGCATTTTGGCCTAGTACCCGATTACCGGACTCAAATACTTCCCTCTTAGATGCGTTAAACCTCAACTTTCGCATTTTGGCCTAATTTATCTAAGTTACTTATTGGTTTACTAAAAGTATCCAAGGACTTTCGCCTCAAGGAAAGTTTCACCTTTCGGGTACTCCTTGGTTTAACCCTACTTCATATACTTTATTCGGTTGGATTAAATGTCATAGACTTGGCTCCTAACACTTAGATGTGCGCATTCATCTAACGGGATGACTAATCAATTCAAGCAAGCACAAATAAAGCAATCAAAATACTACTCAACAAAGTAAAAACAAAGCATTCAACACAAAATCCAAGTAGCATGCAAACAAAACCAAACTAGAAACTACATCTTAGCCCTAGAAACAAAGTAAATTAGCTACTCATGTTCATAAGATAACACAAATAACAGAAAATAAAAGAGTTCATGACAAAACAGTGGAGAAATCCGAAGATCCGTTGCAAACTCGCGTTTTCCACTTCTCTTCCTCTTCTCCTCCTTGTCTTTTGCTCCAAGAAAGCTTGTCCAAGTTCCAGTGGTGAATCCCCCTTTTTTTGGTGAGGAAATATCTCATTTAATGCCCTGGATCGCCTGTGTAGAGGCTTCCTTTTCGGCCTCCTTAAATCAAGCTCAAATCAGATCCTGCTGGATTTTTCCGATTTAGCACCCTACGGCCCGTAGGGGATCCCATACGGCCCGTAGGGCTGTGTTTTGTCTTGGAGACTCTGTGCCTCTGTTGTGGAACCTTCTGTGTGGTTGGGAAGATCCTGTACGGCCCGTAGGGTATGTCATACAGGCCGTATGAAAAATTGTCAGATCCAGTTTTTCGCCCTTTTTCCTGCAAAATACCAAACAAAACATAGCAGTACCACATTTCTTCGAAATATAAGTAAAAAGTCCACATTTATAGGCTTTAAAACACAGGTTTAAGTACGAATTAGGGCTGTAAATTAGACATAATATGGAGATATCAAATTCCCCCAAGCTTGAACTTTGCTTGTCCTCAAGCAAAAATTCTAACTTAGGTGTGATTCTGGTTGTTGGACTTACCTAAATGCAAGTTAATCTAATAAGAAGAAAATTTGCATGGTCTTGCGTTCGTTAGAAACCTATTAGAGTCATTTTGGATATTGATTTGGTTTCCTTTGGTCAACTTTGATTCACCCCACAATTCAATCAATCAAAACCCCATATTCAAGAATGTATTGCTATTTGTAAGAACCAAGTAATCAAACGCATCAATAGTTCATTTTTCTACCAAGTTTGTGCCCTTACTTGTGGTGATTTGTTTTTCTTTGATACCCTCCCCCAAGCTTGGAACAAGCTTAGGTCAGAAAGTCGCGGACTACATGTGTTGACACGTGCAAAGATTTTTTTTATTTTTATTTTTGGGAGACAAGCTCAAAGGCGCCCTAATGGACTTATTGCCAGTACTCTTATTTTCTCCATCTTTTTCTCTTTTCTCTTTTTTATATATATATATATTTTTATTTGTTTGCACATATCATGAATACACATATCCAATGGTATTATCTCATACGAATGGATATCCCAACCTTTCTATTGTTTTCAAATCTCATTTCTCTATTTTTACAAGGCACAGTTCGGTTTCAAATGCTTTCTTGGTACAATTCAATTCTCAACTCTACAAAGTCCCAAAACAAACTATCATATACAGTTCTTTTAACCAAATGTGTGGTTATTTCCAATTTCCCAAATTCAACCATCTCTCAATCAAAATTTCTCAATTTGGTCCCTAATTCACGCAATTCACACAAATTAATCCTCGAAACATGCAAACACAAAAACAAAAAGAACAAAACTACATGCAACTAAACAAATCAACTAATCACCCCCCCAAGCTTAGTCTGAGCATTGTCCTCAATGCTTCAAGACATGCAAGCAAGTAAACTAAGATAAAAAGATAAAAGTTGGGGTAGTGAAAACAAACCTGATCAGTAGTCATAGGAGGGGTCGAAGCGTCAGTCGCGAAACTGGTCCTCGATGTCACCAAGGCGCTCAGCATAGTCAAACATGTGGCCACTGATCTCATCCAAACGGTCGCTGTGAATATCTGTCTGCCGCTGGATAGCTGTGATGTGACGGCCCTGCTCCAGCTGGGTATCCCTGATGTCTCTCATGATGGAGTAGATATCCCTAAGAGTGGGGTCAGCCAGGTGTGGGGGCGCAGAATGTGATGGTGGTGGCTGGGTAGAAGAGCTGGGTGCGTCAGAGGGCGGTGGTGGAGGAGCTGTGATCAACCAGGTGGATGGGTCATGTGGTAAGATGGATGGGCCAAATGGTAACCTGCGGGAGGCACCATTCTCAAAGCGCCAATCATAGAGGTCCTGGTGACCCGCTGGGCCACGGGAGATAGAGATGAATAGGCCCTGGCGGTAGCTGTCAGCATCCATAATGGTGGGACCGGTGCATGGCTCTCTACCCGGTATTGCTCCTAATCCAAGCTTTCGCTTAATGAGCTCAACATAGGCCCCTATTTTGATCTTGCCACCACTCTTCTTGTTTTCGCGCTGCTGGATCCAGTGCTGGACCATGAGAAGGGCTAGGTCCGGAGACTCGGTGTCTGGACGGAGCATAGTGTCCATAAGCATGAGATCACATGTGTTGGCGCGGTTCAGAGTCTCACCGCGCGCAAAGATGGTAGAAGCGAGGGCGCGCTGGATGATACAGAGAACGGGGTGAGGGATGAAGCGGGCTCGGTATTCTGAACTGGCCGATCTAGGGCAGCCAGTGATCATTCCCCAGAAGGTATCCCTATCCCATCCCTCACGAAAACTGAGGGTGTCAGAAGTGGGCTCTCGTCGGAAACTGAACCACTCGCGTAGAGTAGGAAAATAGACTCGGTGAGTTCTATTACACAGCCAAAATTTGATGAATGGGACATCTTGATTGTCCCTCTTAAGCTCGAGAGAAGAGAGAAATTCCTTAGTGTCCATTGCATAGGCTGGGAGGCGGAGGTTCCAAAAATCCATGCCAAATCCAACTCCAGCAGTTAGGAGGACGAAATCATCCTCCACTCCAAAACTGTGTAGTGTGCCTAGGTCGACCATTGATGTGTTCTCAAACTTCTTCTTTTGGAGATTGATGAAGTTTTCGTACATCCGACAAGTGGGCATCTCAAAATACCGTTCCGCGAAGTGGTTGGATCGGTTGGTGTATTCACCAGAGTGGGTTTGGTCAGAGCCAGAGTCATATGGCTTAGGGACTGGATGGGGTGGTGGTGGTAGTGTGCGGTCTTGGCGACTTTTTCTGCGGTGTTCACTAGACAAGGCTGTCAGGTACCTTTGGTACGGCCTGTAAGGGTTTGGGTACGGCCTGTAAGGTTTTATGTAGGTTTGCTAGTTCTCGGCAGGGATTGTCTACGGGCAGTAGGGGTTGGTGTACAGGCCGTAGGCTGATTGGTAGCCTTGGTAGGTTTCTGCAGAAAATGTCTACAGGCCGTAGGGGTTTTGATACGGGCTGTAGGTTGGTTGGTTTTCGCTGAGAGAAGGGTCTTGGTCCGGTTGAGTTTTGGTGACCGAGAGATCGAAGGAGAAAGGCGAAAAGCAAAGAAAATAGGTAACAATGAGTAAAATAAAGAAGGAGAAAGGTAAGGGTGCTTACCTTGGAGAGGAAGAAAGAAAGGCGGCCGGCGGTGTGAGTGGTGGTTGGGTCGGGTAGGAGTAGAGATGGCGGCGGGCGGGTCAGCGTGTAGAACGGCGCTCTTCCTTCATGCAAGGGCGGAGATCGGGCTATCGCTGGCGGAGGGGAACGGGGGAGAGGGTGGCGGCTGTTAGGGTTTGGTTCTACGGGATCTCGTGCGGCCCGTAGGAGGAAGACGACAAGGTGGGGTTCAGTGGGTCAGGGGTTGTCGGGAGGCTGTCGGGTTGGGGGGGGTATAAAAAGGTATGGGGGTCAGATGAAGGGTCGCGAAGAGAGAGAATCGCGTCCCTTCAGGTCCTGCGCCGAATAGATGCCCTACGGCCCATAGGGCTACGGGTACGGGCCGTACCAATTCCCCAGATTTGGTTTTTCCTCCTATCTGATCTGATTTGAAAGACAACTAAAAATTGAAGAATCAGAATTAAACTAATACAAAACTAAACATGTAAAAACTGAAACTAAGATAAAAGAAATTACTAAACAAAACAAATTAAAAAGTGCTTGGGTTGCCTCCCAAGAAGCGCTTGTTTTAGGTCCTTAGCTAGACCACTTTGCAAATTAAGCTTCAATCGGAGCGGGGTCAGAAAGAAACTGAACACTCCGCTCATTCATCAGGTGGTCAGCAACGTAATGCTTGAGGCGCTGACCATTTACCTTGAAGGTACCACTTTCCGTGCTCCAGATATCGACTGCTCCAAAAGGATACACTTTCTTCACTTGAAATGGGCCGGACCATCTTGACTTGAGTTTACCTGGAAAAATTCTCAATCTAGAATTAAATAAAAGTACAAGATCTCCCTCTTTGAATTGGCGAGGCGAAATGCGTTGGTCATGCAATCGCTTCGTCTTTTCCTTGTAAAACCTAGCACTCCCATACGCATGCAGCCTCATTTCCTTCAACTCATGCAAGTCGAGGACATGTTTTTCTCCAGCTGCAAGTAGGTCCATGTTGATTGCTCTGGTGGCCCAAAATG
This sequence comes from Carex rostrata, assembly GCF_964058835.1. NCBI lineage: Eukaryota > Viridiplantae > Streptophyta > Magnoliopsida > Poales > Cyperaceae > Carex > Carex rostrata. The sequence goes on along the minus strand of NC_135931.1, from coordinate 472,460 downwards.
CCTTGTGCTCAATTTCAACAGGGAGGTGGCACGACTTTCCATACACCAGCTTGTAAGGGCTCATGCCAATCGGTGTCTTGAAGGCGGTGCGGTAGGCCCAAAGTGCATCATGCAGCTTGAAAGCCCAATCCTTCCTTGTCCTAGCCACTGTTTTCTCTAAGATCGACTTGATTTCCCTGTTAGAAATCTCAGCTTGGCCATTAGTTTGAGGGTGATAAGAAGTAGATACCTTATGAGTCACTCCATGTCGGCTCAACAGATTGTTGAATTGTCGATTGATGAAGTGCTTGCCTCCGTCACTGATGACAGCTCGTGGCACTCCAAAACGAGGGAAAATGATCTCATTGAAAAACCTTCTCACCGAATTTGAGTCAGCCTTGCGGCATGCCATCGCCTCTACCCACTTCGACACATAGTCTACTGCCACCAAAATATACTCATTCCCTCAAGAGGAAGGGAATGGGCCCATGAAATCAATGCCCCAAACATCAAAAATCTCTACCTCAAGGATAAAGTTGAGAGGCATTTCACTTCGTCTCGTCATGTTTCCGGTTCTTTGGCACCTGTCACAAGCTAGAACAAAAGATCTTGCATCTTTGAAAAGAGAAGGCCAAAAGAAACCAGATTGTAATACCTTGGCAGTGGTCTTGGAGTACGAAGAGTGTCCTCCATAAGCGGATGAGTGGCAATGTGCAAGAATAGAGCTTGTTTCCTCGTGTGGAACACAGCGTCGGTATATGCCATCAATTCCAATCTTGAAGAGATAGGGCTCATCCCAAAAGTAGTACTTGGCATCAGACTGGAGTTTCTTCTTCTGCTGGTGGGACATTGTGCCAGGCAAAACTCCGGAGACCAGGTAATTCGCGATGTCGGCATACCAGGGAGCTTCCTGTTTGCTCTGGATGGTCTGCGTACGGCCTGTATGGAAATGTGTACGGGCCGTATGCTGAATCATGCAGACCGTATGAACTTCTGTACGGCCTGTATGGGTGTCCTCCAGGTCAGAACTGATTGCAAGGAGCTGTTCATCGGGGAATGAGTCATTGATTGGGAGTTCAATTGTGGTGTCCTCTTCCCAACGAAGCCGGGACAGATGATCCGCCACAGAGTTTTTAACTCCTTTCTTATCTCTTATTTCAAGATCAAACTCCTGCAAAAGAAGAATCAATCTAATTAGCCTTGGTTTTGCATCTTTTTTAGTCAAAAGGTACCTTAGTGCAGCATGATCTGTGTAGACCACTATCTTCGAGCCCACCAAGTATGATCTGAATTTGTCAAGGGCGAAAACAATGGCGAGAAGCTCCTTCTCGGTTGTGGTGTAGTTCATTTGGGCCGGATCCAACACCTTGCTAGCATAATAGATAGCACACGGCTTGTTGTCCTTCCGCTGCCCAAGAACTGCCCCAACTGCATAGTCGCTTGCATCGCAGATCAACTCAAATGGTAGCGACCAATCAGGTGGCTGTAAGATAGGTGCAGAAATAAGGGCTTCCTTTAAACTGCTGTCACACCCCCGGACAACCCGCCGCGCATTTATGCGCTAGGCGTTAAGCACATCACATACATCATCAATAAAAACATTCAACAAGCCACTTTATTTAAAAATAAATGGAGTTCACAAACAAACAGAAAAGGGGCAATATGTCAGACATGGCTAGTCAAACAGTCACTGCCATGTCCACACAATATATTGTTCATACAAATATAAAATAAACAGAGAGTGGCTATCTTAACAACTTCCGCTAATTTCCTCACCCGCGGCCTTCCTCCATGCTTTCTTCTTCGTTTCCTGGAACCCACATAACAGGTGGTACGGTGAGAGATCGAACTAACTCTCAGTGCGGGATTTAGTTCCAGCCCGGTGCTTTTACAAATCAATGCATTTAATTCCCCAAATAACATAAAAAGAAGGTTTTTGAATTTTTCCCCATGTCCCTATCAATTCGGATATGCAAATCACTTTAAAATAACCAGTTTTTATTCCCGCCTCTTTTTAACTCATTTCAAAAGGTTTTAAAATTTCACACTCTGGGAATCCATGCCCGTACATGAAAACCCGGCGAATCGCCACGCAAGGACGACCCGATTATCACACTCTAGATGGGCCATTTCGGGGACCCATCCGGCGAACCGCCGCGAATTTGGCGACCCGTTCTGTTCTGTTCTGTTCTGTTCTGTCCTGTTCACACACTGGGCTGCCACACATGGACAGCCTGTTTTTCAAAAACACATGCAGAGCCGCCTCACACGGACGGCCCCAATTTAAAACGATTCATTCAAGTTCCCCATTCTCAAATTCACAATTCAATTCCTATCAATTCAATTTCATGCATCAAGAGTTCCTATCATGCAATTCTACACAAATTCAAACGATTGTTCGACATTCACAACATGCAGTTTATCCACCAGATTAAGAAAAAAGGACTACTTACCTCAATCCATGCATTTTTTTTGTATTATTTGTAAAAAGACCAGGAACCCGCACCTGCTATTGTGGTGTGGTTCGCTACCGCTTCTTCGTCACTCTTTACTTCAGAACTCAGACCTAGACCATGTAACACGATTCTCAAATTAATATCTATACATTTTCTTTTATTTTCATTTATCTGTTACTAAACCGTCAGTTGAGTACATATGTCCGATTATACACTTAGGTATAAACCGTATAATTTTTACCCTAAGATCATATACATTAAAATTGGTTCTGACAAAACGTTTGTACCTATATAAATATAACAGAATTTATTTCTCATGTCACATTAAAGTGTATATAATGGAGTTTATGACCAGAACGTATGTAGATATATCAAAGTTGATTTAAGATTATACATAAAATGGAATTTATTTCTCCAGATAAAAAGTATATATTATTTATAAGTTTTAGACTATAGTTCTTTGTAAATAAATAAAATAGTTATAGGATTATCGGTGAATAAATTTCTAGGATTATCGGTGAAAAATTACAATCCAATAAAATAATTTTATAAGTTTGATGTAACTCGGTGTGGTTTCAGAAACATCTAAACCATCAACTTCTAAAGATATAATATAATTAATTATCATTCAACGGAAAAATTACAATTTGACACATCATGAAACCTTAGGAACTCATAACTATTGAAATCATTAACAATTGCCACCGGTTACAAATTAAAGAACAAAGATACTTTTATCTAATGATATAATACTCCCCAAAAAAATAAATAATTGTTAAAACTTATATAACTCTCAAAATTATTATCAAACAAATCAATGCCGTATGAATTTTATATAATAATTATAAAGAAAAAGAAGCAAATCGGTAGAGATAAAAGTAAAGAATTATCAAACTATAAATCAGTTTAAGCAATTAATTTAACCATAAGATTATGCATACATGAACAACGAAATTATTTACGACAGAAAGAAAGAAATCAAACATCTAACCTCCTTCACCTTTTTTTAATTTTCTGTGGTTGATTTGGCGGAGAGGGATACCGAGATATGCACAAGGGTTTAATTAATCATATGTATATATATAGCGAAAGGTTCTCAAATTGGATCAGGGAGACGGTTAATTTGGGGAAGTTATCTATATTTAATTAGAGTCATAACTTTTGGACATAATGCAACTCTTGGCCGATATCTAACTGGATTATTTATTTTATTTTTATGATTTGGCAATGATATTTATATGGATTATATAATTTCATAGATCTATATCGAATCATTTGTTTCTTGTCACGGAAGTTTAATTTGGATAATTTATGAAGTTATTAAATTAAATAAATGAAAGAAGAAAATTGACATGGTGAACGAATTTATACGCTATTTATGTTGTACCTTAATTTAGTATTCTGATTTACGTGGCGTTACATAATCATTTATATTTTTAAAATAGAATTTTCAATTAGATCGTATGTACCTAAAATTATATAGTATTACATTCTTCCCCTCTTCAAAAGGAATTTTGTCCCCAAAATTCATACATAAGAAATTATATAGTGTTACAACTGCAAAAAGACTTGACACAATCATCAGTAAAAACAAAATCAGAATCTTTAATAAGTAGATTGGTCAATGGTTTCGCAATTTTCGAGAAATCCTTTATGAACCGTCGGTAAAAACCTGCATGTCCGAGAAAACTTCGAACCCCCTTGACATTTGTTGGGATTTTGAGTTTCTCAATTACCTCAATCTTTGCCTTGTCAACCTCAATCCCCCTAGAGGTGACAACATGTCCCAAGACAACTCCCTCTTGAACCATGAAGTGACATTTTTCCCAATTGAGGATTAAATTCACTTCTTCACATCTCTGCAAAATCTTACACAAATTAGCCAAACAAGAATCAAAACAAGTACCATATACAGAAAAATCATCCATAAAAATCTCAACTTCTTTCTCAATAAAATTAGAAAAAATAGCCATCATGGCTCTCTGAAAAGTCGCAGGTGCATTGCAAAGACCAAAGGGCATTCTACGGTATGCATAGGTGCCGTATGGGCATGTGAATGTGGTCTTCTCTTGATCCTGCGGGTGAATAGGAATCTGAAAGAAACCTGAATAACCATCAAGATAACAGAAATATGAGTGATTAGCAAGCCTTTCAAGGAGTTGATCAACAAATGGCAAGGGAAAGTGATCCTTGCGCGTAGCTGCGTTGAGTTTACGGTAGTCAATGCACATCCTCCAACCAGTTGCAACGCGTGTTTGGATCATCTCATCTTTTTCATTCTTCACCACTGTTGCTCCCCCTTTCTTGGGAACCACATGGACGGGGCTCACCCATTTGCTGTCAGAAATCGGGTAGATAATACCTGCTTCATAAAGTTTTAAAATTTCTTTCTTTACTACCTCTTTCAGATTTGGGTTGAGCCGTCTTTGGTGTTCAACTGAAGGCTTGTGGTCATCCTCTAGCAGGATCCTGTGTGTGCAAATGGTTGGATCGATCCCCTTCAAGTCCTTGATAGAATATCCAATCGCGCCTTTGTGGGTTCTCAACTTCTCCATGAGCTTGGCAGTTTGGTCAGGGGTCAATCCTGCATTTACAATAACAGGACATTTCTTTTCTGAATCAAGGAATTCGTACCTGAGAGTGGCTGGGAGAGGTTTTAATTCGGGAGTGATCTGCTCTGTCTGGCTGGTCGTACGGTCCGTATGAATCTTGTACGGGCCATAGGCTTCAGCTTCAACCTGAGCTCTCAATTCCTTCTCAATCTCCAGCTTCTCTGTTTGAAATTCCTCTGGTGTACGGCCCGTATGATCTGGGTACAGCCCGTATGGTGATTCCTCCAGACAAACAGGTGTCATGTCTGCTGTGCAAATCGTCTCAAGCTCGCTTGTTTCATCCTGCAAATCAGATAAAAAATTGAAATGATACCTTAGCGAGTTGTTGACTTGCTCCAGAAAATTCTCTTCAACCAATTCATCAATCACATCGATCATATAACACGATTCGGGTTGAGCGGGGTACTTCATTGCTCGGTCGATTTGAAAGTGAACTTTCTCATCTCCGATGTTCAAGGTTAAGGTCCCATTTTTCACATCAATCAGCGTCCCCGCGGTTCTCAAAAATGGTCTTCCGAGAATGATAGGGACCTCCTTGTCTTCCTCCATTTCCATTACAACAAAATCACCGGGCACATAGAACTTACCGACTTGAACTGGTACATCTTCCACTATGCCAAGTGGTAGTCTCACCGAAGAATCCGCAAGTTGTAAGGTCATTCGTGTAGGTCTAAGCTCTCCCACACCCAACCGTTCGAAGATAGTTCGCGGCATGAGACTCACACTAGCCCCCAAATCACATAAAGCACGTCGAATGGTGGCTTTGCCAATTGTGCATGGAATGGAAAATTTACCCGGATCTTCCAATTTCGGTGGAAGTTCACTTCTCAGTATAGCACTGCACTGTTTAGTCAATTTCACCGTCTCATGCCCCCCCAAGCTTCGTTTATTGGATAGGATGTCCTTGAGAAACTTAGCATAGGTTGGCATTTGGGTCAATGCCTCGGTGAATGGAATTGTAATGTGCAATTGCTTCATAACTTCAATAAACTTGAAGAACTGTTCATTGAGTCGGGTTTCTGCTAATCTCTGTGGGAATGGAACTGGTGGCCGGTAGGGCGATGGCTTCTCGGTCACCTTCTTTTTCTGCTTGACAGCTTCATTCGGTACGGGCCGTATGGTCTGTCTCTTCGTTAACAACTTCAATCGGATCAGGCTCTGACTGCTCAGAAATCACAGGGGGTGTCTCTACGGGCCGTACTGGATTCATACGGGCAGTAGGGTCGGCTTCTGGCTCGACAGGCATGGTTGGTCCTTGGTACTGTGTCCCACTTCGCAATGTCACTGCCTTGGCCTCCTCCCTGGGGTTAATCTCCGGTTGGCCTGGTAGCATTCCAGGTTGTGGTTGTGCGGTTGGGGCTCCATTTTGAGGTTTGTTTTGGGCAGCTAAATTAGCCAATTGAGCGTTGATCGCTTGCATCTGCTCGAAGAGCATTTGATTCATCTTCCCTTGCTCATGCATAAAGTTCTCCACAACAGGGGCAACATAGGGTTTAGATGGTCCTGAGTGTGGTGCACGGTTGTTCGAGTTATTGAATGCAGCATTGTTGTAGAAGTTGCGGTTGTTATTGTTGCTGCCAGAAGGGTTGTTATTGAAGTGTGGGGGGGTTGTTTTGCTTCCACCTCCAGTTCTGTTGTTCAATCGGGTCCTTGGAATAGGTTCGGCTGAAAGGAGGTTTTGGGAAGTAAGATGACTCATTGTTGAGAGAATTCACTTGCTCGGGCTCTTCATCTCTTTGCGCAAGCGGACAATTCTCATACTCGTGTCTATCATCCCCACACATAACACAAGGTTGTGGTTGCTGATTACCATGCGCTTTGACACTCATCTTGTCAAAAGCCTTCTGCATGGCATCCATCTTGGCGGTGAGAGCGGTGATCTGATCGACCTCAATTCGGCCTCCTCCAGTTCCTCGAGTGCTCCCTCGACCGGACCATTGTTGGTTGGTTGCCATATTGTCAATTAAATTCATTGCCTCGGTAGCCTCTCGATCCATGAGAGCTCCACCTGCAACTACATCAACAGAAGTACGAGTGGTATCAGTTAAACCAGAATAAAAAGACTGAACAAGTAACCATTCGGGAATACCATGATGTGGACAAGAGTATTGCAATTCCCTAAACCTTTCCCAGGCCTCATTCAGTGGTTCATCAAACCTTTGTCTGAAACTGGTCAGTTGGGTCCTAATCTCGGCAGTTCTTTTATGGGGGAAAAATCTGGTCAAAAACAGTTTGGACAGTTCCCTCCAAGTAGTAATTGAATCCCTTGGTAGTGACCCTAACCATTTCTTGGCTTTATCCCTAAGAGTGAAAGGAAATAAAGCAAGCCTAATGTAATCAGTTGTTGCGCTATTGATTTTAATGGTGGCACAACATTCAAGAAAAGTCTGAACATGGGCATGCGGATCCTCATGATCCATGCCATGGAATGTGTTTTGCTGGACGATGTTGACAACGCCCGGATTGAAGTTGGGCTGGTTGCCAGCAATCCTTGGCAATCGGATTGCTCCTCTAACATCTTCAGCTCTCGGGACATTGAACTCTCGCAATGTCCTGGGCGCATAGTCTGCTCCTTCATCATCAGAGAATTGATCCTGTACAGGAGGATCCTGGATGGGTGGGTCCTGAACGGGTGGATCAGTGATGGGTGGATTAACTCCGCCGTTATTCATTTCGCCTTGTTCTAGGTCTGTCTGGCCTCTGTTGTCGGCTGGTACGGGCCGTACGGAGAGGTGACAGATGTGGTGGTGCTGGAATGAATGTGTTGGAAGTTTGCCCCTTGCTTCTGAGATGGTAGTTGTTCTTGGGCCGTGACTCTTCCAGTATGTTCCTGCAAATATGGAAAAAGAAAAATTAAAATTAAAATCTAGAATCAAGCAAAAATAAGAAAAAGTCCAGAATTTTCGTTGCCGTTCCCCGGCAACGGCGCCAAAAACTTGTTCGCACAGAATATATGCTACAAAGTTTAAGTATAGCAAGCTATACCTTTTAAACCTTTGTTACACTCTGTCAAATCAGATAGCAAGTGTACTATCCTATCGATGAGTATGCTCAGGTATCGATCCACAGGGACGGAAGAAAATAACCGGACTTATCCTAAAGTTACTTAAAATTCTAGAAGTGAGAGAAATTGATTTGGTTTAGTTCTAACAATTCTAATGATTTATGACAAGTTTAAAAAGCAAATAAAAAAGAATTAAAGTTGTTTTCAATTAATAAAAAGGCGTTTCCAGGGTTCAGATTTTATTTCTGTTCAGCCCCGAGGCATACGGCCCGTATGGCTTCCCATACGGCCCGTAGGGGACCCCGAGTTAATGCTGCAGCTACTGTTTTCTGTGTTGATACTAATGTTTAGGGTTTCTATCGACCAGATCTAGATACCTAACCTCAACTTTCGCATTTTGGCCTAGTACCCGATTACCGGACTCAAATACTTCCCTCTTAGATGCGTTAAACCTCAACTTTCGCATTTTGGCCTAATTTATCTAAGTTACTTATTGGTTTACTAAAAGTATCCAATGACTTTCGCCTCAAGGAAAGTTTCACCTTTCGGGTACTCCTTGGTTTAACCCTACTTCATATACTTTATTCGGTTGGATTAAATGTCATAGACTTGGCTCCTAACACTTAGATGTGCGCATTCATCTAACGGGATGACTAATCAATTCAAGCAAGCACAAATAAAGCAATCAAAATACTACTCAACAAAGTAAAAACAAAGCATTCAACACAAAATCCAAGTAGCATGCAAACAAAACCAAACTAGAAACTACATCTTAGCCCTAGAAACAAAGTAAATTAGCTACTCATGTTCATAAGATAACACAAATAACAGAAAATAAAAGAGTTCATGACAAAACAGTGGAGAAATCCGAAGATCCGTTGCAAACTCGCGTTTTCCACTTCTCTTCCTCTTCTCCTCCTTGTCTTTTGCTCCAAGAAAGCTTGTCCAAGTTCCAGTGGTGAATCCCCCTTTTTTTGGTGAGGAAATATCTCATTTAATGCCCTGGATCGCCTGTGTAGAGGCTTCCTTATCGGCCTCCTTAAATCAAGCTCAAATCAGATCCTGCTGGATTTTTCTGATTTAGCACCCTACGGCCCGTAGGGGATCCCATACGGCCCGTAGGGCTGTGTTTTGTCTTGGAGACTCTGTGCCTCTGTTGTGGAACCTTCTGTGTGGTTGGGCAGATCCTGTACGGCCCGTAGGGTATGTCATACAGGCCGTATGAAAAATTGTCAGATCCAGTTTTTCGCCCTTTTTCCTACAAAATATCAAACAAAACATAGCAGTACCACATTTCTTCGAAATATAAGTAAAAAGTCCACATTTATAGGCTTTAAAACACAGGTTTAAGTACGAATTAGGGCTGTAAATTAGACATAATATGGAGATATCATTCACAATTTCAGTCATGAACTCGAAATGATCCATAAATGCAATAATACTCAAGGCAACAAAATGATATAAACATTCAATTCATGAACAAAGTTTTATGATAATTTATCGTATTATTGACTTCTAGATTATTACAAACTAACACCCAAGTTGACCCAACTCATTTCATTGTAGATTGTTTGCTAATTCAATATTTACTTCTCATATTATTACACAACAACAATTATCAGTTTAAGTGTTCATCATTTCAACACCTTAAACAAATTGACTCACAAGTCACGAGCCAACTCAAGTTACTTGTGAGTTGAATTCGAGTCAACGAGCCAGCTCGGTTCAGTATTCTCAACTCGAGTCAACTCGACTCACTATCTTGCGAGTTGAATTCGAGTTATTCATAACTCGAGCTAACTCGGCTCGTTTGCAACCCTAATAAATATTATGAATATATACTTTGAAAATCACAGTTTTTGATGGTCTAGAATTTTTTGAAAAATATTGATTTTGAAAAATTCTAAAAAAATAGTAAAAAATTTCCAAAATTTTTTAAAATTTGATCTCCAAGCACAATTTAATATGGATATCAACTTGAGCGGTTCAGATCGACGTTTTGAACTTTGAAACTAGAGATATGAGCGTAAATTAAAACACCCACTTTAATTTGCAAAGCATGGTAGCCTTTATATTATATGGTAGCACAATTTTCAAAGTGGTTTAATAAATAGTAAAAAAATTCAGAAAAATGTAAAATTTGGTCTCCAAGCACATATTAATATGGAGAATAAGATGAACGGTTCAGATCGACTTTTTGGATTTTGAAATTTTAAATTTGGACCGTGTGTATTTCAGCCCATATGCTACCGAAAGCACATTAGCCTATCTCTCTCTCTCTCTCTCTCTCTATATATATATATATAGAGAGAGAGAGAGAGAGATAGGCTAATATGCTTTTGGTAGCATATGGGCCGAAATACACACGGTCCAAATTTGAAATTTCAAAATTCAAAAAGTCGATCTGAACCGTTCATCTTGTTCTCCATATTAATATGTCCTTGGAGACCAAATTTTACATTTTTCTGAATTTGTTTACTATTTATTAAGTCACTTTGAAAATTGCTGATCCAATGGTGGCTTAACAAAACAGTAAAACCGTTGGATCAACGATTTTCAAAGTGGCTTAATAAATAGTAAAAAAATTCAGAAAAATGTATAATTTGGTCTCCAAGCACATATTAATATGGAGAACAAGATGAACGGTTCAGATCGAATTTTTGGATTTTGAAATTTCAAATTTTGACCGTGTGTATTTTGGCCCATATGCTACCAAAAGCACATTAGCCTATCTCTATATATATAGAGAGAGAGAGAGAGAGTTGGGCTATGGTGCATTGCAATGTATAGGTCCTATTGTACATTAGACTACAAATTGTTGGTTTCAACTTCAAAACAATCGATACAAACCATTCACCTTAATATCCATACCAAAATGTGCTTGGAGACCAAATTTTACATTTTTTGGAAATTTTTTGCTATTTTTTAAGATTTTTTGAAAATTGCTGATTTTCTATGGTCTAGAAATTTCTGAAAAACAGCGATTTTCAAAAATTCGTTAAAAATAGCAAATAATTCCCAAAAAATGTAAAATTTGGTCTCTAAGCACATTTTGATATGGAGAACATGTTGAGCCCTTTAGATCGACTATTTGAACTTCGAATCCATTAATTTGCAACCCAATGTACAAGATAACATATACATTGCAATGCACCATAGCCCAACTCTCTCTCTCTCTCTATATATATATAGAGAGAGAGAGATAGAGAGATAGGCTACGGTGAGTTGCGAAGTAAAGCGACTATTTTACTTCACGCTCATATTTTGTGATTTTAAAGTTCAAAATGTCGATCCGAACCGTTCATCTTGTTCTCCATATTGAAATGTGCTTGGAGACCAAATTTTACATTTTTTGGAATTTTTTTACTATTTATTAAGCAATTTTGAAAGTCGCTGATCTGATGGTCCAGAAAATTTTACTGTTTTTTACTGTTTACAGCAAAACAACAATTTTAGAAAATGCTCAATAAATAGTAAAAAATTTCCAAAAAATGTAAAATTTGGTCTCCAAGCACATTTCAATATGGATTAAACATCTAACAGTTCGGATTGGTCGTTTGAACTTTCAAAATAAAAATACGGCGTGAAGTAGAAACGCGTTTTACTTCGCAACTCACCGTAGCCCATCTCTCTCTCTCTCTCTCTCTCTCTCTATATATATATATATATATAGAGGAGGGATCCACTTACACCCTTTTTTGGAGACATCGGATTACACCCTATATTTTCAAAGTCCAAGCAGTCAATCCAAACCGTTCAACATGATGGATAAGTTAAAATATACTTGCAGATCAAATTTTATATTTTTTTTGAATTTTTTGACTATTTATTAAGATGAGTGCAAAAATTCAATGGTCTGGAAACAATGATTTTGTAAAATACTTAATAAATAGTAAAAAAAAAAACAAAAAGAATATAAAATTTGATCTGCAAGCACATTTTAATATATTCATCATGTTGAACGGTTTAAATCGACTGTTTCGAATTTGAAAACTTTAAAAATGAAGAGCGTAATTCGGTGTCACTAAAAAGGAGTGTAATTGAATCCCTCCTCATATATATATATATATATGAATTCTCATTTTAAAATTCACATATGCGACTGCGATAGCCTTACGTTTACCGCATAGAAACTACATAACTACATTTAAAAACATTAGATGCGATAACGGTGCAACCAAATCACATCACAAATCTCCCTCTGGAAATATCTATAGTATTTTCTATTTCACATGCAGAACATCATGGTTTCTTTTGAATGCATAGGATTTTAATTCTTAAATTATGGAACAATAAAATTTGAGATTATCAAAATCATGAAATTTTTGAATTTCGAAGAACCAGATTATTGCTGAATATCGTGAAACAGTTAAAATTTTAAGTTTTAAATTGAGGGAAAATAAAATGGAAAAGAAGGATATGGTGAAGATGTAATTAATGGACCCACTGGAATATTTTGTCAATTTTTGCAGAAAAAAAATTAGTCCAATAACTAAGAAAAATGTTATATGCTTGAAAGGTTACAAGTTTGTAACTCAATTGGATATTTTTTTTGTAGATATTTAAAGTTGGAATGTTTGACTCAACTAAGAAAAATGTTATATGTTTGAAAAGTTACAAGTTTGTAACTCAATTGGATATTTTTTTTGTAGATATTTAAAGTTGAAATGTTTGACTCAACTAAGAAAAATGTTATATGTTTGAAAAGTTACCAAGTTTGTAACTCAATTGGATATTTTTTTGTAGATATTTAAAGTTGTAATGCTTGACTCAACTTAATCTCAATTTTTTTTTTAAACAATATATAGTTGCAAACTCATACATCCAAATCCAAATAAGTCCGCTGGCCAATTGGATATTTTTTTTTAAACAATATATAGCTTGTATGAACAGCGGGAATCAATAACGAAATTGTATACATCATTTGCTTCTTTCTATATTAACTAATTTAGCTTTTCTATTATTTAAATATAATTATATGGCGGCATATGAAAGTAAAATCTTTTACTAAACTCTATAAATTTATCTAAGTAATTCTTATAAATAAAACCTTCAAAATAAAATTGCTTCCCACTGCTCCCAGCTTGTATAAGTAAAAATTGATGAGATTAAAATATGAAGAGTATAATCATATAATGTATTAAGCAATTTATTTCTCATCCCCACAACCATAAACATGACCCATGCATAAAGCTCTAACGTTAACTATGGCACTCTAAATAAAATACGTATAAAGATTGAAACTAATAACACCAAGCACCTAACTATTTCTATACCAAACATAAAAACAAATTCTTTTAGTGACTTTTTATATATAAAGGCAAAGAAAAAAACACTGTTCCATTAAACCAGGCCAGCAAAACCGTTATCGATCATACAACGGTATCCTTTTGCTTGCCATTAGACATTTCGACTGCATTACTACCGAAATGAATGTCCTCGTCAGCGATGAACCTTCCCCAGAACCAGTGTTCCTTCCAGACAAGAACCATCTCTTCAATCGGCACATTTTTTGTCTCAGGCATAAAAAATGCGATGAAGATAGTCATTATGACCACCCATCCGCCGAAGAAGTAGAACAAGCCGAACTTCAGGTGGCAAAGCATTGAAAGGAAAGCTTGTGCAATGGCAAAGGTGAAGAGCATGTTAACTGACACGTTGAGGGATTGTCCGGCTGAACGGATCTCCAGAGGAAAAATTTCACTCGGCACTAACCAGCCTAGTGGGCCCCATGACCAGGCAAAGCCGGCCACATATATGCAGATGAAGGCTACCACAAACCCTGAATATGTCTTTGGCATGCTTCCTTCACCACTTGTACCGAATTTGATCTCAATCAGAGTCCCCACAACAATCTGGTAAAGAAAAAAAATTAAACAAGATTAATGGGATTCTGTCATTAATTACATGTTTAGAAAATTACTGTTGATTTGCTCGCACTAACAAAAAATTTCGTAAATAAAATGTTGTTCATAATTTTACCTGGCAAATGAACATCTGGATACCACCTTGCAAGAACAGCTTGCGGCGGCCAAGCTTGTCAACCGTGAAAATAGAGAGAAGTGTGCAGATTACATTAACAACCCCTATGATCACTGCAGAAAGCAAGGATGAATTGTTTCCAAATCCGAGCGTCTTAAAGAGTACTGGCGCATAGAATTCAATCACATTGATGCCGGTGAGTTGCTGAAAGGCCGGAATCATAATGGCCATTGTCAATTGTGCACGATACTTGCGCTTCAATATGTTAGACCAAGGATGCTTGATCTTCTTCGATTCTTGGCTAGCGATAACAAGGTCATTGTACTCTTCATTGATATCATCAGTGCCACGTATGCGATGCAACATCTGCAGAGCAGCATCATCGTAACCACGGTCGATTAAAGAGTTTGGGGTGTCGGGAAGGAAAAGAGAACCAAGGGTTATGATGGCAGCAGGAACAGCAGCCAGTGCCAGACTTAAACGCCAACCCCATCCAGCCTTGATTTTGTCAGAGCCATAGTTGATTAGGTTTGCACATAGGATGCCAATAGTTATCATGAGCTGGAAGCACATGTTGAGCATTCCACGGAGCCGTGCCGGGGCCATTTCTGATAGGTACACTGGTACAGACTGTAAAGTAAATAGAACAAAATTTTAGGATATTTTTGTAATCTAGAAAATGGAATTAAGAGTCAATAAGTCAACATTCTTTGATTATTGAATGTTTCGAAGAAAAGTAGGGGAGATGTGAAATGAAAGAGAATTCTACGTACGCTCTATTCATGGCAACTGGCAAGATGTCTTTTTTAATCTTTTTAAAAGTAAAAGAGTAGGTTGCATCATTGACTGAGTGACTCGATTTGTATAAGTAATAAAGAGGAATACAATTCAATAAAAATTATGACAGTACTAGCTCATTTCAAGTTCCCACCACTTGCTGTCCATTCACAACTTATTACTTCTTATTACAGTTCCATATTTGTTTTGACAATTACCGAAACCCTGATGAATGGAATGGTGGGTTTAATATGTAAAACTAATCAACTATGGCTCTATTCATGCGTCAACTTATTCCATCTCCGTCTGCGCTCTATTCATGCGTGCATATTTGTTTTATTTCAATATTATATTAACAATTATCGAGCACAAATATATTGACTGAAGTCGGTTACCAAATTTAAACAGTACTGTTGATGACAATTCTGCACAAATATTAGAAAGTTTTACTGCAGCCAGAAAATTCCGATTCAATTTGTTTTTTTTTTTTGAGTAATAAATTTGGGAGTCAAAACCATCAAACTTGTTTAATATTTTCAAGGAATGTCTCAATTCGGATTTTGAACCTGAGACTTTCTACAAAGAGGTCATTGTTTTTGCCACTAGACTGGGTTCTCAATTCCGTTTCATTTTTAGAGAGCAGAAAAGAACAGAGATAGTTCCCTATGTCGAAATTAAGAACTGTGTTTTTTTGAAAAAACTGATAGTGGCTATGAGTATGTACAAATTAAGAACTGTTTGTTGGGGCACCTTATTGGGGATTACTTTTTATTCTATTTCCTTTTCTAATAGGTCAAAATTCAATAGAGGTACCAGCAGTGATTCAAAATTAAATGAAACCAAATGTTGAGACTGAGAATTCGCAGAGTCCCAAGTAGAGCTCAAGGCAGTCAAAGTACCAGATAAGTAGCTAGACTATCCAAACTAGATAAGTATAGTACAGAGGCCAATATTCAGCTTCCTAAAAGAGCTAGAACGTAATAATTTCTTTAACAAAATACTCTTCATATTTTAATGCTTATTTTAACTAATATGTTGACTGGTACAAGTACAACATATGCTGCGGCTCTATATTTTAATTTCAAACGGTTTGGCCCTCACATATATATATAATAACAAAAAGAGGGCTACGCCAGCTTTGACTAGCAAGTAATTAACATGCACCGTTTTCTTTTGGTCAAAACTAAAATTTACTTTCTTAAAATCTTTTACGCGTGACTCTTAAAAAGTTCGTAAGATATATCAATTATTCAACAATTGGGATCATATATCCAGCGTAATATGTTGAAAATTGTAAAAGGAAACAGATAATATATATATATATATGACAACTAGTCAAAAAAGAAATTCACATGCGCATAGTTAAATCTCCCCAGTTGAATGGAATGGTGGGTTTAATATGTAAAACTTAAATCACATATTGATATATATGAAGTGTTTGTAAAATGATGAAGAGTTCTAACACAACACATATTATGGGGGGAGAGAGAGTTGGATGGTGCAATATTATTACCTGATTAGCAAATCCAACACCGATACCGAGAAGAATACGGCCGAAAATCAGCATTAAAATATTCTCAGCAGCACCATTCAAAGCAGCACCGATTAAAAACACGAGACCTCCACCAAACATGGACCACTTCCTTCCGAACAGTCTGGTAAAAGTCGATGCAAAGAACGAGGCAACCAGAGCAGCAAGGTACAGAGATGACGTAAACAATGTCAGCGTTTGGCTGTCAAACTTGCAGTATTGGTTTGTGTTGGTATCCTCTTTTTGTTTCCGGTAAACTGATGGAAAAAACTTCTTCAAGAATGGGTCCATAGATGTCACACCGCCTTCAAGTTAAACATGCACACAAATCAATCAAAACAATAGAAACAATATCATGAAAGAAAAACAAAAATGATGTCATTTGTAGGCTTCTATTTACCTGTTATTCCAAGATCATAGCCGAAAATAAGACCGCCAGTGGCAGCCACAATACATGTGAGGAAGACAAACATAGTTAACTTTCCGGGGTACTCCTTTCCCCCAGTAGCGCTAACAATGGCCCCTCCTGCCATTTTGAGAGAGAGAGAGAGAGAGAGAGAGAGAGTTCGGAGCTAGGTGGATACAGTATATTTGAAATATATAAAGCACGAGAGAGATATCCTGATGAACTAGTGGAAAAGTCAAGTGGACAATTAAAGCAAGCTATTCAAAAAGAGAGACGTTAGATGAATGTGATGCGACCATTTTTCAGTAGAAAATTGTATCAAATTTAGATTAATAGATGCGATCGTTATCTTAATTTTGGATGTTCTGATAATATCCAGGCTTAATTACTATCTGGTGTGGTCACATCAGAATGTCATCGTCAGGCTTCGATCTTCCGGATTCCGCGTTCGGTTTCGCCGATTTTTTTATTAACCAAAAATAAATAAATAAAATATCGTAAAAGAAGTTTGACTTGACAGAAATTCGATATATAAGAAAAACGGGAATAATTGTCCCGTCCCTTGGACGGTATAAATTCGACCATCCTGATTACTCCCAGCTAATTCAACTCCTAAACCCCCGCAAAGCAAAAAAAAAAAAAAAGTTCCGGACGGTAAGAAGCTTCCCGTCCGACAGAAAATAAAATAAGGGATGGAATCGTCAGTTCAGCCTAGACATAAATTCTTTTAGTATGTGGTTTGATACACTATAGATTGATCTAGTATTTGGAAATATGTTTGGGGGGGTCGTAATTGGGGTGAGTTTGTAACAGTTGTTACTAGTCAGTATCAGCTGGTACAGCAGCTAGCCTGCATTTCACACTAAGCTGAGTAAAGACATAGGGGCTGTACAATTTTTGGAAAATTTAAATTGTTTCTGCAATAAGAAACGGTGGTGTGAATGTCTTTTTATTTTATTTAGTATCAAGTATCAACTAACGGAAGAAATAGGATTTAGTGCTGATCAGTATGATGATGGTACGAGATTTTGTTTAGTATCAACTATCAAGTATGGGAATTGGTCTTGGTTTTCTCAATGTAGCATGAGAGCTGCTATGACAAAAATCAGAGGCATAGATAAGGTCAGGGGTCCTATATACAAATGACAAATCCATATCCTAGGTAACATAATATTATAATATTTGAGTTTAAATCCAGACTGTCGGTTCAAAATCCGGGCCATCCTGCCTGAGGTGGAATGCCCAGGATCCTTTTAATATTCGTGCTAAAGAAGATCGCACGGTCCAGATCTGAACTCAATATTTTTATATTCTGTTACCTTTGGTGATATGAATTCCCTATTTACGGAGGCAGAAGATGACCCCTTGGCAGTTATGTGGGCTAGGATGGATGCAGGGAGACCAAGTCCTTACTCCAAAAGAAAAGGCGATGCGATAAGTGTAATAACATGCGCATATGCGTATTAAGTTGCATAGAAATTTGTATGCGGTTTCACATATGCAGCTGCATATTTGACCGCATATTTTTTCTATATTATGTATGTTAATTTATATTGATTGTCATTAAACTGTAATAGTTGAAATTGATTGATCTAAATTCGGATTGAATCTGAACCATCTAATTAAATAATTTATTTTTCTTTGATTAAATACATTGTTGAAGAAAAGAGGCACAGTACTCCGGATCAATCTGAGCCTTTAACAAATAATTTCGATTTTATGCAACTGTTTCAGGTTGTTAAACGTGTAGAAATTTAATTTAGTTAAATACATATTCACTGCATGAAGAGCTACATAGAAATTATTTCATTTAAACAAAAAGAAGCACGTGTTTTACGCACGTCTCTCCAGATGGAATCGAATCATCTGCCCCCTGTGGACAGGATTTTCCTGCCCCAAGTGTAAGATGGAATATGAGCTGTTAGATTTTGTCAAAATTGGTGTTGAGAGATGTCCTGATCAGCGACTCCGTTAATTAATCAATCAGGGACTCTTTTAATTTTCCTCCTCTTTGCTTTCTCCGTCTCTCTTCACTTGAGTCTCTCCTGATTCTCAGAAAACCCTAGCGTTTCAACAGCTTCGGTGCGTTTCTCCCGGCAATCCATGGATAAGCTCCATGTCTGGATCGCTTTTCACCAAGACGAGAAGGTATCTCTCTCTCTCTTTCACCCTACTCCCCTCCCGTAAAATGTTGGGGTTTTTCAAAGGGAACTGGGTTTATTTTGGTCCGATTGGGAATTTTACTTCAAGTCATCTCGATTTGATAAGCAAGTCCTTTGAAAAGAATTGAATTTTTTTTCCTTCAAAAGGAACAACTCTCTGGGCCATCGTTATAGTGTGATATCAATTCTAAACTTATCATAATTATTTTTAATACAATACCTTTAGGAACCAGGAGAATATAGGTCAATTAGCTTACTGGCTCTCGACAACAACTACTCTCTTCTATCTCATGCGAAATACATTGATAGCAAGCAATAGATTGACAAGAAGCTAATGCATAGGTGGTGTTATACACTTCTCAGAGGAGTTCCGACAGTGACTGAGAAGAAAGGTTTAGCAAATTACTAGTATAGATATAAAGTTAGTGTTAGCAAAGTACAGTATAGATATATGGTTAGTGTTAGCAAATTACTTTTGAATGGGAGGTTATCTAATCTGGTATTTTGGATCAGTTGTTATCTGAGTTTAGAATGGTGTTATATTGCCTTAATTAGAAAGTGATGTTTAGTTTTAATCCAGTGAGAGTTTTTACAATAGCTCTTTTAACTCTTTACCTTGTAATTAAGTTAACTTTGGTTTCAGTTAATGAAACTGGGCTTCAGCCTTTTTAGTTTTTACTCAAAATAAAAAAAAAAAAAAGATTGACAAGAAGCTTGTCCTGTAGCTGAACAACAGTTTCATTGCTCACCAGGATGCAAATCGCACAGGTACATTTCTCTTGCTTTGATTTTGTTAGAACTTAGATATGATATTTCATATGAGCTCTACATTTCCATCGACAAGAATTAAACAATTGTTAAAGGTAATGTAAGCAAGGATTGATGATGTAGCTTATTTCTTCATGGTTAAATAATTAAGTACATCACTATACAATTAAATAGAAGTTATGAAAATAAATAAAGCTTTACAAATAAGCTAACAGCCTAGTAGGCAATGTTACATATATTTCTGCATTTTCAGACTATGAGTAGGTAGTTTTTATTTTGTGATGCAGCTTGGTAGACTTTGAGTTGTTAGTTTTATTTTGTGCTGCAGTTTGGTACATGACTTGATTTGTATATCAATGTTTCTGTAATAAAGCAGGTGCAAAGCCTTTTATCCAAAAAATAAGCTACAGTAGGTCAAAAATTGTGAACCCCACTGGTATTCATTTATTACCAAAAGGTACATGTAAGTAACTGTACCAGTATACCATATATTTTCTGTACCAGTAACTGGTATGCATTGAATTTAACTTTATTGATTTAAAAAAAATGACAGTATATTGTTTTCGGTACCAGTAACTGGGGCAGAGGATATGTGTTTTTTGAAAGAAGAAAAACGCAGAAGAAAATCCTAAACACACTCGAAGAAGAAAACTTGAAATCACGTGTTTTAAGACAATTTCCCTTTTCTCTCTTTCTCTACGATCTAAAACCCTAACCATCGTAGAAGAAAACTTGCCACGGCGAAGAGTTCGTTCAAGCTCCCCAATCCCCTTATCCCCTCTTCAAATCTAAGTTTATCGGATTCTTCTCAATTTGGCTCCTGTCCCCGTCGCACCAGTCGCCCGTCGCTCAACAATGGTTTGTTTTGACTGATTTTTGTAGTTTTTTTAAGCTTGATTTTATGGAAGAAATCATTTTTAATCCTTTTTTCTAGGGTTAATGGAGGTCTTTCTGTGATTTTTTTTTTTCTTTCTGATTTTGAATGTTTAATTTAAAAATATTTCTGATTTTCTTTATAACTTTAGCAGTACTAATTTGATCTCTTATTACATATTGTGTAGGAAATGCAGAAGTCAAGTTTTATGGTATGCTGGATTGTTTGAAAATTGGATTAGATTGTTTATAGAAGATACATACTTAAATTCTTCTTAGGGTATTTTTCCTTCTTGCTGTGTCACTCTCTTTTGTCTGATTCAATTGAGGATATGCTAACACTGATTTGGGTTAAATTAAGGACAATTGAAGCTTAATTAGACAAATCAATGTCCGTTGCTTGCTGATTTTGGTAAACCTGTGATCAATAGACCTTAGTTGTTCAACAAAGAATTAATTTGTTTTTAATTGAACATTGCTTTCTTTTGTTTTTTTGCTCAAAGTTTATTTAGATTTTGTAGAATGGAGGGCTCATATATTTAGCAAAAAACCTAATGGTGCAAAAAACCTAATGGTGCTGGGTGGAGAATTTGTTCACTTGAGACCACATAAAATTCTGTTTGCACATTAGAAAATGAGGTAAACCTTCAATCAGTATATACAAATGCTTCAATGTGTTACATAACATTAAAATTCATATCTTCCTACAAATTGGTAAGGTTCTTGTGCCACTATTTGACCATAAATTAGAAACTTGATCTCGCAATCCTGCTGATATCAGGTGGTAGTTTTGAATGATAAATGTCAATTATTTATATATGGTTGTTCTTATTCTCTAATATGTACTGCATTGTCCACATGTTGCCAGGAGAATATATAAACATATAATGTATCAACAACAGCAGACTCAGATCCTGATGCTGCATGAATGCATCATCACGCAAGAGGCGTCGGGGGGTGAGTTCGCCATCAACTACCAAGACATGTCAGCCCTCGGCAACCCGACTTACTCAAAACTCAACTTCCACCTCCAGCACGATGTCACCAGATCCAATTACTTCACATACCACAAGGACTTGTTAACTCAGCTCTGCACACCACCCACCAACATGTTGTATGACCAACCGGAGTGCCCGTACCAGCAGCAACAACATCAACACAACTGTCTAATATGGTGTACGGATCACTGCCAAGTGTAAGATCTGGGTGCATCCCAGGGATCATTGAGGGGTACAATACGTGTCAGTTTTAGAGTGTGTGGGGCTGGGCCAAGAGGTAGAGAGGCGGTGGTTCGGCTTTAAAGGGATTAAAGAAGAATGAGAAGCAAAGAAGAGAGAGACTTGGTGAGAAGTATGAAATTATGAATTTTCTCAAGGCTCTGATCCCCAACAGAACCAATGTACATGTACATTTGCTTCGTTGTTTACATTAATTGTATGAATAATTTCTCAATAAATATATACATATAAATAGATTTATATATAGGATGATCGGGAAGAATTACTATTAATTAACGTTGCTTTCCGTTCAAATTGTTATCATCTAATTCATTTCCAATTACAATAAATCGTCTTGCTCGTGTAGGGAAGAAGGTTGATAAAAGAAGAGGATGAAGAGAGCTATAAAAGACTCAGGGGAAGTGAATGGCATGAGACTTCTATGCATAATTATATTGCTGCGTACAACAAGATGTCAAATCATGGTGATCTGATCTTTGCTCTCCAGTCCTTAGTGATAAGCTATTATGTTACTGGTAATTCCAATTTTTAACTCAGAACTGACTATATTTTTTGGGTTTTTGGGGTTTTGAGTTTTGAGTTTTGAGTTTTTTTTATTTATGTTAATACTGGGTAATACATTGAACTGGGTACATACATTTTTAAGTTCATATCAGCTGCTATCACAAGATATTGGAGATGAAAATATAATATTGATTTGATTCTTGATCTCTAAATCTTGATCGGTTAGCCTGTGCTGATGCCTTGGGTAAAATTGTAATTATGAAGAATCTCATTCTTTTTCATTTTGCAATTATATTTCGGTTTTATGCTTACTGCTGCTTCTTTCTTCTTTTCTTTTCCATTTTGATTTGATTTCATGGATGTAGGAGTCTTTGAACTGTTATTAGATTTTTAAATGATGTAAATTGAGTATAATAAGTAACAGTAGAAGCTAATTTATGATTTTGCATTTTTGTTTCTTGTTAGACATGCTTCTTTTTCTTTTCTTTCATAAATCTGATCTGACCTTTTCCTTCTTTTCTTTCATTAAGATTTTATTTGATATTATCCTCTTTCTTTCTTTATATTCCATTTTATACATTGTTTGTGGATTTGAATAAAGTAACTAATTCTTCAATATTAGTTCGTTTTTTTATCTCTTTTTGTGATTTTATTCGCTACTCAAATTTTCTTTTTCATGGCTTTCTGTTTAAAAAAATTTCAGATTCTAAAGGAGATGCATAGATCGTGCCAGAGAGAAGATAGTAGTGATGACCAGAAAAAGGGTACACAGCTTCTAGAAGTCTATGGTACTGAAATTCAAATGTATACTGAAATGAAATACATCAAGAAACTGAAGGTTATATTGTTCTTTCATATCTATTTTGTTTGACTTGAGAAATTTACACTATACATTAAGAAACTGCATGGCTGCTACATATACGTTTCTTAAACTAAGTGATATGTGTTTTGAGATGATAAATACCATATGTGCAGGCCTTTATTGCAAGAGATAATTCATCAGTAGATGATGTGATGGTAATGTTACCACTGTTAAGAAGTTGCTTTGTAGTTAAGATATGGTTTCTCTAAGTCAAGTTCATAAAGGGCAATTCTGGTATGTGATATCTTTTGTGTGTTCAATTCTGGTATTTGCTTTCTATTTACTTGATTATGTTTGTTTATGCTTGTAAGCTCATTGTTTGTGTACCAGTCTGTACCAGTTCAGTTATGTGCTGGTAGGGTCATGCTGCTGCCTAAATCAAAGTTGTAATTCTTCTTTAATTTTAGAACTTAATTATTAGTCAATTCATTTCAATCTTTTCTATTCTGTGAACTTGATTTTAGAATTTAAGATGAACAACATAGCGAATGTGCTTAGATTCGTTCTTTTTATTTAAATCTGATTTGTTTATTTGTATATAAAGCAAGTACAGTGCTTTAGAGAGGCGGTGTACTGTTAGTATTACAATATGTGCTTGGATTCAACCCTAGTAGGAATTTTACCTCCAGCTGGAGCCATCTCTTTTGTGCAATCTTGGTAGTCCGCTGACATATATATATCCTAAAAAAGTGATCCATGAGAAGCTAATGGATTTTATTTCTTTCTAATTATGTGCATGATTATTGATCAAGTTCTAAATAGCATTTATCACGTCATAGCAGGAAGCCCACAAAAAAAAATATAGCAAAATCTATGCTACATAGAATTATTTTTTTATTTTTATAAAAATTATATCATATATTTGTATAAAATATCAACATTATACAAGTCTCATAGAACAATAAATAACATCAAATTGATTAAAAAAATATAATATTCATATTAAACTAATACAAAGTCCAAATTGCGACTCAAAATATTCATAGTAATGCTAATATTATAAACTATTGATCTTTTTCTATTCAAAATATATTCAGCATTATGACATAATCTATCTTTCTTTTATTTAAATTTTAAAATAACTTAGACATCATGGCATAATTAACTATCTTAATCTATTTAAAATATTCAACCTATCATATAGTAAGTATAATTTTGTTACTTCAAGAAATATCTTAATATATTCAATCTGAGCCTTTATTTAAAGTTCATATAAATTGAAAAAAAAAAAAAAAAAACAGCTCATGTTGCATGGCGCGTTGTAGTTTTCTTATTTGATTTCGTTTAATGTATCTCTCATTTAATAATTAATAGTTTAATATAAAACTTAGTACGTCAATTGCAAAACAAAAAATCACGGTTAAAATCCAATCTGAGCCTTTATTTAAAGCCCATATAAATTAAAAAGAAAAAGAAAAACAGCTTATGTTGCATAGTGCGCACTATTTGCGCTACACGCTATACGCTATAGCGGTAGTCCGCTATAGCATCCGTAGCTTAAATAGTGCGTTTTAATGCCATAACTTAGCGTTTAGGGTCCAAAAAAGCTATAGCGACGCTATTTAGAACACTGTTATTGATTAATTACAACTATTTACGAGTTAATTGTTCATGCTAGATGTATCATATATCATGCTTATAATTAACATATTTATTGTCTAGCAAATTAAAATTTTATTATACTATAATTAATAATCATGCTTGTAACTTAGGAAAATCATATGCATATGTATAATTGTCAGTTTTCTCTTTTTGATTCTTGACGCACTTCGTCTTCCTTCAGATTTGTTTTAAATCAAAATATGACTTATGTTGATTGGGTCTTTTTTATTTGTATCAGATTATTTCTTCTGCCTTAACAATAATTATATTTTATCTGTGTTTTTTATGTGTAGGTGCTAGACATGGACATGAATAATTATTATGGAAGCGAGTCAATCTCTCTCAATCTAATTGAGGCATAGTATTTTCATTTTTTTTTTGTTGGTTTCTGTACTCAAATGAAATATACATTGCTATTTGGTGTTAAAAAAGATGCCACCTTAGAACTTAACTTGCTGTCAGGCTCATGTAAGCCTAGAAAATTGTAGTTTTATCTATAAAATATGGTGAAAAAATTGTTTTACTTCTTTGATATCTAACATATATTTTTTTGTTTTGTTTTGTTTATTCAAGTGATTTGTGATAAAGATGTGAACCAATGTAGGGAGTGGAATGAGAAACGAAGAGGAATCGGCAAAGGCGCAGCATGTTATCCACTGCAAGCTGAGGCAACAATATTTAGAGGCCATCTCGAAAGTGTTGAGACTTAAGAATGAGAATATCAGAGTGTTGCTTCTACACTAACAACAAATTCTATGATTATGAGGAGTTTACACCCACTGTTTAAGGATTATCATATCTTTTAAATGAATTTTAAGAGATCTTTTATATTTACAATCAAACATGTGTATCCCAAAATAGATATAAGCCTACAGTAATTTGAATGCCAAAAAATAAAAAATAAAAAAAAATCTTATCAATGCTTCCAAAATCTTTTATATTTCCAAGGTCTCTCCTTATTGATTGGTGATGAAATCAAATAAAAATTATGTACTTGCAGAACTATATTCAAATCTCCGTTGCAACGCACGGACAATTGACTAGTTTTTAGAAAAGGATATATCGACGAATCCAGAGCTATTATGGGAAGAAGTGGAAAAGAACCTGGCCAGAGACCTCCCTTCGGAATTCCTCGCCGTTGTTAAAGAGACCGATATCTCGACCCTTTCATGGGTGCTGCTCCTCTTTAGAGCCCCATGGAATATTGCTTTTTGCAAAGCTCAAAATGGTTGTGTCACTATAGCCGGTGATGCAGTGCACCCAATGACACCTGATCTTGCTCAAGGCGGATGCTTTGCCCTTGAGGATGCCGTCATACTCGCTCGCTGCATCAGCCAAGCTCATCCAATGGCCAAAAATGACAAGCAATGGCTGGAGAAGGCACTAAAGAGGTAGATATTCTGTAAAGTTGTTGATTGGAACTTTTTGTAATATATGACTATATTCAATACTTTTTCAATGTGCTTTTTGACCATTAATAAAGAGAGGTGTATTATATATAATGACAGGTATGTGGAAGAAAGGAGATGGAGAGTGACATGGCTGGTTGCCGGTGCATGGTTAGCTGGATGGGTGCAACAAGGAGGCGGCGGCGACCAACAATGGTGGTTGGGTATCGCAAGGTGGTTCAGGGACCGGTTTTGTTATCAATTTATTTGGCCAAGGACCGGTTCTACTATCAATTTTGATACTATCAATTTATACACCAGAGATTCAATTTAGTTGAAATCTTTTCTCTTTTATGAATTTAGATTAATGAAAACCACCACAGAAATCAGAGGTAAAGAGTTACCTCATAACCTGATACATCTCCCCATAATAATGTATGAAGGGATAGTAGTATGGCTTTACTCAAAGAGTGAAAATCAAATAGAGTTGTGGGTTCGCATGAAAGAAGAAGGGTATTATATATGCTGATGGTTTGCAGGGAGCATATGAGGTGTTTTACTACTACCTTCTTCTTTTTTGTATTTTGTGGGTTTGCATGCAAAATTTTCCACTTGTTTTATATTTCATTTCCGTAGTTAGTGCTCTAACATGTGAATTTACAGTGAGAAGTTTTTCAGATGTCAATTACCAAGATTCAATTTATATTACTCAAGCATAGCACCAAAATTAGACGGCACTGACAAGCCTTTGAGTACTGGAGGTAACATGTATACTTTTTTTCCCTTACTGGGTATGTTGTACCAGTTAAGCCTTTACTCATTGCTTCATTGGACTTTTTGACTTATTTTCTCTAGCAGATCTCTCGAACAAGCATCAAAAGATTAGGTATGTAAACCTAAATTATAATTTACATTTTCTTTTCTGAGTAAATTGATGAGATGTCTAAAAATTTTGAGATAGTGCTCAGGTTAGGTTGTGAGAAAACTTGATGTCACTTGAATAGTTAATTATTAGAAAAAAAAAAAAAGAGACCACAACCAACTACCAAAATTGGAACCAATGCAATTATTTTGGTTTTATTTTTTTATCTATGTATTGTTAGGTATTTGTTCTTTTGGTAATTTGGATTCTTCTTCTTTTTTGTTACATCCTGTGTAATAGCAAAACCCTAACTGAAAATGCAGCATATAATGGAAATCCGATATGTGCCAAGAGAAGCAATATGCGGGCCGCACCGGGTTGCAAATTGGGCTAGAAGCACTCAACAACCTCACAATTTGAAGCACAGGGGAGAGTTTACAGAAGGGCCAAGCTTGGAAGAACAGTTAGATGTCCGATACTTCTGTATGGAAACCTAAAATTAGGGAGTATAAGAGAACCCAACACATTCAGAGGGTTCAGTCAAGCTAAGCAGCGCCAACAGAGAGAGATTTGAGCAACAAAACAATCACTGGTAAAGGATTCCAGCTTGCCAGAAGGGGGGCGGAAAATCTTACCAAGAACCCCCCCAACTTTTCAATATTCACAAACAGGAAAGGGCGGTAGTTAGGATAATTTAAATTCCAGTTTAATAATATAGGAAATTAGGTAGAGCAACTTTAAGGCTTTTTTAAGTAGTTTCCCTATCTAGTCTTTTATTTTTAAATTTAACTTTTGATGGAAGATTTACGATGCTTTGATTTTAATATTACCTACGGGTTTTCTCCTCAAAAAAAAAAAATACTATATATATATATATATATATAGAGAGAGAGAGAGAGAGTGGCTAATATGCATTCGGTTGCATATGGACCGAAGTGCTTACAGTCCAAATTTGATTTTTCAAAATCCAAACGGTCGATCTGAACCGTTCATCTTGTTCTCCATATTAATATGTGCTTGGAGACCAAATTTTATATTTTTCTGAATTTGTTTACTATTTATTAAGTATTTTACAAAATTGTTGATCCAACGGTAGCTTAACAAAACAGTAAAATCAGCAGCTACCGTTGGATCAACAATTTTTGTAAAATACTTAATAAATAGTAAAAAAATTCAGAAAAATATAAAATTTGGTCTCCAAGCACATATTAATATGGAGAACAAAATGAACGGTTCAAATCGACCGTTTGGATTTTGAAAAAAATCAAATTTGGACCGTAAGCACTTCGGTCCATATGCAACCGAATGCATATTAGCCTCTCTCTCTCTCTCTCTCTCTCTCTCTCTCTCTATATATATATATATATATAGTAAGGCTACGCTACTTCGCGAATTAAACGGGTTGTTTTAATTCGCGCTCATATCTCTAGTTTCAAAGTTTAAATAGCCGATCCAAACCGTTAGATGTTTAATCTATATTAAAATGTGCTTGGAGACCAAATTTTACATTTTTTGGAATTTTTTTACTATTTATGAAGATGGTTTGAAAAATCGCTGTTTTTTATGGTGCAGAATTTTAATAAAAACAGCGATTTTCAAACCATCTTAATAAATAGTAAAAAAAATTCAAAAAATGTAAAATTTGGTCTCCAAGCACATTTTAATATAGATTAAACATCTAATGGTTTGGATCGGCTATTTGGACTTCGAAACTAGAGATATGAGCGCGAATTAAAATAACCCGTTTAATTCGCGAAGTAGCGTAGCCTTACTCTATATATATATATATATGAAGTTTAGAAGCACAGTAGTAGATAGAAATGAATATGATTGATTATTCTGGATTTAGATGGTGTATGTTATGTTATGTTAGTAGTGAATGTATTTCATAATTCATATGTTTGTGCAAATGTAAGTTTGAATAATATTGATCCAAACTTTGTCAAATAGTGTACTGTATTCTTGTATTATGAGAAAGAGATGTAATTAAGTTTTCATAACTGCAGATTCAATTAATAAGGATTGAACACAGAGTTCTGGAGTTCGGATGGACGGCTCAAAAGGTAGTATACTTGTTGAACACAGACATCACTCATCGGCTTTTGTTTACTTAATTCCTAGAATGTTTCATATCTAGTTTGTTCTCCAGGTTACAAGTCTAATAGCAGAATTGGCAGAACCTGCAGCTGCCGAAAAAAGACTTCCATTTGACGAAGGCATAGAAGAGAGGTTGTGTGCTTATGCTTGAGCCGTCTTTCATTTCCCTACTGATGTAAAAGAGGTCTCAATTTTCACACCATTTTTGAAGCTATTTACACTACCAGCTGCTTTCTCTATGTTGCCTTGCAGAAGTAGAATGTGTCACATAATCCTGCAAATGTAAGCAGCTAAGGCAAAGCTTTACTATTTCTAACACCTTTTTCAAATTTCATGCCTGCCAAAACTATTTCTTTGCTGAGTTTGTCTCTTTAATTTAATAGTTAAATAATGGTATTATGGACTTTTCTGTGGAAAGACGAGGAGAGTTGAGTATCGGGGTGAAACAGAGTTTCTTATTTGTTTTTCATGCAGGTGGAGCCAAATTGGTTTATGCTACCTCGCTAATTAAACTGTATGGCTCACCTACATTACATACATATTTCTTTTTTATTTTTTGGATCAAAGTGTATGAGCAATTCCTTTTCATTTAATGAGAAGACCCAAAACCTTTATATCAATAATGTGATAATCTCATATTTTTCTATCCACTTGTGTTTATTAGAAACTCTTTCTTTGAAATGTTTAGAACTCTGAACCTGATTATATTGGTTAACAAAAGTATGTTGATAAGATGTGTTTTATTCATCATGATAAATATTGCTTGTATGAGAATTATTTTTGTTATCTTATAATATATCCCGTTGCAACGCACGGACACGATACTAGTTACTACTGTATATACAGCCGCATATTACTACTGTATGTTTGGCCACATATTCGATCTCATATTACTGCCTACTTGTTTGTATAGTACTGTATATTACTGCATATTACCACATATTTATATATATATGGGATGGACTACGCTATTCCATGGAGTAAAATGAATTGGTGCTCCATGTCGTCATATTTTTATTTTGATAATCCAAATGACCGATCCGAACCGTTAGATGTGATTTCCATATTGAAATGTGCTTGGAGACCAAATTTTACATTTTTTGGAATTTTTTTACTATTTATTAAGCATTTTTGAAAATTGCTGATCTGATGGTCCAGAAAATTTTACTGTCTTTTACTGTTCACAGCAAAACAGAAATTTTGAAAAATGCTTAATAAATAGTAAAAAATTCAAAAATATATAAAATTTGGTCTCCAAGCACATTTCAATATGGAGATCACATCTAACGGTTCGGATCAGTCGTTTGGATTTTCAAAATGAAAATACGGCGTGGAGTACAAACGCGTTTTACTCAATGGAGTAGCGTAGCCCATCCCATCCCATCCCATATGAATTCTCATTTTAAAATTTACATATATAAATCTGCATAAAAATATGCATATGCGGCCGCGGTGATCTTCTGCATACCGCATAGAAACCTATCGCATACCACATAGAAACCATATTTAAAAATATTAAATGCGATAACGCTGCAATCAAATCACATCACAAATCTCCCTCTGGGAATATCTATAATATTTTTTGTTTCACATGTAGAACATCATGATTTCTTTCGAATGACGATTTTAATTAACTCTTAAATTATGAAACAATAAAATTTGAAATGATCAAAATCATGAAAATTTTGAATTTCGAAGAATGATATTGTGAAACTGTTAAAATTGTAAATTGAGGGAAAATAAAATGGAAAAGAAGGATAGTATGATTGGTTTTTTTTTTCAAAAACCATAAGGACCGTATGGTCCCTACGGTCTCCAAAATTGCATTTTTTTAGACCGTATGGACCATACAATGTAATTGATGGACCCACTAAAATATTTTGTTAAGAAATTTCATGATAAGGAAATAGTGTGCCGATTTTTGGAGAAAAACTAAAATATTATATGTGTGAAAGGTTACAAGTTTGTATCTCAACTTTATCTCTCTCTTTTTTTTTTTAACAATTGTTTATCGTATTTATTATTATTATTTTTCTTTAATTTCGGCTATCTACCCCGCTACTATATAACCTCCATAGAGAAGCAAACTTAAATACTGTACCTCATTTGACTTAGAACCATATTGATTTATAATTTTATTATTTCTGGTCAAAATAGTCAAATACATTTATGTAAGTAGATTGCTAAGAATATTAGAACAAATGTAATTTATATCAAGGAACACCAACTAACACTACATTATTGTTGTCTCGCACGATTTAACTCTTTGGATGATCTCATGCATATATATGGTCTGATTGCTGCTCCAAATTCAAATAAGTCCGCTATAAACCGAAAAATCAAAAAACAAATAATAATAAATAAATAAGGTGAGGCGCAAACTCATACATCCAAATTCAAATAAGTCCGCTGGACAATTGACTATTGACTATTGACTAAGACTTGTATGAACAGCGGGAATCAATGGTGAAATTGGATTGCTTCTTCCCATGTTGACTAATTTAGCTTTTCTATTATTTAAATACTATTTATCTATTCAATATATTTTCCTATTTGCAAAATTATATGGCGGCATATGATCAAAGTAAAATATATGTCACTAAAACTCTATAAATTTATCTAAAAGTAATATTAATATTTAAATTCTTATCAATGAGCCCTTCAAAATTAAATTGTTCTCATAATCTTGACGATATCTTTGAAACCAACCTACACACAAACTTACAAAACGGAACAATAGCAAACGATTGTCAAGTGATCGTTACGTATTACCAATTAATCTCATCAATTTTTACTAATATAGCTGAGAGCTATGGGAAGCAGCACTGTGAATCTCTACTTGTCTTTTATAAAGATAAATGTTCTTGGTCCACTGACTGTCTACAGCCTTATCCAATCCCGAGTTCAACTGCCGTTTAACTTCCGACAGTCCCACCTTTTAACAGGTCCCGTCTCCTTCTATTTAAACAACATGGAATCTTTCTTTTTTAAATTTCATTTCCGAATCTTCCATTTCTGATCAGATCTGCTCTGCAATTTCCTTTCTTTTTCGTCTCGAGAGAAGATTCAAGCGTGATTTTCCTTCCTCTTTCGTCTCAAGTGAAGATTCAAGAGTTTCTAGCCATGAGTTCCTAGTCGCCATTTTATCGGTACTGACTATCATTCAAACGAAATTGTATTTTTTGTTTTTTTTTTGTATTTTTCTTCTCTTATTCAATTTTTCTTTGCAATGATGATTTTTTTTTTCGAAATAACTGACTCGATCTCGTTTTTAAAAATGATCGCGAAAGAACCTTCAGGAGTGGATCTCGATCGGATAGAAGACAGCGAAATTCAAATCTAGTAAGTTTTTCTGTTGAATTTGTTATTTTTATTGTATGCAGTAACGAATCTATCATTTTAACAGATTTTTTTTAATTCCATTGGATTGTTGTAATTTCATTTGATTTTGTATTTTTTTTGTTTTTTAAAGTACATATATATTTGAATTATAAGATATATGTCACATTTTACAGAATATCGCACATTGAAATGTTATGTTGTAATTGTTGTTTTTTTATTTACCTTCTCTCATTCATTTTTCCTTAGCAATGATGAATTTATTTGATCTATTAATTTTACAGTATTTTCCCTGTTAATTTTATAGTATTCATCTTGTGAAAATTTTGAGAAAAGAGATGATAGAGAGGCAATATGGAGTATTGATATGTTAATTTTACAGTATTTCCCCTGTTAATTTTACAGTATTCATCTTGTGAAAATCTGGAGGAAAGAGATGATAGAGAGGCCATATGGAGTATTGATCGGTTAATTTTACAGTTTTTTTCTCGTTAATTTTATAATATTCATTTTGTAATTTTACAGTATTCATCTTGTGAAAATTTAGAGAAAATAGATGATAAAGAGGCGATATAGAGTATTGATTTGTTAATTTTACAGTATTTCCCCTGTTAATTTACAGTATTCATCTTGTGAAAATCTGAAGAAAAGAGATGATAGAGAGGCGATATGGAGTATTGATCTTGTCATTTTACAGTATTCACCCTGTTAATTTTATAGTATTCATTTTGTAATTTTACAGTATTCATCTTTTGAATAGTTACTAATGTTTAACAATGTGGTTGTGAATATTTGATGTACTAATAATTTATAGTTTGCATCTGTTAGTTTTACTGTTTACATCTTTTAAATTTATAGTATTGAATTTTGTAGTGTGTTTATCTCAATTTTATAGTGTTTTAGATTTCAGATTTACAGTTTTATAATTTGTATCTGTTAGTTTTATAGTTTATATTTGGAAATTTTACAATATTGAAGTTTTATAGTTTGCATCTTTATGTTTTACAGTATGTGTAGTTTTAATTTATATGATATAGATGCATATGTAAATATTAATAATTGAAGAAAAAAAAATTAAAATTAATTTTAATTTTGAAAAAGAAAATTTGATTCAAAAAAAATAATTTTGTATAATTTTTTGGACTATTTTGAAAAAATTGCAAGTTTGAGAAGTGGTTCAATTTTAAAATGTTCTAGAAAGTTTTAAAACTGTCATTAATTGTAAATTAGAGAAGTACATTAGGTGCTCCTGCATCAAGTACAGTTAGTTTGACAAGTTGTGCAAGTTGCAAGTACATAAAGTGATCCCGCAGAATGTTAGAAACTTAGAGTGCGCTTTTTATAAGATTTGTTATACAAGTTACAATATTGAATTAGTAATTTTATAAGATTGGCGCAAGTCAAATGATAGTTTTTCTGTGGACAATTAGATGCTTCATTTTATAAATTTGTAGAATTAATGTGATCTTAGTTGCTTGTTCAATTCAGTGTTGTAAAAATTAGCCTGATTGATTAATCAGTTAATTGTTGGTGGTGATCAAACCGTCATAATTTTTTTTGACTAATCAGCTGATTATTTTTTATTAATCGTTTAACGTGCCCTATCCGTGCAATGACCACATATCTTTATTCACAACAATGCTCAATTAGCGAGCCAACACTTGAAGTGGTCACATTATTTTCGTTAATTTCTACAACTACAAGCATACATAGAAAAGACGGCCATTTTTATTAATATCCTAATTAAAAAACTTAATTTTAAAAATGACATTTTTTTTTGTTTTTTTTTATTTATGCCCCAACCGCCCCTCTTACGGGCGGCCCAAAACTCAGAGTGAGGCGCCCCTCTTACGGGCGCTCAATGCCTCAAGTCAGGCGCCCCTCACAAGGGCGGCCCATGCCTCAAGTGAGGCGCCTATAAAACGGGCGGCCCATAACACTAGTGAGGCGCCCCTTCCACGGGCGGCCCACCATGCATCCCTATTCAGTTTTTTTCTCTCTCCTGCTCTGTGCACAGTAATCAGCGAAAAATTTGGCGATTTTTGACGATTTTCAGGTGATTGCTACAGGTACGTTATTTATTTTAATTGAAATTTTATTAATTATTATTAGTCATTACTGTATCATTAGTACATAATCATTGTACAATTACTGTATAGATACTGTAGCAATAACTGTATAGTTACTACCCGTTATAATTACTGTACAATTATTGTATAATCAGTGTATTGTTATAATAAACTTGCTATTTTTCTTGTGTGAAGTTTAATCGTATGATATTGAAGTTTAAGTGTACTGTTGCGCTTTTAAATGCTTAGTTATAATATGATATGTAATATTTCGATTTGTTATGACTATGATATGTAATATGATTTGTTTCGATTTGTTAAATGCTTAGTTATAATTGACGAAAATGACGAAATATAAAGTAGAAAAAAACATAAAAGCCAACATGAATACAGTCCCAACGTCAGAATACTACAGTCAGAACTACATCATAATAAAAAAGACTCTGCAATCATCCTCGTCTTTTCTTTCCGGAGGGAGACAACCTAGGAGCCGCTATGCCTTTGCCATCCCTGTGCGGCTGCACGCGCCTCTGTATCTGCCTCTGCGGGCTCACATCTCCTAAGTCCTCCTTTCCCATATCCTCATCATCCTCTCCCATATCATCGTCCTCCTCTCCCATATACATGTGCTGCATACCTGTACTGTGCTGCGTACCTGTACTGGCTGCCCATGGATCCCATAGACCAGCTGACTCTGCATCGGCTGGCGTAGTACGCAGCTCCCATGGATCTTGCTCCCAGCTTGCAGCATACGTGTCAGGAGGCGGTGCGCCAAATAATGCAGAGACAAAGCCATCTGTAGTCTGAGATGCACTCCCACCAGCCTCAAAGTCGTGCTCCATCTCCACTCCATATCGTGGTCTGTGGGAGGCAATCACCTCTGCATCTGTATCGAACGGGGGCTCCATGCTAAAACTGGGATTGGCATTCCAACGAGGTGCTCCATCCTAAATTTAAATAATGTTAGATTTGCTGCATGAAGAGAACTCTACAATAAATAATAAAAAGCGGTAACTTACCGGGCCAAGCTCTACCGGAACTCCATATTTATTTCTATAAGCGTCCCATCCTCTGGTCCCCAACACCCAGTGGTGGAATGCCCAACCTGAGTCATCATCTGCATAATTGAATAAAACCATTGTGAGTTAGAACAAATAATTTGAGGAAAATAAAACCATTGTTTGTGTCCTACTTCTAATATTAACTTGTAATTACCTGCAGGAAGTGGCGGCATATCATGAGCGTAGATGGCCTCTGGTCGGTAATTCGGATTCCGCGGTGTCTTCTGTATCTCCCGCCAATTGATGTTCTCATTAGAGTCGCGCAGCATGCCAATGAGACGGCCTTCAAAACCACTTGTCTCCACGATTGGTGCAGTGTGCTCGAGCATTTGGCATCCTATATGTCGCCAAGCATCCCTCGCCATGCACACCAGGCTGTGTCCAACTCCTCTTATAGCTGTCAACAGCTGCACACAACATGATTTTGACAACAGTAAGTAATTAAAATTTCCAATTTTTAATTAAAGTATGTTTAAGTTGTACTTACTGCGCGAGCATTGATTGGATCCCAGGGCATATAATTGCTGGATGAATCCATCAGCCTACGCCGAAGGGTGTCGCCGTAATGGCCCGTAAGGTAGACTGTCGACATGCCCCATTTCTGGTACCAAACGGCGTATCTCACATCACCGGGACCAGCACCCAAATCTTGATATACATGTAATTTACTTGAAAAAAAAATGTCATTTTTAAACAAATATTGATATACTTCAAAATAATTAGTTTTACTTTAAATTAATTTGTATTGATATATACATGTTTTTCGTTAACTATCACAAAAATAATTTTCAAAATAAAAATATGCATATTTTTTAAACCATAAACCCAAACCCTCAATTTTTAAACAATTCAAGCAATTGAACCATAAATTCTAACCCTAAATTGAACCATAAACCCTAAATTTTGTAAGTAATTCACAATTTACAACCATAAACCTTAAATTGAACCATAAACCCTACATTTTTTAAGCAATTCACAATTCACAACCATAAACCCTAAATTGAACCATATCACATTCAAGCAATTCAAGCAATTTTACCATAAATCATAATCCTAAATTCGAGCAATTGAACCAATTCAAGCAATTCGAGCATTCAAGCAATTTAAGCATTCAAGCATTCAAGCATTCAACATTCAATTCGAGCAATTGAACTATAATTGAATCGAATCGAATCATATTCAACAATTCAAGCAATTCAACCCTAAACTCTAATCGAATCGAATCGAATTACATTCAACAATCAATAATCACATTCAACAATCAATTTAAACTAATCGAATCGATTCGAATCCAATCACATTCACAATTAAACCCTAACCCTAACTCTAACCCTAAATTAAACTAATCTAATCGCAAAAATAACTTACTTTCAACAGAGGAGGCAGTGGCTCGGTGGTGCAGCGGCTCGGTGGTGCAGCGGCTCAAGGCAATGCTCGGTGGTGCAGCGAGCAAGGGAGAGAGAAAGCAAGGGAGATGAGAATGTGGCGGTGGGGAGAGGGTGGTGAGGCAACGGCCGGCGGGGCGGAGCAACGGCGGGGTTTTTTGGTTTTTTTCCTCTGGTGCGGAGGCGATACAGAGGGAGAGAAAGGGACAGAGCGAGAGAGAAAGAGGGCCTCGGGTCGTTGTAATTTAATGGATTATGGGCCGCCCGTGTAAGGGGCGCCTCACTTGAGGAATGGGCCGCCCATGTGAGGGGCGCCTCACTTGAGGCATGGAGCGCCCGTAAGAGGGGCGGTTGGGGCATAAATAAAAAAAAACAAAAAAAAATGTCATTTTTAAAATTAAGTTTTTTAATTAGGATATTAATAAAAATGGCCGTAGAAAAGAGGGCTCAAGTCGTTTTAAGTTTGTTCATTTGCCTGAGGATCCTCTCCGCACAAAGCGGTTTATCAAAAAAATGTTTGATTTTACATTAAAAAAAAACATTTAAAAAAATAAATAAATGTCGAAATTAACGATTCTTTATTAAGAAAATTTTGACGATTTTAAAAGCATTAAATTCAAGCTCATGTATATTCCAAACAATCACAGGCGACATTATATATGTCCATTATTATATGTCCAAAGTGTTCCTAATCATTAAATTTCCTTCCGAATAATTTCCCTTTAGGCCAATAAAGCCCTAACTAAGGCATGCACTCTAAATAAAATACGCATAAAGATTGAAACTAATATCACCAAGCACCTATCCCCTATACCAAACATATATAGAAGCAAATTCTTTTAGTGACTTTTTATATAAACATGTATATATATAAAGGAAAGTAAAACACTGTTCTATTAAACCAGGCAGGCAAGCAGAACCGCTATGGATCATACACCGGTACCCTTTTGCTTTTGCTTGCCATTAGACATTTCGACTGCATTACTACCGAAATGAATGTCCTCATCAGCGATGAACCTTCCCCAGAACCAGTGTCCCTTCCAGACAAGAACCATCTCTTCAATCGGCACATTTTTTGTCTCAGGCATAAAAAATGCGATGAAGATAGTCATTATGACCACCCATCCACCAAAGAAGTAGAACAAGCCGAACTTCAGGTGGCAAAGCATTGAAAGGAAAGCTTGTGCAACGGCAAAGGTGAAGAGCATGTTAACTGACACGTTGATGGATTGTCCGGCCGAACGGATCTCCAGAGGAAAAATTTCACTCGGCACTAACCAGCCTAGTGGGCCCCATGACCAGGCAAAGCCGGCCACATATATGCAGATGAAGGCTACCACAAACCCTGCATATACCTTTGGCATGCTTCCTTCGCCACTTGTACCAAACTTGATCGCAATCAGAGTCCCCACAACAATCTGGTAAAGAAAAAAAATTAAACAAGTTTAATGGGATTCTGTTATTAATTACATGTTTAGAAAATTACTGTTGATTTGCTATCATTAACAAAAAATTTCGTAAATAAAATGTTGTTGATTATTTTACCTGGCAAATGAACATCTGGATACCACCTTGCAAGAACAGCTTGCGGCGGCCAAGCTTGTCAACCGTGAAAATAGAAACAAGTGTGCAAAGTACATTAACAACCCCTATGATCACTGCAGAAAGCAAGGATGAATTGTTTCCAAATCCGAGCGTCTTAAAAAGTACTGGCGCATAGAATTCAATTACATTGATGCCGGTGAGTTGCTGGAAGGCCGGAATCATAATGGCCATTGTCAATTGTGCACGATACTTGCGCTTCAATATGTTAGACCAAGGATGCTTGATCTTCTTTGACTCTTGGCTAGCGACAACAAGGTCATTGTACTCTTCATTGATATCATCAGTGCCACGTATGCGACGCAACATCTGCAGAGCAGCATCATCATAACCACGGTCGATTAAAGAGTTTGGGCTGTCGGGAAGGAAAAGAGAACCAAGGGTTATGATGGCAGCAGGAACAGCAGCCAGTGCCAGACTTAAACGCCAACCCCATCCAGCCTTGATTTTGTCAGAGCCATAGTTGATTAGGTTTGCACATAGGATGCCAATAGTTATCATGAGCTGGAAGCACATGTTGAGCATTCCACGGAGCCGTGCCGGGGCCATTTCCGATAGGTACACTGGTACAGACTGTAAAGTAAATAGAACAAAATTTTAGGATATATATTTTTGTAATCTAGAAAATGGAATTAAGAGTCAATAAGTCAACATTCTCTGATTATTGAATGTTTCGAAGAAAAGTAGGGGAGATGTGAAATGAAAGAGAATTCTACGCTCTATTCATGGCAACTGGCAAGATGTCTTTTTGAATCTTTTTAAAAGTAAAAGAGTAGGTTGCATCATTGACTGAGTGACTTGATTTGTATAAGTAATAAAGAGGAATACAATTCAATAAAAATTATATTTCAAGTTCCCACCACTTGCTGTCCATTCACAACTTATTACTTCTTATTACAGTTCCATATTTGTTTTGACATTTCAATATTATATTAACAATATTCGAACACAAATATATTGACTGAAAGTCGTTGGTTACCAAATTTAAACACTGTTGATGGCAATTCTGCACACATATTAGAAGTTTTACTGCAGCCAGAAAATTCCGATTCAATTTTTTTTTTTTTTAGTAATAAATTTGGGAGTCAAAACCATCAAATTTAGTTTAATATTCACAAGGAATCTCTTAATTCGGATTTCAAACCTGAGACTTTCTACAAAGAGGTCATTGTTTTTGCCACTAGACTGGGTTCTCAATTCCGATTCATTATTAGAAAGCAGAAAAGAACAGAGATAGTTCCCTATGTCGAAATTAAGAACTGTCTGTTTTTTTGGAAAAACTGATAGTGGCTATCAGTATGTACAAATTAAGAACTGTTTGTTGGGGCACCTTATTGGGGATTTCTTTTTCTTCTATTTCCTTTTCTAATAGGTCAAAATTGAATAGAGATACCAGCAGTGTTTCAAAATTAAATGAAACCAAATGTTGAGACTGAGAATTCGCTGAGTCGACCCAAGTAGAGCTCAAGGAAGTCAAATTAAGTACCAGATAAGTAGCTAGACTAAAGACTATCCAAACTAGATAAGTATAGTACAGAGGCCAATATGTATTCAGCTTCCTAAAAAAAGCTAGAACGTAATAATTTCTTTAACAAAATATATACTCTTCATATTTTAATGCTTATTTTAACTAATATGTTGACTGGTACAAGTACAACATATGCTGCAGCTCTATATTTTTATTTCAAACGGTGTGGCCCCCACATATATAATAACAAAAAAGAGGGCTACGCCAGCTTGGACTAGCAAGTAATTAACAAGCACCGTTTTCTTTTGGTCAAAACTAACAGTTACTTTCTTAATTAAAATCTCTTACGCACGACTCTTAAAAAGTTAGTAATATATATATCAATTATTCAACAATTGGGATCATATATTCAACGTAATATGTTAAAAATTCTAAAAGGAAACGGATAATAGGACAACTAGTCAAAAAAGAAATTCACATGCGCATAATTAAATCTCCCCCAGTTGAATAGAATGGTGGGTTTAATATGTAAAACCTTAAATCACATATTGATATGAAGTGTTTGTAAAATGATGAAGAGTTCTAACACAACACATATTATGGGGGGAGAGAGAGTTGGATGGTGCAATATTATTACCTGATTAGCAAATCCAACACCGATACCGAGAAGAACACGGCCGAAAATCAGCATTAAAACATTCTCAGCAGCACCATTCAAAGCAGCGCCGATTAAAAACACGAGACCTCCACCAAACATGGACCACTTCCTTCCGAACAGTCTGGTAAAAGTCGATGCAAAGAATGAGGCAACTAGAGCAGCAAGGTACAGAGATGATGTAAACAATTGCAGCAGTTGGCTGTCAAACTTGCAGTATTGGTTTGTGTTGGTATCCTCTTTTTGCTTCCGGTACACGGAAGGAAAAAACTTCTTCAAGAATGGGTCCATAGATGTCACACCGCCTTCAAGTTAAACATGCACACAAATCAATCAAAACAATAGAAACAATATCATGAAAGAAAAACAAAAATGATGTCATTTGTAGGCTTCTATTTACCTGTTATTCCAAGATCATAGCCGAAAATAAGACCGCCAGTGGCGGCCACGATGCATGTGAGCAACACAAACATAGTTAACTTGCCAGGGTACTCCTTTCCCCCAGTAGCGCTAACAATGGCCCCGCCTGCCATTTTGAGAGAGAGAGAGAGAGAGAGAGAGAGAGAGAAACGGAGGCTTTAGGACTTAATTAGGAACTGGGTGGATACAGTAGATTTGAAATATATAATGCACGAGAGAGATATCTTGATGAAATATATAATGCACGAGAGAGATATCTTGATGAACTAGTGGAATAGTCAAGTGGACAAAGCAAACTATTCAAAAAGAGAGACGTTAGATGAATGTGATGCGCCGATTTTTCAATAGAAAATCGTGTCAAATTCATATTAATATATAGATGCGATCGTTATCTTAATTTTGGATGTTCTGATTATATCCAGGCTTACTATCTGCTGCGTCCACATCAGCATGTCATCGTCAGGCTTCAATCTTCCGGCCGGATTCCGCGTTCTATTTTGTTCGTTTCTTTTATTTTAAATTTAATATATTTCCCTTTCTCAAATAGGTAAATATTCAAAACACGGGTAATTGCGCTACAATTTCAAAATTCTTTTCAATACGCTAAAGTTGGTCAAACAATTTTGCATGGACTAGAACAGTGTACATGTGAAACAGCTTGGATAAGGTTTGAAAATCTAACTAAAATCACGAACCAGGCAAGACTTTTCTAAACACTCATGGACAAAACCTAAAAAGCTATCTATAAATGGCTTCTCATTTCTCTCTATATCGTTTATCTTGAGGATTTAGTTTTTTTTTTTTTTTTTTTTTTTTTTTTTATTCATGTTTTTATTTGACCCGTAAGTGTATTGCAATTGTTAATCACGGGCTCTGAACGAGTTAATTTATTCACGGCCTGCCTCATACCTTGATGTTATTTTTTTCAGGCCAGAATACGTAATTATTAAATGTCACAACAAATGTTAATGGGCCTTTAGAGAAAAGTCCAAATGAGAAAATATATGATATATTTTTATCTGAAGGGCTGTCAGGGGATTTAAAAGAGCACCCCTGGCTATGAACGTGTAATGCTCTCAGGTACAATCATTCATTGGTTCTCTCTTTCATTATACTGATTCAATTGAAAAAATCCTAAGCAAACCTGGATCATTTGCTTCAGGTAGAATGGTGTAATTGTGCCTGGCTAAATGCACTTTAACATCCAGTTAAAGCAACTTTCTAGTTAGCTAGGTCCAATCCTGACCATCTAATCCGAATCAGACAGTCCAATTATCCAACCCGTATATTAAAATAAATTGAATCCGTACAATTAAGGATGAGCACCTCAAGTGCAATTTCAAGTCTAACTCTCAACTGTGTAACCATAACTCTGCCATAGTAACACCAGATACTAAGTGTAGAAATTACTGGTATGAAATAATGTACATTTCCTGCATGAAGGAACATCATTATGTATTTTCACGTATAAACATATTATAATAGTAAACGCATATGTCCACACAGCAATATACAAATATGGGAACTAGCTCAAAATCAATCACAACAGAACCTGTTAATTCAACTTCAGCTAAACAGATGACTATATACTGAGGGAAGCAATCAAAAGGTTAGCCACTGTGTATAATCATCCCACCTTGCTCTTGCACACGGAATATTAACAAACAAAATCAGAGAGACAAAGTAAACACAACTAAAAGATCAAGGCATCTTCTTTAAGTACTGCTGCCTTCAACAGT
The DNA here is from genome assembly GCF_964058835.1 of Carex rostrata. Taxonomy (NCBI): domain Eukaryota; kingdom Viridiplantae; phylum Streptophyta; class Magnoliopsida; order Poales; family Cyperaceae; genus Carex; species Carex rostrata. Next base: position 429,619 of record NC_135931.1, on the reverse strand, counting down.
GCTTTCAGATGATTCATCAAAAGATTCAGTCAAGTGAGAAGTAGAACCGTTGTGTATGCTTCGAGCAATACAATTTCCAGTTGCAAGGATCTTAATTTGACCAAGATGTGAAATCTCCACTACTACCTTGCCGTCATCCTCTGGAAGAGGTTGTTTCCATGGTTCCCCATCTACTCGCATGTATGCGTGGTTAACTGCTCCCTTACGGAACTTGAATTTGACCCGATGTGCCTGCATTAAATATAGGAGCCTATAATTGTCAATCAGAGTTTTAGTGGGGTTTGGGTATATAGCATGAAATGCCTTGATAATACAGTACCTGCGCAAGCCGAGTGCCATGTCCCTTGGGAGTGAGCAAAACAAGCCCGTGCCAACCGTCCTTAAATCCAACAATCTCAAGGAGACCATCATCAACATATGGTGCTGTTAAATCCCTCTGCACATAACCAATTTTCAATAGCAAACATTCAGCAAATAATGCACTGTATTATGAGAACAATATATTATGAGCTCACCTCTCTTTGCTTCTTGTTATCTGGTGTGCCCCAAGGGTTCAATCCACCAGAAAAGCTAGGCAGGTTTAGACATACTATCGACCTAATACTGCACACCGACACAGTAAATCAGGTATCCGACTGATGGAAAAATACAATAATACAAGTAAAATATATATAACAACTGACCTATGAGGGATATGAAGCTTTTCCCAGTGGCCATGATTCTTCATAATCTTTACCTTAGCAAGTTGCGCAATGTTCCTGTATTTTATTTAAACATCCAATCAAATTATTTACCATATATTAGAGAACCACCATTCTAAAAATTTCACATAACTGATAACAAATTGGTTTGATTAGAGCTGAAGTTTACCCAATTCAAATCAACAATCTAAATCATAATAAACTGGCAGATCAACTAAAGCACAAACAAGTCTGACCCAAACAAAAGTAAACTTACAGGAATAAAAAATGAACAAAAGCAACCCGAATGGAAGCAGTTGATGTAAAAATTGTCTCTTCATCGTTATTTACAAAACAACCCAATTAACTTATTTTCCATCCTATAGTCAATAGGGAATCAATCTTGGTTTCTTTGGTAATGTAAAAATTGTGTTGTGTTTACACAGAGAAAGGGAGAGGAAGTTACCGGGACACTGGATGAACCAATGAGGCACAAAACCAGCCCTGTGTGAAACCCAGCTTAACATATGTTTTCTGCACTACAAATGAAACTATGCTTCAAACTTTGTCAAGCAACAGTAAACATTCATTACATTTTTAAACCAACAGATAGCGAGTACTCCAAATAAACAAACAATGGATCATTTGAATATGTAAATTTGGACATTTAATCCCAAAAAACCTGATTTAGAAGCTGGTTCTTGAATTTTTCTGGATGCAACTTCCTCTCGGAGTGAAAAGCATATGATACTTGTGCATCCATTCCTATTATCAAAATAGTTAAATCATTACAACATAATTACATGCATAATTATACCACCATCAAATGAGCTTACCCATGCTGAAGTAATTCCAAAATGCCCCTCGAAATGCACAATTATTTTCCTAAGGAGAAAAACAGCAACGTACATCACTATAGTTTCAAGAATATATACATGAGAAAATATAAGGAAAGAAGTAGAGAGCATGAGGGCAATTTGGTCTTTACCATGTCCTCTGTGTCTGTTTTGGGCACAAGATGGAGGGTGCCTAATGACTGGGGCAAGTCAATAGGTGCAAATGCATCATGAGGTAACACCTTAGGGGCCCGCATCCTCATAACAATATCCCAGCTGATTTTCCAGAGAGAAGCATCAATCAGACATTAATGGATTTAATTATATTTTCCATAAAATCAAAGAAAAACACACACCCATCTATCTTCATCTCTCTTGCAGCCGATACTTCGTTTAAAATTGATATGACAGACTGTCTGTCAGTTCCTGGATTTTTCTTTCCCTATTAGTACATTGTAAAAACTCTGTTAACAATTTCATACCACTTGAAATTCATTAATTAATTAATTATTTTGCACAAAATGAGACATACCCAACCAAGAGAAAACGGAATGTTGTTTCCCGTTCCTAAAGGAATGGTAGCAATAGGAGGTGCATTAGACAATTTAAGATCACTAATTACTCCAAAAAGCCAACTTGCTGTACCATCACCACCAGCTACCTGTTCAATTATATTTTCCAAACAAAGACTTTCAATAAAGAACTCACCGCATGTTATACTTCAAAGAGTAAATTAAACAAATTAAATTACTCACAATTAGCCTAAGCCGCTTCTGAATTTCTGCAGCACCATTATCTCCACTGGATATCAATCTCTCTAGATTGTCATAAATCCTGCACAAGATCTTATCTGGAGTATCCTCTCCTAAATTGAAGACCTACCAATTCAACTTTTAAGTGGTTTAAAATTAAATTTTGCAGTTTATTGGACATGTGCCAAACACTAGTCAAACAAAAGAAAGCAAGAACCTGTAGGGGGTTGAGGATCTGACGACATGTCAGAAGCAAACCTGCACCAAGCTGGCCCCCGCTTTTGGTGTTTATGAAGAAAATTACTGGACAGGTGGGTACACAAGGGATGATGTCTGCCCGTAATTCTGGTACCAGAAAGTAACTGGGAATATAAAATTGTTTCCGAAGAAGTTCAGTGTTGGCATCGCAGTCTGCCATTTTGTTTCACAAGCTGCACAGTCAAATTTAATGTTAGTAGCACAAACTTATTTTAGAAGCATTGCCAAATTTAATGTTAGTTCCACACTCATAGCACTATGGTTATGAGTGAGAGATCAATCAGTAGATTTTAATATGTTTGGTTTAGGTCTAAGTACCAAATTGCCAATCCCAATCAAATCTGGAGTATGTATGTATGTATGTATGTATGTATGTATGTATGTATCGATCGATGGTGGTAAAACAGGAAGAGGGATTATAAAATCTGAAAAGCAACTTTAATCCGAGAACAAATCCCACTCCAAATCTCAAAAGTACAACCTCTTTACAAGTGAATCTTCTTCACTGATGAAAATCATGAACCGAATAATAGCAGTAAACAATTTTAAAAATTTTGGAATTAAAAAGAGAAAACATGAATTGGAAGTTGGAACATACCTCTAAAGGGAGAAATAACCAAAAGCAATGGGTACCTAACGATACCTACTCTACTCTATTATACTCTGGATCGAAAATCGGAAAGGACTAAACTAGGAGGCAACTTTAATTAAAGATAAGGACAGCGAAGAATCTGAGAATGTCACTCAGTACAAGGAAAGCACAATTACTTACTTGAGAAGTGTCGTCATTTACAATTTTTTTAACTGTTCGATAATCGATACGGCGTCTTGAGAGCGTATCGTCTGCGGAGGTTTTCCTGCGGTGCTGTGCGGTGGTTTTGATCTGGTCCGTTCGTTTCAGATCGGACGGACCAGATCAGATCTTGCCCGAATTTAAAAAAAACGCAAAATTTGGTGAACCCGTAATCCAGCCCGTCCGATCCGAAACGAACGGACCAGATCAAAATCACCGCAGGAAAACCTCCGCAGAGGATACGCTCTCCGGTGTCTTCGTCGCTTCCTGGGAATTCGAATCCTCCCAGTCAACTCAAATTTTGATTTTAGATCTGGACCGTCTGATTTTAAATCTTTACCAATATTGATTTTAGATCTGATCCCACGGTTCGGAAATAAACTCAAACAGTACGTTAATGCAGAGGATGCGGTTACCGATTCCTGGTCCCCTCGTTAGTCGTTACGTTAAGTAATGATAATTTATTAGTTAATAATAATGTACATCCAGCCACGTTTGAGGAGAATGAGATCTGAATCGTCAATTTCAGTCTGACACAAATCTCAAAGCAGATTATTAAAAAAAAAGTGCTTTGTACAATTGGGCGAACAAAAGAAAGAAATTAAAGTGGGATGTGAATATGTGATGATGTGATATGCCAAGTCCAATTAAAACATGGGGGTTTTGCCAAATAGGACATTAATTATATGCCGTTGCCTCTACCAAACATGAACATCATACCAAATCTATATATATATATATATATATATATATATAGAGGTAGGCTAATATACAATCGATTGTTCTGAGGTCCCGTACAACCAAGTCATTTTCTGATTTTTAAAGTCGAAATGATCGATCCAAACCGTTCATCTTGTTCTCCATATTAATATGTGTTTGGAGACCAAATTTTACATTTTTCTGAATTTTTTTACTATTTATTAAGCCACTTTGAAAACCGCTGATCCAACGGTGGCTTAACAAAACAGTAAAACCAGAAGCTACCGTTGGATCAGCGATTTTCAAAGTGGCTTAATAAATAGTAAAAAAATTCAAAAAAAATGTAAAATTTGGTCTCCAAGCACATATTAATATGGAGAACAAGATGAACGGTTTGGATCGATCATTTCGACTTTAAAAATTAGAAAATGACTTGGTTGTACGGGACCTCAGGAACAATCGATTGTATATTAGTCTACCTCTATATATATATATCTCCTCTATATTATGCACCTTAAATTGAATTGAATGACAGAAAATTGTGTGGTTGGGATTTATTGATCTAAATTTGAATTGAATCTGAGTCATCTAAACAAATAATCTGCCTTCTTTTAATTAAATACACCATTTCTCTGCGTAGAAGTCCAACTTTAGTTCAAATTGGACCCGCTACATGTACAGCCACACATCTTGTCACAAATATTTTTGTTATGCACCGTTGGATCTGAATCAAAAATCGTGCAAATTGAATCTAAGATGCAAAAAAAAATTCGCTGGAGGCGCTTCTCCCAGCGAATTATTTTTGTTGCTCGTCTTCCTCCCCGATCCCTTCTTCTCAAAGAAAAGAAAAAAGCCCTCATCGCCTCAGACCCGCGCCGCCCAACTATATCTCTCTCTCCCAACCCTAGCTTTCGTCTCGCAACAGAGAAGAAAATGATTCTCCTAAGGTCGCTCCGCTCTCGGCTACGGTCGCCATCCGCTGGCGCTGGAGCAGCGGTTTCGGCGTTCTCGACTTCTGCCGCAGCCGTGGAGGCGGAGCGGACGATCAATAAGGGGCCGAGGAACGATTGGACCAAAGATGAGATCAAGGCCATCTACGACTCCCCTGTTTTAGATCTCCTTTTCCACGAGGTATATTTACTAGCTATCAATTTGCATTTTTTTTTTTTTTTTGAAAAATCTCTCCTTTTACTCTCTTCAGTGATGATCGAATGATGTAGTTCACCACTGATCCTTGAAGTATCGAGCTACTTTATCTTTATTCACTGTACCTTGAAGTAATTTAGTTGCATTTGTGTAATAAATATCCATTTTCTGGAGTAATTTACTAGGAAAGTCTCTTCAATTTGATCTATAATTAGAAAAAAGGAAGTCACTTGTGTTGAAGCGTCTTTGCTCCAAGCAGTGGATTACACAAAGCTAATGTACCAGTTTTACAAGCTCTTTCTTAAGAAAAGTTGACACAAGGATGGAATAATAATTTGTTAAATTTAGGATGAAAAATGCTATAATTGTCAAGTTCAGGGACCAAAATGATTAGCCTTAATTTCAATGTCAAGTTTGAGATCTGTATAAATGTGTTGTCTCAGGCACAAGTGCACAGGGCTGCTCAGAATTTCAGGGAAGTACAACAATGTACACTTCTTTCGATAAAAACAGGTGGATGTAGCGAAGATTGTTCATACTGCCCGTAGTCGTCTCGGTATGACACTGGTTTGAAGGCTCAGCGCTTGATGAATAAGGATGCTATGATTGAAGCCGCAAAGAAGGTACCCTCTCTCTCTATCTCTCTCTTTACTATTCTCACCTTTTACCGGGGCCATATATGTCGGGGGATTTCAGTTGTACTGCCATGGGAGTACAATTGCCGCTGGTTTTTCATTAGTATGGTAGAGTTCCACATGATTTAGTTTGCTACAAGGACTGCTAATGACCATATTTAAAGAAACTATAAAAAAGTTGTACCTAAGGGAGATATTTGGAGTTAATAGAGTAGTTTTTTGGTGTAATTTTGCTGCTAAAACATTGTCCTTTTGCAATTAATCCCACTGCTGGAAATGCATGTAGGCTTCAATTAACCCAATTTTGCCTAAATGAATACTTGGTTGTGTGATTATGCATCCATTTTCCAATATATTGCATTTGACCTTGAAATATCCTTAGTTCTTCAGGCAAGCAGAAACCAAGTTTCACAAGCGGATCATGCACAACATGGCAATTTTACCCTTTCTTTTAAAATAAATCAACATAATTACTAATTAAAATTAATTTAAAATGAAATTGCAACTGCTATTGTGGTACCGGGCACTTGGCCTGCTGGGTGTATTCCGATCAATTTAGATGTTTTTTTTTGAAGGTCAGGAATCAGTGTTCCCGACTATTCATTGATATAAGAAAATTATTTACAAAAGTTCAGAAGTTCAAAAAATAAAAAAAATAAAAAAATATTTACATTGTGTTGAATTACACCCCCAAATCTCAGTGTCCCCTCCCCCCCCCCCCCCCCCCCCCCGGTCATTAAATTTCAGATGATTACAATCACCCTGCATTATTTCTGGTGGATGCTGCGACCGGCATATGCCGTGGAATATGATTATTTACCAGCATACCAATCCTCCAGATCTCTCATGACCAAGAAAATTGAGGGCTTGTTCTTCTCTGGCCAGATCAACGGGACCACCGGCTATGAAGAGGCTACTGCTCAGGTCCTTCTCTCTTGGTATGCTCTTGTGTGTCTGTGTGTTTTTAGGTTGTTTTAAGTCTTTTGAAGTTCAAGTCAATCCAGTTGGATATGTATCTTGGGTCATAAAATGTTAGTATCAATTGATGGTTAGATTTTTATTGAGTTACATCAGATTATCCTAGATTATCTATGTCCTAATTGTGGAATTGTAGTTGATAAAGCCAAGGTTTCTTTGTCTCTGCAAACCTTTGAGCTCATGCAAATTGCATTCAAATTGGTATTCAGTTCAACTCAGACTTGTCCAAGATTAGATGTCACTCTTCAAACTGTGCATAGTTTGGCAAATCAAGGTAGGTAATATAGGTGGGATAGAAAGGATAATTCTTCTTCAAATTTTGAGATTAGAGAACTGATAAATTTTGAGATTAGTCTTTCTAATAAATCAAGTGGTTACAGGTCCATACCCGATATCCTGAATGCCCAGTTTGCAAGGCTTTGGTGGAAGAAGAAAAGCTTGTTCCTCTATATGGGCGTGGTAAGAACCCTACTGATCCATGGTCGAAACCCATACCTGGAGTCGAGATCCCACATAGGTCAACTGGTCAGAGACTGCCAACTGTAGCACAACTTGAACCGAACCAGAACCCGAACCTAAATCTGTTCCACAATGTGAATTGGGGAGGGGGTTACAGTTTTGGGTTTGGGACATTCGAGTTGTTTCCTATGTTGAGTTTTCAAGTTAACGGGTTTCCAGGTGCTGATTATGGATTCAGTGGTGGTTATAACCAGTTTGGGTATGGAACCCGAATCCAGTTCATGGCAGGCCTGCATACAGGTATAATGGACCACATGATCAGCAGCAAGATCAAACTCTCAGTACCAGCAGGCACCGCACTACATTGGTGCAGTAAATCTTTTGAATCATGCTTTTACTGTGGCATTTTAAAATCGAAGTCTTTTGTATGCTTTCAATAATTAGGATTAAGATACTATTTTGTAGGCTAAGCATACATAATTATACCTATCAAGCAGCAAAAAATATAGTTTATCAGGTCTTGAGCGAGGAATAAGATATGAACCATATTAATTTAACATTTCTAAGATTTAAACAATTATATTTGAACAATTTGACATTTCTAAGATTTAAACAATTACATTTCTAGCAGCAAAAAATATAGTTTTTCAATTTGAACAATTATAATCTATTTTTCATATTTTATTTGTTCATTTTCAGAAATGTTGGACTACATCAAATTGGATCAATGACAATGTTTTTCATGTTATATTTGACCCTTTTTTTTCATTTATTGTTGTTTCATTGTTTGTTTTACTGTTATTTATTATTTGCCTTATTTTTTTTTCTTAATTCTATATGAATATCAATAAGAAAATCTTTTCATATTTTATTCAATTTTATAATATGTCCCCGTCGCAACGCACGGGTACGATACTAGTATATATATATAGATCTAGTGATGGTCTTATCAGAATTCAATGAGATTGTGCGATCATACCAAATCTTTTCTCAAACGATCCAGAATTAATATATTTTAGCCTATCAGTTTTTTTACCAACAGAGATATCTCAAATTTTTTTTATTTTTTTTAATATATAAATAAAATATAAAATATATTCAAGCCCGAAATGATTATATATATATATATATATATATATCGTGGTATGCTTTAATCTATCGCGGTAAAAACTAGCCGTTAAAAGTTAAATCAACAATCATAACAACTTTCGTACAACGTGTTATGTGCGTTAATACGTCAACTATGATCTGATTCCCAGTTCACATATAATAATTCAAACCGAAAGATAAACTTTAAATATTTTAAAAACATATGGTTATAAAATATTTTTGTGCTAAAATATATACAAACCTCAACTATTACGCACAGATATGTGTTAAATTTATTTACAACACATTTTGTGCTTCTTATTATAATTTTAATGAATAGTGGTCTTATTTTTCGTGGTATAATAACGAAAATTAATATATATTTTTTAGATATATATCATTAACATCACGGTCATAACTTTGTTTGCGCTAAAAGAATAGATATATTAAATATTAGGAACAAAATTATGTTGAAATACATTTACCACGTGATTTTAGCAAAATTAGTGACTCATTAATGGTCATGTATAATCACCAATATCGAGAGGTATAATTAATGAGTTTGGCTAATATAACATCAGTGTCATTTTAGCCTATATAACACCAACTCTAAAACCTATCAAATCGACTTCAAACAGTGAATCCAAACCGTTTAAACTGATCTACTTCATTAGTTGTGCATTTACATGCAAAATTTATAACTTTTTGAATTTATTTAGTATTAAGTCAAGCGGTCAAATGTGTGAGTTTTTAAGTTAATTTTAATACATTCATTTTAGAGTTGGTGTGTTATAAGTTAAAATGACACTGATGTTATATTAATCAAACTCATAATTAATACTCTAGATATAGTTAAATAAATGGTCTTCAAAGTTGGTTGCAATACAGCAAATAAAGAGTGAGGCTATACCACTTTTTTAATAATAAAATTTCTTTGCAGCCGCTGTAAAATAAAAGAGTCATGTTATGGTATCCGTACTAATCAATATAATTGTTTTCAAAATTATAACGATTGATTTCAACAGTTTAATATGAAATTCATGTGAATATGTACTTGTAAACTAAATTTTATATTTTTTTGTACTGTTTATTTATTAATTTTTGTAAAATTATTGTTTTTAAATGGTCCAAAATTTTCAGATTAAGTGGTAATCTACTCATCTAAAAATATAGTAAACTAATTCAAAAAATGTAAAATTTAGTTTACAAGTACATATTCATATTGAACGATTCGGATTGACTGTTAAAATTTTCAAACTGAAAATTTAAGTCTATAGCACGGGCCAACATACGCTATGTATAGTACATAGCTTCACTCACAAATAAACACGTACTTAAATTTTATGCAAAACAAAAAAAAAGACAATACCTTTACAGCAAGTTCAGTGTTAATTCTATTCAACTGGCTAATTAATAAAATGGAGACTCATTTATGATTGATTATTATATGATAATCAAAACTAATAGATCACAATTAAGCTTTTTATACTTTATAATTATGTGATCAAAATACATAGTCACGAGCTTTATATAGCATTAAATAACAAATATGGACATATCTACTCTAAATTATAATTTAAAATTAATCTCTTCAAAATTTTATAATAAAACTAAATGATAAATTCAATATTTACGTGTGCAATAGTATGTTGGAAAATATTTAGAATCTCTTCGCTTTTGATAAATTGAGCCTAGCTACATGAAATCATGTGCATTTATGAATTAGGGCCTCATTTCAGTTTCTATTATCACCAAATTCACATATAAAACTCTATATATTGTCAAATACTACTACGTACAAAATTCTGTTGAAATGTATTTATAAAGTAATTGTGTGCCTTTTTTTAAGAAAAAGTGAGGTCAAGTCCTCAAATTTTATTTACGGTGACACAAGATGTGTCTATGTCACATTTTATTTAGAATTGCAAAGCATAAGCCTAAATAAAGGAATGAAAAGCTAAAGAAATAAACAAAATAGAAATAAATAAATAAATAAATAAAGAGTTCGAACTAGCCTTTGATCTAGTGGCAAAAACAATATTCTTCGTGTGGAGAGGTCACAGGTTCGAAACCCAAATAAGAGTCTCTCTTTTAGACATTAAATAATTAGATGGCTTGATATCTAATTAATCTTTACTGAAAAATAAACTAAAAAAAAATCATCACAAAAAAGAATAAATAAATATGATTTCAGTCGAAACAAATGTTTATTTTTTGCTGAGATTATTTGGCATTCTTAAATATTCAACAAATTAGTTTCAAATTAAAAATTATTTTTTACTATATTTTTTTTACATTCGTCAAAACACATAATAACTATTACGGGTCCTTTTCAACTTTTTATTTTTTATTTTTTTTCCTTTTTGACTTTGCGGACCCAAGTATATATTCATTTTGACTAAAATAAATGTTTATTTGGAGATGGAAAGTGACGGAGGGTATATTCGTAAGTGAAGCTCTAGCAGTAATTTCTTGGGCCGCACACGTATTAATTATGGAAATAAATCTGATGTTTATTCTTTAGAAATAATTATTCCGATTCTAACCGTTTAAATTTTTTAGGGACTGCCTAGCTATCCCCCTTTACACCTTGTTTGGATGGAGAGTAGAGGAAGAAATGAGAGGTAAATAATAAAAGGGAATGGAATGGAATAAAAAGAAAGATTAACATATTTAACCTTTTCGTGTTTGGATGATTAATGAGAGAAAATAAATTTAACTTTCTGTCTTATTTCTTGTTCGGTTGATTAAAATTTAGAAGGTTAATAAGAATTCGGTGACTGTTGTAGATTTGAGGAAAAAATCTTGTATGAGAAAGATATAGGGTTAGACATTTGTGTCATTTTTTTTCTAAAAATATTTGTAACAAAATTTCTTTCCATCCGTTACACTCCAATTTAAAAGGGGAATCAATTCTATTAATTATAATAATACAAGGTTAAACCCTTCACCTCCGACATAATTTTATCAACCAAACACGATTCAACGAAATTTTTTTGTTCCTTTCCATTCCCTCCCTTCATATTTATACCTAGTATTTTTCACATATGACACTGTTGACATTTAAAAATATTAATATCAAGTATTACAAGTATTTATACCTATGCACTTAAGTATTTATACCTATGTGGTCAACTATTTTTGTTAGAGAAATGTTGACGCAGAGACGATTGGGGAAGGTTGATCTGGACGATTGGGGATAAATACTTACAAGTATATGTATAAATACTTGTACGATGAGGTACAAATACTTGTGTGACGGTGAGCCCGAAAGTATGTCATCATAGATCTCATTTTAAAGATAAAATTGCGTAGAATACATTCATAGTTTTAGTTTCGCAAAATTCCTCATAGATAGTGAGAAATGTGGACGACGTTGAAAAAAGAAAAAAAAAACCTCTAAAAACATGTATGATTCTTCTTTCCATGTAGTTTGAGTGGTCCCCCCATATAGTCATATCAAGTTAAACATGCAAATATTAATATCTTAGTTTACAAGTATTGATTTATTATCTTCCAAGTATTTATACCTATGAATTTAATTAAATTTAGAAGACCAGAGTGTTTTGAATAAATTTAATTAAACTAGTTAGTTAAGTTAGTTTATGGAAGTTAAAATATGTTTAAGAGATGGGGGGATGATGGGGAAATGCGGAATTCACGATTGGGGATAAATACTTACAAGTATAGGTATAAATACTTGGACGATGAGACATAAATACTTGTGTGATGATAAGCCCGAAAGTATGTCATCATGGATCTCATTTGAAAGATAAAATTGCGTAGAATACGTTCGTTGTTTTAGATTCGCAAAATTCCTAATATATCGTGAGAAATGTGGATGACATTGAAAAAAGGAGAAAAAACACACCTCTAAAATATGTTTAAGAGATTGGGGGGAGGGGGGTGATGAGGAGATGGGAGTGGGGAGATTCATATAATTATTCATTATAATTACCCAATTTTTTAAGGGTCATAATAATTGTCCCCCCACTCTCATCCCCCCATTATCCTGCCAATTTTATTTATTTAATCTCGTCCACATTTCTCACGATTTAAAAGGAATGTTGCGAATATAAAACCACGAACATATTCTATGCAATTTTATCTTTCAAATGAGATCCATGATAACATACTTTCAAGCTCGTCGTCACACAAGTATTTATATCTCGTCATTTAAGTATTTATACCTAGTACTTTCCACATATGATACTGCTGACATTTAAAAGTATTAATGTCAAGTATTACAAGTATTTATACATATGCACTGAAGTATTTATACCTATGTGATCAACTACTTTTGTTAGAGAAAAGTTGACGTAGGGACGATTGGAGAAGGTTGATGCGGAGATGCGGGGTCCACGATTGGGGATAAATACTTACAAGTATAGGTATAAATACTTGCACGATGAGGTATAAATACTTGTGTGACGATGAGCTCGAAAGTATGTCATCATGGATCTCATTTGAAAGATAAAATTGCGTAGAATACGTTTGTGATTTTAGATTCGCAAAATTCCTCATAAATTGTGAGAAATTTGGATGACATTGAAAAAAAAAATTCACCTCTAAAAACGTGTATGATTTTTCTCCCTATGTCGTTTGAGTGGTCCCTCATATAGTCATATCAAGTTAGACATGCAAGTATTAATATCTTAATTTGCAGGTATTAGTTTATTATATTCCAAGTATTTATACTTATGAATTTAATTAAACTTGGTAGACAACAGTGTTTTGAATAAATTTAATTAAACTAGTTAGTTAAGTTAGTTTATGGAAGTTAAAATATAATTAAAAGATAGGGGGATATTGATGAGGAGATGCGGGGTCCACGATTGGAGATAAATATTTACACGATGATGTATAAATACTTGTGTGACGATGAGCCCAAAAGTATGTCATCATTTGAAAGATAAAATTGAGTAGAATACGTTCGTGGTTTTAGATTCGCAAAATTTCTCATAGATCGTGAAAAATGTGGACAACATTGAAAAAAAAATCCACCTCTAAAATCTATTTAAGAGATGGGGAGATGATGAGAGGATGGGAGTGGGGGTTCATATAATTATTCATTTTTTAATGCACAAATATAGTCTCAACGAAATAAGTTTTTATGTACGAATTTCAACAAAGACTAACAATTAATTAGGAATCGGAATAACAGGTTTATGTTATTTCCAAGGAATAACTGCAGACTTATTTCCATTAATTATACATGTTTATAAACAACTTAAATTAGAGGTATTCTTTTCTTAAACGAACTTAATTAACCAATTTTCCTTTTCTTTTGTGAGAACTACAGAACTAAGATAAGATTTCTCAACAAATTAAATTCCATTTCCTTAGAAATATATATAAAGTTGCAACGTGTTAATTAACACATGTTCAAAGAAGAAACATAACGAAAAAATCATGACCAAATTAATACCAAGTGAATTACACGGTTGCTAATGGATGTCCCTAGTACAACGACTTCACTTTTTCTTTTTCTTTTTCTTTTTCTTTTCTTTTTTTTTGAAGTAAATTAAATATATAGAACTTCATCCAAATATTTGGAGATACTTGACTCAGTTAAAAGTATCTAAAATTATATATATATAAAAATGCCACAATTAATTAATTAATGTCCCTCATGATATATTCTAACAAAAACTGATAAAATAGGCTTAATTTCTAAACAAATGACTGGGGACCGCACATAGTGAATAATGATAATAAATAATTAAACTATGAGAGAAAATTGTGAATAATAAAATTCAGGCAGCACTTGACTACTCAACTTTGGTAAAAAAGCTCTCTGGTCTGGTCTGCATGGCTTTATTTCTTTAGCCAGAAAAGAATTGAAGATTCCTTGTGCCAACTTGATTCACAAAGTAACTGACGACAATGACTCTGGAGTTCTATTCAAGCTGGAGTGGGCCCTCATAGTCATAGGCATAGGCCTATATAGGGTATATTCTCTTGAGTCTTGACTCGTGCCACACAAGTCCTGCTGCTAGCGCGTTGACTAGTCTTACTTACTTTCTTTCTGCTAATTAATTAGCTTCTATCATGCATCATGCATTGCATGCATGTATGTAATTTGCTGTCCGCAATTGTTTACTCTTTCAAAAGTTGAGAATTATATTAGCTAGAAAGCTTCAACGGGTTTTACTATCTATTAAATTAATTCAATGCAAGAAACTTTAATGATTCGAACAATTAATTATTGACAACCATTTTCACGACATGTCGCGTATTTGACTGGCAACAATTAATATTCCCTAGGGATTAGGCATATATATATGTTCCGGTAAATTTATTTTCAAATTAAAAAAAAACATAGATATATATTCTTTCTTTGTTTTAATATATACGAATCAAACCACTAGTGAAGAACTTGGAATTAGTGTCGGCTATTTATGAGTATTAGTGTCGGATATTAGGCGACACTAATCGGACTGATACTAATACTTTGTAAATAGCCGACACTAAAAGTAAGGCATTAGTGTTGGCTATTTATTAAATAGCTGACACTAATACTAACTTTTAGTATTGGCTATTTATTAAAAAGCCGACACTAATAAGTATTAGTGTCGGCCATTTAATAAATAGCCGACACTAATAACTTATTAGTGTCGACTTTTTAATAAATAGCCAACACTAATATTTATTAGTGTCGGCTTTTTAATAAATAGCCTACACTAATGCTTTTTTAAAAAAAAAAAATTCAAAAATTCACTATAAATCATAGAAAATTTCAAAAATGAAATTTTTTGTTCTGGGATGCTCATATATTTTTGCTGAACTATATATAAAACAAAGATATATCAAATAATTCATCATAATTTACAAATAACACTCACTAAATAAAATATCATCCAAATTGCTCATTTATCGTTATTCTTATAAATGGGTTGTGCAAGAAAGTTGAAATTGAGAAGGCAATGGATTATCTACATGACATGATTTCTAAAGGGCATCAGCCTGATGTCGTAACCTATTACATTCTTATAGATGGATTACACAAGAATGGTGAAATTGAGACAACAGTGGATTTTTTACATGACATGATGTGTAAAGGGTATGAACCTGATGTCGTGACCTTTAACACTCTTATAGATGGATTATGCAAGAAAAGGCATTGTTGCGAGAGAGAGGTGGTGTAGCGAGAGAGCACAGTTGACGAAATGAAACAGCGCCATCTTCTAGTATTCGCTTAGAAGAAGCGGCTAGGTTTGAGAAGATCAGATCGGAGAGAAGCGTGAAGTGAAGTGAACGCTCAAGAGAGAGGGGCAGCTAGGTTTTTTCGAGCGGGAGAGATGTGCGGAGAGAGAAAGGAGGCTGTGTTTTAAACCCTAAGCGTGTGTTGTGAAAGAGGTGCGTGGGACTTAAAATGAAATTTTTTCAGCTTTAGTGTCGGCTATTTATAAATAGGCGACACTAATGTATTAGTGTAGGCTATTTATAAACAATCAACACTAATACTTAACTATTAGTATCGGCTATTTATAAATAGGCGACACTAATGTATTAGTGTCGGTTGTTTATAAATAGCCGACACTAATACTTAACTATTAGTGTCGGCTATTTATAAACAACCGACACTAATACATTAGTGTCGCCTCTTTATAAACAACCGACACTAATACTTAACTATTAGTGCCGGCTATTTATAAACAACTGACACTAATACATTAGTGTCGCCTCTTTATAAACAACCGACACTAATACTTAACTATTAGTGTCGGCTATTTATAAACAACTGACACTAATACATTAGTGTCGCCTATTTATAAACAACCGACACTAATACTTAACTATTAGTGTCGACTATTTATAAACAACCGACACTAATACTTAACTATTAGTGTCGACTATTTATAAACAACCGGCACTAATATTATTAGTGTTGGCTTTTTGTAAACGACTGATACTAAAGTATTAGTGTCGGCTTTTTAAGACGACACTAATTGTACATTCTCCACTAGTGAACAAATCCGTTACCAGTAATAACCCATGATGCAAACTTATATACTAATTATAACATGCATGTTATATATCCTGGATCGATCTTGTAGAACACGTTTGGTTGGAAAGAATAGAATGGACTAGATATTCCATTCCAACCAAACGAA
Source organism: Carex rostrata (assembly GCF_964058835.1). NCBI lineage: Eukaryota > Viridiplantae > Streptophyta > Magnoliopsida > Poales > Cyperaceae > Carex > Carex rostrata. The sequence continues at coordinate 413,177 of NC_135931.1, read as the reverse complement.
TAAGAAATTAATTTGAGTTGAATTGAATTGTCAAAATAAAATAAAAAAAAATGAAATTGAGTTGGTGTACATTTTTACCGCTAAACTTCTACTTCTAATAAAAATGAAATAGAATAATGCATGGGTACGTAGGAGGAGTTCGAATCCTCTGATCTTAAGTAACTCTAATTTTGAGTTTTGATATGAACCGTCTGATCAGAATTAATCCAATCCAATTATCTAATTAATCTGGGATGAAATATATGAGATTTTCTTAATATTCGTGTCAATTGCAAAGTAGATCCAACGGTGCAGATATAAACTCAAAATTCGAGGCTGTCGACTAAAATTTCCACACTTGTTAATTTCGTTTCGAAAGATGACCAGTAGCAGTAGGCAATCCCCACTCGTCAATGCGGAAATATTGGTCCACAACTATTCTTGCAAGTGCACATGAACACTTGCGTTGTGTGCAATTAATTCAAGGTCTTCTCCCACATCAGTCGCCTCATACCCACCACCTTCTATCATATAATTAACAACCTTATTGACTTATTTCATCTTCAGTTAGTGGAACTGGAGTCATCCATTATTACCACTCAAAATGCTGAAATTCGAGGAAGTTTAATTCTACTTTCAACTTTTCAACTTTTCAACTGTCCTGCTGGGAGAATAATTAATAGGCGCTCCAGTACCATGGAAACAGGAGAAAATGAAAATCACGCTGCTTCATACTATAAATACAAGTTTTCTGAGCTGCAGTTCCAGGCCACAAATTAAATAACCTCTTATACTCTACTTGTTATTCTCCTTAATCTCTTCGTTCATCTTCGTCTTCTTCTGATATATATTAAAACCTAGCTAGCTAGCTAGCTTCTAATAATGGGTAGCCTACCACTTAACATCTTCCACCCATTAGACCCAACTGAATTCTCTGATGAATCACATGCAGTCATTGATTTCATAGCCGACTACTATCGTACTGTCGAGAATCGCCCGGTGCAAAGTCAAGTTAAACCAGGCTATCTTTCCAAGCTACTACCAAAACAAGCTCCTCTATTTTCTGAGCCGATCGAAACTATCTTGGAAGATATTCACCATAATATCTTACCAGGACTCACTCATTGGCAAAGCCCCAACTTTTATGCATACTTCCAGGCTAATGCAAGCACAGCAGGCTTCTTAGGCGAGATGCTATGCTCGGGTCTTAATGTTGTCGGGTTCAATTGGATATCATCTCCAGCAGCAACCGAACTCGAGAACATCGTGATGGACTGGATGGCAAAATTGCTTAAGCTGCCACCTTGCTTTCTTTTCTCAGGTGGCAAAGGGGGTGGTGGTGTCTTGCACGGCAGCACATGCGAGGCCGTGGTTTGTACCTTGGTCGCTGCACGGGATGGTGCACTGAGCAAGGTCGGACATGATGCAATTAGTAAGCTTGTTGTCTATGCTTCTGATCAAACACACTCGACAGTTCAAAAGGCAGTAAGGATTGTCGGAATTCCACCAAAAAACTTCCGCACAATCCCAACATCAGCTGCGTCATGCTACTCACTGACACCACATAGCCTGCAAGCTGCTATGGAGGCTGATGTGGCAAAGGGCTTGTTGCCGATCTATGTCTGTGCGACAGTGGGGACCACCGCCGTGGGAGCAGTGGATCCTATAAGAGAAATCGGTAAGGTGGCAAATAAGTTTGGTGCTTGGTACCATGTAGATGCAGCTTATGCTGGTAGTGCTGCAGTATGCCCAGAATTCAGGCATTACTTTGATGGGGTTGAACTGGCCGACTCAATCAGCATGAATCCGCACAAGTGGTTCTTGACCAACATGGATTGCTGTTGTTTGTGGGTCCAGACGCCAAGTGCATTAGTCGATTCACTCTCCACTAATCCCGAGTACCTAAGGAACAAAGCCAGCGAAACAAATGAGGTGGTGGACTACAAGGATTGGCAGATTGCACTGAGCAGGCGCTTCCGAGCCATAAAGCTTTGGGTGGTAATTAGAAGGTAATTAAATACATATATATAACTCTAAGTCTCTAACTCCTAGCTAGCTAGCTAGAACAATTAATATTCCATAATCTTTATTCTTTAGTGAGTACATATATAAATTATGAGGATCGATGTTGCTATTCTACTGTGTAAGAATGCGATCGAGCGAATAACCAAGAAACGATATTGATTGCAGGTATGGAATTATTAACCTTGTGGAGCATATACGAAGCGATGTGGCAATGGCTAAACAATTTGAGAAAATGGTTTCAATGGACAAGCGGTTTGAGGTGGTGGTGCCAAGAAAGTTCGCCTTGGTATGTTTCCGTCTCAAACCGAGATTTGAAGGAGATAATGCATTGAGTATTAACCAGAGGCTTCTCGATGCCGTGAACAATAGCGGCCAGGCATTCATGACGCATGCAAAGGTGGATGGGATGTTTGTGCTCAGATTTGCAATAGGTACAACTTTGACGGAGATGCGGCATGTTGAGATGACATGGAAGCTCATCCAGGCCAAAGCAAATGATATATATATTGCTTGAGGATATTAATTTCAATTCTTGCGATCATATCTAAATGACCAAATTTACAAAACTTAATTTGTTTCCATCGAATTTGTGTGCCTTTTAATTTCCTTCGTGATATGTAGAAACTTACTTAATTTAATTAGGTTATAACGCAATGCGCGCATCTGTATCTTTATTTGCTGCTTAACTTGTTTGATTGTTATTATTTTTAGAGACAGAAAGAGATGAAATTATATGTACTGTATTGAATCTTTTGTATAATAGTTACAGGTGAATATATATATAGACTACTTGGCCAATTAGCCGTTATACATTCCTAACAGCAAACTTTCCTAATAGTTACAAGATCTACAGCTGTATGAGCTAATTTAGCTATAATCTAATCACATATATGAAATCCTAAATTTCATCAGTGTATTCCTAAATTAGAGAATCTACAGAGATCTTTCTATTCTTATTGGATTTGATCTTGATCTTCTTATTGGGTCGGATCTTCTTCATTAATAATACTCGAAGTTGGGATCGAATAAGTTGAAAGAATCCAACTGTCATGACTTTGCTGTTGGACCGGAAGTCGCGACAAAAGAGGCACCCTCGCATCCATCCTTCATCCCATCAACCTACGTCACAATCAAAATAACAAATAGAAACAATACGGAGTCAGCTACAAAACTCAGTAACCAGTTATTTAATGATGTGTTTCTCTATAACTGGCTTAATTAAACAACTATTCAAACAGACTGGATTAATCCACACAAATTCAAATTAAATTATGAATACATATTTAACTAGCAATAGCACATGGGTTCAGGTTATCAATAAAACAAGTCACATAATATTCATATCATTTCATTTCACAAAATCATATCATTTCTCAAATTCTCATAACACACGATCATATCATTTCTCAAATTCTCATAACACACGATCATATCATTTCACAAATCAAATTCAAACTACAGACCTACTATCCCGTTAAATATGAATCATAATCCAATACCCAATTCAATCATCCAATTCAAAATTCAATTCAACCAAACAAAACAAAAACACAGATTATAGAGAAGTTCAGTTACCTGATAGTGATCACACTAGAAATTCAAATCGAACTGCAACGATTGTTTAGAAACAACGCAAGTCAAAATTTCAATCAAACATGACTCAATATCACAATTTATCAAAATTTCTCCTTCGTTTTTTTTTCTTCCATTTCTTCTTCTTTTATCTATCTTTTTCTTTGGTATTTCTCTACTTTTTTTTTTCTTTCTAATGTAAAACAAAATAACCCAATATAAAGGAGTTAGGAAATTTTAACGGTGGTCAAAAGCATTAGATGAAGGTGTTTATCATGCAAGGAGCCACTTGGAAATAAGTGCCACTAATGAAAAATAAGGAATCATGATCAGTTATATATACATATTAGTATCGGAATATAACTGATTCTGATGAAGGCGATACTGATACTATTATGATCGGTTTTTTATTTTTTAATCAACCGATCTTAATAGGCACTTATCTGGATCGGTTATACCTGAGAACCGATCCTAATAGTTTTTTCCCATGTTTTTTAATACCCATTAAAAAAACAATTAGTATCGATTTTAATTAAATCCGATTCAGATGCTACACTATCAAGATCGGTTGTACATAATAACCGATCCAGATACTAAACTATCAAGATCGGTTGTTATGTACAACCGATCCTGATAGTGTAGTATCTGAATCGGTTTTGTTGTACAACCGATCCTGATGTTTGGTTGACTCTAAAAAATAAAATTTTATTTATTTGGCCAGCTTCCATATATATATATGCTGGCCCAATATGCTACAGATACAAATCACATACAAATATTGAAATATATATGCATACAAATCACATACACATCCTAAATTAAATATCATAGACAAATTCTAAATTATTACAAAAAATTCATGTTCATGCAAATTAAGTTTACACATCACATCCAAAATTGTTGTACTTCTTCTCGGCTTTACTTCATTTAGGAAAATTTGAACTCACATTTTTCGAAAGTCGACCAAGCGTTGTACAGTATGTTTACGGGAATATCCTGCATTTTTTAAAAGATAGAAGAGCATGCACAATTAATTGTGTATTTTATTATATTTGAAGCAACAATGATATGTGGAAATTACGTAATGATCTATTCTACATAATGATATGTGCTTTAATCATAGAAATAATACAACTTTTAGATCTATTGTACTAATGATTGTGGCCTTGGCTAATTATTGGGCAGATTTAGTCAAGAGGCAAGCACGGAATGTGATACCAGCATGGCTGCCTACTGTGATTAAAGACATACCACTCAGGATTTGGGATCTGGAAGACACACAGATGGTGTTGTACCAGTTTCCCACAGAGGATGCTGCTTCTGCGGAGACCAATGCTATGGACTGACTAATTACATATCTATTTAGCTTGCTAGTTTACTCTTTGGATGTCTGTTTTGTTATATTTGGCAGGAAGATATATAGATATTAGGGTCCATGGTACCAGTTTAGTATTTGCACTTCTTATTGCATATGTTGGGACTAACTTAAAATCGGACTGAATAGTGGAGAATGTAAAAGAAGGGACCTAAATACCTAATAGCAAGGATTGAATTGGAGAAATCTATGATGAGAATGAGATGACGAGCAAGGTCCTTGTGTACTAGCTTGCTCCACGTTAGAGCCCATATACTATGAAAACCAAAACCCATACATACACTCTTAAAGCCCAACTTGAACAGAAAGAAAAGATTAGATTTATGCTCGGTTGTGAATTACCCAGCCCGAAAATGCAATGCCTGATGCGGTTATGCCTATGATCCTATCCTCGTTTTTGTTGATTCCTCTCTCTGAGGGAAAGAGTCTTGAGAACACCACCTCCTCCTCTCAAGTCTTTACAAACTGTTCGACGAAATGACCTCTGCCTTCACTCTGCAAACCCAACTCGCTTTCTCACCTCGTCGCCTTCTCTCTAAACCCTTTCATTTCTCCTCCACTAAATTTCTAACCCTAGTTTCTAGTTCAACCTTCCTCCACCATGGCCCCTCGCTCCGCCATGGCCAAGGAATTGTATCAGAACCGGCTTCCAATCGGACGGAAGGAACTTTAATTGATCGAGATAGCTTTACGCGTGTGTTTTATCTCGCTGCTTTGCGTGTTCCAGCTGCTGAGTGCTCAGAGCTCGAGAGGCGCCTACGGGGACACCTTCTCAATTGGCCAAGGGTTCGAAATGTGGCACGGGTCACTGGAGATGACGTCGATCCTTCCATTTATAAGCTTCTCTTAAGGTATATAAATTAAGGCTTCTCATTTTGTGTGGGCTGAATTAGACTTGCTAATACCAGTTTCACTGATCCATCTTTACACCATCATACTGGCATGCTCAAATTTTCTGTAGGGATGCAAAAAAAATTAATTTAATCAAATGCAGAAATTAAGTTTTTCATTATAACCCTCAGTTCATTCAATTTGGTCTTCCTTTAACCCATTTGTAGTTGGTCTCGACACTATTAGCCAATTTGGTGTTAATTTAAGTCTCAGTAACTGTGCAATTGACTGTACTGGAGCTTTTAATTATTAAAAGTACTGGTACCTATTGTACATACTAATACCTTTAGTAAACTTGTTGTTGTTCATCAATTGTCTAAATTTGAGGCATCCATTCAGGAACCCACAGTCTTACACCACAGATGAAGAAGAACCCCAACTAAGTCCTGTCTTATTCAGAGAAAAATTAATTAAACAATTCAACCAACGAGGCTTCATCAAATTTCGCAACCTCGCAAAGATCTCAAGGCCCAAGAAGAAAAAGAAGAGATATAATGAGAGGGATGATACTGTAATGGAGAAAGATGAAAAGGTTAGTGCTTATAAGGTTGAGCTGGTGAATGAAGAGGATAACGCTGAGGATTGGAGCGATTTAATGGGAGAGGAGATTATAGGGTCCAGTTGGAGGGGGCCCACACGTCTCTTGCTGCTGGATGAGAGGTACGCGAAGATTGAGGCCCACATGCTTCCAGAAGCTGTCAAGGTGGCTTAATTACTCTTGTGAGTTGAGTGAATTGTAAATGCATGTTTTATTTGATAAATGAAGGTTTTATTGCCGAGTTAATATTGTAAAAGAGCTTGGCACAACTTTTTTTGTGAAAATTTGGCAGATTTCTGTTAACAAACTATAGGAAATAAAATCGCACAAATAACAAACTTTAATAATGAACTTTGATAAAAAAGGATATTTCTGTTAACAAACTTTAATTATTTTTTTGTTATCAAGGTGGCCTTAATAATGAAGTTACAGAAACCCATATAACAGTAATAAGGAACTTAAGGAAAATAAAAAGCGAACAAATACCCAGAGATTTGCTTAACAATTTAGTTGTATCAATCAGTGAATACTTATTGTTAATTTTAATTATGCTGTTTATTTAAATTAGCTATTTTCTCATCTCATACAGGCAGTGTTGTACTGTGAAGCTGAGGAAGGAAACAATTCCTTGTACGAACTTGTGCACTGTCGGCTCACTATATTTTACAGCTACTGGCATATGACTCAGGTATGCTTGGAATCATATATTAAGACGACTCTGAAAAAAAAAAAAACTTGATTTACAATAAAACTGAACTTTCTTATATTTTACTCGAGGCTTGTCTGTATGCAAGTTTTTAATATTTCCGATATTTCTTGTAGCTCCTTGAAGCAATACTTCCAGATGACATAATCATCCCATCAGGATTCGAAACCATTGGACACATTGCCCACCTAAACCTGAGAGAGGAGCACTTGCCTTATAAAAAGCTCATAGCTAAGGTGTTTTTCTCTTTCTCTTGCTAAAAGGTTTTCATCGTGATAAGCCAAATAAACTAAACTTCTGGTAACCTGCCTTCTAATTTTCAGGTAGTGTTAGATAAGAACAAGCCAAAGATTCAAACGGTTGTTAACAAAATTGATGCCATCGAAAATGACTATAGGACAATGCAACTCGAGGTGTTGGCTGGTAACCATTCTCTTGTTACCACAGTAATTGAAAATGGCATCCGGTTCCAACTTGATCTTGCTTCTGTGTAAGTCTCTTTCCCTCTATTAATTATATATATTATTATGTGAATAGTTGGAAGGTGACCATCATATATCTCTCCATTATCTCCAGTTACTGGAATTCTCGACTAGGAACTGAAAGACAAAGGCTCATCAGTACTTTCACAAACTCTGATATTGTTTGTGAGTTCATTCTGATATTTTTTTGTATTATCTTTTTCTTTAAGTACGTCCGATGTGTTATAATACTTGCATATAAACCTATATCTCTTCTCTTTGGATTTAATATCCAGCATTCTTTGAATGTTCATTGTTAGAAACTTTGATTGGGGTAATGGAATAAGGCATTTTCGTTTAACATTACCGATTTAGTGTTGCCTCTAATCTGGCATACAGTCCAAAAGTGATATGCATGTTAATTAGTTGCAATTTGGTAATGCTGGTACTTTTAGAAGCAAACAATCATTTATGTATTAGCTTTAAGTTTCAACTTTTCATTTTTATTTTTGTGTTTCCTTATTTATTTATTTGATTATTTGTATATTTATTGCTTATTCAATTGAACAGGTGATGTGTTCGCTGGTGTGGGTCCTATTGCCATTTCTGCTGCTAGGAAGGTGAGGCATGTGTATGCAAATGACCTTAATCCCAATGCTGTAGAATACCTTAATAGAAATATCGTGCTTAACAAGCTTGATAAAAAAATCGAGGTATGAGATCCTTTTTCTACTATTAAATTTGGAGTTTACTTTGACCAAAATTTATGTGTTGGCTTTATGAGAGTTGTTTTCTTTTTTAAAACATCTATTTTTTTTTTTCACTATTTGCATGGAGCAGGTATCTAACATGGATGGAAGAAGGTTTGTCAACGCCATACTTACATGTCAACAGAGATTATCTCCAACTCAAGTTGTTATGAATTTGCCTAATGATGCTACTGAGTTTCTAGGTAAGCTCTGAATCATCACATTATTGTGATTTATATATTAGGGAAGGTTAGTGATTGTGTTATTTTTCTTTTTCAGATGTGTTTAAAGGCATCTTCAGAAAAAGGTCAAAAGATGATGATTCTGTTATTTTGCCTAAAATACATGTGTATGGTTTCTCAAAGTCCCAAAATCCAGAGTTTGATTTTCATGAGGTCTGATTTCTTAGTTTTACATGTTCTTACATCCAGTGTTTATTCACTTATTCAAATATGTGATGGGTTGAATTATATGCTTGAACAGAGGATAAACGTGGCATTGTGTGAGACCATTGAAGAAGTTGAAATGCACAGAGTTCGACTGGTTGCTCCGGGTAAATGGATGTTATGTGCATCATTTAACCTACCACAAGTCGTTGCATTTGGGAAGCTTTTAATTAAAGTTGTATAGAATTTTTTTTTTTTACTGTCTACATTAGTTGCCACATAAGTGGTATCTCTCGCTTTTGTTTGTTATTGGTTTTTTCAATGACCACTTTAATTTGTCTTAACAGACTTTTGTTAGCAGAAACTGCTCAAACAAATTAATTGGACCAACGACATCATTTTAAATAAGGATATTTTATATTTTGTTAGTAGTTTTAGCATTTAAAATGTAACAGTATGGTGGTGGCATAAGTTAGGCTAATAAATATTGTAACATTTTCCTGCTTTAATATGTAAATTGCTATAATCCTTCTTAAATGTAAGTGTGTGCGCTCTGTTTTTTATTTTTTAAAGCAAAATAACAATTCATCTTTATTGTCAGTAATTCATTGGTGTAGATTGTGGAGAAATGCATCTTGTTTATTTGTTTGAGCCGGTGCTCTGCCCCATTCTGGGCCTAGAAACTACCTTTTACAGGGGGCTATTAGGTAGCCTATGTATTGACACCGTAGTAAAACTAACACTGTAAAAGCTGCAGAGAGGCTTTTATCTCGTGCTATCTTATTATTAGCAAACTTTATTAGTCTATGCTTGCATAGAAATATAGAATAGAACTAACTGGCAGTTCCTGTTAAGTGCATCTCTTCTCTGTTCTTCTTTTTGACTGCATGGAGTTGTCTCAAGTTGCAGCTAGCTCAGCTCGACCATATTAATTATCCTATCATATTATTGAGTTTGTCATACACTAAATCACCTTGATTGTTATAGGTCAATTGATGTATACTGGGCAACACATTATTTGATGTATTGCTTCTTAATTGGTTGTATGGAAGCGGGGACCATTTGGATATAAATAATGGTAGAGCGGTTGAGAATCCCAGTCGAAGATACATCCAAATCTTCTCTCTCTCTCTCTGTTTTCTCTGTGTGTCTCTCTGACAGTACGGGCCAGCTTCCAAATCAGGTGTTGCTGGTCCCTGAGGCATGCTACCAGCCTCCTCTCTTTTTCCAGTATAGTCTACTCTAGGCGCTGCCTGGAATGTATGCCCCCGTGCTCCCCTTTCTTTTGTTTTGTCTCCTTTATTGTTTTTTATGCCCATCATCTTTTTCCTATGGAACCAAGCCACCAAGGCAACAACTACCCCTTAATTGCATTTGCATGCATCATTTAGGAATTAGGCCCCCAACCAAACATCTCGTTAAATGATTGATTGAACAATTTATGAAGGGCACATACGTACGTACCATGAAAATGTTGTCAGAGCTCTTAATTGTACCATGATATATAGTATTTACGGTTTTAATTCCCTGTTTAAGAGCTAATTATTTAAATGTCCATACACAGCAAAAGCTACTTAATTATGGTTCGCTTTAATTGTAGGAACTTTTCGTAGGGAATAGGGATTGGATGATTTGGATCCACGCTGCAAATCAGGCCGACAAAAAGGCCCGGGCCCACATCCAGTTCTCCTGCCAAGCCCAGATGTCAGCATATTTACATGATTGCCACCAAACCATATGCATGTTATATAAGGTACAAAAAGGCATCTAAGTCTAACAGTTTGTTTCAATTTAAATTTTAAACGCATGCATTTGTCATAAATTAATTTATGCATTTAATTATAACCAAGATATATTATTAAAATCAAGATGAATTCAATTATTAAGGTAATAACATTAATTCTAGCTAGCTGATCAATTTCTGTGCAAGTCCAATTGTAATCTAGCTAACATATTTTTCTCTTTAATTACCAAGTGCGTGTGCGTGCTTAGCTGATCTGATCATGAGTAAATTTGTTAATCTACTAATTAATCACAATATAATATCAAAGCCACGAAGGGGGTTTAGTATGCAAAACTTCCTAAAAAAAAGACAAAGAAAGCTAGGGAGAGATGAGAGATGTAGCAGGGGAAGAAAGCGCCAGTAGTAGTACGTGGCACCTAGAGAGACAAAAGGACGGCAGATCACACAAAACAAATCTCACCTTGCTCTGATGATCTGATCCGAGAGAGAGAGAGAGAGAGAGTAGCCCGTCCCCGTATACATACGTACTGGCGTACTCTCAAAGGAGTGGCACTGGTAGTAACCAGTAGTGGACCCCGTTCAAAGGAGTGGGCCCGCCCCTGTTGGCACAACCTTTTCTGTCCCTAGCTACCTAGCTACCTAGCTCTCTATAACATCTCTTAATAGTGAATAGAGAGAGATTAGAGGCCCAAGGCAACGCCCCAACCCAATCATTCTGTGGAGGGACAATATCTCCTCTCGCAGCCCTTGCAGCTTACTGCATGCCGGCCTAAATCTGGTCATTTTATTTCCAAACAAACAAACAAAATAAAATAAAAATAAAAAATTCAAAACCACTCACTGCTCTTTTTCTCAACACCCCCTCCCCTCTCCTCCCCTCCCCTCTTAAATTGTTGTTCTAGCCTAGCTAGCTGCATGCTTCTGCGTAAACATTAACCAATGATACTTATATATATATATTCACTGTAATAATATACGTACGTACTTACTACTGTCTTCATCAATGGAGTACGTGATGCATGGTATAAAAATAATATATATGTTTTGTGTGTTTTCTAATTATGATTTGTTGTGTTGTCTATATATATATATATATATATATATATATATATATATATATATATATATATGCTGCCGCCCCAAAGCTAGCTAGCTAGGCGCTGCATGTTGTCCCAAATGCTAATCATTAATTAATTATCCTCTCTCTCCTAGTCCTAGCTAGCTAGCTTCATGGAACTGATGAGATGCATGCTTTCTAATGTATATATAATATATTCTTTGGAAACTGATATATATATATATATAGTAAGTTAGATATACTATTAACTATTTCCTTGTAAGAACTAAGAAACATGCATGAGCTGAGCATGCATATCTATCTGAGACTGCCATAAACGTACTGTTATATGAATTAATTGTTACAGTTAAGATCAAATGTTTCATGAAATTAAGAAGACTTAATTAATTATGTGAATTAATTATTGTACAACAAAATTTTGTCATTCAATTAAGTACCATGCATGTGACCAATTAATAGGATATTAATTTGTTAAATAGTATGTATAAGTACCAAATCTCATAATTCAATATATATAACAAAGAATTAATAACACGTACTAAGTATATCAAATTTCATAATTCGACTTAAAACTTGATGATTATCAATTAAAGCTATTCGTCGTTATTTGTGGCTGATCAGTTATTAAAAAAATAAAATAAAAAAACCCTACCTCATACAGTCCATTAATTAGAGAATAATCTTCCAAATTTATATATATTCAATTGAGTTACTCGATCGCCAGACTTCATCCTGGAAAAACACATGATATGATATTTATAAAAGAAGATGACATTATAAAATAAATTTTGGGTACAAATAAATATTATTCCGAAATTCTGAATATATATGTTTATAATAATAATAATAATAACAATATACGATAATTTATGTAGAGGATCAATTGATCAAATGAGAATTATATATATTAATTCCTTTAACGTTTACATTGCACTTTTAGGTATATTAAATATTACATATATAGTACTTTTAAATAAAGAGAAACAAGCATTATGACACTCCAACCATGCATGTAATCAATATAAATGAATTGAGAGAAAAAGAAACGGTCTAAGATCTGCGTTTCCACTTTCCACATATATATATTCCAAAAGGAGACCCACTCTAACCATACAAGATCCAGGTCTTGCATGGCCCATTTTTATCATTTTACAAGTTAGAACCTCATCATGCATTGCCTTTTCCTTTGCCTCTACAATCAATATACCTACTTTATTTATTTTTAACTTAATTGGCTGCCTTTTTTAATTTGTTGTCACCCTCTCTAGCTCAAAATTAAGACTGTTGCATGCATCATGTGCACAGGATATATATATATATATATTTGTCAAAATAAATATTATATATATATAAACGAAACTAAAATCAAATTTAATTAAATGGGTAACTTTATATTATTGTTGCCCTAAATTATTTGTCCAAAATGTTAATTAGCCATACCAACAACTTTTAACTAGGGTAATTTTTTATTTTTTTTAAGGTCATGAATTAAATTTAAGTTTCCACATTAAATATCATAGTCAGATATATCGGTTAATTACTAAAAAAGATATGGAGATCGAGTTGGACACACATGACCATTAAATAAGGGTGGGGGTTTTGTCCAAACGTCTTTCGACAAAATCTCATCCACAGTCGCATCTAAATCGTCTGATCTGCATCAAAATTCGTACAAATATTTAGATTCAAAAAGCTATTTAAATTATTAAGTATTAAATATGTTTGCACGATTCTCAATGCAAATCAGACGTTTAAGGTTGACTTTGAATGAGACTTTGTCCAATTAAAGCTTCACTTTCTCATCGTACGTAGTTAATTTAAACTAAGATCTTAATTAAACAGATTATAATTTAGTGTTTACCAATAAAGTATATACTATATATAACACTGAGTTGTGAGAATAGATGAGACATGAAGTATGAAAATGTTAACCAATTAATCAATTATCATGATATCTGACTAATTATTCTAAATCTTAAAAAGTTGGACGTAATTTCAATTTTATATTCTAATTGTTATTACTTGTAACATATAATAAAATAAAATAAAAAGTGTAGACATGCACTCTGGTCATGCTGGTACCAACGTTTTAAAATACAACGCCACATGCATGGATAGAATTATACACTGCATATAAATTAATTAAGAAAAATGTTTTTTTTTAATTTGCTATTTGCATCAGGTTAGACCGATAAAATTGAAGATATATATACAGAGCCGGATGGAGCTTAGATGAATGGGTCAATTGATCTCCATTTTTTTTATTTACTTATGATTTTTTATATAACTTAGTATAAAATTAATATCATAAATACTGTATATTGACCCCATTCTTAATATAAAATTTTGATATGATTGAACCCCATTATGATTTGACTCCGCTCCTGAATATATATATCCTGAATTAACAGAATTAAGTTAGTTTTTAAAAAAAAAGTACTTAATGACAAAGACTAAAACGACAATGATTATGAGAGAGAGAGAAAGTAAAAGCTCATCATTTTTACAAGTTTGGTAACAAAAAGAAAACATATATAAGAGAGAGAGAGAGAGAAACATGTTTTATCGATCCGCACAAATCGCCTGATGATCTACTTTCAGTTTCTATAGAGTTACGTACGTTGTATATCATTAATTATCAGCACAAGCAAAGTTTTCCTTTCCTACAAACCAACGGACTATATATATATATATATATATATCAACTCAAACGCCACGTCAGCACTACCAGACAAACAATATATATTATATACCTCCCCTCCCCTGCCCCTCACACCGGGCATGCCGTACATGCAACTATCTGCCACGTGTCACTCTCTCCTTCCGGGACCACCACTCAGGAACCCCTCGCTTTCGCTAGCTTCCTCTTGAATTGGTTATATAAACCCCCCCCTCCCAAAACCAACTGTTGCTCCTTTTTCTCTTAATTTCCCTGTTCCATTATTTAAAAAATGCCTTCCCAATTTATTTACTGGCCTATTACCTTCCCCGACGAAAACCCTAACTCGCCAAAACCTGACCACATCAGTTTAAACTCTGTGCATCTACCACCGCCACCGCTACCTCCACCTCCACCTCGAACCAGGTCCAGGAAGTCTGCCAAGCAAGTAACACCAAAGCGGGCCCCGCAGCGAGGCCTTGGTGTTGCCCAGCTGGAACGCCTCAGGATGGAGCAGGCAGGTGAAACCGACCTCCTCATGCACCAGCCTCGTCGGGTCGTGCTCCCTCACATGCTTGTCGGGTCGTACCCATCTCCGGTAGGTTCAGGTGGAGGTCTTTTAACGGGTACTTACCCGGTGGGGTCAATGGGACCCCCAGGATATATGGGGAGGTATCTGGCGGCGCCGGCACCAGAGCCCCCTTCAACCCAAATGGTGCCGAGGCCTCTCATGCCTCCACCCGTGGACCCAGTGCAGTGCTATGCTGATCAGTGCGAGTTTTGTGTCCGTGTAAGTGTTTTAATTAATTTGTTGCTTTCAATACGACTATACGAGAGACGACCTATGATCTATATATCATCTATGATTTATTGTTATTTACTTAATTTCGTTTTTCTTGTCTTTTTCTTAATTTCTAAATAGAAGAAGCGCCTCTTTGGAGAGAGCTCAGTGTATGAATATGTGGACGGTGGTAATCAGATGGAAATGGATCTAACGGCCACTATCACTCCATCTGGTGATCTGGTGAGTTTTGTTTGTACCTTGTACCTACCTCATATATACATTAATTAATGTAATATATATGTTTGGGGTGATTTTTAATGAAATGTAGGTGTTTTCCAATTTCCATAATTCCATGCATGTTAATTCTATAGGAGGGAGGAATGATGAGATGTATGGAGAGAAGGAAGGAAACAAGAGAATACCAGTTTTTTCCAACATACGGTGGCAGTAGTCTAGCTGAGCTGGCGTTTCCAACAATGAGTGATGCATCCACGTCAGCACCGTCCAGATCTGCATATCCTTCTCAGACAATTGATCTTTCTCTTAAACTCTCTTACTAAAACTAAACAAAATTAAGGTGTTCATCGAGTGTATGGCGTTCTTTTCTTTCGGTGCATGTTGTTGTGATGTCCCTCACTCCCTCTTAATTTATTAATTATGTTTTCCAGTTTTAGTTTCAAATTGGTCATTTAATTAAAAGGCCAATTGAAAGTAATTTTGTTGTTTGTGACAAAGGCTGAAAGTGATTTATTCGGCCTTTTTTTTTTTTTAAATGTAAAACTCAAAAAGCGTTGCAGTTATGGAAATGGAAAGTAAAAAGTCTGTGAGATTTTTATAGAAATGTCCCTCTTGACGAGTTTTAGTTGAAAAGCTGTCAAAAACTCTCTCCTGTTAAATGAAGTATACTTAAGTTTTTGTCATTTTTGTAATATTTTTTGAAGTCATTCTTAATTGATAGCTGAGTTCTGACGAATAGAGTACACTTCTGTTTTTTTTCCCCTCTTTTTACGATGATCTTATATATTGAACCTTATGCTAGCTGTGTGTTAAGCTCAATTGTAAAAATAGTAGTGCACAAATATAATATATATATACTTGCTACGTCAATATAAAAAAAAATTAATATTAATTGTTTTGAGTACGTCATTAAATGTTCACAATATAATTAAGGATCTCCAGAAACTATGCAATTTAATTAAAAATCGGCTTTAATTATTCATTCATATATCTGGATATATATATATATATATATATTCTCCAATGAATATATATAGTTGTTAAAAAAATTGAATATATATATATATATATATATATATATATATATATATATATATATATGCTCCAAAAAGAATGTTAGCTGGGAAATAATAAGTAGCAAAAGAGAAGAGGAGAAGAGAAGAATCTAATTAGTTGGTTGAAGCATGCAGTGTATCGGAGGCTATATCCTATATATCTAAATCTAGGGTTTGGATATGAGAAACGAGAAAGGCGTTTCTCTCTCTCTCTCCTACCTCTTTGTTTTTTTGCACTACGCCACTACGTAAGAGAGAGGAGAGAGGAGAGAGGAGAGAGGAGAGAGGAGAGAGGAGAGAGGGGGGACTGAAGAAGGCATGGGGGGCCCACCGAACTGTGAGTAGCAGTTCTTACGAAGGGAATCAGGAGCTTCTTTTATGAAATAAAGACTGGACTACAAACGCCACTTCACCTACGGCTACGGCTACGTACTCTCTCTCTCTCTCTCTCTCTCTAGGTTATTAGAGATTTTACGTGCGTCATTACGTGTGCTATTCCATGTAGCGAGTTGTAAGGTAATTAATTTTAACTGTATTAGGTATTCTTCTGACAATCCTCTCAAGGCTAAATTAAATTGGAGTCCAGGCATTTAGATCAAAAGAGTCAGATCTGAATTGTCCGATCCGATCGACTTCAAAATGCAATTTAATTAATGGTCTAGTTAGCTAATTAGTAAAACCTTCAATTCAATATGGCAGCAGATTAAATTTAAATTGAGTGTCAATATTAATCCAATATATTTTTCTATCAAAAAATTACAAGTGATTTGTATTTATTTGTTTATTGTAATTTGAGAAATTATTGCTATAAATAAGATTTGACCCCCATAAATTGTGTTAATTAATTAAAGTTCTTCTTTTTTTATTATTGTATTTATAAAATAATTAGTAGTATTAATTTAATTACTATACAATTCTGAATTAGCAAATAGTTGACCCCATCAAAAAAATTTCTACATTCGCCCCATGCTTCAAAGAAAAATTTGGAAATAATTAATTAATTAATTAAGGGTGTAGTTTACTTCTATTGTAATAATATGATAAAGATAGAGTTTGGAAATGTGTGTAATTGGAAACAGAGTATTTCAATTTAAATATTAAAATATAAAATTTTGGAAATTAATGGCATTAGGAAATAGCTAACATTACATAATTAACTTGGACAATGGAGGATCCAACTATATATAATTTAACAAAATAGAAGTTTCAAACTTATATAGCAATAGCCAACTGCCAATACAATTAATTAATTAAAACCGTATATATATTAATTATAGGATTTTCGAGATTATTATATTCAACAGTCAACAAATTAAAGAAGAAAGAGGAAAAATAATAAAACATATCGCATGCATGCCCTGGAAAAATAATATAGCAAGTGATTTTTTACTTGAAGTTGCTTCCCCAGGGCAAATTACACAAAGTCATCCTACTGCTCATAGCCTCATAGGCTCATAGGCTCACAGCCTGTATGTTGAATCAAGCTGGACCTTACTGGGCTTACTATATCAATATGGGCCTAGACTTATTGTTCAATTAATTTAGATTTAGCCTTAATTAGCATGCTCAAGAATTGGGCTATAAATGAGCCGAGTTTGAGTGAGTTACTTCCAACTTATGCTCACCTCATTTAGTTAATGTTAACTAAATGAATCAACTTGAGTTGGAATGACAATAACGAGCTATAAAGTCTATTTGAATTCAGTTCATTACCAACTCGAGTTGACTCACAACTCGTTTAATTAACTAGTCAATTTTCTTTATAAGTAATTTTGGCATTTATTTAGTCCACCATCAATTATATTGCATTGAGACCTACATATCGCAAATGAATTCATACCATCTAATTTTTAGCATAATCTAATAAAAATATCATCTTCTTTTATTTTATTTTTTAAGGTTAGTAATAAAATACATTGACCGATCCTAATTAATTAAAAAGCATTAATTATAACCTTAATTGCATGTCTTAATTAGTACAAATTTGAACTATTTATACTATACCTATTGAAGATAATTAATTTGGTATTTTTCATTTCATCGGATGAAGAAGAGTGAGTTGCTTCAACAACTAAGCATCCAGCAATGGATCAATGCGTTGTACTGGTAAGACATACAGAGGCTTCTTCCTAGCTGTAACAGCACCAAATTCCTCTGTCATGTCTAACTCCTCTGGCCTCATCCCATCCGGCAGGTTCCAATCAAAATGCAACAAAAGTTTAGCTAACGCTGCCTCTACCACCGCAATACCAAAACCAATTCCCGGACAACTCCGTCTTCCTGCTCCGAACGGCAAGAGCTCAAAATTATTACCCTTGAAATCAACAGTACAGTTTTCAAATCTCTCTGGTTTGAACTCCTCTGCATCATGCCAGTACTGATCGTCTCTTCCTAGTGCATATGCATTTACTACTATAATTGTATCAGATGGAATTGTATAGCCCAGTAGCTGACATGTTTCCTTGCAATGGCGTGGCAATAACAGCGGTGCAGGTGGGTGCATCCTCAGGGTTTCTTTGAGTACTAATTTCAAGTAATTGAGTTCGACGGGGGTATTTTCGTCAAACCTTTTGTTTATACTTGCAGCCTGTCGTACTTCTGCCTGTGCTTTCGCCATTATATCCGGGTTCTTAATTAGTTCAGACATCGCCCATTCTATTGCATTTGATACAGTGTCTGTTCCTCCAGTGAATACATCCTGAACAAAGAACAACACACACACACATATATATATATATATCATCTGCTCAAATATTCATTTTAAGTGATACTAATTAATGGATTAATGGACTGCTTTCCACCTATTTGTACATTAAATTCTGTATTTGTTTGTGGTAAAACTTAAACTTATATGGCTTACCATGATGACAGCTTTAATATTGTCCCATGTGATAGGCACCTCTAGGTCACCATGTTGTTTTTCCTTTATCAGAATATCAACCAAATCATATTCATTCTCTTCATCTCCTCCATGTGTTTCTTCCTTTGGATGTTTCAAATGTTCCTGTAGTATCTCATCCAGTATTGTATCCAACTCCCTATATATATATAATATATGCATTAATTATCAATTTGTTCTTCTTCTTTTTTTCTGAAAAGAAATACCAGGAAAGTTAAAAAGATGCTTCTAAAATTCGAAATCTGATTTTCATTTAAATAAATCTTTGTTACGTACGTAGTTGAAATTTGGATAAATTAATAAATCGTAGTTACGTACGTAGTTGAAATTTGGATAAATTAATTAGTTCCAAGAATAAGTGGGTTAGCATTTCTTGAAAGAAATAGAAAGAGGAGCGTAACAGAATAAACAATAGGGTCTTGTGTGCAAATAAGCATGATTCTATTAATTAGTTGCTTGCTTCATTACAGTATTACGGAGTTCATTTTCATTCTCAGGAGGCAACATCGATCATGTGCTCTATGCATGTGAGCAAACAAAACATACATGCATACATACATATCCTGATCGAATTAATTAATTAATTATGTGATATTAATTAATAATTACCTGTGAATCCTGGCTAATTTTCTTTTGGTCTTGACATCCAACCAGCCCAAAGAAGAGAATACATCAGATGGACAAAACCAGGCGGATGTATCCACGGCTTCCTTCATAATTTTCAAAAACATGCTCTGCTTTTTACACTTGCCACCAAATGCTGCCTCAAGAACAACACTGTTTGATAGCTCGCTTACAAGTTCACCGAAATTGACTGGTGTGTTGTCGTTAGAAAATGTGGATAGCATTTTCAGCATGCGATGGATCTCTGCTTGCCGGATCCAGGAGAAAGATTTCACCCGCTTTGCAGAGAGGAGCTCAGTGACACAAATTTTACGAAGCTGGCGCCAATATGGGCCAGCTGAAAAAGCGATGTCTGTGCATCCATACAAGATTGCTTTTGTTGCTGTCAATGTAGGCCGATCGATAAATCTTGAATCTTGTACTTTCATCACCTGTATGCATGTGTATATATATATATAAAAATAACACCACAAAAAAAAAAGTGTCATTGCATTGCATGCATGAACTTAATAGTTAATATATAGAAGTGAAGGAAACCTCTTTTGCGGCATCAGGGGAAGAAAGAACGAGGAGTTTAACATGGCCGGTGCGTAGGAGCATAACAGGTCCAAGTGACCGGGCAAGGTCACGCAGGGTTTGGTGCGGACGACTGGAAATGACTATATGGTGCAGGTTGCCAAAGAATGGGATTGTCGATGGACCAGGAGGGACTTTGCTTTCGGACTTGGGTTTGTTTCTTTGACGGAACAAGAAGGAGAAGAGAAGGAAAATAACAATCAGTGAGGAGGGAAGAGAAGAGAGGGTGAGTTCCATATTTTGTGGTAGTGAATGAGATGTACGTGAAGGGATAGTTGGCTTATGAATATATATATATAAAGTTTAAAGTTTGAGCTTCTCATTTGAACCAACTTAATTAATTGAGAATAAAATTCAGACTATGCTTATGTGCATATATATTACATTTTTGGTGTTAATTAGTGGATGATATGAGAATTAGGGATATATATATATATGAGGAGGGATCAAGTTACAACAATTTTTGAGTTACAACAAGTTACAACATGCATTTTTTTTTACATTTTTAAAGTCCAAATCGTCGATCCAAACCGTTAGATGTGATCTCTACAATAAAATGTGCTTGGAGACCAAATTTTACATTTTTTGAAATTTTTTTACTATTATTAAGATGAGAAAAAAATTCAATGGTCTGAATTTGACTAGGTTTTGTACTCATCTTAATAAATAATAAAAAAATTCCAAAAAATGTAACATTTGGTCTCCAAGCACATTTTATTGTAGATATCACAGCTAACTAAAATTTTTAAAAATACTATTTTATTAAAATTAATAAACCAAAACACCAAATTGGACTGGAATTATTAAATTTCGTATGGCCGCTGCGAGGGGAAGCGGGCACTTATTTGGGCCGCTTCTGGGCCCAGCTGGCAGGGCCGCTTTGGGGGCCAGCGGCCACATTGATTTTGCCTTTTTTTTTTCTTTTTTTTCTTTTTACTTTTTTGGAAAACAGAATTTTTTTTTGTATTAAAATATTAGAAATGTTGAATATATTTCTTTGAAAATAGATGAAATACAATATAATTTGATTTATTAGAAAGACTGCAACAAATAACCCGGATCAATATTTTTCAGGCCGGATTTTTCGCGGCTGTAAGAAAAATTAATATATTTCTTTATGTGTTATTGGAAAAAAATAAAAATAATTAGATTCTCAGTTATTGATCCCGGTTCAAAAGTCACTTCTAGGTAATCCAGAAAATATTGTGACCTTTCTAGTACATTTAATTTATAAAAAGTTGTATCTATTTTGATAATTCTTTTTGAAAAACAATAATTAAATAAAATAAAGATTTTGATTTTTTTCAAAAATAGATACAATTTTTTATAAATTAAATGTACTAAAAGGTTCACAATATTTTCTAGATTACCTAGAAATGACTTTTGAACCGGGATCAATAACTCAGAATCTAAGTATTTTTATTATTTTTCAATAACACATAAAGAAATATATTAATTTTTCTTACAGCCGCGAAAAATCCGGCCTGAAAAATATTGATCCGGGTTATTTGTTGCAGTTTTTCTAATAAATCAAATTATATTGTATTTCATCTATTTTCAAAGAAATATATTCAACATTTCTAATATTTTAATACAAAAAAAAATTTTGTTTTCCAAAAAAAAAAAAAGAAGCAAAATCAATGTGGCCGCTAGCCCCCAAAGCGGCCCAGCTCTCTGGGCCCAGAAGCGGCCCAAATAAGTGCCCGCTTCCCCGGGAAGCGGCCATGCGAAAAATATAATTTCCAGCCGAAATTGGTGTTTTGGTTTAATAATTTAAAAAAATGGTATTTTTAAAAATTTCGACACATCTAACGGTTTGAATCGACGATTTGGACTTTGAAAATGTATAAAATGCTTGTTGTAACTTTGAAAATTGTTGTAACTTGATCTCTCCTCTATATATATATAGAGGAGGGTTCAAATGCCTCCATGTTTTTGTGCCTCCATCATGCCTCCATCTCTCTCCATCATTTTCAAAGTTCAAACAGTCGATCCGAACCGCTCAACCTAACCTCCATACTAAAATATGTTTGGAGACCAAATTTTATATTTTTAGGAATTTTTTTACTATTTTTTTAGATAGGTACAAAATCAGTAAATCTGAACCATCTAAAAACAGTATTTTTGTACCTATCTAAAAAAATAGTAAAAAAATTCCTAAAAATATAAAATTTGGTCTCCAAACATATTTTAGTATGGAGGTTAGATTGAGCGGTTCGGATCGACTGTTTGAACTTCGAAAATGATGGAGAGAGATGGAGGCATGATGGAGGCACAAAAACATGGAGGCATTTGAACCCTCCTCATATATATATATAGAGGTTGGCTAAGATCAAAGTGGTAGTTCCTGAGCTTTGGTGCTATTAATTCGTTTTTCAATTTTCAAAGTTCAAAACGTCGATCCGAACTGTTCAAGTTGTTCTCCATATTAAATTGTGCTTGGAGACCAAATTTTACATTTTTCTGATTTTTTTTTTTTTTGCTATTTATTAAGCCACTTTGAAAACAGCTGATCCAACGGTGGCTTCTGATTTTACTGTTTTGTTAAGCCACCGTTGGATCAGCGATTTTCAAAGTGGCTTAATAAATAGTAAAAAAATTCAGAAAAATGTAAAATTTGGTCTCCAAGCACAATTTAATATGGAGAACAACTTGAACGGTTCGGATCGACGTTTTGAACTTTGAAAATTGAAAAACGAATTGGTAGCACCAAAGCTCAGGAACTACCACTTTGATCTTAGCCAACCTCTATATATATATATATATATATATATATATATAGAGTTAGGCTGGGGTGCTATGGATAGCATAGTGGCCTCTATGCTACGGCTCAATATTCGAGTTTTCAAAATCCAAACGGTCGATCCGAACCGTTCATCTTATTCTCCATATTAATATCTGTTTGGAGACCAAATTTTACATTTTTCTGAATTTTTTTACTATTTATTAAGTATTTTACAAAATTGTTGATCCAACGGTGGCTGCACAAAACAGTAAAACCGTTGGATTAGCGATTTTCAAAGTGGCTTAATAAATAGTAAAAAAATTCAGAAAATTATAAAATTTGGTCTCCAAGCAGATATTAATATGGAGAATAATATAAACGGTTCGGATCGACCGTTTGGATTTTGAAAACTCGAATATTGAGCCGTAGCATAGAGGCCACTATGCTATCCATAGCACCCAGCCTAACTCATATATATATATATATATATATATATAGTTGGTTTATGTATACATTAATTGTTTTTTAATTTATCCGCGTATGCCCCTGTACATAGAATCTCTGTAACTACTGATTATGGTTAATTTTAAAAAAATTATTCGCGTATGCGAATGCCGTTTGTTGCCGTACGTGTTTAAAATGTCATCAGTCACATATAATTTGAAAATGTTGACCGCATATATAATATATTATATGCGATCATATCATATAGACATATAATACTCTATGCGGATGCATAATACTACATATATGTTAAAATTATTAGAATTACATAACAATAACACAAACACAAGCAATCCCATGAATCTCCCTTCTCTCCCTTTGTTTTTATTTCATCCAATATTTTTTTGTATATTATTACATGAAAAGGCATGAGCCTTATATAGATAATGGGATTAGTAATCAGCCAAAATATGTCTTTTATTTCCTTTCCTTTCTAGCCTATTCATTTCTATATTTTACATCAAATATAAATAATATAAGGAAACAAATATAAAGAATATAAGGAAACAAATATTGCCCCTGCAGCCTTTTGCCTTAATTGCGCACCACCAAATATATTTCCTTCTACCATAATTGCCATATTTGCGTCTGCTATAATTACCACAAATATAAATCCTGCTGCCTGCTGCCATATTTGCGCACCACTAAGATATAATCTCCTTCTATATTTCGGCTTTTTTTCTTTTGTAGATTCTAAATATTACAACGTGTCATAGTCTAGTTTTAACATATATAGGCATTACCTTGTTGACTTGTTGTGACTCGTGACTCGTGACTCGTGAGTGAATATATATATGAAAATTGACTATGAGTATTGACAACATATACATATATACTACATAGCAGTGTGTAATGAAACTGTATTTTATAACATTGTATGCATGTATTAAAAGGTTTTGAGCTTCTTATTCAAAGCAACTTGATTGATACCTGTGTGAGGCTAGGTTATGTGTATATTACATATTGGTTCGTACAATAAATTTATATTTTAATTTATAAAGTTTAAATAGTGAATCTCAATTATTCAATATGATTTTTAATATTTCATATTAAAAGTAACTTTGAAGGTCAAATTATCAAATTTTATTTTATTTTTGTTAGAATTTTCAACATTTTTTATAGATAGAAAAAAATCACTATTGTCAGATAATTCATATATAATCTTTAAATCAGCTGATTTTCTATCTATTTAAAAAACAGTTAAATTGGAAGCCGGTTTTATAGCCCACATAGTCCTGGGTCCGGATCCCCTAAAGTAACCCAATTTTTGAGTTTTGTATCGAGACCGTCCGATTTGAATCTTTCGTTCGGGATTGCTTCGAGATTCGAAGTCATCTCTCCGAATACGTGCGCTCTACTTTGGATAGATTATCACTGATTCAAATTAGACAGTCCAGATTTAAAACCCCAATCTTTGAGTTACTTCATTAGATCTAAACTCCATAGTCCTTGGGCCTCAAATGCCTATAAATTTTTTTAATTCCAAAATTTTTTTATTAAATATAATCTCAACTATACTTGCATATATCAAGAGAAAATTTAAATCAGCTGAAGGCTTACTCCCCTAAGAATAAAGCGGTACTCAAGCAGTGAGATAAAAAAACCGATCCACTAAATTAAGGAGTAATGTTTTGTTTTATTTTGTTTAGCTGTGTTTTTCACAGACACTTGTTGTCTAATTCTATATAACAGCTACTTTATATCAATGGAACTGCCTACGGGTTTTCAGCCAAAAAAAATAATAATTAAGAAGTAATGTAGTAGTGAAGCAATGCTCAAGTACCTAGACAATCGAAAAAGGATAAAAGTCATGGACATCTCTTTCGCTCCTATCTTTTCTTGATAGGTGTCGGACAGAAGTAACGGATAAGTTGTGGGTGCCTTCTCTTCTTCGATAACGGGAGGGTGAGTGGTCTCCCGTCTGTGTACAGTAGGTATACCTTCCGTTTTTAGTTTGATATTTGTGTGTTGTTTTCTGCCTCTCCCTCTGTCTTTCTTCTTTTCTTTCTATTTAGAGGTGAATGTCCTAGACTAATTGATTTAGTTCTTAGTCTGATTTGATGTAGTGCCTTCTCAGGTGATTGGTGATTGTCCTGCTCTAGTCAATTCAGTTCCCGATCTAATTTGGATTCAGTGCCTTCTCGACTGTGATATGAATTCACTCTAGTCAAGCAAGAATGATCAAATTTGCATCCACATGATGCACACACCCCTGTGTGTTTTTAGTTTTATTTAGTTGTATATTTTTACAAAATTGATTACTAATAGTCTCTTTTAAAAAATAAAATTACACAATACTTATTCATGGAACCCTCCAATATTAATTTTCTGATCGTGCGCCTGCGTTGATCATTTTATTTTTATTTTTATAAAAGAGTTAAAAATAGATTAAATAAGGGGAAGGTTATAAGAGAATATTACTCCGGAGAAAAATATATTCAAATTGTATTGAAACGACATCAACATTTTTCGGATCAACACATTTGTTGAAAGCCCTTTCCCCTCCATTTTCTCGCATCACATGAATGATGAATTCGTCCCCCGTCTGCATCCTCTGAAGTAACTCGAATTTTAGGTACATATCCGGACCGTTCGATCCTGAGATGGAATGCAAGTGACCTTTTATATTCGTGTTCAAAGTGATCATACGGTCTTGGTCTAAACTTAAAATTTAAGTTAACTGAGGTGACATGAATTCGTCCCCCGGTCCGTGGAGAAACCTCTCCGTCCGTTCTTAACTTCTTATTAGGTCTCTCTCTCTCTCTCTATCTTAGTATCTTTCCTCTCTCTAGTCTCTATCTATCTCTCATCTCAATTCTCATCAGTTGTTGAAGGCTGAAGCTCAAGTTCCCATTCCCATTTCTCAAAATCAAGACCAAATAAAGAAAAGAAGATCAACCCACAAAAACCCTTCCAAAACCTAGCTACCTCTCTCTCTCCTCTCCGCCATGGAGAACAACAAAACCACCCCAGACCTCCCCGCGGCGCCTCCATCCGTCAAGGCGCCAGCTCCCACGCCCACGATTGGTCACCTTGCCCAGTCGCCTCGTGTCTTCTTCTCCTCCCTCTCCGATTCCTCTCCCCGCCGAGTCGCAATCGCCGTCGATCTGTCCGACGAAAGCGCCCACGCCGTGCGCTGGGCTGTACAGAACTACCTTCGTCCAGGCGATGCGGTGGTGCTCCTTCACGTTCGCCCGACCTCAGTCTTGTACGGCGCCGACTGGGGCTCGATAGATATGTCTCTTTCCGCAACGGATGATGCGACTGAGGAGTCACAACAGAAGCTTGAAGATGACTTCAATGCGTTTACGACCATTAAAGCGCAAGATCTAGCACAGCCACTGGTGGATGCCAATATCCCATTTAAGATCCATATCGTCAAGGATCACGACATGAAAGAGAGGCTTTGCCTTGAGGTACCAAAAATCAATTCATGCAAATTTCTCCTATTAACAAAAATTACCACAAATTCTATGATTTAACAATATATCACATTCTGTATCACATTTATTAATCCAAATAGTTTTTTCAGCTCACCAATTCTATGATTTAACAATGTTACCATATCCCAACTACTGTACATTAAACCAGTATAGCTCTCAGTAGAGATTAAGTTTTGTTTTTTATGACTATGTCTTTTCTATTTACAGAGGGAATTGACTAAAGTAACTTTTTTTTTTTCCAAAATTTTGTTGTTCTCAGATACAACATCGTGGAAGACCCTTCATGAATCTACATCAATAAACCCCGCTATCAAATCAAATTGTGCCTCTTTTTAAACATGACCACCTTGCTTTGTCTTTTTATTTAATTGTAACATAACATATTGTAAACCTAGTAAACTCGGATCAAGTTCTAACTAACAATTCAAACTGGATCAACATAAATAAGAACTTTGATTGGGGAAAAAAGCCACGCAGTCTCGAATTGCATTTGGATTATTAATTCATTGTTGTATGGTCTGGTAAATTCCAAGTATGGCACTTACATAACATGGTACTTATTTGGGTAATTTTCCTTCTAACGAGTAAATAAATGAATAAATTAAATTTTCTGTGCTGTGTGGCAGGTCGAGAGGCTGGGCTTGAGTACTATGATAATGGGTAGCCGCGGTTTTGGAGCGTCACGGCGGGCAAGTAAAGGACGGCTAGGGAGTGTGAGCGACTACTGTGTACACCATTGTGTGTGTCCTGTTGTGGTCGTCAGATTCCCTGAGGATGGCTCTGCTGGTTCAATAGAGATAACGCATGCAAAGGAGAAGGAACCAGAGCTGCACCCTGTGCCCGAAGAACCCGAGTATCATGATGCGGCAGAGGAGCATAAAGGTTTGTCTAGTACTTATGAAGTTATGATATCCATGTAAAATGAGACTATATTATGTGTGCCCCTTTCTGTTATATCCTTTTTGGATGTTATTTATGCTTAGGATGAAAATATCTCAGAACCCTGCAAAAACATGGAGAACAATGGAACATAATGTATGTGCCATTTCCATATTATGGTCAAATTATGTTGGGAGGGGCTATTTGGATTTTTTTTGTATTGATTGTGGAAGGGATAGGTTTAGGGGATGTATTTCATGTTTCACAAGGGCAATACATACTATGTTCTGAAAGGTTTTGCATGATATTATCACTTGAACTGTACAGTAGCAGAGAATTTGTACAGATACTTTCAAATGACGCTTTTTTGTAAAAACATATTAGATTGCTTAGGATAACATTGCAAGTCAGAATATTGGTGCAAACTAAAGATAGGAGTATCTCACATAACCCTAAATGCATGATTGGGTCACACAAAAGCCTTTTTTAAATGCATTTAGGGTTATGTGAGATACTCCTATCTTATTACTGATGGGTCAGGAGTATCGGTAGTATGGATTGTAGGCATGTAATAAGATCATTTTATACTTTGCTTTTTCTATCAGATTGATATTCTGGATGATTTCAAGGGTCAGTGGCCTAGAGGCCCTTTTCCCTCTAGTTTCAGCAATAGTCTTGAATATAATATTTTTTGGTTTAGGCGTTGCACTTTTTCTTTGTTTGACAACTTTAGAAATTTTATCTTTTTTTCCTCATATTTTTATCAGCTTCATTTGGATATTTGTTTCTCATATTTATTTAATAGAATATGTATGTTTTGCAGATGTTTGAGGCACTCTGGTTTATCATACACTAGTTTCAATTCAGGTAAGCAAGAATACAAGATTTGACAATAATTTTTTTTCTTTCTAGAAATCTGTAAGTGTTGATTTATTATGTTTTATTGCACTGATTTAGTTCTCATTTCAGGATATGCAACACAACAAAGCAACTGAATTATAAGAAAATAAGTTGAGGCAATTCCACTTTGTATTATGTGGCGTAGACTTGTTATGCATGTGTACTTTGTTAGTTGCCTCTCCTTTTTTTCCTTGAAGATTCTCTGCTTTTTTGAGTTTGTTAGCTTTACTCTTCCAACAGCTTGTTGTCTTCAGCTGTATGGATTTCTTGTTGTATTTGTAAACCTTGTTTTATGTGTGATTGATGTAACTGTTTTTATTCTGTTTATCCTTGTGACAGGAAACTCACATTTTTTTTTAGTAATGTTGCTTTGTAAAAACCTGTAGGCTGACTTGATTTGTGTTTTCAAGTATTTAAATAATTTTGCATAAACCGCATTGTATTGGATAATATATGCATCTTGCTGGTATTATCTTGGATGGTAAAGATGTGTATGGCCTGGTTGGTTTGTCCATACGAGCGTGCTCCAAAGAGGGGGAGAACACCCCCCCCCCCCCCCCCCCCCCCCCCCCCCCTCATTAAAGGAATGGAAACGAAGCATGTGCACCGTTTGCTCACGCTGTTCACTTGCTTCAGATGAAAATGATGAGAGAGGGAGGGAAGTAAGGAACACGCGGTGTATGTTTTATTTGCGTTGCTCTTTCCTCTCTCTCCCTTCTCCTTCCTCTCTGCATTAATTGGTGCTACTAGCCTTCTACACACAACAAGTTGCACAGAATACTTTAAAAAATTAAAAAAATCAAGAACGGTGTCGGTAGGGGTGGCAACGAATCAAGCCGAATCGAGTCTACTCTAGTTTGAGCTTGATTTGAATAAAATTCGAACTAAATTGGATTTGATTTGTTTCGAATCGAATTAATTGCAAACTACATATTTTTCGAATCGAAGTCGAATCAAATTATGAACTAAATTTTTTTTAAGCAATTCTAATTATACCAATAGTTTATACATTAATTTTCTTCTCGCAAGACAATTCACACAACTTTATTTTACCTTTCACGAATTCACACTAATGAATTATGGGCTAGTTTATTAGTTCTTAGTTGCTATAACCCTGTCAACTGAGCATAGACAAGTGCAAGACTGATAGCTGTCATATTACCTCTCATAATTGCCACTACGATACTAAAAAAAAAGCTTCAGTGTGACATCAAATTATAAAATAAGTTTTTTTAAGTTGAAAAATTGTTCATGAAAAAATACATCACAACAAATAATAGTAAAAAAATGATTAAGTACAACAACTAAAATATGCAGTAAAACAAGTAATCGTACAAAAACTAAGTGTTTTGAGAGTACAAGAACTGAGTGTTTTGAGAGCCAGGGAGCGTCGTCTAGGTTAAATTATGACTCTCTATCTTGGGTTCTAATTTCATCAGGTAAATGAACGGTCGATGTTATTATGAGATTCGAACCATAAAAGTTCGCGAACCCATTTCGATCGAATCAGACCTAGTTTGAATTTGGTTTGAATTAATTTCGAATCGAACCTGGTTTGGTTCGTTTTAGTTCAAACTAATTTTGAATCGAATTAACTTGAATCAAATCTGATCAAACTCGAATTGAATCATGAACTACGAATTTTTTTGTCAGCCTTAGGTGTCTGCCATCAATTTTTATTTCAGCCAAAAAAAAAATTGTTGGCACACGCCATGCATTTTCTGGAAAAACTTGGAAGCTGCCAACTGGCAATTGGATTTCCTGGGTTTCCTATCACAGTTTCTCACACGAAACTTCAGACCTGTTTGAATTTTACTGTTTACGTAAAAACAAAAAAATTCACTCAAATTAAATTTTTTTTTCCACGTGAACAGTAAAAATCAGTTCAACTGGCAATGGACCCGATGTTTTATTCAAAACCGCGGAATTTTTCCATGACCCGGGTGCGATCCCATAAACCCGACCCATGAACCCCGTCTCCCTCTCTCTGTGCTTCATCTCCCTCTCTCTCTCTGCTTCAACTCCGACAGAAAAAAAAATCCGGCCACTGCTCCTTCACCGCCGCTTCCGCCCCTTCACCCTGCTGCTACCATCTCCGCCTCTCTCTCTCTGCCCCTTCACTGCCTCTCTCTCTTTGCTCCTTCACCGCCGCTTCCATCTCCGCTCTTTCTGCCTCTGCCTCGCTTCTCCCTCTCTTGAACAAGTGAGTTTTTTTTTATTCGATTAAATTGTTGAATTTGATTAGAGTTTAGGGTTAAATGTGATTAATTAGTTGAATTGGTTGAATTGCTCGAATTGGTCGAATTCATGAATTGTGAGAATTGCGGGTTATTTATAAATGCTATTAAATTGTTGGAATTGTAAAAATTACAGAATTATAATTGTGTGAATTATGGGAATTGCGAGAATTACGTGATTAAATTTAGGGTTAGAGTTTATGGTTAAAAATTTAGGGTTAGAGTTTATGTTCTTATTCTATACTTAGATCATTTATTCGATTCGAAATTTAGGGTTTAGGTTCCAAGGACCTCCCCTATTGAGATATCAGGCTTGGTACCTGCGGATCTGCATGGCATCGGTGTATCTAGAAGAAGATTACGACATTTCTGCGCTCGAAAATCTTCGTCGATGATGGTTATACCCCCATTGACCGAAAAGGTGCTCGCGATGTAAGTAATGCACCTAAAACAACATTTTTTATCACCTTTAACTCTTTGGAACACTAACTTTTTTTTTATCTAACTTTGGTTTTTTTTAGCTGCTAGTAGCGATTAAAGGTGCTAGGCGATCAATCGTTTGTCTTGGAAAACGTGGCTACAAAGTTTTTGGGCATGCAATGTTGAACTTGGTTGCCCATGCATTGAGAGTCACGGCCACGAGGAAAAGCTAATCACCATGCTACGAGATGCCAGAGAGGAAATTGATTGGCGTAGAATACAACCGGACGAGCCCGATGCGCCACCTGTTATGGCTTCTGAGATGCCACTGGAGCCCTCAGACCAGCCAGAGTGGGACTACCATCGTTATGTACTGAGCATATCCGGTTGGCATGCCTTCCTTGACGAGCATGGACATCCAGTTCTTCCCCAGGTATGTCATTTTTTTATTTTATGTCAAGTTAGTTAAATTAAGTTAGTTAAAATTTTCTCTTTCAGTAAACTAAGATCGAATAATTGGTATCCTTGCAGGGTCCTGTCTACATGCCGCCACCGCCTGAGCAGCATGAGTTTCCGGACCCCCAGCTTATGCATGAGTCTCCGGATTTCCAGATCAGCGTTGATCCATCGGTGTATCCATTTGGGTCCACATTTGCCTCCCTGCGTCAGCCGTATCTAGCGAGGGCTCACGATTGGGAGACCTATGGTAGTAGGACTCAGCCTGACTATGTGTCCCAGCTTGGGGATTCCTTATTCCATTCCCCCCCCCCCCCCCCCCCCCCCCCCCCCCCCCCCCGCCACCGCTAGCTACTCACACGACCGAGGATCCCTCCCTTCGGAGTATCAAGGATAGAGAGTTTTTTTATAGTTTTATTTCGGTTTAGCTATGTTATGTTTTATTATGTTTGAGTTTAGTTTTATAGTTTTTGTTTTAGTGTCGTTTAGTTTCGTTATGTTTTATTTTGCTTCAGTTTAGTTTTATAGTTTTTTTGTTTTAGTATAGTTTAGTTTCGTTATGTTTTATTATGCTTTGGGTTGAGCTATGTTATAAACAACAAAATAAAATTAAGAACAATAATACGACAAACAAATAAATCAAACCGGCACTTCTAAATTCGTCAAAATCAAAATCCAACAAACAAATAAATTGATTTAAAATGGAACTTGTATTTGTTGAACAATATTTTTTCTTATTATTAACCATTACAAACTGGCACTACTATATTGAAGGCATATATATATTAGATTTTTCTCACATGCGATGATTTTGTACTGAATTATGTAAATAAGAAATAATTATGTAAATAATTAAATAAATAATATATTGAAAAATGTTACTTTGGATTTTTTTTTTCTCATGAAGCTAATTTGCCAAACAATTCTGATTATGAATTTTGCAAAGATATGAATCATTTTTTATGTCCCTGTAAATAAATAAATAATTAAATTATAAAAAAGAGTATAATTATACGAAGTTATTCGTATAAATAAATTATGGAATTTATAAAACTAGTTCATTCCGGAATAATAATACGACATGCTTTAAAAATAACAAAAACAAGAAAAGTAAATAGAATAAAAAAAAAACTAAATGCATTGCAATTAATATGGCAAAAAAAAACTTATTTATAATGGCAAAAAAACCCCCTATTTATAGGCAAAAAAAAAAAAAAAGGCCGGGCCGTGGAAAAATTCTGCGGTTCCGGATTTTTATTCGGGGCCGTGGAAAAATTCCGCAGTTCCGAATAAAAATTCGGAGCCGTGGATTTTTTCCACGTTTTGGGAATTTTTAAAATTTTCATCTGACCCTGATTATGTTTATTAAAATATTTTAATAATTGGGTAAAAATAAAAATGTCAGAGAGTCCGGCTAACATGCTTCCTCTAGAACTTCAACAATATGCTTTCGGCCTTCAAAACCTGTTGAATCGGTTTCAAACCGTTCAAACCAATCTTCTTGATGAGAGTTTCGTTTCCATATAAAATTTTAAAAATTTTAATTTTATCTTTACTATCAAATCATGCGGTCAAAATATAAAGGATTTTGTGTACATTTTAATGCACTATTTTATTAAAACCCTTCATTTTTTTTTACCGCTTAACTCAATAATAAATAAGTTCGAAAATTTTAAAATTGTATATAAAAACGATACTCTCATTAAGGGGATCGGTTTGAACGATTTAAATTTGTCATTTAAGCCGATTTAATAGGTTGTGAAAGTTGGAAGGATATTGTTAAAGTTCTAGAGGAGCCGAACATTTAAAAATATTTATTAAATTGATTTGAAATGTTTAAGCCTATTTTTGGAGAACATAACCTTTTTATAATACGTTCACAAGTTGTTATATGCATCTCAGAAATTTTATTTTATTAATTCTGGACTCATCTCAATAAATATAATCACAAAAACTGTCACTTATACTGCAAATTTAATCTAATACATGTGTAGCTATTTGTATCCTAGTCCTAGATGTTTTGCTTTTGCCTACTAATTTCGTACTCATTTAAAAGACAAAAACTGGCAACTATACTCCAAATATAACGTAGATGTCTTTTTTACTAGTTACAGACTCATTCCAAATGGATTGAATCTTCAAACCTTACCTTATATGATTGAATCCCCACACAAGTCTTCTTAGTGAAATGTTTGATGTTTGCAATTTTAACATGTACCTAGTAGGATTTTGTGCACAACACTAATGAGTAAAGACCAAACTCCTGTAATTACTCCAATGAAGAATATGGTTAAACACCAATAAACATCTATAAACTATCAAATTCAAACCCAGTAGACAAATACAGGACATGCATGTCAGAATATATTCTCTGATAGAACGAATATAATAAAAAGCTTTAATGCAGCTAGCATTCGACAATACAAAATAGGGAATGGGAAAATTCAGAAAATTCTTGTCCTCCCACCTCTTATTCAAAAAGCACATATTATAAGCCAAATTAATACCCCATTTCGTCAAGAAACTAAGTTTTTCTTATTTAAGCCCCCAAAACAAATTTTGGTCTAATAACTCAACCGCACACTTTCACCAACCATGAAATTTCTTAAAAATAGAAATAAAAAAAAAATACACCTTAGTCTCCCATTGCACCTTCGCTCTGAATCCGCCTTAATGGATTCATGCCCGAAACCTGCCTTCCCATATTACCCCCAACAAGCTCAGCAAACCTTGAACTAGAAATGGGCAACTGCATATTCCTGTTTCTCGGAGCCATCATCAGATAACTTGTACCACTACGGCTACTGGTACGGGACTTTAGACCAGACCCACTGGCCCCAGCTATCCTACGAGATGGCTTATGAGACGGCATAATAATTGCATCCTTCTTCCCCCTTGATTTGACGGAGTGCCGATTGTAGTAAACAAGGTTCGGTATAAGAGTAAGGAGGTATTTCTTAAGGTGGTCGTCCCCTACGTGCCTTTGTGCAGGGTTGCCATCTAGACTTATGGCCTCTAAACTGGTATAATTTGCGGCCAATTGTTCGAGCCCCTTTGCAGATGATAACTTATTGTTGCGCAAATCAAGGATCTTTAGTTTCAGCAGTCGGTGTAGACCTTCTACCTCGCTTATCTTGTTTGCAGCTAGGTATAGCTCCCTTATAGAAGAACATGCTGCTAGGCCTTGAAATTTAAAAATAATATTATAAATTTATAATAATCCATGAGAGAGGCTATGGTACTATGCATAGCAATGATTGGTCCATACTATGGATCAATATCTCTGTTTCAAAGTCCAAACAATCGATCACCGTTCAACATGATCTCCATATGAAAATCACTTGAACTAAATATTCTAGACCATTCAAAAGTAGTGTTCTGCTACCTATCTAAAAGAACAGTATAAAATTCTAAAAATGTAAAATTTAGTTCGCAGGTACATTTTCATATGGAGACCATGATGAACAGTTCATATCAACTATTTGAACTTTGAAGATTAAGATATTGATCCGTACTACGGATCAATCCGTGCTATGTGTAGTACCATAACCTCACTCATAATCCATTACTAACTCTCCTCCAAAAGAATATTACATTCATAAAACAATAAAATCGTATAAGGAAGATTAAAGAATTAATTGATAAATACCATGGCCAATCCGAGAGATGCGGTTGTGGCTCAGATCAAGAATACGAAGCTTGGTGAGATCTTTGAGACCTTCAATCACAGAGATGTAGTTCTTCGACAGATTCAACACATGGAGTCCCTTTGGTATGGCTCCAGCTGTTATTTGAACTGAGAAAATAACAAGCAAGACAAAGTTAGAGAGGTACAGATTAAAACAAAGGATGTAGTCTTAGTCACATTGGCATGAAATTTACTATCCTGTATGCTACCAAATCATTCCTATTTTGTTACATCTTATTTATGATTGCCTCGTCAATTTAGGTTAGTTGAGGTCCCTGAGCTATGTAACTCAACAGATTCTAATGAAGTTCATTATTATATGTCCACTTGTCCACTGGGTCTTGAAAACATACTGGTACAGGATGTACAATGACCCAAATTTGAATTATAAGAAAATTCCAAAAACATACATATGTTGTTTCCGGATAAATTCAGCTCCCTTAGACCAGCAAATGCACTCAGAATTGGTACTGCGACAAGGCCAAGATTAGACAATTGTGCTGATGCAGTAACAGGATTCATTGCTGAAATATAATTATATGCCATTGCCATTCCAACACTAGTTTTTGGATCAGATGGGCCACATGCAGCATGGATTGGAGTCATGTTATCAGAAACAGGTCCAGACCCAACCCCTGATCCAGAACTTTCCCCCGGATCCTCAACAATCATGTCAGAATTGATGTCAATCTGATTAATCCAATCCTTGATTCTCTTTATATTATCATCCTCTTCTTCAATTATTTCTCGATCCAACTCTTCTCTTGAGTCCACATTGTACGTTGGAGAGTTTTCAATTATATTTTCATCATTTCTGTGCTTCGGAGAGATTCTTCCGTCTGACCCTGAACCATGCTCAGGAGAAAGTATACCACATGAGCCTGACCCACGTTCAGGAGAACGTTCTCCATATAAACTTGACCTGTGTTCAGGAGAGCGTATTCCATATGAACCCGACCCATGTTCAGGTGAACCTTGTCCGTACAAACCCGACCCATATTCAGGAAATTGCTCTTCGTACAAACCTGACCTGTATTCAGGAGAACCCTTCTCAGATGAACCTGACCTGTGTCCAGAAGAGACCTTTCCCTCTGAATCTGAACCATGTTGTTTGACCGAGAAATCAACAGCACCATCACCCATGCAGTGCAAATCAACATAGGATCTCGATCGATTATCCACTATCTCAATTGAAGAAGTAATGGAATGCAATGACTGAGACCTTTGAATTGAAAACTCAGAGGTCAAGTTTTCAGTTGGAGAATCAGAACCGAGATCGGCTTTGTTCGAGTTACCGCTTTCAAATATGAATTCATTTTCAGATTTCAAATGTTCTTCGTCAGAAGACAGTCTCGTATTATTTTGCTCGGTTCCAACACCCATGAGGCCTTTGTTGTCATCTCCGATAACTTTTTCTGTCTTTTCCATTGTTTGACGAATTTCTACAACCTAAGCACACAAAAATTGTCAATCACTATTCACCAAAGAGAAAAGAACTAAAAAGAAATAGCCAAAAAGAAAGTTGAATACCTTTGATCAAGTCACTTCTATCTTGAAAGCAAAGAATGTCCAATAAATTTCAGAAATTGAAGATAAAGAAAAGCAGGAGTTCACATGGCTAACGTTGTATAAATTTTGCAAATGAACTTGGAGAAATGACCAATTTAAATTAGTCAATCATGTGAACTATGACTGTATGCGAAAAAGGATCGTTAGCCGTTATCAAGGGGACGGCCCTCTGATGCTCGGCAGAGTCGCCAAATGTAGGTCAGATTGGCACCCTCGGTGAAGACCCCAACCCGCTTAGAAGAGCGAGACGGGTTCAACCCGTTTTCAGCTGCCAGAGTGAATGGAAGCTTTGTTGACTAGTCAATAATAACCCAAACCAAGTAGCACAGAGGGGATCCAAACCTAAATAATAACAGAGAACACACATGAATCAAACATTGGAAAGAAAATCAAGTACAATGGGGAAAAAAAAAATTACAGACATTTGCAACTATTTTTATAAGGCAACAAGATGAAATGCACTCTACCTAACCACAGACTACTTCACCAGAAAAAGTCAAACACATTTAAATAAAAGACAAAAAGCATCTTTCTTTTGTCTCTATTTTCTAAATACATGACGCAATTACTTGGCTTTTCAATGGGTATTAAAAGAAATCTAGGACAAAGTCACAATAAACATAGTATTTCTAAGAATTAATTATTCCAGCTCTTTGGACTGGTTATTTCAAGATTTTTGAATGCATTTGGCGTTTACAATTAAACACCTACAAGTCTACAACTCCTCTTTAACTTTAGGTAACTTACTAACTTGAACCAGGATGTAAATTCATGGTATAGTTCACTCCAAATGGTAATACCATACTTAAATCCCGCTAAGGTCGCAAAAGCATGCAGCATTTGTTTGCTTTATTTGTATTAGACAGCAATCTTTGTTAATTGCTCAATTTGGCAGCCCATAATGACATTACTCTAAATCAAAATTAAATAACTATGAAATTGTTATTACTTTAAAGAAAAAAGAAAAAAAGGAATCTCCAGGAGATGGTCAGATAATAAAGGTAAAGGTTGGCAAAACAAATCCCAATTCGTGCTTTGTATTCACGTAGAACCCAATTTTATCAGAGATGAGAAATTCTTTAATGGCACAACGATAGACGGAACCATTAAAACCTAAACTAAAAATGACGCTACCATTAATTATCCACATAACTTCCTTCAACAAATATCTATCTAGATTCTAGGCTGTTGCCTACTAAAAAAGAAATCCTCTCTTCAACAAAGTAAAACACCTAGCAAGACCGTAACTTTTGGATAATTTTAAACAAATTGGTGACCAGTTTCCCTCATTTTAATTCTTTTTTGCAAGCATTAATAGATGATTTTCACGAACAAATTTGTACGGGAGAGATATAATTTCATGGTCCGGAATCCAATAAAAAACAAAGGAATTAGATGATTTTGACGAACAAACAGAAAAGGGGGAAAAAGAAGGGATGAAAACGAACCTTTGTGGTTAAAATTAGGTTAGCCTATTCTTGATTTGCACGTATTTGAGAAGAGGCGAATTTGTAGAGGTGTTTGTGGTTGTGGAGGAAAAAAGATGGAAGTTAGCGTGTTGAAATGAGAGAAGGAGAAAAGAAAAGAGTGGTCGGGACTCGGGACTCGGGAGTCGGGAGTCGGGAGGGAGGTGATATATAGGCATATAGGCATATAGGCATATAGGGAAGGGTCAAGGGTGGTGGGGACTGGGGACTGGGGACTGGGGAGAGATCGATGCAGCACCTGCACCGCCGAGGGCACCCATTTGATGTTCATATATTATACTGTTTCTACACTCGGTCTACAATTTAATGCAGATCACACTTTATTTCGTTTTTATAAACCTTTTTTTTTCTTTTTTTTCTTTTTTTCTATATATATATATATATAGAGTTAGGCTGGGTTGCTATGGATAGCATAGTGGCCTCTATGCTACGGCTCAATATTCGAGTTTTCAAAATTCAAACGGTCGATTCGAACCGTTCATCTTATTCTCCATATTAATATCTGCTTGGAGACCAAATTTTATAATTTTCTGAATTTTTTTACTATTTATTAAGCCACTTTGAAAATCGCTAATCCAACGGTTTTACTGTTTTGTGCAGCCATCGTTGGATCAACAATTTTGTAAAATACTTAATAAATAGTAAAAAAATTCAGAAAAATGTAAAATTTGGTCTCCAAGCAGATATTAATATGGAGAATAAGATGAACGGTTCGGATCGACCGTTTGGATTTTGAAAACTCGAATATTGAGCCGTAGCATAGAGGCCACTATGCTATCCATAGCACCCCAGCCTAACTCTCTCTCTCTCTATATATATATATTATTAAAGTCTCGTTGAAATACTATTTTGTTGCTTTATAGAGCTATTCTAGTGTGTATTTTATTATTTATTTTCTAACTAGATTTCGAATAATAAGATGGTAATTATTGTTGAGAATTTCGGGTAAGTTATAGTGTAACAATTCGAAACAGTTCAAGATTTGTTCACTACCCGAAAAACCAGAATCCAAGTATAAAACTAATTCTATGATTAAAACAGATTTTACCACTAGACGCGCAGCGGAAACTTCAAGTCTAGTCTAGCGGTAGCCTTCTTCTCCTTTCGTTCCGTGTCAGATTCACGTAACAGCCCAGCAGTCACGTCTCTATCAGTATCCATACGAACAGGTTGATAAACTTCTGTAATTCGATATGCTAGTACCGAATTAACAGCCCCTCTTTCTTTTTGTCTCTCTTTCTGTTTTTCTGAAAATCTGAATGATAATGGCCAACTCTATTCTGAACAGATCACTGCATATTTATAAAATATATGCACCAGTTCGTTTGATTCTATTCATGGCATCAATTCGTTGAACCCTTTCAGAAGACTTATCAATTTCATATCAGATCAGAATATCAGAAATTTGGGCCT
This sequence comes from Carex rostrata, assembly GCF_964058835.1. Lineage (NCBI taxonomy): Eukaryota > Viridiplantae > Streptophyta > Magnoliopsida > Poales > Cyperaceae > Carex > Carex rostrata. The sequence goes on along the minus strand of NC_135931.1, from coordinate 373,118 downwards.
AGCCCAATAAAGAGTTGATCCATATTAATTATTAATATGACCCATAAATATTCTGGCCTATAGTACATTTCTAACAATTATATATCTTCTTCACTAATTCCAGGTCCTTTAAAATAATTATAATTAAATTGGAAAAACTTATTTTAAACATTATGAAGATTGTCGGATAAATAGTTCCCACTTGCCAGTCATTAATTGTGTTGTGAATCATCTGGATAGTTAAAGTGCATCCATGAAGAAAAAATTAACTTGGTAAAGTCATTAATTCATAGCACTCTGGCACCCCCATGGCTAATGGAGAATGTACAATTAGTATCGCCTCAAAAAGCCGACACTAATACTTTAGTATCGGTCGATTACAAAAAGCCGACACTAATACAATTAGTGTCAACTGTTTATAATCAGTCGACGCTGAAGCCGATTTGTATCGGTTGATTTTCAGCCGATACTAAAACTGAAAATTTTCGCGAATAAACCCGCGCAACATTTTCATTTTCAGTCCCGTTGATTCTCTCTCTCCCGCTTTTTCATTCATCAAAACGCTCTCTAGGGTTTTTCAAAACCGCGCATCGCTCTCTATCTCTCCCGCCGCTCAGGAGAAAGACGTTCTATTTTACCTCAGCTCAGGATTTGGGTTGTGGCTGCTTCAGTTGTTAATTTCAGCTTGAGCAACTGAATTAATTTACATTATTTTTTAAGAGATTCCAGTCAATTTCAGCTTGAGCAAGAAATTTTGAATTTTGCTGAAGGATTGAGGCAGATAGGATCAGTCCCAGAGGAAAAGATATGTCTTTGCTGACAACTCATCTAGGTGGCTAATTGCTGATCAAGGTGTGTGTTCTTTTCCTGAATTAAGTATTACCTTTTTCTTTTAGGATTGGAGTTGTAAAATTACATGGGTGATAGTATTGCAGGTATCATGGCCACATGTGCTATAAATGTTATACGAGGCACGAGATCGACTGATGAAGAGTTATTTCAAATCTATACCCATTCAGAAAGGTACACATTTTTTTATTGTAAGATATTGCTACATAGAAACTAGGTCAATTCTGTATCCATTCATTTTGTTTATGTTAATTTAGTTGTATTTGTCAAGAGAGAAGGATACTTATTTTTTGTATTATGTTGCCTATTTATTGTTTTTGCCTATAATTACAGTGTAGGTCTTGTAGTGGACGATCCAAAATTTCTTAAAAGGCTAGTCGATTCACTTGTTCCAAGAGTAAAGGTTAGATTTGTAATTTTGCTTTGGGGCGACAAACTGGACCCAAACAAAAATGTTCCCATGGCGAATATACCTTTGTATATGTACAATGAAATCAATAAACTAGGAAAAAAGAAACGCCATTTTTATCATCTTTAGCATTGTTTGTTTTTCTTTTCTTATTAACTATTGGACCATTTTTAATTTAATATATATAATGTGTAAGAAAAATAATGTGGCCCAAAACCTGATAAGTAGTTGAACACGATAACGTATACTTACATAATGTCCTAGGTGAAAAGATAGAATTTGAGGCCATAAAACCTGATGATGTAGCAATTCTGATGTATACTAGTGGTATGAGTGGTACGCTGACTATTTTACTAATAACTAAAAAATATATTCATATAATATGTGTTATTTGCAGAAGATAGAAATTTTCCCATTTTTTAGTGGCATTGTGTTAATAATTTCAGATAAATAATTTGTGGGACATGGTACCATGTCAAGTAGGAGATAGATTTTTTAGTACCCCGCTAGTATATGAAACACTTTACAAGTAGGTATTAAAGTCCATCAAATGTTACTTCTATTTTATTTATTTCTCTTGAATGAAGCTCTGAGTTGTGTATGCCATTATGTGCAGTTCAATCCAAAAGCAGATCTCAGCTAGTTCAACCGCTAGGAAGTTAGTTGCAGTTATGCTAACTAACATTAGAATGCTTTATACAGAGGCTAGGAGAATTTATGAGGTTTGAATTTTTTTTTCTTTTTCGAGTTCTTTATATCATGCATGACCTTATAAATTCTGATCTTTTCTTCTCTCTCATTTTCTTTTCTTTATGGAAATAATTACATAAGAGAAAAGCACTTTCTAAGAATCCAAGGCAACCTTCGTTATTTATTTGTATCCTTGATTGGTTGTGGGCACCATTTGTGTCTGCCATTGTATTAATTTCCTTTGCATATTCTCGCAAAAAAGCTGCTCTACTCTAAAATTCACTCTTCAATCGGTATATCAAAGGTGTGCTCCTTCATCATAATTGTTGCATATCACAGAGCTACGTTTATGTATATCTTTTTAAAAGAGACATTATTCATATATCTTTTAAAAAAGCTAGATACCTAAAATACTGTACTTGAAATGTAGCATTTGCTAAATGATAATATATGTGCAACTTCTCTATTAAACATGCAGGCTAGTATTAGTGGAGGTGGAAGTCTACCAATGCATATTGATAAATTTTTTGAGGTTGAAACTCTAGATTAGCTTTTCATTCATTATCTTTTTTTTTCTTTGATTTTGTTTATTTCTAGAATCAAATTTGATGTTGAACTTGCATTTGTTGCTTTAGGCAATTGGGTTTAAAGTACAAAATGGGTATGGTTTGACAGAGACCTCCCCTGTTGTCGCTGCTAGCTAGAAGGCCTGATTGTAATGTAAAATATCTAAAACTTCCTTTTTTACTCTTCAAGATTATTAAAAATGGATTTTTTTTTTTTTTTTTTTTGAAAGTAGCTCCAGTTCAACTTGACCAAATTAGTATGACACTTTGTTAATCTTTGAAGGTTCTAGGCACAGTGGGACATCCGATAAAGCACATAGAAATCAAGATCGTTCATATGGAAACAGGTCAATTGGATATTTTAATTGTGATATTTGAACAACTTTGAAATTTAAACGTGCTTAATTTAGATGTTTAATTTAGTGTTATTTGATATTTTTGTATATAGGTCATCAAAAATATATGGTAGTTGGTCAAATAATAAAATTTATTAAAAAAATATATATCTAGTGTCGGCTATTTAATAAATAACCGACACTAATAACTAATAAGTATTAGTGTCGGTTTTTTAATAAACAGACGACACTAATACCTTACTTCTAGTGTCGGCTATTTAAAAGTATTAGTATCAGCCCGATTAATGTCGCCCAATGTTTGACACTAATACCCATAAACAACTAACACTAATTCGAAGTTCTCCACTAGTATGGCCATGGTTCATACTGAATGGATCTATAGATGATAAACAGATTAAGGTCAGGTTCATACTGAAAGGGTCTATTAACATAAATAATGATCATAACAAATCATTGTTATCATATTTATATTATTGTTATTATTATAAAGTAATGTATAAAATAATAATTGTTATTTCGTACATTGTTGATCTATTTATTACAATAATAAATTCATCGATTCTAATCAAGGTTCTAAATAGCGTTTATAGCGGCATTGCGAGGAGACAAAAAAAAAGTTTTAGCGAATAGCATAGTTATAGCAAAACCTATCACATTGCGTTTTTTTTTTCTTTTCAAAAATTATATTTTATATTTGTACTAATAATAAACATTATCTTAAGTCTCATAGGAAAAAAAACACAAAATTAATTAAGAAGTTCTAATATTATCTCAGGGATTAGATTTTGTTTTTAATTTCTGGAGAGCCCGATGCATAATGTATAATACAAATAATTTAATTGATATAGCCCAACGCACAATGTTCAAATTTATTGATATAGCTTCTTAAATTTAATAAAAAAAAATCCATATAATTTAATTTCAGTTTGGACTTTAAAGTCCATTTAAATTGCAAAATAATAATAATAAACCTATGTAGCATAGCGGACCACTATTGCCGTTATGCGCTATAGCGGATCGCTATTACAGTTTTACTCTGTAGCTTAGTTTTTTAGGTTCAAAACCGCTATAGTACTGTAGCTTCGTTATAACTAGCTATTTAGAAAACTAATTCTAACAGAAACTCTTATTGTGTTATTTAATAATAAATTTTGAGCAAAAATAACATTTTGTCCCCCCTATTCTATTGTAAGATTGCCAAGACGGTCTACAAGTATAGCGTGATCCGAGCCCATTTGTTTAGCCGAATAGGCATTCATTTGAGGCCCAATTGAGGCCCATTCGAACTGATTAGAGTTAGACTCAACCGAAGTAGCTCCTGGAGCGAGTCCCGTCTGATGAGATTGAACGGGAACGGGGACGGGGTGGAGCTGGCGAGCTGCTCGATCGAAATTCCAATTCCACCGGCCACCGCAGTCCGCAGCCTAGTCTGAACTCTGAAGTCTCTCCAAAAAGCGATGGCATCCAAGCTCTTCCTCAAACGCTTCTTCAAATCCAAAACACCCATCCCTTGCCTTTACCCTTGCGCTCCTCTCCTTCCATCATCTTCGTTCCTTCTAGAATCTTCCATCGTACCGCCGCTGTCCCTTCTAGAACCTCTATTTTCTCCGTCTCTCATCTCCAGACCCTTCTTCTCCTCCCGCCCTTCACATGCAGAAGAGGTTCCGGGCCCCGCTGCAGTCGATCATAGGTATTGTATTCTTTCTCTTTCTCTTTCTCTTTCATTTTCATTTTTCTATGTTTGCAGTTGTATCCTTCTTTATGGATAACTTGGTTAGCAGATGAACTTTTATCTGTAGAGATAATTTGAGTCCTATGCACTGCTTTTATTAGGTCCTAAACTGTCTAGGCCTTTTAGGTATCTACAGAAATAATGTACCTAAATCCTGCTATACCATTTTTATTAGATTGTTTGAAAAAAAATCATATAACTTTCATCCAATGCAAGCTTTAATAGCATATAAATCATAAAATTGCTTCTGTTTATCTTATTTAATTAATAATAGGTCGACATTGACAGAGGAGGAGTTTCATCAGATGGCGGATGAGACCATTCATAATTTGCAAGAAAAGCTGGAGGTACTTTTTTTGAAGTATACCTCTTAAGTTATCAGCTTTACTGCTTACTGTTCCAAAATTGATTTTGAGTAAAACTTATCCATACATTTGACTTGTAAGATCTTTTTATATAGGAATATGGCGACTCCCTACAGCTGGATGGGTTTGACGTAGACTATGGGGCAAGTACATCCATCTTTTTTATTATTATTGTTATGATGTTTTCTCTGTTGCTGTGACCGGAGAGTATAATTATTTCAGAATCAAGTCCTGACATTGAAGCTCGGGGATCTAGGCACGTATGTGGTAAACAAGCAGACACCAAATCGACAGATCTGGCTCTCTTCTCCTGTCAGGTTTATTAGTTACTCCTACAGTAATTTGTGCCTTTCTCTTAGCAGCACAACTAACTTGAGCATTTTTACTGTAGTTTTATTTATTCATCAATTTATGCTTTCTTGATTTTGTTGGTTTAGCCATTTCTTATTTGTGCTCTCTGTTTGACCTAGAATCATTAAAACTTTACTTAAACGACTGCTGCTCTCTCGCTAGGCATACCAATTAAAAGTCAGGTGTTTTATCAGCATGTACCAGCCTCATGTGATCTACCTGAATTCATTCATTTTTGTAGAAGTTTGGTTATTCTCTTATTTAACGATGATATGTTCATCAATTGCGTGCAGTGGGCCTTCTAGGTTTGATTGGGATGCCAGTATAAGTGCATGGGTATATAGAAGAACTAAATCAAATCTAACAAAACTTCTTGAAGAGGAATTGCAGGAGCTCTGTGGTGAGCCCATTGATCTTTCATGATTGTAAGAAATGGATCCTTACTTGTAGATTAGGATAAGGCAGTTTCAATTATAATCAAACAACTTGTTTTAAAATTGTCATTCAATAAATTATAAGTTTTGGTTGAAAGACTTTGTAATGAGGATAATACAACATAAAATTTTGCCTGTTTATGGAGCATGATGTGATTATTCAATTATACAATTTTTATTTCCATTTGGTGTGCTCTTACTAGAATCAGTAGTTTCCGCAGTTCAATATATATTGGCCTTGGTTCTTGACTTCTTGTAGTACTTAAATTATCACTGTTTTGCATTCAAAGTTGGTTATTTATTAGTTGGTCGATTTACCTGGTGTGCTGGTTTAGAGCTTTGGATTAAAGTATCACTGTACTTGGCTAGTTTTTATTCTTGAACTGGTGCTGGAAATGTAGTAACACACAAACACACACACACACAGAATCAATGGAGGCAAAGTACATGAGATGTAAAACAAGAGCAGGAATGTCCAATAAGTGGTGTATTGTTTCCAACTGAAACCAATTCAGGGAATAAAAAAAAGAATGTGTACATCTATGTAAGAGCAAAACATACTGTTTCACATAATTACGCCCCAAGAAAATCTAATAATCTCGCAGAGCTCTCCATCAGCTCGGGGCTCATCCGAACCATTAGTATACAAAACTCGGTTTGGTCCAGTGCACCATCTCCATCCAAGTCCCCCTTCCTGACCATTTCTACAAGCTCATCATCTCCCAACCTCTCCATTCCTAATCTCTGTGCATTCCTTTTCAAGCTATCCAGTGTAATCAGGCCTCTCTTGCTGTCCATTAGCAATTCGAACCCTTTGCATAGCTCTCGGATCAGGCCATCGGGACCCAGCTTTTCGGCCATAGAAGGGAGAAAGTCTTCGAAACTTAATGAATCATTAGTGGGAGCCATTTGTATAGTTTTGAGTTGAGAGCAAGTTTGATTGAATTGAATTGAATTGGTCTGTTGTGATGTTAATGGATATTGTTCTTTCTTATATAGATATGTATTGTTGAAGGTTTCTCGGAAATTATTAGAGATGATCTTAAATTGACAGAGTATAAACAGATAATTTTCGCCTGTGGATTCAACGATGAGATCAGGCTGGCAGCTGGCTGAATAAAGAAGCATTTTAGATATTCCAGTTTGGTTTCTAAGAAGTTGCATGGTACTTTGTGGATTTATATGATTAGTCTTGACGGAGCAATTAAACTTTATTTTTTTTTTCCTTTTTGACTCGGTCTCGGTTGCGGTACATTTTGCACGTTAGTCCTTAACTAATTTCAAGAATGCACTTTGTGTATACATTAATTTGACCTGCCTGTTAGGCTGTTAGTTAGGTGACTAATCTGTGAACTGCTTGGGTTATTGACCTCACCTCCTAGGAAACATATATAATTCTGTTTCGTTTAGGTTTAAATTTACTGGTTACACCATCTTGGTTTTAGCTTCTGAAATTCAAGGAAGAAACTAAAGTCAAACATGAAGAGCTCAGCAGTCAGCAGTCAGCACCATGTATTTTATGTTTCAGCCCCCAATCTATTTTTTTTTTTTTTTTAGTTCCGCCCCTAACTATATTTCTCTTTGATCTGCATGCATGTATGCATATTTTGCTGTAGAGGATAATAACTCAGTTGAAGATCGCACGCTACACACAATACCCCAGAAGCATTAGCACAAAATACCTTTGCTAATCTTCTTTCCTGCACGAAGGCAGAAGGAAATTTGGGATAAAGTTTCTAGGCTTTGACTGGCGAAATTAACACGGAATTATTAAAGAAAAAGGGTTGCTTGTCGGGGAATTTAAAACGGAAACGGATAACACAAAAACAGTGTGAATAAGGAGCTGTTGCAGGTCGCCGCCTTTTTATTTAAAATTGTGTATTCGCATCGCAGTTTGACATTGGAGGGAGGTGCCAAAATGCCCTTCTAGTCTAATAATCCGTCAAAAATACTTTAAATAATAAATGTCACAGAATCTTAATTCATAAAAATATATATAACTAAGGAAAGCATTCATTTCTCGTGTGAAAGTGCTAACCTAAAGCAACTAAAGGCGGCCATTTTTATTAATATCCTTAACAAAAAACTTAATTTTAAAAATGTCATTTTGTACCGTTTTTTTTTCAAAACTACTCCGACCGCCAGGCCCACGGGCGGCCCAAAAATCCAACCAAACAGCCCGTGGCTGGGGCGCTCCATACCACTAGCGGATCGCCCGTCCCGCTTTTTTTTTTTTTTTTTTTAGATCTTAGTATTTTGATTTAAATAATTTTGTGAACAAAAAGTTTTATTGTTTAGAGTGTATGCCAAAAAATAAAACATTTGATATATTTATGAAGTGATGTCGTAACTCTTTATAACTATGATTTTTTATTTTTTTTGGTGAACTTTGATTTTATTTATCAGTTCGATATCACAAGTCTAAATATAACACTAATTAAGAATTTGGCCTTTATTCAAAAAATTTCAAGTTCTGACAGCTTGTTGATCTTCTCTTTTTCCAATTTTTATAATATATGTAACATATATACATATACATATACACACACGTATATATATATACATATACATACATATATACATACATACATATATACATATACTTATACATACATACATACAGAGTTAGGCTGGGGTGCTATGGATAGCATAGTGGCCTCCCGTGCTACGGCTCAATATTTGAGTTTTCAAAATCCAAACGGTCGATCCGAACCGTTCATCTTATTCTCCATATTAATATCTGCTTGGAGACCAAATTTTACATTTTTCTGAATTTTTTTACTATTTATTACGTATTTTACAAAATTATTGATCCAACGGTGGCTGCACAAAACAGTAAAACCGTTGGATTAGCGATTTTCAAAGTGGCTTAATAAATAGTAAAAAAATTCAGAAAATTATAAAATTTGGTCTCCAAGCATATATTAATATGGAGAATAAGATGAACGGTTCGGATCGACCGTTTGGATTTTGAAAACTCGAATATTGAGCCATAGCATAGAGGCCACTATGCTATCCATAGCACCCCAGCCTAACTCCATACATACATACATACATACATACATATATGTACATATATACATATATACATATATACATATACACATATACACATACACATATACATATATACATACTCGAAGTCCAAATAGCCGATCTAAACCGTTAGATGTTTAATCTATATTAAAATGTACTTGGAGACCAAATTTTACATTTTTTTTTGAATTTTTTTACTATTTATTAAGATGGTTTGAAAATCGTTATTTTTTAATGCCTACCGTCGAACGAAAAGGTCAAATTTTGCATTTTAGTCCCTGTATCAATCCATACTTGTTGATTTACCAGCAAAGGTCAAATTTGATATTTTTTTAGTGCATTGCACTATACCAGTGGCCTTTGCCTAGTGCTTGGCTGCTGAGTTTGGACTGATACCATACCAGAGGTCAGTCTATGATACTTTGTGCATGGACAGAGATCTAATTTGATGTTTGAACATATTTTAGTAGCTCTAAACTACTATTTTAGTACCATAAATAAAGAGAAGAAGATCAACAAGCTGTCAGAGCTTGAAATTTTTTGAATAAAGGCCAAGTCCTTAATTAGTGTTATATTTAGACTTGTGATATCCAACTGACAAATAAAATCAAAGTTCACCAAAAAAATAAAAAATAAAAAATCATAGTTATAAAGAGTTACGACATCACTTCATAAATACATCAAATGTTTTATTTTTTGGCATACACTCTAAACAATAAAAAATTTTCTTCACAAAATTATTTAAATCAAAATACTAAGATCTCTCTAAAAAAAAAAAAAAAAAAAAAGCGGACCGCCCGCGGGCGGTTTGGTTTGATTTTTGGGCCTGGCGGTCGGGGTAGTTTTGAAAAAAAACAGTACAAAATAGCATTTTTAAAATTAAATTTTTTGTTAAGGGTATTAATAAAAATGGCCGAACTAAAGGCATCGTCTACTTTTAAAACAAAGTCACCACATTCCGTGTACTTAAAATGATATTTAGACAAATGCACGGTTCTCTAAGGAATGTCGCATTAAAATGATATTGAAGTGCATACATGATAAAACTCCCCCTTCAGAATTTATTTTTTTATATGATCATTATATTATTTTTTTATAGGTAGTACAATAGTAAAATTAATTATTTAGTTTTGACCTTTTTCATCGACTTCTATTAAAAAAAAAAAAAAAAAAAAAAATTGGGTCCAACCAATTCCCTGAATTGCGTCTAGTGGATCAAAGATGGATGCTGGAAGGATAAATACGTTAGTTTTGACTTTTTGAAATGTTGTAAGTTGGGAGAAATAATCAGAGTAGACTGAATCACTGAACTGCTTCAACTGGAGAATACAATTAAAATTTCATTCTATTCTGAGAACTGATTCTGATGATTGTTTCCAAGTTTTCTTGTGTTGATCTGTATATATAGTAAAAAAAATAAACATTGTGAGAGTTTTTTTTTTTTTTAAATCAGATACATTGTGAGAATTGATAGCCTGTTAATGAAAGTGAAATCTACTTTTATACTTTATCTACCTCTCTCACTTCAACAGCTTTTTTTAATTTCGTCGAGTTTCACAAGATATTACAAACTTTGGGGTAATGATTTTAACAGATTAGTATTAGCTTCATACAGCGCACATACTATAGAATTAAAACATCTCTGCATGTAGTTAATGCGCTGCATGAAGCTAAAACCACTCTGTTAAAATATTTACCCCAAAATTTTGTGATCCGCTGTGCGAAACAGCAAAAGCATTCAATTCAATTTATAACGTCTTATCGGTACTTTGATGCCTTGAATTAATTGAAATATTGAATCCAGGCCCATATTGTTTTATCGTCAACGGGCCTTGATTCAATTAATGCCAATTAGTTAGCCCACTTAATTAGTTAAACGGGCTCCAATTCTATAAGCATTACAAATGGAATTAATTGAAACAGCATAAGCAAGCATTACAAAGTTTAGTTAAATAATGACGAAGTTGGAGTTGGAATATCATTTGCTTTCCTGCACTTGGAAAAGGAAAAGGAAAAGGAAAAGGAAAAGATATGGCATCATTTCTAGAATTCTAGTTATTTAATTTCAACTTCAAATAGAAAAAAAAATTATTACTGTTTTCCAATTCTAAGAAAATAGAAAAAATATGACATCTTTATTTTATGCAACGCATTTTATTTTACTTTACTTTAATTTAATTTAATTTGGAAAAAATAAAAAAATAAACGAGGATAAAGTCCTGCACTACCCTATTTATCTTTTATTTGAATATTGTGTTCTAATTAGAAGAAATTGCATAGTCGCATGGTTGAAAGAAAAAAAAAATGTAATGCGGCAGGTTTTGAGAATTTTGGAACTGATATAATTGCAAGCTAACAAGGACAACCTTTTAAAATTAAGAGGCAAATGACACTAATTAATGGCTACTATCGCTACCAAAACCTATATATATAGAGAGAGAGTTGGGCTACGGTGCATTGCAATGTATAGTCTCTTTTGTACATTGGATTATAAATCACCGGATTCAAAGTCCAAATAACTGATCCAAACCGTTCATCTTGTTCTCCATATTAATATGTGTTTGGAGACCAAATTTTACATTTTTTGAAAAAATTTTACTATTTTTTTAGATTTATTGAAAATCACTGTTTTCAGACAAATGTGGACCATAAAAAAACAGCGATTTTTACTAAATCTAAAAAAATAGTAAAAAATTTCCAAAAAATGTAAAATTTGGTCTCCAAACACATATTAATATGGAGAATAAGATGAACGGTTTGGATCAGTTATTTGGACTTTGAATCCGGTGATTTATAGTTCAATGTACAAAAGAAGCTATACATTGCAATGCACCATAGCCCAACTCTCTCTCTCTCTCTCTCTCTCTCTCTCTCTATATATATATATATATATATATATATATATAATATGAGGAGGGTTCAAATGCCTCCATTTTTAAAAACTTTAATAACTCAAAATTTAAATCTTAAAATTCAAAATAAAACCATTGGATATGAACTATATCATTTTATTTATGCACATGTAAAAAATTATGGCATTTCAAATTTGTTTTGATTGCCATCTTGAGCTTGTAAAAATGTATACAAATGTGGATAATTTCTAGACGTTGATTTTTCAACTTATTGATTCATATAAAAGCAAAATTAAAATGTGATAATTTTTTATGGGCACATAGAGAAAATAACATAGATTACATCTAACGGTTTTATTTTGACGTTTAAGTTTTAAATTTTTGAGTTATTTAAGTTTTTAAAAATGGAGGCATGATGGAGGCATTTGAACCCTCCTCATATAATATATATATATATATATATATGAGTTAGGCTATGGTGCTATGGATAGCATAGTGGCCTCTATGCTACGGCTCAATATTCGAGTTTTCAAAATCCAAACGGTCGATCCGAACCGTTCATCTTATTCTCCATATTAATATCTGCTTGGAGACCAAATTTTATAATTTTCTGAATTTTTTTACTATTTATTAAGCCACTTTGAAAATCGCTAATCCAACGGTTTTACTGTTTTGTGCAGCCACCGTTGGATCAACAATTTTGTAAAATACTTAATAAATAGTAAAAAAATTCAGAAAAATGTAAAATTTGGTCTCCAAGCAGATATTAATATGGAGAATAAGATGAACGGTTCGGATCGACCGTTTGGATTTTGAAAACTCGAATATTGAGCCGTAGCATAGAGGCCACTATGCTATCCATAGCACCCCAGCCTAACTCTATATATATATATATATATATAAATATGTTAATATGCTTTCGGTAGCATATGGGCCGAAATACACACGGTCCAAATTTAAAATTTCAAAATTCAAAAAGTCGATATGAACCGTTCATCTTGTTCTCCATATTAATATGTGCTTGGAGACCAAATTTTACATTTTTCTGAATTTTTTTTTACTATTTATTAAGTCACTTTGAAAATTGCTGATCCAACGGTGGCTTAACAAAACAGTAAAACCATTGAATCAACGATTTTCAAAGTGGCTTAATAAATAGTAAAAAAATTCAGAAAAATGTAAAATTTGGTCTCCAAGCACATATTAATATGGAGAACAAGATGAACGATTCAGATCAACTTTTTGGATTTTAAAATTTCAAATTTTAACCGTGTGTATTTCAGCCCATATGCTACCAAAAACACATTAGCCTATCCTCCTCTCTCTATATATATAGTGCTGAATCCGGAATCCCTGATTAGCTTTATTCCAAAAATAACTGAAATGCATATCTACTCCCAGTCCCAGTCTACTCCAGAATGTTATGAAATGAAAAGTGCCTACCGAGTACCGACACTTTTTAAAAATAAAAAAAAAAAATTGCAAAGGTAGATAATGTCAAAATCAGAAGGAATATAATGTTTAGTTTCCGATTTTATCATGTTTGATAATAATTGCAATAATTTTGTTCTATGCAATCTTCTAATTATATTGTTTGACTAGCTAATTTGTAAAACATACAATAATTGTATTTAATGATTTTTTTGTATGAGTGAGTTTGTAGGTTCAAGAACATTATAATTGCAAGATTAAGTTTGAAGAACCAAGGAAATCAACAAAATTCTACAAAGATTAAGATTATAAATTGTAATATCAAATAGAAAAGTAAAGCATATTTGAAATTGTTGATTTATGGAATTATCCGTTCGGTAGGGAAGCAAACTGTTTAGTACAGAATGTATTGAATAGTACCGGACGAATAATGAAACGTCTTAGTACGGAACAATTATTCTAGTTGGCAATCGTTCAAAACGGAATGTTATGTAGCATCCAAGGACTCCCCAGATTATCTCTGTGCTTAACTGATGCTAACCGTACTGTACGCTACTCAGGTTATACATAGTTGGGATGAAATATACTATCTGTCATGTATGGACATAAACGTACTGAACGATTAGTATATAGTTCAAAAAGGCAAAAACCCTAATTTCAATTATATTTGAACTATCCATTTGAATGGAATATTACTGTACTTAACGGATCAATTCGAATACCTAAATCTAAATTAAGCTCTCTCTATAAACAGAGTTAATACTCTTACTTCAGATTTAAGCTAGCCGCCTCTAAATATCACAAAACACTTATTTTGTGTTCTGAACAGCTTTCATCTTTGAGAGGGCTAAAACTTCAATACTCCTTTGATAATCTCAAATCAACTTAACTAATATACTCCTAGATCTAGTTAGAGTGTTGGTCTGTTGGTCTGTTGCTCTATAATGTGAAGATCTACTTTAGTGCTCCCTTCTTATAGTCTTGTGACTCCCCGCTTATAGGACATTAAGGGCTCACCAGCTCAAGCGTTTCCGCTCACGTATATCCATAGTTGTGTGATGATCTCCTGTGTAGGACTCTCCAACTCGAGTTTCTAGGCTCAATCTTTTACACGAGTTGTCCGTGACTTTCCACTTTTGTTTGGGCTCACGTGTCACGAGTTGTATCATTTTCTTCATTGGGTAATAGGAAAGGTGTGTCGATGAGAGGTTGCGTTGCCCTAGAGATTTGAGCATTTTAAGCTTAACACTGTCAACATCCCGCGTATCAATCTCTTTTACTCTATCTATTTACTTTACATTGTTGATTGACTGGAGTTATTTGTTTCTTTTATCTACCATCACGAACTAAGATTCTTTAAGTCACCAAATTCACTTCTCCAAGTACTGTTAGGGACAACAACTACAACCACAATTTTTTTATAAACCATAAATAAATAAAAAATTAACAAACCAAGATGATTTTTGTACAAAAACCATAAGTATCGATATGTTAAATTGACCCGAAACACCATAAGTTTCTGTTGTATATTATTTTTCACAATCTTCTATAATTTTTTTTTTGTTGTGCCGAGATGGTTACTCGGTCCGGTTGATTTTTAGTAATTTTCACCTCGGCATTTTTTTTTGTTATTTTTAACTACATTTAGAGGCGCTACAGTAACTACATTTAGAGGAATAATGTATTATGGTCCTCACTAATTATATTGTGTCCACTAATGGGATGGGCTACGCTACTCCATGGAGTAAAACGCGTTTGTATTCCACGCCGTATTTTCATTTTGAAAATCCAAACAACCGATCCGAACCGTTAGATGTGATCTCCATATTGAAATGTGCTTGATCTTATTATTCTAAAAAGATATTATACAGTATCAAGTAATTATTATTCTAAAATCCCAGCAACACCCTTTCAAAGCCTCGGCACTAATTATGCGTCAATATTTCTCTAACAAAAATAGTTGACCTCATAAAAATAAATATTTCAGTGCATAGATATAAATACTTTCAAAACTTAGATATTAATACTTTCAGTATCATATGTAAAAAGAGGAGGGATTCAATTACAACATTATGACAGTTTAGGTGCCCACAAGCAGTTATATAAAAATTACAACATTGTTTACTATATATATAAAAATATTTGTATTCTATGAACTATATACTTCAAGATTTGATTATTAATATTAAAAAAAAAATTTATATATCTGGAACGATTGCGGTCCCCACAAGCAATTATGGCAGTTTAGGTGCGGGTACGACGTCAGAAATTTTAAAAAAAAGGTGCGGGTATGATTATTTAAAAATAATTAATTTATCATTTACATTGTTTACTATATAGATATAAATACTTGTGTTTTTTAAACTATATACTTCAAGATTTGACTATTAATATTTTAAAATAAAATTACAGATCTGGAACAATTGCGGTCCCCACAAGCAATTATGGCAGATTAGGTGCGGGTACGACATCAAAAATTTCAAAAAAAAAGTGCGGGTGCGATTATTTAAAAATAATTAATTTATCATTTACATTGTTTACTATATAGATATAAATACTTGTGTTTTTTGGACTACATACTTCAAGATTTGACTATTAATATTAACAAAAAAGTTACAAATCTGAAGTGCAGTTTGGTCCCCACAAACAGTTATGACAGTTTAGGTGCGGGTACTCATATCAGCTTTCTTTTTTTTTTGTTAAAATAAATATATAATTATTTAGAGTGCCGAATTCTCATATCAGCACGGAGCTTTTTTCAGTTTTTTTTGGAGGCGGATTTCCATCTTAGTACAAGGAAAAAAAATTCTATTGTATATTAATTAAAAATTTGTGAAATTTTTTTGGACTGAGATGCTATCTTGGTACAACACAAAAAAAAAAAAAAAAATTCATACTAATTTAACATCTCGGTACTTATCATTTTTATGAAAATTAAAACCATCAAGTTGATTTGTCAATTTTTTTCATTTTATTTATGGTTTATAAAAAGAAGGAAGCGTCTAATTGTCCACAGTCTTTTGTCCACCATTTGTCCACAGCTTTGACTTGTGCGAATACTGTAAAATTACTTCTACATGCTGTATAATTATACAATATATCACATAAAATATATCAGTTAATCACAAAACATCCAGCAACTATTTGAAGTGGTCCCATGATAGTTAGAAAAATATAGCAACTTGTATAACAGGACAAAATAAATGTACTTTCAAACTGTACTTTCGAAAATTACAGTTATAGGAAGTTATTGGCAGTTAGAGTTAGTTATTAGCGTCCACACTGGGTTGAATCTTGTATACTGTAAAATTGAATCTTGTATACTGTAAAATTGAATCTTGTATACAGTAAAATTTTCAATTGAATCTTGTATACTGTAAAATTGAATCTTGTATACTGTAAAATTGAATCTTCAACACAATAAAATTTACAATTGAATCTTGTATACTGTAAAATTGAATCAGCAGAACTGTAAAATTGAATCTTGTATACAGTATAATTTTCAATTGAATATTGTTCGGATGAATAAGAAGCCTCTCTATCATTTCTTTCTTTCAGATTTTCACAAGATGAATACTGTAAAATTACAAGATGAATACTGTGAAATTACAAGATAAATACTGTAAAATTAACAAATCAATACTCCATATCGCCTTTCTATCATCTCTTTCCTCCAGATTTCCACAAGATAAATACTGTAAAATGACAAGATGAAATATTGTAAAATGACAAGATGAATACTGTAAAATTAACAGGGCAATACTATAAAATTAAAAGATTAATACTCCATATCGCCTCTCTATCATCTCTTTCTTTCAGATTTTCACAAGATGAATACTGTAAAATGATAAGATGAATACTGTAAAATTAACAAGACAATACTGTAAAATTAACATATTAATACTCCATATCGCCTCTCTATCATCTATTTCCTCCAGATTTTCACAAGATGAATACTGTAAAATGACAAGATGAATACTGTAAAATTAACGGGGCAATACAGTAAAATGAACAGATCAATACTCCATATCGCCTCTCTATTATCTCTTTCCTCCATATTTCATTTGAAATGCTAGATCTGTTACTGTATACAACGAAAACAACAAATTCAACATAAATAACTTACTAGATTTGAATTTTGCCGTGCTCTTCAACAAAAATAACTTCTATTCGATTGCGCTCCACGATTGAAGGTTCCATTGTGATCATGTATAAAATAGATTGTAGGAGAGGAGGCCATTCAGATCTGCACGATCGATCTAATTAAACCTGAGCAGACAAATTTGAATAACACTCTTCCATGGCGATCATGTTCAAACAACGAGATCGAGTCAGTAATCTTAAAAACGAAATCGTAAATTGAACGAAAAATAAATGACAAAAGAAAAATACAAAAAAAAAATCATATAGATTACGAAGCCAGAACGAAGCCAGAAATGGTCAGTAAATTGAACGAAGCCAAAAAAAAATCATATAGATTACGAAGTCAGTAAATTGAGCGAAGCCAAAACGAAAAATAAGTGACGTACTGAGTCAGAACGAAGCCAATCCTTTGAATGAAATTAGCTTCGAACTACGGAAGAGAGCTCGCCAATCGTTTGAATGAAAGAGCAAAGAGGAAGTCAATCGCGAATGGAGAATGGAATGAATCTGGCATCGCGCGAAAGAGGAAGGCAATCACCAAATGCGGAGAAAATCAGATCGGATTTGAAAATATCGGAAATGAAATTCAAAAAAAAGGAAGGTTCCGTCGTCCGTCGGTGTTTAAATAGGCCGTTATAAAGTGGATAGAGGAGAGACGGTTGAAGACAATTAAATCGGAATGGATAGTGTAGTGGACAGATGGTGGACAAAACTCAATGGACAAAAACCTTTTCTCTAAAAAGAATCCTACAACCACACCTTGTCCAGCTAATGTCCTGACAACATCACATGATTTGCAATTTCTTGTAAAATCAGATGTGCTACAATTTGTACTACTACTACTAGTAGTAGTCTGCTACAACAACAAAATTCATGGCAGGACAGATGTTTTGGTTCTCTTCTCAATTAAATACAAATAGTCAAACACTGATAGAATGTTACCGAATACAAATACATGTGATATTTTTTGCATGCATATCTGAAATAAATATTTTAATATTACAATTTGAATTTGTATAATCATTCCTAACAATATTTATATTTTTTTCAATTAAAAGTAATATTTATATACGCTTCAAAATAATATTTATATCCGTTAAAATATATATTTAATTATCTGGATTTGTAAATATCAGCGTATTTGTTTACATCTCTAAACCACATCTAAGCAGGTAGCTAACAGCATTGGAAATAATATTACGAACTTTATAAATATGCTGGCTATCAAAATAGTTGTCAGGTATAATTTGATGTTGAAATTAAGTTAATTGTGACTCATACGTCTAATATAGATAATGATAACTCTCGCATATTTATGAAAAGGTGTGTATTCAGTTTTGCTAAAAACATTCGAAGAAAATAAATGTCGAAGTTTATAACAATCTTTATTTAAAAACAATAATTGAAAACCAGTCTTTGACTTTGATATAGTCGCAAATGTAATACTCTCCGCGTGGAAAGTTACATATTCAAAATTCGAATCAGAAAATTTCTTATGAATAATAAATAATTGGATGACTTGATTTACAATCTTTACTTAAAAAAAAAAAAAATATCTGTTCCTAAGTATAGCCTAAAGTACCTGTCTGCATAAAATACTCACAATCAGATCAAAATTAATTTGATACCTATTTAAAATATAAAAATCCACTTTTAAGATTCATGGCAAAATAAAACGAACTACCCATATATGTTATTGTATACGTTAAGATATTTGGAGTTGATCTGAATTCATACTCCAAGTCTCCAACGGTGCCAGATAAAATATGGTTTCTTTCTTGGGAACAATTCACCGTAAGTCACAAGTTTGTATACTCATTGACATTTTCAAATATAGAAAGGGAAAAATGAACTGGTCATTGACATTTTCTATCCAAAAAAAAATAAGTCTATAGATACATCATAGTTGATATTAACTACGAACTTTTCTTCTTATGTAAATCAGCGCTGTGCCCCAGTAATTGGGGCATTTGTATACCATAGTAGGTAACAAACGAAAGGAAAACACAACTCAATCCTACATAAATTTTGAAGAAGATTGAGCAAAAGAAAGTGAGATAAATAATCACACCTGTAATCCCAATCACAAAAAATAACTTCAAGAGACATATCAAGGTAGGAAGGTCCCCTTCGGTGCCTTCATTAGGGAAATGTCCCGTAGACATGAAGTTAGCGAGGAGTTCATCTTTCAACCTGAATCTCTCAATCACCCAATCAGCTGATTCAGCTTCAGAACTAGGAATTTCATCTAATTGAATGCGTTCTATGTGCATGTGTACTTCTGCTGGGTCGGTCCCAAAGACGTTGTCAAGAAAGACAGGCAAGTGGTGCTTGTACGCGATAGTGACATCATAAACTGCAAAATACAATGGAAAATATTTATTATAATATTTTAATAAGCAATATGGTTAAATGGTTTTGGTGAATAAAGTTTGATTGGATATTCAGTGTGTAGAGTTTTGAACACTAAGGTCATTTATTATTTTTAAAGTAAAAGTTTCTGCCTTTTTGGTGCAGCATCCAAAAGAGTAAAATATCATTTATACCATTTCAAAGCTCAAGATATTTTACATGCCCCCAGAAATTCAAATCCTTAAAAAAAGGAGATATCTAATACAAATGATTATTTTGTGACAAACAGTGCCAACTTTTTATTCATGCTTGAAACAACAGATGTGTTATCATCAAAATAACATGCATGCGAACAATTATAGGTTTTGGACTTCTCAGAAGGCATCAATGATGGACTTATAAAGCTCTTGATGCATTCCAAAATGAAGTTGAAATGACACATTATATTTCTTTTGCTTTTCAGTGCTTACATTTTGTATTATTTGTATAACAAATCTACCACTTAATTTTTGTTCTTTGAAACTCTTTATTTGAGTATTAATTTTATTAGCACCGAACCCATCTGGCACCCAAACTTTGAGCATGGATCCCATTCTCCTTCAAAATGCCATTGTGTTCATTTAACTAGTTTGACTAACTTGTTTATCCCCATTGTACCTTTCAGTCTCCACAACACACTTCTTTTCCTAATAATTTTGTCTATACAAAATTATCTGCAGCTCTCACTCTACATTTTCTTCCAAATTCCCACCGAAGAATAATATACTTGTTAAATACAATCAATAAAATGATGATCAATCAAAAATTCCTAACTTCACTTTAGCTCAAATCCTCACTGAACATACAACTTACTTTCCATAACTTATTTAGTCGTTATTATTTATTTTATTTTTTAAAAATAAAAAAAGGAATTTACACCACCGTTTCTTATTGCAGAAACAATTTAAAATTTGCCAAAAATTGTACAGCCCCTATGTCTTTACTCAGCTTGGTGTGGACCGCGGGCTAGATGTTGTACCAAATACTGACTGGTAACAACTGTTACAAACTCACCCCAAATACCACCAGCCACCTCCCCACCCCCCACCAAACATATTTCCAATACTAGATCAATCTAAAGTGTATGAAACCACATACGAAAAGAAAAGTTTTGCAATTAACAAAAGTGTACTGCATAAACTTACATTTAGTGGGGTTAATTCCAGTATACTGGGAAAAGAGTGAACGTCCCCATAAAAAATGGAGAGAATAGGGATTTAGATTTTGAAGAGTCAAGAGTTAAGGTTCTAATTTATTGGACAAAAAGGTGGAATCTTAATTCCAGTATAGTGTCTCAAACCACGTACTCAGCTAATAGCGTTTCTCATTTTAAAGGAGTAACTCAACAGGACGATTCAAAGTTTGTGACTTAATGCGCTTAAGGAAAGTGGACAACAATATATTTCCAAACAAAATACGTACAAACATGTGAGTTTCACAAAGTAGGGAATTTTCTAACCTTGTCCATCTCTTCTAAGAACTTGAAAAGAAATATACTTTTTAAGAAGAAAAAGGTTGAGTACAGTTTATATGAAAGCTAAATATCAACATGTAAAAGGTTTGAAGAAAGCACACTCTAACTCTTTCAAATCCCCTCAACAAAATTCAATGAATTAAATTGGTGAATAAAAGACAGCAAACTAACCTGCATCCAAGGAGCTCCTTAACTCCTCTACACAAAAGCTGAAACCCCTTGTCTTTGGAAGGAGTACGTATTTCAAAATGGGCAAACCGTTTTCAACTGCATACTCTTGGCTTTTAATGCACTTCTGTTCACTGAAATAAGGCACAAATAATAAAGTATTATTTAGTAACATGTAAAAGGATTAAGCTATTAAATGCAGTGTTCATGAACTTCAACAAAAGCTCAAAATAAAAGTAAAAGGTACAATCTGGTAGTTTCTATAATCCATATTGCATCCTGTTCTCTACAACAATGCGCAGTTAGTAACACCAGTGCCACTACATAAGAACATGAGCAATAAAGGAGCAAACAGCAGCAATTATAAAACTAATTCGTGCTGGTTTATGGTTTTTGTGGTTCCAAGAAAATTTCAGCTCAATTTATATTGACGTGATTACTTTATAAAAGAAATAACAGAAGTAACAAATGAAACAACAAATTACGTGTAATCAGTGCCTTCAGGAAAAAGGGCAAGCCACAAAGGATCCCTTCGATCTTTGAACCTTTGAAGATGGTTCCTCATAATTTCCTCATCAATCTCCCATTTCCTCTCCACTGGCACAAACTCCATGATATGAAAAGCCCAGCCGAACACAGGCAATTTCATCAAACTACTCTTCAAAATATACTTCAATTGCCCCAAACGCCCCTTTCTCATTGCCAGATTCCACATGTACATCCAATCAACCTCAGTTCTGTGGTTGGCGAAAAGCAAAACCCGTTCCTTTTTGGGTACAGTTTGACCCGAGAAGATCACCTTGGTCTTGTTGATTTTCTCGAAAAGGCAAGGCCAGAGAGAGAGCCATGTGCCAAAGAAAAAAGATGTTGCGTTACGGCTGTACCTTATGCTAAACAAGCGTAAGAATAGAGCAGTGGCAGGGGCACAATATACTAACAAGAGGAATGCAGTTGACAGTATGATGAATAGGCAGACAATGCCTCTTATTCGTCTCAGTGGTGTCAAGGGCCGGTGATGCGGCAGCTCATTCATACTGATGGTGGGACCTCCTTCAGTGAGGGGATGCTTCCCATTGATTTCTTCTTCTTGTTTATAAGTGTTACCATTCATTTTTCCACTGAATCAAATCAAATCTCGATCTTTTTTATAAATTAACCGTCCATCAGGGAACCTACACAATTCATAAATATATATAACTGTCATCAGAAATTAAATCAGGTTAGGAAAAAAAAATGTTTTGATCTACAAACAACATAAATTTCTGCATCGAACTAACAATAATTAGATCCAGATACGGAATGAGGGGTAGGCCGCCTCCCTAATCCCTATTGTTTGTTTGTGAAGTATCTCACCTTAAACTTAGGAGCAAAAATCCATTGCTGCTTTCGTACAGTGGTTTGGAAAATCTATGGGCAATCGATATTGGAACATAAAAGGGTTGAATGAGAAGAGACTCACCGTCCAAGTTACGCCGACTCTTGTTGTAGTTGTAGTTCGTTAGTGACCCAAACAACATTTAGCACTTAAGCAACAACCACTCTTCGCCTAAAACTACTCTTGCTCCGACCTTCTTCACAAAAATCACAAAATTTTCCAAAAATCAGATTTGAAATTTTTGCAAAAATTAAATATTGACAATTGCTAGTAAGCTACTATATCAGAAAATTAAAATCAGACCTTGAGAAACCTTCTTGGCCCACTTCTTATTTGCAACTAACAATTTATGTTCACCTGTCAACATATGTGCAACTTCAATACTAATAATTTATAAATAAAACAGTGGTATTTAACAAGTTATACTTATGTTATAAATAAAACAGTGGCACTATGGAATTACAATGGTAGAACAATCCATAGTTATATTTATGTTATTTAACAAGTTAGTATCATGTTTGGAAATGTGTGGTGATTAAACCATGAAAGAAAATGATTCAAAACATATACCGGTGTTGTGATGTATCGACCATTTTATCACTGCTAAATGAAAAATGACTCCCTCGTCACTAAAATAGTCTGCTAACTTTCAAACTTTACAAATATTGAAAAAAATAAGCAACACTCACCACATAGGTCGTTAATTTTCTTGACCTTATCCTTAATGTCCTTCTCAGTTTGTTTTATGCTTGTAGAGTATGGTCCTAGTCTCCTAGACCCTGTAGAAAAGAGTAAAAAAATAATAATCAGAGCATTCACAAGATCTAAATTTAGGCTCTGAGAAAAAAGGATAAATACCACAAAAGATTTTGAGTATATATAAGCGAAACGTTTAAAAAAAATATATTTCACAAGGCCAATCAGAAAAAGTACTGTGCTTTTGTTGAGAATAAAAAAAAACAGAAGAACAAACTAAATCAGAACTTATAATGTCCTTCCCTATAGTCAATTTAAGTTTAACACTGGTACAGGACTTGGTTTAGTTTGAGATAAGGGCTTGGTTTAGTTTGATTCCTTATCTCAAACTAAACCAAGCCCTAGGTAAACTTGGATTTAGAAAGGTAGTACATAATGCAAAATCCTTCAATTGCGCAAAACTAAATTTTCAAAACATCACCCACAGAAATATACTAAGCAGAAAATCAAAATGCTTTACAGAAGAATCGCCGGTCCATATAATGACACAGATCCAAGTGTTCAACCAAGACAACCACAACATCAGAAAAAATAAAAGAGAGAACTAAAGGAATTAGCATATCACATGAAAAGATATACCTTGTTATGCCGCCTCCTTGCGACTTCAGCAAAATTCACTGGCTTCAAAGTCCTATTCCATCTACAAAATATTCAAACAAACAAAAAGTCGAAATAGAATTGACAAATTGTTTATGACATTCAACAAAAACAGGAGTTATTTTCATAATACTTGCAGCTTGGGATGGACTTTCTCATGTGGTACAAGTTGAATCTGAAGATTATGCTCAAATAGCAAGTAATCGTTCATCTCATCAGCGGCCAAATTGGATATTGCTATAAGCCTATAAGAACCGAAGTGGAAGAGAGAGCAAACTAACCAGATACCGTGACTGGAGGAGTAGTGGCGGTCCTGGCGGAGGACTGGTGGCGGAGAAGTGAAAGAGACGGAGAGAGAGCGATCTGGTGGCGGAGAGAGATGGAGTGAAGGAGAGAGCGGAGGCGGCGATCTGGTGGAGGAGGCGGCGACTGGTGGCGGAGTGAGGACAGAGAGATCGCAGAGAGAGGAGCCTAAGGCTGTGCTCCACAAAATAAATAAGAGGGGGGGGGGGGGGGGGGGGGGGGGGGGGGGGGGGGGGGGTAGGGGACGGGAGGGGAGGGGAGGGAAGGGCATGGGAAGGAAGAGAAGAATTTAAAGGCATTCACCTGCTCCATAAGTTAACACCGATGTAAAGCAAGGAAGTTTGTAACCTACTAACCTGTAATATTATCTTAAATATGACTACTTTGCCCTCACTTGTATGTATTTTCATTTTATTTTATGCCATCAATCCAAACACTATATAATATTTTCAATAATTAACATTTTTAATTCTTCAATTTGATGAATCGGCACCAGCGGTCCAGCCCTGTTCAATAGTCAAGAGATCATTTTCATGTACCAAAAGTGACACTAGCAGACTAGCTATATCTCCAAAATCACATGTTTCAACTCAACACTCATACCAGTTCGGGCCGGTACAAACCACTTTTGCAACTCAATACTGATCACAGTTAGACCAATTTACCCCTTCAAACACTTTTTTTTTAATTTTCTTAGACTGGTACAGATTACAAAAAAAAATTGCACAAAGCCATATAGATATCAAGAAGAATAGAGATTCTTATGATATGAATTAAATGGACAATACGGATTACTATGATTTGAATTAAATGGAGATTCTTTATATTTTAAAGTTAGCGAACTCTTTGCTCAACAACTATTTTCATTAGAAAAAAATATTCTGTACATCACCTCAGTTTCTAAAAAATGAAATAAGGGAATTATTACAACTTGGCTATAGTGAAAATAAAATTGCTATCAAACAGGAAAACAAAGAAGCAAATTATCGCTGCTTCTGTTCCATTGTCTGATCTGATACTTCTGGTAAGCATGCACCTTACATGATTGCATTCCACTGCTTGATCTAAATATCGACTTCATGTATGAGCTGCGCCTCTCTCTTCCTCTCTTCTGAGAAGACTCTTCCTCTCTTCTGAGAAGACTCTTCCTCACAGTCCATAGTTGGATATGTAACGCTTCTGAATTCGGGTATATTTTAAATTTAGAATCCAATTTGAATCAAAATAAAAATAAGAATAATATATATAGTTCAGAAAATAAATAGCAAAACGTTTTATTAATTTACATGAAAGTTATATCTAAATTCTGCATATAAATTTTAATTATGCATTTCTTAGCCCAATTAGTAAGCCCAAATTAGAAATATGCAATCCTAAGTTTAGCCCACATCCAATAATATAACCAACCAAAGTCTCTCCTCTCTTCTCATTCCCAATTGTTTCCTTTTCAATTATTCCTGTAAGTCTTTCTCTTTCTCTTTCTCTCTTCTTGGCCGCCCCCCCCCCATCTCTTTTTGGATGCCGCCGGCCCTCCCTCTCTCTTGTTCTCCCTTGTGCCGCCGCCCCCCTTCTCTCCCTTGGCTGCTGACCCGCTGACCCGAGCCCCACCCTTGGCCGCTGACCCGAGCAACCCCAAGGCCGCCAGCCCCCTAGGCCGACAGCCCCCTGGCCGAACCCCTCCCTCTCTCTCTTCTTCCCCTTGCCGCTGCCGCCGGCCACTACCCTAGCCGGACCCCTGCTGGCCGAACCACAGCCCTAGACCCGAACCCAAACCCTAGACCCGAACCCATTAACCCTAGACCCGAACCCATTAACCCTAGACCCGAAACCCATTAACCCTAGAGTGTGATCCTATGAACCAAAATTTTCTTCAGGGGGCAAGCCCCCTAAGACCCCTGTAAGGGGGGCCGCCCCCCTCTAACCCCCGGCCCGCTTACCGGCAAGCGGAACCGCCAATTTAATATACGGGGTAAGGAAACCAAAACCTAAACCCAATAACCCAATATCCGAACCGAACCCCTTCCCTCTTTAAAGTCAATCAAATTAGTACGAGGGTCAAGGTTAATACCAATTTAATAATACCAAATTGAATTGTGGGGGAAACTGAATTGAGGGTTTTAATTATGTATAAATTCTTTGGATTTAAAAAGAAATAAGAAGTTAATTAAGCGTTTAAAACTTAGGAGCAAACCGCGTGAATTTAGGAGACGCTGAGAATAAGCGAGATCCTGACAACCGCTCAAACGAAGGCACTGAAAATACAGGTGCGGGTTCCTGGTCTTTTTACAAATAATACAAAAAAATGCATGGATTGAGGTAAGTAGTCATTTTTCTTAATCTGGTGGATAAACTGCATGTTGTGAATGTCGAACAATCGTTTGAATTTGTGTAGAATTGCATGATAGGAACTCTTGATGCATGAAATTGAATTGATAGGAATTGAATTGTGAATTTGAGAATGGGGAACTTGAATGAATCGTTTTAAATTGGGGCCGTCCGTGTAAGGCGGCTCTGCATGTGTTTTTGAAAAGCGGGCTGTCCGTGTGTGGCAGCCCAGTGTGTGAACAGGACAGAACAGAACAGAACAGAACGGGTCGCCAAATTCGCGGCGGTTCGCCGGATGGGTCCCCGAAATGGCCCATCTAGAGTGTGATAATCGGGTCGTCCTTGCGTGGCGATTCGCCGGGTTTTCATGTACGGGCATGGATTCCCAGAGTGTGGAATTTTAAAACCTTTTGAAATGAGTTAAAAAGGGGCGGGAATAAAAACTGGTTATTTTAAAGTGATTTACATATCCGAATTGATAGGGACATGGGGAAAAATTCAAAAACCTTCTTTTTATGTTATTTGGGGAATTAAATGCATTGATTTGTAAAAGCACCGGGCTGGAACTAAATCCCGCACTGAGAGTTAGTTCGATCTCTCACCGTACCACCTGTTATGTGGGTTCCAGGAAACGAAGAAAAATGCATGGAGGAAGGCCGCGGGTGAGGAAATTAGCGGAAGTTGTTAAGATAGCCATTCTCTGTTTATTTTATATTTGTATGAACAATATATTGTGTGGACATGGCAGTGACTGTTTGACTAGCCATGTCTGACATATTGTCCCTTTTCTGTTTGTTTGTGAACTCCATTTATTTTTAAATAAAGTGGCTGGTTGAATGTTTTTATTGATGATGTATGTGATGTGCTTAACGCCTAGCGCATAAATGCGCGGCGGGTTGTCCGGGGGTGTGACAGGATATGTCTCCACATTTCCACTTGGCACCACAAATCCAAAACCGTGTATTAATCTTGTCCATTATATTTTTGTGCAAGTGCTAAAACAAAAACTGGTACATACCAAACATTTACGTATGACCAACATTTGCTCACCTTGTACATACCAAAGCAATATTTCCAAAACTGGTACATGCCAAACATTTCCACTGACTTGTACATACCAAAGCAATATTAATCCACAAATACTAATTGGTTCATTCAAAGCATTACAACCATAATCAAGTAATTAAATAGAAAGCGAACAATAAAATAAATTACCGAGTCATTAGTACTAGTACACATTACACACAAAAAAAAAAATAGAAATGCATTGGTACCAGTGCACATTAGAGTGAATTTTCTAAAACATTTCACCCACCTTCTCTGATAAAATACTTAGGTGCTCCATCTTTTTTTCTTGAATCATTAATCATATACCAAAACATTTTTTCAATAAGTTTATTTATTCCTGGAGTGATTCTTTTTATTTTTGGTTCAAAATATGTAAGTATTTTGATTAACTGGTACGGTATATGACTTCAACAAATAAAAGTTGAAAAGAACCTAACAAGCCTAAAAAAGAAATACAACAAGTCCAACAATACAACATGTCTAACAAAATAAATACCACGAGCCTAACAAATACCAGTTAACTAGCATGGTACATGGCTTAAAAATTAAGTATAAGCGAGCCTAAAAACAAAAAATAAATAAATTCTAAAAAGAACCTTGCAATAAAACTAAAAGAAAGAACCATAGGAGCATACAGGCACATGTAGTCTGAGATTTATGGATATATGGGTCCCGATTAATTCATGTGTATCTTGCGATTTGAATGTGATTGACAGAATGACTGACTTCAATTTCAATCTCAATTATTGAAAGTAGATACTTTTCAATAAGTTTATTTCATTTCGTGGAGTGATTCAATGCCATAGTTATTACTTATTAGTGTCACATAGATAAAATTCAATGCCATAGTTATTACTTATTAGTGTCACATAGATAAAATTCAATGCCATAGCTATTACTTAAACCAATCGAATAAAGAAAAATGAAAATTCATAATCAAAACTATAGGCTACTCAAAATAAAATTGAACAGATTCACATATGTTGGTAGAGAACAGAAGTACCAGTGATAGAGAGAAGTACCACCAACGGAGAGAGAGTAACACTGACACAAACACCAAAAAGAGAGACAAAGCACGATCAATTTGGAATCGATTTGGAGAGAAACGAAAATGGAGAACCATTTATTTATTTATTTATTTATTTATTTATATCAATTTTAATGATGGGTTGTTGTGTATCAATGGACTGACTGTGGAGATAAAGTTGGTCTGAGGAGACAATTACTAAATGTCGGAATTCATTTTCAGGAACCCTAATTGAATAGACATCATATACAGTACAAGAAACAGTAAAGCATATTAGCAAAAAGTTTCCAAGTTGTACAGCACGTAAGCAGAATCAGCATGGACCAAAAGAAAATAAAATAAAATAAAATATCAACTCTGCAATTTTAGGCACGGTATCGGTACCAGTTAAACTTGCAGTACAAGAGACTAAACTTGCAGCAAGGATCAAATGATAATTTGTATTTATTTAAATAGTCATGTTCAAGTTTGGTTGCAATTTTTATTTAAATAATTAAAAGGCATGGTCCAACCCGACCTATCATCAGTTGTGAATTAATTACACTAACCTCATGACTTGGGTCATCGCCCTTCACCAATTAATGCTATTTAGATGATGAAAAGCAAGCCAAACTGACATGAACTCACATACATATCAGGCTGAGTCACAACCAAGTATGAATTTTATTTTTCCTTGTTTTGGTTTTTACCTATTCTATTCTACAAGTATATTGGACTAATAGGTAATAGGTGACATTCAACATTTTTATTTTAATAACAGGTCAAAATCCTATTTGTATCAAAGAAACTCTGATTTGGGTCCAATGTGAAATTTTTGTCTCAATCTATATCAGCTTCTGTATGTACTGGTTACAGGGGTACTGCTCCAAATTTGCACAATGAATATGTGGATTTGAAAAAGGGATCCTACCATCAGCCAAGACAGCTAGCGCTGCTTAATCGCTATTTCATCTTTTGATGGAGTTGGAAGAACAGCTAGCGCTGCTCCGAATAGCACTCAACATGTTTGGAACATACCCTACAAACTTTGTCAATTTATAACGTCTTATCGGTACTTTGATGCCTTGAATTAATTGAAATATTGAATCCAGGCCCA
This sequence comes from Carex rostrata, assembly GCF_964058835.1. NCBI lineage: Eukaryota > Viridiplantae > Streptophyta > Magnoliopsida > Poales > Cyperaceae > Carex > Carex rostrata. The sequence goes on along the minus strand of NC_135931.1, from coordinate 343,345 downwards.
TATTGTTTTATCTTCAACGGGCCTTGATTCAATTAATGCCAATTAGTTAGCCCACTTAATTAGTTAAACGGGCTCCAATTCTATAAGCATTACAAATGGAATTGAGTGAGTCTATGGTACTATGCATATCACGGGTTGTTATCGTGCTACGGCTCTATATTCGAGTTTTCAAATCCTAACGGTCGATCCGAACCGTTCATCTTGTTCTCCATATTAATATGTATTTGGAGACCAAATTTTACATTTTTTGAAAATTTTTTACTATTTTTTTAGATATTTAGAAAATCACTTGATCTGAAAATTCTGGACCATCCAAAAACAGTGATTTTCAATAAATCTAAAAAAATAGTAAAATAATTTTAAAAAATGTAAAATTTGGTTTCTAAACACATATTAATATGGAGAACAAGATAAACGGTTCGGATCGATCGTTAAGATTTGAAAACTCGAATATAAAACCATAGCACAGTAACAAATCGTAATATGCATATTACCATAGACTCACTCAATGGAATTAACTGAAATTTATTCTTCTAAAATTTTGAAAAGATTATAGACTTGCAGTTGCAGTTACAGTTGCAGTAGTTGGAACTTGGAAGGGCTTAGCTTAGTTCTTCTGGTAAAGTCCAGTGACATAAACTGTTGGCTGATACACTAATAATGTGTTAAGCAATTAGTGTAGCCCAACTATCGGATTGATGAATAATTCGTTTCGTTTCCTTCTGATTGAGTGATTGTATTAACTGCTGTCTTGCACGCGCTGGTTTGATATAGACCTGAATCCTGATACCCAACCACATAAAATTTTCCCTACTGTTTGATTCCAGTGCAAACAGAGCTGTCTAGGGACTAGGGACACCTGTTAAGAAGTCCGTATTTTCTGCAGTATGGCATGGCAGGAGATAGAATTGTTGTAACAAGTCATAAAGATTTTCATTAAGATTATAAACCTTTCAATTTTGATCTTGATCCAATATTCCAAGTACATTGTAGGATGCATCAATAGTTGTTACTTTCAAGCCGTCTTAAAATGCATTTTTTTTTATATGATTGTCAATAATTTGTAGTGCACATACAGTGCCATTTTAAAAAAGAAAAAATTGCATGGTTAAAACTTTATCCGAACGAAAGTGATCAGCTTTGCAGGAAAAGGTCAATGATTTGTGCCAACTCTGCTTTACAGTTGCAATTAATAACTAAACAACGTAAAGCATAAGCAAGCATTACAAAGTTTACTTAAATAATGACGAAGTTGGAGTTGGAATATCATTTGCTTTCCTGCACTTGGAAAAGGAAAAGGAAAAGGAAAAGATATGGCATCATTTCATTTCTAGAATTCTAGTTATTTAATTTCAACTTCAAATAGAAAAAAAAAATTATTACTGTTTTCCAATTCTAAGAAAATAGAAAAAATATGACATCTTTATTTTATGCGACGCATTTTATTTTACTTTACTTTAATTTAATTTAATTTGGAAAAAATAAAAAAATAAACGAGGATAAAGTCCTGCACTACCCTATTTATCTTTTATTTGAATATTGTGTTCTAATTAGAAGAAATTGCATAGTCGCATGTTTTGAGAATGTTGGCACTGATATAATTGCAAGCTAACAAGGACAACCTTTTAAAATTAAGAGGAAATCAGTTGTTTAGTTGTTGGAACAAAATGACACTAATTAATGGCTACTATCGCTACCAAAACCAATATAGATATATAATGCTGAATCCCTGATTAGCTTTATTCCACTCAAGTGCATATTCCCAGTCGGAAGCGTAGGTTTTACCTGCGGAGCTGTGCGGTTGTTTTGATCTGATCCATTCGTTTCGAATCGGACGAACCAGATCAGATCTTGTCCGAATTTTTAAAAAAACTCAAAATTTGGTGAACCCTTAATCCAACCCGTCCAATCCGAAACGAACGGACCAGATCAAAACCACCGCACAGCTCCGCAGGTAAAACCTCCGCAGAGTTTCATTCCCAGTCTACTCCAGGGTGTTATGAAATGAAAAGTGCCTACTGACACTTTTTACAATTTTTTTTTTTTTTGAAAAGGTAGATAATGTCAAAATCAGAAGGAATATAATGTTTAGTTTCTGATTTTATCCTGTTTAATAATAATTGCAATAATTTTGTTTTGAATTCCAGTGATTCACATCAGCTACTTTTGTTCTATGCAATATTCTAATTACGTTGTTTGATTAATTTGTAAAACATACAATACTTATATTTAATGATTTTTTTTGTATGAGTGAGTGTGTAGGTTCAAGAACATTATAATTGCAAGATTAAGCTTGAAGAACTAAGCAAATTAACAATATTCTACAAAGATTAAGATTATAAATTGTAATATCAAATAGAGAAGTAAAGTATATTTGATATTGTTGATTTCTGGAACTATGCGTTCGGTATGGAAGCAAACTGTTTAGTACGGAATGTATTGAATTGTACCGGACGGATAATGAAACGTCTCAGTACGGAACAATTATTCTGGTTAGCAATTTGTTCATAATGGAATGTTCTGTAGCATCCAGGGACTCCCTAGATTATCTCTGTACTTAACGGATGCTAACCATACTGTACGCTACTCAGGTTAAACATAGTTGGGATGAAATATATTATCCGTCCTATATGGACATAAACGTACTAAACGATTAGTATATAGTTCAAAAAGGCAAAAATCCTAATTTCAATTATAGTTGAACTATCCGTTTGAATGAAAGATTACCGTACTGAACAGATCAATTCAAATACCTAGATCTGAAGCTCTCTCTATAAATAGAGTTAATACTCTTACTTCAGATTTAAGCTAGCCATCTCTAAATTTCAAAAAATACTTATTATGTGTTTTTGAGAGCTTCCACCTTTGAGAGGGCTAAAACTTTAATACTCCTTTGATAATCTCAAATCAACTTAACTAATATACTCCTATATTTAGTTAGAGTGATAATCTGTTGTTTTATAGTGTGAAGATCTACTTTAGTGCTCCCTTCTTATAGCTGTGTGACTTCTCGCTTGTACGGCATTAAGGGCTTCCCGGCTTGAGCGTTTCCGCTCACGTATATCCATAGTTGTGTCACGATCCTCTGCGTAGGACTCTCCAACTCGAACTTCTAGGCTCAATCTTTTACATAAGTTGTTGACGACTTCTCACCTTTGTTTCGGCTCATGTGTCACGAGTTGTATCATTTTCTTCATTGGGTAATAGGAAAGGAGTGCCGACGAGGTTGCATTGCCCCGGAAACGTAAATATTTTAAGCCGAACACCGTTAACATCCCGCGTGCCAATCTCTTTTACTCTATCTATTTGCTTTACATTGTTGATTGATTGCGGTTGTTTATTTATTTTATCTACCATCACGAAAAACATCTAAGGTTCCTTTAAGTCACCATATTTATCTCTCTAGGTGCCGTTAGGGACAACAACTACAACTACAGTTTTTTTTTTTATAAACCATAAATAAATAAATAAATAAAATTAACAAACCAACTTGATGGTTTTAGTTTATACAAAAATCATAAGTACTAATATGCCAAATATCCGATTTTTTTTTTTCAGCCGTGCTGAATTGGCATCTCACTCCGGTGGGTGTTTTTATAATTTTTCAATCAAAATGTATGGCCGCTGAAATTCTTTTTTTTTTGTTGTGTCGAGAATGGTACTCAGTCCGGAATTTTCGTCCTCTGTGCTGAATTCTCTATTCGGCACAAAGGCTTTTTTGTTTTTTGTTTTTAAATTTTGACACAACAACCCTTCGAAATTATTTGGTGGACGTTCATGATTCTTTTTTTTCTATGCAGAATTTCCAAATCGGCACAGAGTTTTTTTTTTTTTTTTACTTTTTTGGTTAAAATAAATATATAATTATTTAGAGTGCCGAATTCTCATATCGGCGGAGGTTTTTTTGGGTGTCGAATTTTCATCTTAGTACAAGGAAAAAAAAAATTTCTATTGTATATTAATTAAAAATTTGTGAAAATTCTTGAGCTGAGATGCCATCTCGGTACAGTGCAAAAAAAAAAAAATCATACTAATTTAATATCTCGGTACTTGTAATTTTTATGAAAATTAAAACAATCAAGTTGTAGTTGATTCATTAATTTTCATGGTTTATAAAAAGAATCCTGCCACACCTTGTCTAGCTAATGTCCTGACAACATCACATGATTTGCAATTTCTTGCAAATCAGATGTGCTACAATTTGTAGTAGTACTACTAGTAGTCTGCTACAAGCCTACAACTACAAAATTCATGGCAGGACAGACCGATTTTTTTGGTTCTCTTCTCAATTAAATACAAATAGTCAAACACTGATAAAATGTTGCCGAATACAATTACATGCATTTCTGAAATAAATATTTTAATATTACAATTTGAATTTGTATTATCATTCTTAACAATATTTATATGTTTTTTTTTCAATAAAAATTAAAAAGTCATATTTATATCCGTTAAAATATATATTTACCGAATTTGTTTATGTCTCTAAACCACATCTAAGCAGGTAAGTAACAGCATTGGAAATAATATTACGAACTTTATAAATATGCTGGGTATCAAAATAGTTGTGAGGTATAATTTGATGTCAAAATGAGCAAGTCTTCAAGCAGCTGACCAACACGTAGATATTGCGGAAGGCAGACAATGAATTTCCGGGGAGCTATGCGTAACACTGGGTAATCGATCAGTCGACCACCGTAGAGGTTCACCAGCTCCCCCTGGATTCCTCTAGGGTTTCTTTAGCTTTGGAGAGGAGAGGAGCTAGAGGGGGTGAGCTAGGAGAAGAGAGTGGAGAGGCTGGTTTTCCGTCATTAGAGAGGAGAGGAGCTCAAAACTCACAACAACAAAAATTGACACTTGATATGAATTCATATTTGCAATTGATCTGAAATTCATACGCAGTACAAGTTTATTTAATTGTCCAAATTTTATTATGCTAAAAGAACGAAGTTCACAATAAATAAATGACAAAGCAAAACATTACAATTTTGTTGGAGAAGAAACCAACGCACAATCTCGTGTCGTGTGGGTCAGACTGGGACCCACAAAGCAGGCCGCGGCAGCATGGCAGTGATCAGTCCAGTCCAGTCCAGTCCAGCTGCCGCCCATTTGCATTTGTATCCCTCGTGCTGTTGTCAACCAATGAACCGAGCAAAAAAATGAATTGACTATAACTCATAAATTAAATACCCTTTTGTATTGTGGTTAACTGGTTATCAAATTCTTCCATCGGATTTTACGAGACAGCTTTCAGGTTTTCAGGTGCGGACATCGCTGCCGGTGTGTCTGTCTGTCTGTCTGTCTTCAAGGGGAACTTTGATTGACACTAGCTAGTCGGTCAAAAAAACAAAAAACAAAAAGCTATTTAATTTGTTTCTACCTTGAGCGGCTCCTTTTATTGACCAATTTCATCAATTTTTATAGTTTATTATTTTTGTTATTATCATTTATTATTCTCTTATTTTCAAATTCGCATTATTCGTATTATTTTGATAATATGCATATTACACCATGGTTTGTACTATAACTCGTATCTTTATATTTTCAAGTCCAAATTATCGATATGAACTGTTTAATATGATTTTTATATGAAAATATACTTACAAGGAAAATTTTATTTTATTTTTATTTAGTTTACTGTTTTATAGATAGAATGGTAGATATAAATTAGAAAGTAATCTAATTTAAAAATTATGGATTATCCAAAAACATAAGCAGTGAATTTTTACCTATCTAGAAAAAAAGTAAAAAAATTCTAAAAATATATAAATTTGGTTTTTTAAGTACATTTTCATATATATAAATATGTGTCTGTAGCACGGGTCAATAGTTTTGTTGTAAGCAACACTCTGATGTTCTATTTGACTAATTTGCAAAATATATAATTATTGAATTTAACAATTTTCTTGAGTTGGGATATTTGCATATTCATATGATTCATAATTGCAACATTCACTGTCAAGGTTGTTGAGACTTCCTTTGTCTTTGAGATATTTGACTGCATTGTTGTTCCGATGAATGCTAAAAGTTCAAAATCAATATCTTCTCCTTGCAAGCTTTTCGAAAAGTAGTCATATATTGAAATCGGATACTCGAGTGCCGAGATACACCAATTTGAAGTCATGAAAAATCCCACAGTGTTTATAAACATTATAACGGTTGTCACAACAATTGATAAATTTTTGGTGTAAATTTGAGGCTGAAAGAGTCAGAGAACAACCGTTACATTCAACCATTGTAAATTTTGCAACGGTTATATACGTTGTCACCAAAAAACTATATTTGTTTCCCTCGGTATAAATAAAAACATTAGATATGTTTCTACAGATGTTCCCAGCTGCCAAACACTTCAAAATTTTGTTCTCTCTGGTGAGGAATGTTGTCATTGTTGTTTGTTCTTAAAACTTCAATACTTATTCAACAACTTCAAATCTACTTCGTCAATCTCTCATTAGATTATATCGGAGTGATCTATGTGAGATCCCTTGAATATTTGGACACTAGAGCCTTGAGTTCTCGCCTTTTACATTAGAGCCTTTAGTGCTCATTTCTTAGGTCGTGTTAGCTTCCCTGAGTTTGTAAGGGCTCATCGGTTATACCTTGTATTCCTTTCTCGTTGGGTAAAAGAAAGACGTCCCTAGAGAAGAGGTTGCGAAGCCCCGGAGATTTAAGTGTTAGTGCTGAACTCTATAATCTTCTCTTGTGTCATCTCTCTCATTATTATTATTTACTTTATTTTTCGCTACAATTTAATTTTCAATTTTGAACAATTAAATTGAAAAGGTTTTTGAAATATTAAAAGTCACTATATTCACCATCTCTAGGTGGCGTTAGAGACAACAAACTAGGTCAATCTGACAATCGTAATAATTCATAATTTCAAATGAGTATAATGTTTAATTACCGTCTTTTTAAAACAAATTCGTTAGTGTACCAATCAATCAATCAACATATACAGAGAGATAACGCGCATATGCCATTTTCATTTTCTCTATTCTCCCATTGTTACCATAACCTCGTTTTCAATTATAATTGAAAATAAGAAATGTAAACAGTTAAATTTATTCTTATTTTCAAGAGTAATGAATTTACGTAAATACATATATACGAAGTTTGTTACGAAGTCGAAAAATTCAACATGATAGCGTGCTACTGTTGATTGAAACATATTGATGATATTTGACTTGATACCTTCTTAAATAGAGATGTATATTCTATTTTTATAAGAGACATTCAGCTGCCTTTAGCTTTGGGAGACGCATAGAAGACGACAGGGAAATAGCACAGAAGAACAAAGTATCCGTACTAAAGCTACTAATCTAAAAGATGAGAGATTCATTACGCTAATAACTAATCTAAATACAGTCAAACTCAAAGCAAAGCGGCATAATGCAAAATTGCAAATGCCCTTTTTCTTGGAGAAAAAACAATAAATTATTCAATAATTTCCCATATCCCGATCCGATCCGACAGCTGTGTTTGTAGCTATTCTGGTTCTGGTTCTGACTCTCTCCACATATTTCTCGCGGGCATTCTATTCGATTTTTTGTTCTTCTCTCTCATTTTCTTCGACCAGGCGTAAAAAGGGCATTCATTTCTTCTTCTTCTTCTTCTTGGCGTGCTTCGTCCCTGGTAGATTGATCTCCTGGGTAGGGTTAACGATACAAGCTCGATCATTGGCTCTGCCATTTCTCAAGTTTTGCTATTTATCGGACCAAAGGGGAAGAAGAATAAAAGGAGGCGCCTTTTGGGCAAAGATAAGACCCAAATCTAATTTGGGTTGGAATAATTTTATACGAATGGTGATTTGATGGAAGGGAAAGGGAAAGAGGACAAGGAGAGGATGAAAGAAGCGCACAACTCCTCCAATAAGGTAATGAAATGAATGTTACCTGATTTATTCTATTCGATTAATGTATAATTTACTGTCTTAATTTCAAAATGTTGGCGGGGTTGAAAAAGTTGGATAACTTCAAAATTAGATTAAGAAAGTGCTTCGCGCCAGCCATTGTTGGTTCATGCTACTGATTTTAACCTATCAAGCCATTGTTGGTTCATGGATGAAAGAATGCAAGGTTCAAACCTATCAAGTTAGTATAAAAAGGGATAATTTTTTACGATTTCTTATTTATCTCTCAAGTTTTTAATTAGCCTTTTAGTTAAATTATGCAAATTTCTTCTTAGTTTACTTGTGCTTTGAAAATAAATAAAAGATAAAAGCTGTCCTTCGTTTTTTCTTTCTTTGGTCCTACTTTTCTTCAATCTCCAACGTCCCCTCTAATCCAATCAACGGCTTGGATTGCTACTCACCGTCTCTTATTTCAAAGCTCTGCCCCTTTCCTTTCCTTGACCGAATTTCTGGTCTTTCTCACGATCCTTTTCTCCAAGAAAACCCTCAATCCTCTCCAAGAAAACCCCTCCTCGTTTCTTCCAATATTTATGTAATCTGTAAGGTCAATATTCCAATTTCAAATAACATAAAGCTGGACTTCTACAGATTCATGGATTTTAATCCCAGGATCAGTTCCCACTGAAATTTGGAGTGCGCTGGTGATATCTTTACTGTATGAATATACAGTAAGCATAAAGCAATTGCAATTCTTCTAGCTGTATGCTTCTCTATGTTTTCTGACTTTGGTCATTGCTTAAATCATTGATATAAATCGCACAAACTTTAATGAGTTGTAGCAGCCCTTGTTCTCTCAATTTTTGTTATAGAATTCTTTGCTACTCTATGAGAAAGAATCAAGAAAGATACACAAATACAACGAGAAAGGAAATACAGGGATATAATAGGAAACATAAATTTTAAAGCATGTGAATTAGCTGTAAGGATAAGTAATAAAATTTGGAAGAGTTGAAGGGTAAAAATAATATATTGAGGTCTTGAGGGACAAATAAGAAACTAAGTATTAGAGGGTGCACAGGAAATTAGCCTTTTTGAGCAGTCCAATTTTATCTTCCTTCAGAGAAATTAGCCTTTTTGAGCTTTTTACCTCTACTGGAGCTACAGGTGGACTATACTTAGCTCGTTAATTATTTTACTTGGTCCTCCTTTTTAATTTGTGGTAATCGTTGCTTTTTATCATTCATTTGTCTTTGAAACTGTCAAAAATTGTTGGTACCATTTCCTTATGTATACCTAAAAAAAAAAATCTTACCGTTGGTTTTTCTTTTCAAAGAATATTTGATCTAGAAATTGTCAACATGAAGTTGCTTGAACTCAAAAAACCCTCAAAATGTTAAATGTCATGTATATGCTATAGTGCCCATTGCATCCATATCATAACAGCAACCAAAGTGCACACATCTACATTATTTTGCTATGCCTAAAAACAGTGTAAGCAGGATATTTCAGTATATTTTCGTAAATTGGCGGAAGGGAGGGAACATGATAATGAGTTCCAAAGTTTCCCACTAATGTTGAAGTTCCATAAGATATGCATGCAACTTGCCCATATCTATCATCTCACTATGTATCTGCTGGTAAATAAAGAACTGCCGAAATTAGAAATAAAGTATACTTGGTATAAACAAGGCTTTGCCAGACAAAATTAATTCCATAAACAACATATTTATTATAATTATTATTATTACTATTATTATTATTATTATTATTATTATTATTATTATTATTATATTATTATTATTAGAGGAGGGTTCAAATGCACCCAAATTTTTGTGCACCCAAATGCACCCTATCTTTCAAATCCTTTTTCTCCGTTTTCAAAGTCCGAATAGTCAATCCGAACCGTTAGATGTGATCTATATATTAAGATGTGCTTGGAGACCAAATTTTACATTTTTTGGAATTTTTTTACTATTTATTAAGCCACTTTGAAAATCGCTGATTTTACATTTTCTGGACCATTGGATCAGCGATTTTCAAAGTGGTTTAATAAATAGTAAAAAAATTCCAAAAAATGTAAAATTTGGTCTCCAAGCACATCTTAATATATAGATCGCATCTAACGGTTCGGATTGACTATTTGGACTTTGAAAACGGAGAAAAAGGATTTGAAAGATAGTGCATTTGGGTGCATTTGAACCCTCCTCTTATTATTACTACTATTATTATAATATTATCATCTCTTGGATAGTGAGAAAGAGTCAATGCAGAGCCAATTTTGACTATTTGTTGCCAAGAAGGCATTATGAGAGAAAAAAGATTTGCTGGGGGTATTTGATGTGCCTATTTTGGTCTTGATTCATTTCCTTCTTTATGTAGGATGCATCTACTACAAAGCCTCCAAAGAAAATGCCGCTCTCTTCATGGAAATTTGTGTTGGTACTGATTCTCTTCTTCGCGGTGTACATGATGTATGTATGCCTCCAGCAATACGGTGTGATTTCTACGGGTAACCTTATAACTACCAGAAAAGCACCTACCTGTCATATGCCGGCTGTCTCCCACTCTGATGCCCCTTTCCTTCACTTCCCTAACCCTGTCACTTATGATAGGTATTGCATTTTCTTTTGATATTTAATTCGTATTCGTATCTCATGTATAAATAGCTCCCTCCTATATGCATCTGTTCACAGTTGAGGTTAAATTGACATTAATCAAGCCAATTTGGGAAAATAATATTATATTGGTCAGGTAAATTACTATGCATACAAATGTTTGCATAGAATGAGCATTATATGCATTTTATAGGTGCCATCGCAGTAAGTTAGGTTTGTTTATGCTTAATTATAAGTACGGGGAAACTGGTACTGTAACAGTCACGTGTCTTGTACTCGACTGATAACTCCATGATAAACTTTTTGTTTTTTTTTTCTTTGTTCTCATTGCTTGATTGATACCTTGTCTTCATATGACCTAACATTCTCCTAATATGAATTTGAGCACTTGGATTAATTTGCGGCTCAATGTATTCTTGATAGAAGTTTAACTCTATATAATGGGAGAGTGCTAAGATGTTATTTCCTATAATCTAGTCCTGACCAGACTGTTCATACATACCAAATACATGGTATACTACTACTACTGGTCATGTCTTATTATTGAGGTTTAGTTGAGCTTAATTAGACTAACTGATGCAACTGGTCACATGCACCGTATCACCGAGTATTTGGTATGTTCTGGCAGGAATGTTGTTACTAGATAAAATTTGGTTGTGGTACATGACATGTTTCTTCTTTGTTTGATAGGAAAGAATGTGCATGCACTCCAGTGCGGTTCTTTGCAATTTTATCGATGCAGCGGTCAGGAAGTGGCTGGTTTGAGACTTTATTAAACAGCCACAATAACATAAGCTCAAATGGAGAGATCTTCTCGGTAAAACCTAGGCGTAGTAACATGACCTCTATCACGAGGACACTCAACCGGCTGTACAATCTCGACTGGTACAGTAGTGCTGCAAAAAATGAGTGTACTGCAGCTGTTGGGCTAAAGTGGATGCTTAATCAGGTGAAACATAATTGGTGTACTTTTCTCACTTTCCGAACAATATTATTTTATATCGTGCCTCTGGAAGGTTGAAAATTATCGAAAATTCTATGAAAACCTTGAGAAATGAGAACAGATGACAGAAATTATAACAAAATGTGGACAAATTTTCTTATGCATAATTTATGCAGAAATAAGCAACGAGAATGAAGATCTTTAGATTTTGCGATTTCATGTCTATGTATGATATATTTTTTTTCTGGAAAGTTGCAAATTGTATTCGATACTTCAGAGGTCTATCTGGAATTTTGCTCTTTTTTCCCCTCTCAGATCATGTAAAAAACATCAGGTAGATAACACATGATAAATTAAATTACTACTCTGAGCTGAAAATTTGCTGACTCTGTTCTTTTTTTGGGCCCCACAGGGTTTGTTACAAAATCACTTGCAGATAGCTGATTATTTTAACCAGAGAGGTGTGTCTGTAATTTTTCTCTTCAGAAGAAATCTTTTGCGGCGACTGGTTTCAATTCTTTCTAATGCTCATGATCGTGAAGTCAAGCAATTAAATGGGACCCACAAGGCCCATGTCCATTCAAGAGCTGAGGTTTTTTTTTTTTTTTTTTCCTTTTGCCATGTCTTGTGAAAATTGGGGGTTGTTGCAAATAATCCCTTTACTTATTTGCATCCAAAGTACACATTTTCTAATCTCATTTTTTTTATAACAGTAGCAAGTATTGGTTCAGTTCGATAGAAGAAGGCAACTCATATTAAGTTTTTAAAAATTTGCCCCCTCTAAATAAATTTTACTTTTTCCATAAGAATATGCGGCGATCAAAATTCAATGAAAGGTTTTGAAATTTAATAATGTGAATAGCAGTTCTAAATATGAACTCTGGTTTTTTCAAATTAAACTGGAAGTAGTAAAAATGCCCTCTTTCTTTGTAGGCATACTTGTGTTGAATTTATGTCAAAAACTTGAGGAAAGTTTTTCAAATTAGCTTGGTATAATCTTAAAGTGACATTGGAGATATGTAAGGTGTAGTGCAATTGCTTATAAGATTGGCTAACAGAAGAATAAATAGTACCTATGAAATTAGTTTTTGCTAACAGAAGATTCTTAAATTGATGTAGGCTGATGTACTAGCTAAGTTTAAGCCAACAATAAATACGACACTGCTGATGCCTGAGCTGAGGCGAGCTGATAAAATGGGAAAAGATGCATTGAAGCATTTTGAGAGAACCCGCCACTTACTTCTCTACTATGAGGACCTTGTCAGCAACCGCACTGTGAGTTCTTTTAGTTTGAAATAATTCCATGTGTGCTCATGCAAAGCAATAAGTCTCTTACAACCCTATAAAACATGAAAATAAAATTTGTTCCCATCAGGTTCCAATTTGATTAGAAGCTGGTGCCTAAAAACATTGCTAATTTGGAGATTACTTAAAAAGTAAATTTGGAAGTTGGTCTAAATGAGTAGAAGTGATACCTCTAATAGTTTAGTGGGCCCTGTGGTTTATCTCATTTGTATTGGTACATGTGTGTTTATATGTTCCAATTAACCAACATTTATCTGTCAATCAAAGGGGGTATTTTGGGAACTTAAATGAAAATGTGATATCTAGATGGCATAGATGATATTTTTTCAGCCTTTATGATTTATTGATGTATTGCAGGGTTATACCTGACATGTTGCAAGTTATGTGAGACTAAAAATTGACGCCTTTTTTTTATCTTGTTCAGAAATTGATGGATGTACTTGATTTTCTACAATTGCCCAAGAAAAAATTATCAAGCCGGCATGTGAAAATCCACACAAAACCTTTGTCGCACCAAGTAGAAAATTGGGGTGACGTCTTCCGTGCCTTAGAAGGAACCCCATATGAGAACTTTTTAAAGGATGATTACAGGAGGTAGCACACGGTGTCTTATCACTAACTTTGCATTTTTAATTTTAATTTTTTTTTCTTTGGAAGTTTGTTCATGGTTTAAATTGCCATGACAACCTTACGGATAGTTTGGTTACTGATGGTAACCAAATAGGTGTGAGATGTTTTCTTTTTGAGATAGCTGTAATTATTTATTTTGTTATATTGGTTAATTGAATTTCTTTGTTGTTGGTCGATTCAAAGATGTTCACATAGAGAGGTTTAGAAAGAAAGGCCTTTTTGTTCTTTGGAAATATATTTTTGGAATCTTTTATTTATTTTTGTGATAATATTGACATTTCAATGCTATGCAAACTTGGATTATGGCGTCATTATATGGAACTATCTCCCTTAAAATGTATAAAATTTCTCTTAGGTCATTGACAATACTCTGTGATAAGTATATTGTTTTTTGAATTCAGATGGATCACTCTCGATATCATATCGTACGTAGAATTACTTGATCATTCTATAACTGTGACCCGAATCACAAAAATGGACCTCTTATGTTTAAATAGGCATTGAATTGGAATTCTAAATTTGTAATTGTTCGTCTGATAATTAATCTCAGCTTATTGGAGCGAGGGCGGTACCGTAGAGGATACAGACTCCCTGATTTGTAGGAGTAGTTGAATTATATGACATATCTTTTAGACAGAAAACAAACAAGCAGTTATTTTGTTGTTGAAGCAACAACATAGATAAAGCAGTCAAGACTCAAGAGCAACAGAAGAGAAAAGAGAGTAGTGTGAAGATTGATTATGTTGGGATATTAGCGTAATTTTACAAAGTTGTTGGACTGAGAAGAATGCATTATTATTTGGGGGCCCATATATAGCCCATAGTTCTATATTCCCATTTCTTCCCATTTCTTCCCATTTCAGGGGCAGGGGCAGGTGCCTAACCTTAATTCGTCAATCGTCATGCATTGCTGTAGCATGCGTGTGCTATTACATTTACATGTAACATGCGTGTTACCAGCTGGACTGGTCACTGGTTGCTTTGTTCCGTCAGCACTCATGTGTCCATTCATGTGTCCAGTCATGTCTGTAGAAGAAATTGAAATTTAACACAATATTCTGCAATACAAAAGACGAGTGCTGCTCTGAATACTGGAGAAGATGAGAAAATCTACACTTTAAAGAATCAAATATGAGATGAGAGTCATAGTCTACTTTTTTTTGTTAATAAATTCCTAGCTATAAAATATAAACTCCATCTTTTTTTTTTTATTTGTAGGATTTAGAATAGTTGATGATGACGTCCGCACATTAACTTTTTTTTTTTTTTTTGAATGAAGGTACATTAACTTTTTAATAAATAGTGAAAATTTCCCATCACTTTAAGGTAGAATGGGATAATTGGATTAGTTGAGTATTCTTCTGTAGGTAGCATAAATGCATAATTAGCATAATTGGACTAGCTTCTCTTTTCTCCTATATTTTTTATTGAATTTTCCAAGATTTTTCTGTTAAGAATCTTCTGAAGTGAAAACTGTGAGTGCAAACATGTTGCGGATAATATATGGAAATAAAAAAAGGGCTGGTAACGAACATTCCGTCAAATATTTTTCCTAGCAGCCCCTGCTAGGCTTTCAAAAAAGAAAAGAAAAAAAAGAACATTCCGTCAAAAATTAGAATTCATATCCTCTGGACTAACCGAACGTGCGTTAATAGATCTGGATTATGTGATTGAGATCTGCACTAATATTGAAGGACCCCGTGCGTTATAGACAGGCCGGATTGACTTTGATCTTGATCAGATTATAGTCACAAGATTTTCCTTAGAGGTTGAATACATATGAGGGCCAATCATATAAGAATTTTCTTCAAAAAATGGAGGTGAAATACAAAATTTTCCTTCAAAAAATTAGAGTCAATTACACAATACCATGTAAATTATATATAAATATAAAAAAGTTAAGAAAAAATAGGGGTCAATTGATCCCATATCTTTTATGTAAATCTGCCTCTGGTTTTTTTTGATGATACTGAACCGATTGCCGAATTATTCGGTTAATCAAATTATTTTGCTTTAAAATACGTAAAACATTTACTCTTGACATTTATATAGTTTATCTTTCTCATAAGTCATAATGAAAATTGTACCAACACATTGCACGAGACTTTCACAATTTGTCCCAAATAAACAAAATCTCCGATAACCAAAATTAGTCAGATCACGTGGTCAATCGTTGAAATAAATACATGGAAAAGATTTTTTTTCATATTCTCATTTACTAATCTTAAATATGACGATCCTAACTATATATTTTAACTTAACTTGCATCTAAACATACAGATTTTGTCCAAGTTTGCAAAACGACCAGAAACATTGGTGATTGGTACTAGAAGAGGTGGTCATACTGATGCCGATACAGCGGAGCGGAGGAGATAATAACATAACAAAAATCAACCTCCTATTAATTTAAGTGATAGATAGAATCATAGATAGATTGGTTGAAGCTTTCTCTGTTCTGCGGGTCAAACTCAAACTCAAACCTTGTCCTTGTCTATAAGACTATAAATACCAAACCTCACCGAATCTGGTTCTGGCGCAACCGTTTCGGAAACATTTTCACTTTCTCATAAGCAATCCAATCCAAGATTCCAACTGAGGCTACCATGGCGACCAAGGTCTACATAGTGTAAGCATCTCCATTACTCCATTTCTTTAATTAATTCATTACATCGATCGATCGTCTATATCAATCTCTCCTCTCCTCTCCTCTCCTTCGATCTGATTCTGATCCTCATTTACTTCACCCTTTTTTGTTCCCATTTTCACCAATTTCGTACAAACTATAAATGATTCCATGTTTTACTGCTACCTTTCACAAAAACAATCTGGCTTCGATCTCATTCTTATCTTTAGAAACGCACGCACGCACGCACGCACGCTTACGCTTGTTATAAAAACTAGGCTGACTGCACTGGCTGGAATTTCCGATCAATTTTCTACAAAACGATCTAATTGTAGTCGCCCCAAAGAATAAACAACCACAATGGAAACAAAGGAATACTGTTTGCTTCTGTATATCAACGATTCAATTATTTCCGTTGCAATATCCATCGTAAGCTACAAAATCCTCTACAATTGAAAGGAAACAACAAAAAAAATAAAAGTTCAATGTAACTGGACAACTGGTGTGAGCTAATTATTATGATCTGAATTATTTATCCAAACAAATTAGTAGTATCTGTACTTAATATTCTTAGACATGAAGGTCTACATCACAATGTTAGGTGTGCATTGTAGGGTTTCTAGATGATTTTAGTGAGTTACTTGTTGGGTGGGTCAAGCATACAAGTCCCTTTCTTGCATAGCTTTCGTTACCCGACACTGTTGCCTCTGCATTGTGCTTTTCTAACTTTGATCTGTAGTCCTTTTTTATTAGGATAAAGTGGGATTTATCATCAAATGTAGTTTCTTTCTGTTATTTGTTTTAACTTAAGAAATTTATTTTGGCCTAATTACCATACCAAAGAAGCTTTATTATCTACTTATATTTATAATTGTGACTCACCAAATTCTAATTTGTGAGGATTGATTCTAAAATGCTAAAAATCATCTTATTCTGAAAATAGGGTGGAAATTAATGTGAAGCTATTGATTTCTGTGTAGTATAGCTTAATATACGAGCTTAATCGATATAATAAAGTAGCTAAGCAGGACAATTATGGAGTACATTTCTTGTTTCAAACATATGTCCGCTTATTCATTATTCCTTTGCTTTACGTTTCAGCCTTCATTTTTTGTAAAGTATTATTGTTTAGTTTTATCAAACTAAAAATAAAATATATATGCTCATTAGAAGTAGCAAAACAATTTATTTCATATTTACTTCCTGCATGCTACAATAATGATGGTTGCACAAAGTTCTGATCATATGCACCACCACCTCTTTTTTGTGCTTTGTTGAACATCCATGTTTGATCAAAGAGGGAAAAAGGGCTCATAATTATGTTGGCTTGTATAACCTATCATTTTGCTTCACATCTACTCCATATAGTTTATATTCTTTTGAAGGCAATTTCCTGTTTTACCCCTGAAAAACTCTTTTAACTTTTATTTGACCAACTATTGAATTGAATATATTTATTCAAACTATGGCCAAAACACCCTGATTCCTATTTCCCTTCTTGTGAACAAAGATGGAGGGTAGCTTAGGAACTTTTTCCAAAAAATAATAGGGAGGTTTTTTCTGAAATTCACATGGGCATATAGGGCAAAATAGCTCGTATTAAATGAATGGACAAAATGTAGAAAAACATAAACTAGTAGTAACACTACTTAATAAATGGTTATAAACAGGTACTACTCCATGTATGGACATGTTGGAAAGCTAGCAGAGGAGATTCAGAAAGGTGCTTCGTCAATTGAAGGAGTTGAAGTTAAACTGTGGCAGGTCTCTCTTCTTTACCTTTGTTTCATCCAATATACTTGCATTTCAACCCCCCCCTTCCCCCATATGTTATGCCAACTAGTAAAGTTGTTATTTGGAACACCAGTAAGATATTTTCTAAAATCTTGTACTTGTCAGTAGCAACCAACATATAGAATAACTGTGTTTTGGAAAAAATGAAATCAACTTTTTATCTGGATTTGCAGAAAAGATACACATTTTTCATTGTTGCATTATGTCCTTAAGTCAATTAAGGAAAAAGAGCATGACGGACCTTGTGCTTAAATTTACAGTGTTCAATGGTTTGACATATATTTACACCTCATACTGTGGTCAAAAACTGATTTCCACTACTTAAAAATTTCATTATTCCTACATATACAACAAAAGTATTTCGAAAAAAAAAAACCAAACTTATATCTGCATTTGCAAAAACATCCAAATTTTTTTTAGTTACATTATCTCTGTAAGCCCATCAGGGAAAAAAACATGAAGGGCCATTTACAGTCTTTCATGCATTTAACATAGTTTCACCTTGAATGGTTATCTCAGAGATAATAATATGAACAAATATCTGCAAGAAAAAGAAATCTACAGACAAAACCTGCTTATCTTTAGTACATCCCATTCTGACGTTGACGTGCTTTTCGGCAATTGCAAATGTTCACTTGTTATTCAAATAAGGATAAAATGGTTTTCTCTGCAAAAGACAGAAAATAAAGTTTTCATATTACTTCCATCTTTTCTTGAGCAATTTTTTGGATGTGAAACAGGTACCAGAGACTCTGGCAGAGGACGTTCTAGGCAAGATGGGGGCACCGCCAAAAACGGAAGTGCCGATTATCACTCCCAATGACCTAGCGGAGGCAGATGGGATTCTGTTTGGGTTCCCGACCCGCTTTGGGATGATGTGCGCACAGATGAAGGCCTTCTTTGACTCTACTGGTGGCCTTTGGCGTGAGCAAACACTTGCTGGCAAGCCTGCTGGGATTTTTTACAGCACTGGCACCCAAGGCGGCGGCCAGGAGACCACCCCGTAAGTACTGCTGCCTCTTTTTCATTTTTTCATTTCTATTTCTTTTACTGAGAGTCTATATTTACAAATTTAGCAAATCACCCCCAAATATCTTTGCCATAGTTGCAAATGACTCCTTAAACTCTCATATTAGAATCACTTAACACTCTCCTTTATTTTCAACATGCACGTCTTATAGATAAGATCATAGAACCAAGGTTCTGTTAAGCAACATTATTGACCAAACTGCCCCTGACATTCTTGTACGTTTATAAGGAGGTAATTCTACAATAATTGTGATTCATTTTTTGAGTGAAAAAAATTGTCAGAATTTAACTCACTATATTTTTTTTCTAGGCATCTTAATTTAACAATTGGGTATTATTGGCAAACAATTATAAAACTATTAGCCATTAATTCATAATTACTGTAAGTTATGGGTCATAGCCTGAAAAGGTATCTTCGTTCTAAATTGATGTAATGTTTATTGTTAATCAATCAGGTTGACAGCTATCACTCAGCTGACCCATCACGGTATGCTCTTCGTACCTGTGGGGTACACATTTGGTGCAAAGATGTTTGAGATGGATAAAGTGAAGGCTGGAAGCCCGTACGGGTCTGGCACATTCGCTGGTGACGGCACCAGGTGGCCCACCACTGTTGAGCTTGAGCAGGCCTTCCACCAAGGGCAGTATTTTGCTGGTATTGCCAAAAAGCTCAAGGTTTCTTCAGCCTGATTTGATTGGTAACGAGTTCATGCTAGAGACATTAGCATTTTCTTAGTAATAAGTGTCCTAATGTTTGTTTGCAAATGTTGAGTTTATGCTGATGTCTCCCTCTGTGCATTGGTTTGCTATACAATTGTTGGTTTCTTATGGTGGTTTTGATATGTTTAGTATTGTTTTGTGACTTGTGAAAATGAATATAATTTTGTGAGCAAATACTTCTTTCCTCTCTTTTTGCTGCTTGAAAATTTGCTTTATTATTGTAGAAAACGCCGCAATCTTTTTTTTTAATGCATGTTGGTGTAAAGGGGGACAATATGTTCTTTTTTGTTTTTGTTTTTGTGTGTGTGTGTGTGTGTACCGTAGCACATATTCTCCTTGATAGGAATCGGAATAGTACGATAATTATAAATGTACTCGTAGAATCAATATGACAATAGAGGCTGAAATATCTTATTGTTTCTTTTGATGGTTCTGAAAGAAAACATGGACGTCTATATACAAATTCAAATATAATGTTGTAAATATATAAAACTACTAGCAAGTATTTGAGATTATGGTAAATATAACTGATTTAGCCAAATAATATTGATTGGTTCATGAACTAACATTCAACAAATGCATACATAAGGGATTGCAGAATAAATACAATATGTAACTATCTGGGTAAACACAATATTTAAATTGAAGAAGCCAAGTACCTTATACCATTGTACAAATTAATTCAATAATCAATCAACATCCATAAAACCGTCTAATTTTGCAAGATAGTCTAGCTTTTTCCCAATAGCAAATAAGCAGCGGTCCTGCAATTGGTCCTGCAATTTTGTTTTCTGTGTTGCTCTTTCTATCCATACTGAGGTATTCCTCTTTGTTTCTAAGCTTTCTTTTTGAACTCCTGCAATTTTCATGCGAATCTATCCATAAAATATTCACAACTGGAACCCATGAGATACTACTCAATTCCCTATTATTCAGTACTGACCCACTATGGAGTTCAGATCTCCTAAATTAACCCAATTTTTAAGTTTAGATCTGGGCCAACAAATTCGAATCGGGCCGTCAGATTAAAGGAGCCTCGTGCGCTCCACCTTGGACCGAATTGGCACGAATTCGAATTGGACGGTCCGGATCTAAACTAAAAAATTGGGTTACTTTAGGGGATTTGGACCCACTATGGTCTACCTAATTTACTAATTTAAAGAAAAACTACTTGTTCATCATTTGACCAAAATATCAAGATTTCCATCTCAATTTTTGATATTTCTATCTATTAGAGGTGTGAAAGTATTACCAGATTTGTTATTTTGGGAAATTTTGCTGAAATTTAATCTTATGAAATGTGAAGCTCTTGAGTATATTGGAACTGTACCAATTGGTATATAACAACACCTGTACAAGTGCATGTGGGAAAAGCAGCAGGAAGCAAGATATTGAGCATGTTGTGACAAATTGCTCTTGCACTTAAATTTAATTATTAGATTTCTACTGCTACATGATAAACATGGATGAATAACTACAATCATTTAGGTATGGACACTTGGACCAGTTCAGGTCTGAACCAGTACCAGTGCTACAGACATAAGAAAAAACATAATGAACATGGGGTACACATGTATCACATGTATCACATGAAAAGTTGCAGAAAAATTCAGTTTGTAATTGTGAAAATTTTAGTTTAACACATAAAAATCAAGTAAACCTTGCAAATCTAGAAAATAAATACGTGAACATCATTCAAGAAAGACTCAACTAAGACAGCTCAGTTCTCCAATAAATATTAAAAAAAGATAAAAGAGCAAAAGTTGTACCATTTTGAAATGGCAACTATTGGGTGTAGACTGTGGAGATGCATTTCTATTTCCTTGCCTCTTCTTAGTCCTTTCTAAACTGAATTAGGAGAACAAAAATGCTGATATACTTTTCCTCAAATAAAGAAATATGAAACACGTGCTAAATTTATGACCACTGCCTAATTGAATAGGTTAACAGGTGAAATATTTCGAGGTTCACAGATTGGGTATCCTGAACTGAATTTCGTCATACATTTCCAATTTTCAAAACCTAAAATTCCAGAGTTGCAAACGGTTCAATGGGCTGAACAAAATTCTTCTTCTTGCTCTCCTTTCTAGTGCAGGTATATTGAGTTCAAATAAAACATTGCAAAACATTACAAAGTACTCTGATTGTACCTTATCTTTACCGGAATAACAGGAGTACCAAGGGTAATCAACTCGAGAATAACAAATGGAAGAACAATGTAAAAAGATGAAGAGGACATTGACCCTTGGCAAATCTGAAAGAAAAACATTTAACCTTCTCAGATCTGTGTGTGCTGACAGTCTTTGAGAAAAACTTAAGAACGAGGAAGTCGAGAATAAACATGTTGAAATGCTTAGCAATTGTTTGGAGGAATTATATTTGTAGTTGTTTTAGGATTTAGAGTAGATGGTCTGCATTCAATTTGATGGTGTAAGATTTGTAGTGTGGCTAATGACACACGTCGAATTAATATACGCGTAATACAACTGTCTGGCTCTCCTTCTACTACCACCTAAACACAAAAAGGAAGTTGATTTCACATATACCCCTTAAATTACCATTCATGTTCATCAAGGTCTAATTGGTTGAGTTGGTACTTACTGTGTGAATTATTCATATCCGAGGTATGAATGAAGAATTTTACCGTGGAAAAAATAGAGAGTAATATTTTATACATACCCCTCAAATTACCATAATTTATTCATGACGGAGGTATATATGGAGAATTTCATAATGTTTGCCATGAAATTGGATATGCTGAAGGAAATATGTAGAACCTAAATTAGATATGGCAATGTTTGAAACGGGAATTTTTTTTAATTATTACCCACAAATATTCGTTCTCCTTTTAAGGAAATAAAAAATTCACAACTCACCTCAGTCTTAGATTGCATACCCGCAATGACCAGATCTAGCTTGAGCATGTACAATTGCATCCAGTTGCTTATTTTTTCCCCTTCAAGTCCACCAACATCAAGACCAGTTCCTCGAGTCCATTAGTATTTTCAGTATAATCTAAAAACCAATGTCACCTCAAAACAATGGCGACTCACGTATGGCATAAAATGATCAACATCAGTGGAATCAACAGTGGAACCTCCAATTGAGGCCTTCTTTAGCTGAGATGCAAAATACTCTCCCATAACCTATGTAGTTACAGTGAGGTTTTTTGTAAGTGTGGTAACAATAGGAGTTGTGCGGTATAGACAAGACAAAGGTGTTGGTTGGTAAATGGAGAACTTACTATTTGTTGCTCTTGGTAGCGAAAGCCATCATAGTATTAATAGATCAATTACCACTGCATATACATATTGAGCACAGTGAACTCTCGGTGAAATACCTATTTTTCTCCCAGTTCTACCCCTAGAAATGATGGACAGCTCTAGAAAGAATCTCATCCTGCAAGAAAATAAAGAGATGTGTTACTGAAGATGAAAATAGAATTGAAGATATTAAGAAAAGTTTAAATTGTTTAGGAAATCAATTACTCATAATTCAGGTCAAAATATTTGCAAATTCACTTTTATATTATTATGCAGCGGTCACCGTTGAGGAGAGGAAAAGGAAAGGACGGCGGTGAGTTCATCTTCGAATGAATGAGGGAGAGGAAAAGGAAAGGACGGCGGTGAGTTCATATTCTAGGAAACCATTTTAGACTCATGTTTGCATTCTAGGAAACTGCACCTAATACAGTGAGTACAATATTCAATAATTTCCACCTCATCTTAAATCATATTCTTTTAATTTGGCAAGGAGGAAAGATGATCTTATGTGGTAATATTATGGAAATTCAATTTGTTTCTCTTGGCAACCGGATATTTTTTTTTTTTTTTTATTAAGCTTGAGATTCATATATTTTTGGATTTGATAGTATGCAAACTTTCTTGCTGCTCATAATAAGGTGTATATGCTCTAAGAACATCGTAAATGCCTCCCCTGACCAGACTACCTCTAACTTCCTCAAGTATTTGACAATATCCAACAGGGAATTGGTTCCTCAATTATCCTTGAGCCCTAATTCCCTCTCACATAGAGCAATACCTCAAGGTAGCTGAGCAATAATGGTTACAGAATTTCATCATTGAGCCATACCAGTTCTTGCATAATCCATCTATAAGAGTGTTATAGGTCATGACATTAGGCTCATGCCCTTTACACATCCAGTCATGTGGAAAATCCACAGCTTGCACAATTTCACTATTTTTGCATACTCCATCTATAAGAGTGTTGTAAGTCACGACATCAGGCTCATGCCCTTTAGACAGCATTCTAGAACTTCGATATATAGTTTAGAACTGTGAAATGCCTAATAATTATTTGAAATAAATGAAGTTCAATTTTTTTCTTGAAAAAGATGAAGCCAAGAGTGAGTTAGGTGAATAATATACACTTAACATATAAGCTAAAGTCTTACTTTCTTATTGCATTATTCTGGTACACCATTGATTTGAAACATATAATATATATATATATATATATATATATATATATATATATATATATATATAGGTTTTGGCTAATATGCTACGGGTAGCTAAGAGGCCTCCGTGCTACGGCTCGGATTTCGAGTTTTCAAAATCCTAACGGTCGATCCGAACCGTTCATCTTGTTCTCCATATTAATATGTGCTTGGAGACCAAATTTTACATTTTTCTGAATTTTTTTACTATTTATTAAGCCACTTTGAAAACCGCTGATCCAACGGTAGTTTCTGATTTTACTGTTGGGTTAAGCCACCGTTGGATCAGGGGTTTTCAAAGTGGCTTAATAAATAGTAAAAAAATTCAGAAAAATGTAAAATTTGGTCTCCAAGCACATATTAATATAGAGAACAAGATGAACGGTTCGGATCGACCGTTAGAATTTTGAAAACTCGAAATCCGAGCCGTAGCACGGAGGCCTCTTAGCTACCCATAGCACCGTAGCCACGTCCTATATATATATATCTAGAGAGAGAGAGAGAGTGACTAATGTGCATCCGTATGCATATGGTCCGATCCGATATGTATACGGTCCAAATTTGAAATTTCAAAATCCAAAACGTCGATCTAAACCGTTCATCTTATTCTCCATATTAATATGTGCTTGGAGACCAAATTTTACATTTTTTTGAAATTTTTTACTATGTATTAAGCCACTTTGAAAATTACTGATCCAAAATGAGCAGCCACCGTTGAGTGGGACCTATGCAGCGGTACAGTTGAGGAGAACTTACTGAATGAGGGAGAGGAAAAGGAAAGGACGGCGGTGAGTTCATCTTCGAATGAATGAGGGAGAGGAAAAGGAAAGGACGGCGGTGAGTTCATCTTCGAATGAATGAGGGAGAGGAAAAGGAAAGGACGGCGGTGAGTTCATCTTCGAATGAATGAGGGAGAGGAAAAGGAAAGGACGGCGGTGAGTTCATCTTCGAATGAATGAGGGAGAGGAAAAGGAAATGACAGTAATGACGGATATGTCAGTATTCTTTCACTTTGTTTGAAATCAACTAAAGAGTACCATATTGACAACACAATATTTGACCCATTGGTACTGCCTGATGATGGTACGTGCAGTTGGAAGCAATGTCTATATTTATTTGTAGCAGGTGGAAGTGCGAAATACTGGCAGAGATAGTTTCCATGGGAAATGTTGCTGAAATTTGTGAATTATGGACGGCTGTGTGAGCAGTGAGGGAGGAGATTGGCGGTGCAGAAGGAAAAGAGGAGAATAGCAGGAGGCCACCAGCCCAAAATAAGTTTCAATATAAAGTTCATGAGCCCAATTGAGGCCCAAAATGGATACTAATTTGCTAACAATGTACCCGGTGATTGTAATTTCAACCCATATCTCACTGTTTCAGAAATTCAGATTTAATAATTAATATACATACAAACGAGGGACAAAGAAATAACTTGTCACATATTACTTATTTTGCTCGAGTAATTAATATTAATTCCTTTATATATATATATATATATATCCAAGGCTTAAATGTAGTTTGGGATTTCGTGGGCTAATAATAATTTTTTTTTTTTGAAAAATAGTGGTATGTACCACCGATTTCATTTGAAATCAGAAATTAATGCATATCTGACCTAGTATCTAAAATTGGTACCAAAATCAAATAAGGCAAGTCTGTACAACTGTTCAAAACAAAAGCAGACAATATCATAAGAAAACGCAAAAACAATATAATAGGCATAAAACTAAGAGTTACAAATCTAATAAGTCCTCATCCTCCTCGTCGCCAGACATTGGAGATGGGGGGTTGCCATTGATTTGCAATCAACACGAGATGATCAAATCAGGATATATTACTGACGTGGCGCCACACCAGTACATTATTTTTCCTTCCCAATAACTTACAATTTGCAATTGCCCTGAAAAACTGCAGTCGAGAGCAGAAGACTTCTTTTGACTTGAGCAAGCATGCATGCTTGATGAGAGAGAGAGAGAGAGAGAGAGAGAGAGAGAGGCCATGGTAGTGGGGCCGGGTCTGACTCCACTAACACCCACGAATTGTGATATAAATGGCAAAAGAAATCAGAAAAAAGAAAGATCCTCTCAGACGCGAAAAGATCACCAACTTGGTCCTATCCTGCACTGGTGTTTCAATAATTACTTATCATTACGCTTCTTGAAGAAACAAAGAAAAATGTATATATGTATAGACTATAGAGAGGGGAAGGAAATAACATATATATAATATATATAATATAATATAATTGAAAAGGAAGAAGGTGGTGGTGCCAAATGCCAACCCTATTGCACCGCACATCTATCATGCAGGAACCAACCCCACCATTCATTCTTTCTTTCTTTTCCACTTTAAACTTTCCCAATTTAATTAATTCACTTCTAAACAACTCGATCGATCGATCATGAAATATATAATATGGACTAATTAATGCCAATATAATTAATCTACATATTTTACGCATGCTAGCTGCAGCTAGCTGTGCTCGTACTACTAGTACGTATGAAATTTAAAAATTAATTCATTGTTACATTAATATTTTACATCCCCTCACTTTCTTTTCATAAAAGGAATTTCATTATTATACCGTATAATTAATTTTTTTTTTCTTGTTTCTAAGTCGAAAAAGAATGGAATGGAAAATTGTTTTAACATGATCATTAATTTGTGTGTTGGAAAGACTGTACTGCACAAGTTGATTTTTAAAAAGCAACGATTCTGGCTAGAACACGATACCATCATATAATATGATATATTTTGTTAACATTTGTGTTGTAAGCAGGATCAGAGAATTATAAATTAACCGTTAATTACATTTAGGTTTTGAGAACCTAAACCAGCTAGCATATCTTAAATTATATAATATAATTGATCTATGATTCAATTAATTAAAATATATAATTAATTTACAAGAACCAACGTAACCTCTCCAAACTAATCCCGCACTTCATGCCAAATTTGGCACCTGTTCCCATTCCCAGTCCCCACATCTTCAAATAATTAGTTAAAGAATTAGTACTTTAGATTATTCCTCACAAAAGATTTGTATACTTAATTAATTTGGCCAGCCTAACATAACTCTTCATGGAGCTGTCCCAAATTAACATTACACACACACACATATATATATATATATATATATATATATATGTTTTAATTACAATTTAATTTCGTTACATTATATATATATAAAATTAAGCATTTGCATGTTATACATCATTCTCTTTAATTTCTTAAAATACAATCCATTGATTAATTAGTCTTGTCCTCTTTTAACACAAAATAAAGCCTTAATTTCCTATATATATATCTACCTAAAGGTACCGCCAAATGTTGGATGCCAAAAATCGGTTGTTGTTTCACTGGCAACTGGATATGTGTTTGCAATTGGCACGAGACATAAGCCTCGATTTCTTAGGTCTTTTTTTGGCCCCTTGCTTTCATTTGATATGCCGGAAACCTACAAAAGGAAATTAATCCAAAAATGCAATATCTTATTTAACACACACACATATATATATATCTAATAGTTTGTTAACTCAAGCAGAATATCCTTAGGTGCAATAATATATATAATATGATCATACCCCTTAAAAAAAAAAAATCAAAGAAAATATTACGGATACGTAAGGACAAATCACTTGTGTGTGCAGATATATGGTGCCTGTTAGATACATACTTAAAAGTATAATAGAAATCGATGCACTGCTTGATACATTGTAATAAAACAATTTTCCTTGTTATCAAAATTCATATGGATCATTAATTATACACGCATGCGAATATGTATATATGCAGAGATAGTGTGATCGATCAGTACCTGTTGCTGCTGTTGGATGGGGTTGTCGTTCTTCAAATATGGTGTGCTCAAAACCTAGTAGTTACACTTACTTGATTCAGTATTTGAGTCATTCAAAAATGGACAGCTGTTTTACAATAGATACTAGCCTAAATGCGGTATTGTACACTGCTTGTGAATTTCAGACCTTTTATTTTAGCACAATAGACTTATTCTGTTATTAAAGACCAAGTTAATTAAAAGAAAAAAAAAACTAATAATAATAATGTTTGATAATACTTACAGCAACTTGATCATGCAAGAATTTGATGTATTCTATCGCCTCATGTAGAACTGATGCAGTATCAGTCTTCAGATACAAAAAAAAGAAAGAAAAAGAAGAAGAAAAGAATGAAATACAAAATAGTTAAAGTGATTACTTTTTTCTCTTTTCAGAGCTAGCGTTAAATCCTGATAAAATGAATTTACCTTTCCAAAAGGTGAGACTAGCTGCTGTAGAGCAGTGATTCTGTCTCCAAGCTTCTCTTTTCTCACCTGCAATTAAAATTTGTAAACTTAAAGCAATCAAGAAAGCTTGAAGAATTAAAAAGTTGAATACTGAATGTTTTGAAAGTGTGTTATATATGGGATTAAATGAATCCAAACAGATCACAGCATATATACTTTAAAGGTCGGCAATGGAGATGGTGTCTCGATTCGGGGTTTTTTAAATCCAGTCTCGTAGTCACTTTTATTGCAAACAGAAGAGCATGATTCTTGAGCACCATGATCACGACTCAACTGTGTCATAAAATTAAGAAATGAAAAAAGGAATAAGCTAGCTAGGAAGCAAAAGGAAAAAAAAGAAGAATTAATATTAATTGTCTGTATGCATATATCTTCAAAGTTGAAACCTTACCCTTTCTATTAGGTTAGAACTAGATGATTTTGACTCATGAATTTGTGCAACAAACTGAGATGGGATGGAGGCATTCCAAAAGGGCGTGTCGTTGGAGAGCTGCAATTGGTTGCTTTGGTTTTGCTTTGAAGATGGAGAGTGCAAAAATTCATGAGGGAAAGGTTGAAGCAACTGTGAATAACTTGTAGTATTAGATCGTTCGTTGTAAATTGATTGTTGTGTCTTTGTATTTGTTTCTAGCAAACCCTGAACCATGGATGAAGAGTAGTTGTATGAAACTGGGCCTAGAGAACCGTCATAATTTGTTTCAACACCTTCACGAGTCAAGTCAGGGCATGAGCTGACTCGGGACTGATCTAGAATGAAACTTTGGTTGAACGGGTTCATGCCGGATTCTTCGGTGGCTCCGTGAACTTGATTTGAATCGAGGGTTTGTTGGTCGTTACGAAAATAAGACATCTGGTTTAAATTTGGGACGGCTTTTTCACTACCCCTCCTACAACATCAAATAAAGAAATTATACAAGTAACTCAACAAGCATGCATGATACAAAAGGGAAAACAAATTCATTTTATTTAGAATTTTGGTGCAATAAGAAAAGAAAGTAAACAAAGAAACTGACAACAGAGTCTGAGACCAATCAATTGGTGATGCAGAGAGTCCGAAAAGAGGCAACTGTAAGGTGGAATCGGATATAGAGGAAGCGATATCGGAGGCAGATGAATGAAGATCAGTGATGGCGGTGGAGCATGAAACAGCAGTAGTGTCCTCAATCCTGGTACCTCCACCTCCACCTCCACTACTACTACTGCTTCGTTTAGGGTTCCACCAGCTTCCCCGGCCTCCTGTGCTACATATCTCTGAGCGATAGTTATCTGCCATCGCTAGCTCGATCTTCACGTACTGTCGTCTGATTTTATTATTTTCTGTATATCTTTTTCTTTTTGTTCTCTCTAGTCTCTATCTTTTCTTAATTAACATCGTCTTTGGTTGTGGTGAAGTCATCTCTTGTTATATTTATATGGGTGCATGCTTTATGGGAGTAGATTACAATTAATTAGTTATTAGGAAAATAGTGGAATTGGTGGTTTATTTGACCTCTACTGCAGAGAAGGCAATAGAACGACAAAAAAATTAAAATAATCTCATGTGCACTTGGTCCTTCATTCAGTCAATGGACTGCTAATTAAAAAAAAGAAAAAAAAAAGAAAAGATATTGATGTTTATGCGTTTAACTACATCATGTGAAAGTATATTTATTAATTAATTATTTAGTTCTTTATAATATTCAGTAAATGTAATGGGACGTCATTCAATTTTTAAAAGTGAAGTAATTAATTAGAAAATCAATATGAAGAGATCGATCTAGGTCCGAATTAGATCGATGAGGAATTAATTTTATGGGGATGAACGGGTGAATATTAACCACGTTATTTAATTTGGCTTTAAGCAGCACATATAATAAACTTAAAACAAACATATAATTCTTAATTAGTTAAACAACGCTGTTAATTAATGTCTTTATCGAAATGGAACTTGACTCTCGTCACTTATGTATAAAATTTTAATGAGAGGACTATGATGCATTTTTATTTTGAAAATTTTGTAAGATTTAAAGAGAACAATATCACTTTTCAATTTCATTTTGGCCCATCCTCCCTGTATTCCCTTCCCTTTAATTTGCCCTTTCTGAACTTATTCTCTGTCTTTTCAAATCAAATCAAATCAAATCACTGAACTTAATTTAATTTATCTGATTTTACTCAGTAAACTTTTAATATCTATAATTCATATTACATTATTTCCCCAATTTCAAATTTAAATTACATACACACACTCTAAATATATTTTCATAAATGTTTTATAATAATAATAAAAATAATCCAAATGTTTTTAATTTATCTTGAGTGGAATTTAGATGTTAAAATTTTATGTTTTTCATTAAGCTGCATCACAACCCTTATGCTGCACTCTTGAGTGGCAATTAAAAGAAATTCGTTTTAAAATGAAGAATAGTATCTAGGTTAAATACTAAACAACATGCTAACTCACAAAAAGATAAACAAAGAATAGTCTCTAGTTACTAATCCAAAAACACATTCAAACTTAGAATAGTAATTTGAAATAGTCGTTAATCCGAATTAACACTATTCTTTGCCTCATCCAAACGTACCCTTAAAGATCGACTCAGTTGAATTGTTCTTTTTTCCATGCAAAATTTAATCCATAAATTCAAAAACGACACAAGTTTTTTTTTTTTTATAAAAAAAATAAGAAAATTTTGTATTGATTGAGTATATGGTTTACACTGATTACAGAAGGCTTACATAGGCTAATTACTAGCCGTTACTAGCTAGATTACAATCTAGTTTGCACCAGCTATAATTTCCTAATTTGCTGTATTATTTATGTAATGTTGAGAGGTGTCAGTAATCCTAATTGGGTAGTGACTGGATTTGATATTTTCAGCAGATTGAAAATTGGTTCTTGACAGTAATTAATTGAAGTGATCATGATCTAAATGCATGTTTCTTTATTAATATATCTTGAGCAGGTCTTTGAGAGGTCTACTTGTATTAATTGTTGACCTTTACCTTAATTATAAAAGCACCCAAATGTTTTTGTCTGCCAAAAGGACTCTTCCATTGACACGTACGTACCTATAGCTATCTCCACAAAATATATAATTAAGAAAATATCTTCCATGGAACCGCACGCACACTCTCGTAAACAAAATAATGACTTTCATCATTTATATCTTCAAAACAACTGCTGCCTTTGGATGGGGAAATAATCAAATCACCTATTAATTATTTCAAATTCAAAGGGATAACCTGTTATTCCGATTTCGGCTGTTGATCTTTTTTGAGATTTGGGCTCCAATTTTTTTTTCTTAAAATGCGCGCATGAAAAACTTTGAATGATCGATTGGGATGGGAATAAGAGAGTCCTGTGATCCCTTTGGAATAACAACATATTTATAAAAGAGATCAGTAATTACAATTATAGCTAGGAGATGGATGATTATGAAAGTAAAATTACAATCCATATATATATATATATATATATAGGAGATAGGACATGAAATTAAGATTATAATTAATAATTTAACCTAGCTAGCTATAGCTAGCTAGCTAGCGCTACGTGGTCCGTTTATAGCTGGGAACTCAATTATGAATTCGCTGGAGATGTTCATTATTATTTCTTCTAACATTCCTTTTGTGGTGGAATAAGTGAACCTAAAGTAAACTTAAATATATATATATATGAACAAATAGAAATGAAATGATTGGGCTAAAGCTTAGGAAAGACTCAACAAAAATAAAATATTCTCATATCCTATTGTTGAGATGGACAAACTACGCAGAACTTTCATGGGTAATTGTTGGATGATTATTTTCTTCATGTCGACATTCATGCTACCTTCATGGGTAATTGTTGAGATGGACAAAATACGCAGAACTTTCTTTTGGCACGGCTCAACTCAAAGAACCGGGAAATTTAATCTAGCTAATTGGGAGCTCATATGTAGACCAAAGAAAGTTGGAGGATTGGGCATTAGAGATTTAAAGACCGTAAATCTTTCGTTGCAAGCTAAGTGGTTGTGGCAATGGTTCCAACCAACCGTCTACCTATGGAAGCAAGCATTTTTGTCTACTGGTACTTCCCTCACTGATGGCAATCTTTTGCAAACAACACCATTCATGAGAGGATTGAGGCGCATTCTAACAGTATTCCTTTCAAATGTTACATTTCATCCTGGAAATGGCCATGTAATTTTGTTCTGGCATCACAATTGGGGACATGGTATTTTGAAACACTCATATCCTAATCTCTACTCTTTCTCACTCTGCCAAGATGCGACCCTACAACAAGCTCTCTCTCAAGATAATTGGTATCTTAATATAAGGCCGAATCTGTCCCTTGAAGCCGAGCAAGAGCAAAATTCTCTGTTACATCTTTTTTCTCATGGGGCCTTTGTTCTTAACTCATTAGCTGACATGATCACTTGGAACCTCAATTCCAACGGATTATTTACTTCTAATTCTCTTTACAATTTCATTAAGGAAGGAGTTTGCCCATGCACAGAGATAAAAAATATTTGGAAGGTGAGAATACCACCTAGGATGCAAATCTTTGCTTGGCTGGCAATTCAAAATAAAATTCTAACAACCGACAACTTGATGAAACGAGGGTGGTCCCTTCCAAGCATCTGCTACCTCTGCAAACAAAGTGTAGAGACGGTGTCACACTTATTTAATGAATGCCCCTTCTCCTTATCTCTCTACCAATCCTTACAAACCGTGATTTTACCATTGCTCTCACACAGATATGGTGAAATGATAAATGCAACACCATTGTGTGCTATTCTTCAAAATAAGTACCCTATGCAGTTGAGAAGAGTCTTCATGATTGCCATCTTTATATTATGGAGAGAGCGATGCAATCGAATTTTTAGAGACAAATTTTGCTCTATTTTTCAGTTGGTTGGTCAAGTGGTACAAGAAATGTAATTTTTATTTTATCTTTGCTCAATACTCATTGAGCAATTTCTTGCTTTTTGACTCTTTTGATTGTATCTATATTTAATTTATCAATAAAATATAAGATTAGGGGCTTGACCCCTATCTTATTTTCAAAAAAAAAAAAAAAAAAAAATATTCTCTCTCTAGTTGTTTCATGTGTGTGTGTGAGAGAGAGATCGAGAGAGATTGATGAGAATATATATAGAAGAAATAATTTATTTTCTTACAACAAATTAAAATGAACTCAGCACAAATTGCTATTTAATTAAAATGGAAGGGAAGTGTGAGGAGAAGCTAGCTCTTTAATTAAAAATGTTCGTAAATTAATTAAGCTACCAACTCTAGCTAGTTAATTTGAAATTAATTAGAAACGAGAGAATTAATTGTAGCTAGCTAGGGCTCTAGCTAGTTGTTTGTTTGTTTGTTTCATGTTTGACAAATAATGAATGAATTAAGTGAATAAATTCCAATTAGGGTAAGACAAAGCACATGACATAAGTGTGGTTATATATCTCGATCGATCTTAATTTACTAATTAAAGCTTACAATTAAAAGGCATGGTGTTAGTTAAAGAGTAGGAGACAACTGAACTGCCTAATTATAAGGGTACAGCCGCGCAACTGGGGTAATAATAATTAATTAATTAATATATATTAGACATTTTCAGGAGTCGCTGGTAAGATTAAAATTAAAAATTAAAAATAGAAAGAAAGTGGTGTTTAGGTTGATATATTTGAGTTGATGCTCAACTTTGATTATGCAACATCCGTGGACTTTGGTTCTAGATCTCTTTGGTGAAGTGCGTAATTAATACCTAATAATCTTGTCACTTCTAGCTAGCTAGTTCTCTCTCATAGTCTCATAGCTGATAATCTTACTTTATCAAAATATTAATCCATAATTAACATTTAAAATCCAAATCAAACATATATAATTGTCATGTACAATTATATTTCTTTCGATTGTTGATTCGGTAACTTTTATACAACGTAACGTGTACGTTTATAAATTAACATTTTGTTTTTTCTTTGCCATTTTTACATGACTTTATAATTTAATTATATCACGTATAATTAATTATAACCATCTCATTATTAATCATAATCAATTAATAATTAATCAATAAGATTATCCGATATGTGTTATGTTGGTAAATAGAATTAAAACTGTTATAACTTCTATAATCATAGGAGGCACCTGGCAGAATGCACTATGACCATCCAATTACACATATGATGCTGTACTGTACAATACCACGATCCAGTAAACTATTTTACTCGTATTAATTATTTGTCTCATAGTTATCAGATCGGTTTCAAGGTAGGTGTATGTCATCCTTGCAAACTTAATATTTTCTTAATTAATCTTGAGCAGATTATTAAATATGATTACTCTTGTAATCATACCGTATGCAGATAATCTTACTCTATCAAGGGGCCCAGTGATACTATAACTCGTACAGAAATACGAGGGACAATAGTACTTTTGGTAAACCATTACTTCCTCAGCATAAGCTATGTATACCGAAGAGCTACCGTTATAGCTACTTTTTACGGATAGCGTTAGGTAACAATCACACATGCACATATCTTAGTAGGAAAGATGAATACCTCATACTGTAGAACTTAACACTGAATGAAATCATTAATGACACGAACACAATTCTATTTAATGTTTCATTCGGGGTCTGTCAAATATCATGTTCCTGGAACATGTATCTATGTGACTAAAATGACATCTCTTGTCAGTGGTTTGTAAAACTTAACCATCTTTTAATCCACATACTAACCTTGTAGCGGTTAATTAGTGTTCCTGCTAATTATCTCGGTTAGACACTTTTAAGAATATATATCATCTATATTATGAAGTTTCACAATTTCAGTCATTGACTCGAAATGATTCATAAATGCAATAATACTCAAGGCAACAAAATGATAGTTTATTAATCATCCAATTCATAAACAAAGTTTTATATAATAATTTATCGTATTATTGACTTCTAGATTATTACAAACTAACAAAACCGACCAATAAAATGCATCATATTTTGAAACATGTTTCATATTTTTTATTTTTCTTAATAAATGGTAAAATAGGTCCTTAATTAATTTTTAAATGAGTTTTAATATGAAAGACAATAAAATAGGTAAATTTGTAAGTTTTTGAAATTTAGAAGGGTAAATATAATATTGTGAATTTTAGAGGAGGAAATACGTAATTTTGATGTTTTGAGGGGTACACATGAAATTCTCCCTTTTTAAATGGTGGCTGATAATCATTGACAAAAAAAAAAAAACTAATTTCGAACAAAAAATCTTTTTCGATTTTATAGAGATATCACATTAAAAACTAAATCAACACATTAATTAACAAAGAGAGTGATTGTATTTCTAAAAAAAACTAAGTATGAATATAATCATTGACAAACTTAAAAATTAATTAGTATCTTGTTAATAATAAAAAATATTGTTTGAATTTTGAATATCAGCTCTCAAAATTTGCTGTCAGATCTATCGTTTATGCACTTTAATCTATCCTAAATTCTTGAAAATTAAATTCATTATCCATAAAAAAAAAATAAAGAAATAAAGGTAATAAGGACAAAATAGGAGGGAGATGCTTTTTAGCATTAGCTTTTAGGTTCTACGGTCTCTCTCCATCAGAAAAGATATAGAGAATCCAAGTTTATCTTTTCTTAAAACATCTGATTCCACGGGGAAAAAAAGAAAAGAAAAAGAAAAGAAAAGGGAACAGAAACTAATTACATATAAATTGATGGAGATAGTTCATCTACTCGTCAACTTTAAGCCACCTTTCAAGTGTTGACCTTGCAATTTTAAAGCATGCCTCCTCTCTCTCTACATGAATATATGCTTTCCTTCTCTCTTTATTGCCTTTCTATTCATCTAACTTTTTTCTTATTCAACAGATTGACAGCGCTATTTTAGCTTCACGTAGTACACGTTCATTAGAGAGAGAGAAAAAAATATATATATATAAGCATGATGTGTTGTGTGAAGTCAAAATAGCTCTGTTAATTTGTTGTTTCTCTTCGGTCTGAGAATAAGCAAATCATGATCAGAAACTTGTGGGATTATGTAAAAAGAGGAAAGATTTAAAATATACATGAGATATTTCAATTATAAATTTACTTGAACTGTTATTTTGAATCTGTCAAAATCAAGGCACTTATAGATCTTTGATTTCCTTTTAGCTAGGGACCACAAATTGGCCTTGGCGATATTGACAACAATTGTTTCCTATGTTGCAAGTGAAAGGTCAAAGTCTTATAAGTATATATATATATATACTTTTTTTTTCTTTTCTTTTCTTTTTCTAACAGTTTGACAAAATATAATTTTGTACAATTAATAAAGAATAGTTTCGAGGACCGTATCGAGTGAAATGACTAAGACACATTACCATCTATGTGGAACATTGTAAATAAATTATTATTATTATTTTTTTGAATTTCATCTGATGGTAAAAAATCAACATTTATATGTACACTTCATAGCTACCGTCAAGGTTTAAGACAGGCACAGCATATATATGTACCGTCAAGGAAATGAAAGATCAGAGCCGTCCGATCTGAAATACTTTAAAATTCTGTCGGATGTAAGTGTCCAATGAAACATGAGTCAGCCCCAATTCCAAGAAATAATTTACGAAATTTAGTGGTGTTGGTTGGTAGAATGGGCTTTTATTTTATTTGAGGTTATAAAGTAGCAATAGGCCTCAAAACAAAAGTCAAAGATATCAAAAGACACCAATTAAGGCCCACTTATGATCTATGACTCCTTAATTGTGAGTTCTGACCCACGAATGAAAATAAATTAAAAGCCCAGCCCGATGCATAATAAATTAATAAT
Source organism: Carex rostrata (assembly GCF_964058835.1). Classification (NCBI taxonomy): domain Eukaryota; kingdom Viridiplantae; phylum Streptophyta; class Magnoliopsida; order Poales; family Cyperaceae; genus Carex; species Carex rostrata. Next base: position 306,286 of record NC_135931.1, on the reverse strand, counting down.
CCGTTAATTTTCATTGTTGAATGTTGAATGTTGAGCAAGTAATGAATCAGATAGTACTGACTGACTACTGTACTGTCAAGTTCCATTTTCCAATGGAGATATGCAGTCAAGCTAGCCTAGCCGACTATTATTATTTAATATTTATTAATTATTAGTGTGTGTCCCCCATCCCATCCCATCCCATCCCATCCCATCCCATGGTTCCCATCCCATCTATAGAATTTAATGTAATCAATTCTTTATCCTTGTCTTGCGCCAGACACGGTCATCATGCGCTCCTTCCTCCATCTTTGTCCGCACCGCATACATAATTACATATACATAATCATGAGCTTGATGTATCAAAATTTAATTTAGCTTCAATCTGTCTGGTACCTAAAAAAGCTGATGCAGTTATTGTAAGGAATTTTAGGCTGATAAGTCTCATTAATTGTAGTTATAAATTAATAACTAAGTTGTTGGCTGAGAGATTAGCCAAAGTTATGGACTCATTAATTGACCCTTCTCAGACTGCTTATATAAAGGGTAGGTCAATCCTTGATAACGTAGTTTGTGCACACGAAATACTACATCAAGTTAGAATTAAAAAAACAAAAAGGAGTTTTATTTAAATTAGATTTTGAAAAGGCTTTTGATCATGTAAATTGAGATTTCTTACTAGAGGTCCTTCAAGCTAGAGGTTTTGGTTCTAGATTTATTACTTGGATTAGATTAACTTTACAAGGTAGTCGAACATGTATTAATTTAAATGGTTCTTTATGATCATATTTTTCCTGTAAAAGGGGGGTGCGACAAGGGGATCCTCTATCCCTTTTTTTTGTTTATTTTAGTTACTGATATACTTAATAAAATTTTACAAAGAGCTAAGTTAGGAGGTTATGTTGAAGGGTTAGGAAACTTTTCTAATGTAGGTAATATTATGAATCTGCATTTTGGAGATGATACTTTACTATTCCTTAAAGCTGATAAGGATGTCCTATTGCATATTAAATGACTTTTTTTAGCCTTTGAGAATGTTTCAGGTCTTAAAATAAATTATGATAAAAATGAAATGTACCCTCTTGATATCTCCATATTATGTCTTAATTACGGCTCTGATTTACACTAAAACCTGTGTTTTAAAGCCTATAAAAGTGGACTTTGTACTTGTATTTCGATGAAATGTGGTACTGCTATGCTTTGTTTGGTATTTTGCAGGAAAAAGGGCGAAAAAACTGGATCTGACAATTTTTCATACGGCCCGTATGACATTCCCTACGGGCCGTACAAGATCTGCCCAACCACACAGAAGGTTTCCACAACAGAGGCACAAAGTCTCCAAGACAAAGCACAGGCATACGGCCCGTACGGGGTCCCCTACGGCCCGTAGGACGCTAATTCGGAAAATCCAACTAGAATCTGAAATGAGCATAATTTAAGGAGGCCGAAAAGGAAGCCTCTTGGGACGTGATCTGGGGCATAAAAAGAGATGTTCCACACCAAAAAAAGGGAAGAGATCATTCCTCATCATGGGGGGATCAACCTAGGGTTTGGGAGCGAGGGCTTGGCTTGGAGAGCAAGTAGAGAGGAGAAAAACGAGAGTTTTGCGACGGATCTTCTTCGTTCCTCGAGCTTTGCCATGAGCTCCCTTATCATTATCTTTACTTGTTTTATTTGCTTTCTTTTTTTTTAGTTTCTAGGGCTAAGATGTAGTTTCTAGTTTAGTTTTGTTTGCATGCTACTTGGATTTTGTGTTGAATGCTTTGTTTTTACCTTGTTGAGTAGTATTTTGATTGCTTTATTTGTGCTTGCTTGAATTGATTAGTCATCCCGTTAGATGAATGCGCACATCTAAGTGTTAGGAGCCAAGTCTATGACATTTAATCAAACCGAATAAAGTATATGAAGTAGGGTGAAACCAAGGAGTACCCGAAAGGTGAAACTTTCCTTGAGGCGAGAGTCCTTGGATACTTTTAGTAAACCGACAAGTAACTTAGATAAATTAGGCCAAAATGTGAAAGTTGAGGTTTAACGCATCTAAGAGGGAAGTATTTGAGTCCGGTAATCGGGTACTAGGCCAAAATGCGAAAGTTGAGGTTAGGTATCTAGATCTGGTCAATAGAAACCCTAAACATTAGCATCAACGCAGAAAACAGTAGCTACAGCATTAACTCGGGGTCCCCTACGGGCCGTACGGGCATCTGTACGGGCCGTATGCCTCAGGGCTGAACAGAAATGAAATCTGAACCCTGGAAACGCCTTTTTATTCTTATTAAACAAAACTCCAAAAAGATTTATTGTTTTGAATATTATTATTTATCTTTTTAAAACACCAAAATCACATTTGCAACTTCTAGAGTTTATTTAATTTAAGTAAAGTCCAGTTACGTTTCAACCGTCCCTGTGGATCGATACCTGATAATACTACGCGATTAGGATTGTACACTTGCAATCTGAGTCGAAAGTGTAATCAAGGTTAAAAGGTACAGCTTGTTGTACTGAAACTTTGTGCATACTTTTGTGTGAACACCTCTCAATTTACCTGATCTAGAATGTGAGGAATTGGCTACTATTTTAGGATGCAAAGTAGCTTCTTTACCACTTACCTATTTAGGATTACCCATTAATAACAAAGCATTAACTGATATAGATTGGCAACTTTTAATAGATAAGATTGAAAAGAGACTTCAAAGTTGGAAATGATCTTTACTCTCTTTAGGAGGTAGAGTCACCCTCCTAAATTCTGTATTATCTGCAATCCCTTTATATTGGATGTCTATGTATAGATTACCCGCAAAAATTAGGAATAAGATAGATAAAATTAGACGTAAATTTATTTGGAATGGGGAAAATTTCACAAGGAAAAAATATCATTTAGTGGCTTGGAGGGAAGTTTGTAAAAGTAAAGATCAAGGTGGTTTGGGTGTGTTAGATTTAAAGTTAATGAATCAATCTCTTTTAGCTAAATGGTGGATTAGATTTCTTGATAATTCGGTTCGTGGTACATGAAAATCAATACTTTCAAGTAAGTATGGAAATAGAACCAACCCTTCAATGTGTTCTCCATTTTGGAGATCGATTTTAAAAGACCATGTAATGATTAACTTAGGTTTAAATAAAGAGATAGGTAATGGTAAGTCTACAGCTTTTTGGCTAGATAGGTGGTGTACTGAACATGCTTTACAGCACCAGTATCCCAATTTATTTTCAATTGTTACCAATAGATTTGTGTCTGTGGCTGAGGCTTTTGTTAATTCTTATTTGCATCTTAGTTTTAAACGACAATTATGTGGTATATATATGGAGGAATGGTTAGCTTTGCAAAATATATTCTTTCATTTTACTCTATCTGACCAATTAGAAGATAGGATTATATGGCGATGGTCTACAGATGATAATTTTACCGTTCATTCCTTTTATAAATGGTTAGAATATGGGGGAATGCCTAATTTTGAATATGGTACCATATGGAAATCCCATATTCCATTAAAAATTAAAATATTTTTATGGCTTGTTAGAAAGGACAAAATTTTGACTAAAATGAACTTAATAAATAAAGGTTGGCAAGGTGATACGAAATGTGTATTCTGTGACCAAATAGAAAGTACAGAACATCTTTTTACTCAATGTTCTTACATTAGCTTAATATGGAACTGGATAGCCGAGCATAATAACTTTAGTTATAATTGTCATACTTTAGAAGATTTATGGTTGATTGATGCTTATATTCCTTTCAAAGATAGACTTTTAATTGAATTATTAAGAGGGGCTGTTTTATGGATTATTTGGTTAGAACGAAATATATTATGCTTTAATGATGGTACCCCTTGTTCTATTAGGATTCTAGGTACTAAGATTATTTCTTTAACTCAATTTTGGTGTCAATCTAGAGGTGATGATTCTTTCTTTAAATTAAATCTTATAATGTCTTTTGATGTTAAGGATCTCCCAGATCTCATTCTGTTGGAAGAAGCAAGAAGTCCAGAACCGACTCAAGCTTTGGACCTTCTGGTGCAGGGTTCTGGGGATGGCAACCCCCCATCTCCAATGTCTGGCGACGAGGAGGATGATGACTTATTAGATTTGTAGCTCTTAGTTTTATGCCTATTATGTTGTTTTTGTGTTTTCTTATGATATTGCCTGCTTTTGTTTTGAACAGCTGTACAGACTTGCCTTATTTGATTTTGGTACCAATTTTAGGTACTAAGTCAGATAAGCATTAATTTCTGATTTCAAATGAAATCGGTGGTAAATACCACTATTTTTCAAAAAAAAAAATTACATATACATATACATACATCCATTCATTCACTATGCATATATCATATATGTGTATCAATGTTGGTGTTGGATCCAACTTAATTTTGCAATGAACATTATTATTATTATTATTATTATTATTATTATTATTATTAGGGTAAATACAAAAACAATGCATGCATGCCTTCTAATTTAATGCCTAGCTATACTCTTATTAGATATTATCTTCAACCAATTACAGTGTCCTCTTATTTAATTAATTTAATGCGTACATAGAAGCTATTTTTCGGTGCTTTAATTTTCACGAATTCCTATCCCCCTCAGCTTATTTGACTCAGTAGATCCGAAAATGGATTGACACGCATCTCAAAGCACAAATAATCCTGCTCCCTCTATCATCTCGAATCCCAACCGGCTGAGAGTAAATCTGAGCCGTCTGTTTCAATTGTGTTGAGTCAGGTACCTGGGAGGATACGAACATATTTGTCAAAAAAATAATAATAATTAATAGCAATGCTCTCTCATCCACACTGATCGCTGACAAGCGGGGCCCTCGGGACAAACACGGTAGCAAATTTGCAATTTAGAATTCACAAGTATTGATGGTTTTTAAAATAATGATGAGACATTGTAAAATTTACAAAATGTACGTTTAAAGTCACAAAATAGAGTAAAACTAGGGTGTGTGTGTGTGTGTGTATATATATATATATATATATATTCATCAAAAAAGTTTTGTGAGCATGTAAAATTTTCATGATAAATTGATTTTAAATGATATATTGATTTCAAATGATAAATTCAAACAGTTGAAATTGATATAATCCATGAGTAATGTGTGTACATGTAAAATTTTCAAATTCATTAAGTATAAAATCAAGTGGTAAAAAAATGATGAAAAATGAATGTATTAAAATAAATCATAAACTTTCATATTTTGGACTGCCTGATTTTGAAATTTTAAAAATTTTACATGTACACACATTACTCGTGAAGTAAATCGGTTGTAGCGACATGAATTCGTCATTTGAAGTTAATCTAACAGATTTCGAGTTATACTCTGCACTAAGCCTTCTTCGTAAGTATAGTACATGCTAGCTTTATTCCGCAAAATAAAATTGTAATCGTTGTAACATAACATGTTAGATTATTCAAAATAGTCTAATTAAATATAACTATGTAATAAGAGAAATCCATCATACTCTTTTTCCGAACATAACAAGCTTGATTAATGATGAGAGCAATTGTAAAATCAATGAAGTTTGAAAAAAAAAATCATACAAACTACATATTACTAATACAAATCAATTTTGAAAATTATAAACAGAAATTTCAACTTGATAATTTATTTTTTTAACAAATAATATAAAAACCATACATGTACAATACAAATGACAAAAAGAAGAAGAAAAGAATGAAATATTAGATATTTAAAATTGTAATGTTGACACTTCCATGATACAGCATCCACGACTATATATTTTGAATATATAACACCCACAAACGTTTGCACATGTTTGACATGACGTGCATGTTACGTATGTCGTGTTGTTAAAAAATGGACGGACACCATGCATGCTGTACAATTTCAACATGTTTCAGCACCACACACTTTTAACTAATTAATTAAACACATACAACATTGGAAGTTTGGAACACGTACATGTGAAAACATAGTAAATTATGAAATGTTTTAAAACAACACTTGATGTGCTATATATATATTCAACCTTTCTCCTAAATATACTCTAGCTTTTTAGTAGTAAATTTGTAAATTTAATTAATATAACTAAATAATAAATAATAAATAATAAAATTGAAAATTGAAAATTAATTATATATAGTCCGAATAATATATATATGGCATTTCTAATTTTCAGAGAAAAAGGGAAAATAGAAGAAGAAAAATACAAAATTCAGAAAAATATATAATTTTTTCTCTAATGTTCTCCATATTTATTGCTAATTCTCAATTTTACCCTTTTTTTTTTTTAGCAATTTATCCATGAAAAAAAATATTAAAAAAATTATGTACGAAACATAGAACGTTAACAAATCAATCACAACGGGTTATGCCATTAAACATATATATATGTCATACTCTCATGTAAAAAATGAGCACATTTAAACACGACAAGTGAGATAATTAACTTTATCCTTGAATTGCTTGTGCCGATCGAGACTAAGCGTGGCGTGTTAACTGGACACATCCTTGGAACGAGTTTCAGAAACAAGGAACAAAGATGGTACACACGTACTTGAAGAAGCACACTAGTGTTTCAAGGAGAAAGTGATATGTCATTTAGTTCTACACACACACACACACACACACATATATAGAGGAGAGGCGACAAATTTCACTTTAACTTTACGATAACTTTTAACCGCTCACACTTGTATTAAAATTGAAGCAAATAATTAAGGTCACTGCAGCAAATGGACAAAAGAAAAAAAGAGTTCTTTACGAATCAAAATTTCCCATCACAGAAAAAAACTGTCAAAAAGTATCACACCAAACAATGTTACATTGCTAAATATGACCTATGAAAAACAAATCATTTTAAATTAGATATATGTACCTTTTCTATATACAATTGTAAAAATATTACTAGTTGGAGTTGGGCCACACTGAGTTGTCAAGAACATTATTTCACTACACGTCAAGATTTTCATTTTCAAGATTCAAACAATCGATTTTTGATCATTTAATTAACATACATGATCTCCATATTAAATGTGCAAATTTTATATTTCTTAGAATTTTTTAATATTACTTTAGATAGATAGAAAATAATTGTTTTATGATAAATTATGGACCATAAAAAACAACGATTTTCTATCTATCTAAAAAATAGTAACAAAATTCTAAAATTGTTAAATGTAATATCTAATGACAATTTCATGGGGAGATTATGTTAAATGGTTTCGATCGAATGTTTGCATTTTCAAATATAGAAAATATGAACGTAAATTAAAATGAGAACCTTACTTTGTGACTTCGAAGAACAACTCTTATTGGCTGAAACAAGGAATATAGCAAGAATAGAACTAATCTCAAGTTTGAGAATAATAGCTAACTCAACTTTTGATTGGGTTAGTAGAATAGTGAACTATAACTCATATAAGACAAACAAATAATAGTAGGTTAGTGCTATTCTTGTTCCATCCAAACATCAAATAGCTCAACAGAATAGTGTTATTTTCGGATTAGTGTTATTCTTGCTCCATCCAAACGCATCCACAGTGACTTAATTAAAGTGTATCATGATTGTATCAATTAATACGTACTTTGATTGATTAAAGAATAAACTTTTTTATCTAGTGGCAAAAATATGTGTTTGTAATGTAAATGGGTTAGAAACCTTGAGAAAAAATTCTTTGCTGTAATAGCAAAGATTAGAAAAAATGTTAGGTAAAACTTGACTTTCAACCTTCTCATTCACACAAAATATATATATATATATATAATTTGATTGATAATATCTATTTCATAATTAATTATGTTATGACAAAAAATTTTGAGAATATAATTAATTAGCCATGATGGAGAATAATTAAATGATGTATTTACAGTTGTGCCAGACAATTAATTAAGCACGTTCTTACTGTGTGATGGAATCTGAATTTGTCAGTTTGTTGAGACATAATGATGAGTATGCCTCTGAGAGAAAAGGAATTAATTCGAAGGGAGGTCGACAAGGCAGATATTAATTAGACAACTCATATCGATCCCTCTTGGCCTCTTCCCTTTTTAGTTTTTACATATAATAATTGTATGTATTCATGTCATTGTTATTGTTATTGTTATTTGAGGTCTGGCTGGGAGAGTAAATAATTATGCAGAATCAGATCCAAGCAAGGGCAAGCTAGAGGTCCATATAATTGTTTATAGCCCTTGGCCCACATTATCTTCTCTTTTCTGTCCCCTTCATCATTTTTTTTTTAAAATTCGTGAAGATCAACTGCGCACCAATCTTGATGCATATCGAACGACTTCAATTAGACATCAAATTGAATTTGATCTGATGCCCATCGGATCTCTCCCCTTCCCCCCTCAATATGATCTTCCTGAACCAATTTATTACATGGGACACTCCCCTATATATCTAGACTTATCATACCACATATATAATTAGTTCAACCAAAAATAAAGAATATATATATATATATATATATATATATATATATATATATAAAGCTATATATCAAGCAAATTCCATCACATGGTTATATTCACTTCATCAAAAGATGTACTATACATCACCTGTTTTCAATACATTAATTGTTTCAACTTTCAAGTCTGTATAAAATTATGTACAAGGAAAAAGAAAAATTATGCAATTGAAGCTAGTCCAGTACGTTTTGTGCGTTTTTTTTTTGTTTTTTGTTTTGTTTTGCGTGTTATAGGCCATAGTCTTGTACGTTACATGATATTAACAGATCTACGGTGATATATGTAATATATGTAGAGGAGGGTTCAAATGCCTCCATGTTTTTGTGCCTCCATCATGCCTCCATCTCTCTCCATCATTTTCAAAGTTCAAATAGTCGATCCGAACCGCTCAACCTAAACTCCATACTAAAATATGTTTGGAGACCAAATTTTATATTTTTAGAAATTTTTTTACTATTTTTTTGGATAGGTACAAAAATACTGTTTTTAGATGGTTCAGATTTACTGATTTTGTACCTATCTAAAAAAATAGTAAAAAAATTCCTAAAAATATAAAATTTGGTCTCCAAACATATTTTAGTATGGAGGTTAGGTTGAGCGGTTCGGATCGACTGTTTGAACTTTGAAAATGATGGAGGGAGATGGAGGCATGATGGAGGCACAAAAACATGGAGGCATTTGAACCCTCCTCATATATGTATATAATTGCAAACTATTGTGTGGACTTGTATTTCTGTTTTTAGAATCCAAACAATCAATTTGAATTGTTCATCAACATAATTTGCATACAAAAATGTACTTGTAGACCACTTTTTATATTTTTCGAATTAGACGAGAAAATCTTTTTGTTAATATTAAATAATTAGAGAGTTTGATCTCCGAACTTTATAAAAAGAGAGAGAGAGAGAGAGAGAGAGAGAGAGAGAGAAATAAAATAATACATAAGGTCTCTCGATCATCAGTGGTTTAATTGGAGTTGCTGTGACCAGACAACACAATCAAACGAACTAAGATGAAATCTTGAAGCACAAGGCAAGATCGATGCCAAGATATATTACTTTAGAAAATGTTGTGATTTTGGTTGACTTTTGAGATCACAACAGTAGGCCGCATATATATTTGTACCTTTTTGTCATTTATAAAATTAACCTACGCAAGGACCTTTTTAGTGAAGTCAATTCTACTTAAAATATATATTTTTTTCGTCTCGATCGGTACATATATATATTAACTGAAATTAATGATTAGCAATTAATTCTACTTAAAATATATATCTTATGTTTGTTCTACTAATTAGGCATTCATTTCATCTCTTCTTATATATTGATCTGCATGCATGTACAATAATTATATTGGATTATATATCTTGAATTGGTTATTTTCATTCATTATACATTAATTTTAATTGAGTTATTTGAGCTATATATATATATATATATATATATATATATATATATATATATATCCGATCGAATTGTTAAAAGCAGCTAGCTGGCTAGCAGATGCTGCAAACTAGCTAGCTAGTTGGTTCTAAAACAACTATTCATGCGTCACAGTAAATTATTGGAGAGGATAGAGATCATAGAGTCATAGAGTCATAGAGCACCTTTTTATCTAAATTACATGACATCTAGTTTGAATTTTCTTAGCCCTAGTTCCTAGTTCCTAGTCCCTAGAGAGCCACCTCTCGATCCTATATATGCAAAATAATTGACGATCGATCGAGTTGTTTCCAATTTATTAATTAATTGTAAGCATGTGAAGGCTTGCTCTCCACTCAGTTTTTTTGTTTGCTTATCATCATCGATCACTTGTCAAAAGAACAATTTTGCAAATCTTTGTTTGCATCTTCAATTGACATGTACTAGTAGTAGGTACTTGGTTTTTCTTCTTTACCATCCTACTTATATATAGCTACTGATTTTTATGGATCAATAATTTTAGAAATGGATCAATTAATAATACAAGCTAGTTGATCTATAATGTGCTTATCATCATCCTAGCTAGTTATACCTACTGATTTTAATTTTATTTCATTTTTATATATGGAAATTATGTATTAGTGATAAATTTTAAATAGTGAGGGTACGTAATATATATTACAGACCAGTTTTGTGCTATGGATTTATATATATATATATATATATATATATATATATATATATATATATATATATATATATATATATATGAGTAAGGCTTGGGTGCTATGGATAGCATAGAGGGCTACGGTGCTACGGCTCAATATTCGAGTTTTCAAAATCCTAACGGTCGATCCAAACCGTTCATCTTGTTCTCCATATTAATTAATATGTGTTTGGAGACCAAATTTTATATTTTTTGGAAATTTTTTACTATTTTTTTAGATAGGTAGAAAATCACTTGATCTAAAAAATTCTGCACCATTGAGATATTTGATTTTCTACCTATTTAAAAAAATAGTAAAACATTTCCAAAAAATATAAAATTTGGTCTCCGAACACATATTAATATGGAGAACAAGATGAACGGTTCGGATCGACTATTAGGATTTTAAAAACTCGAATATTGAGCCGTAGCACCGTAGCCCTCTATGCTATCCATAGCACCCAAGCCTTACTCTATATATATATATATATATATACATATATATATATATATATATATATATATATATATATGCATCTTTGGAAATCCAAACAGTCTATATATTTGAACTAATTCAATATGATATATATGCATATCTAAAAGAGATGTACTTGCAGATAAAATTTACATTTTTTTTTTAATATAATAATTGAGATAATGTTTTGTGTAATATAATAATATCAATGCAAAGATAACACCAATTAATGCCTTCAACCTCCCAATTAAGTCCCAAATACACAAAAAGAAATATTGATTTATGATCAGGGAAGCCTAGCTACTATATATATATATAGGATGGTCCCAAAACAGTCGGTTGTTGAGCGTATAACCCACCGAGAATTTCGTGAAACCAAAATATTTCTTCATGACAACCACATCAACCAAAATTCCAATAACCATCCATCTTAATTATATATATATATATATATATATATATATATATGAGATGGGCTACGGTGAGTTGCGAAGTAAAGCGACTATTTTACTTCACGCTCATATTTTGCGATTTTAAAATTCAAAATGTCAATCCGAACCGTTCATCTTGTTCTCCATATTGAAATGTGCTTGGAGACCAAATTTTACATTTTTTTAGAATTTTTTTACTATTTATTAAGCAATTTTGAAAGTCGCTGATCTGATGGTCCAGAAAATTTTACTGTTTTTTTACTGTTCACAGCAAAACAGCAATTTAAAAAAATGCTTAATAAATAGTAAAAAAATTCCAAAAAATGTAAAATTTGGTCTCCAAGCAAATTTCAATATGAATTAAACATCTAACAGTTCAGATCGGTCGTTTGGACTTTCAAAATTAAAAACGGCGTGAAGTATAAACGCGTTTTACTTCACAACTCACCGTAGCTCATCTCTCTCTCTCTCTCTCTCTCTCTCTCTATATATATATATATATATATATATATATATATATGCTCCTAGCTAGTATACTAGCTACGTACGTTGAGGCATTCTCACATTAATTTGCACACTAATTAACAAGTACTATAGCTAGTATCTGTCATCGAACAGAGACCAAAGGGATCAGGTTATGATGCAAAAGCTTATGTCGCCATCCTGTGTTCACAAAAAAGAAAAATATATATATAAGTTAATTTATTCAAGATTCACTATTTGATTGAGACCTAACGGTCATAATTACACATGACTCACGTGATTATGTGCCGTGTTGTGTCGTGATCAAAATGTCAAGAAATCGCCACGGAACAGTAACACGTGTCGTGCCGTTCCATGATGCAGCCGACTCCGCCATGCCATTTTTCCCACTCTACAGGCTAGCTAGCTATTAAGAAAAAGGCTAGGAGGTCATAAAAGCCAATGTAAAGAAAATAGAAAGTGAAATAATTAACATATATATATATAGAGAGAGAGAGAGAGAGAGAGATGATGGTCTCCACTCTCCACTCTCCACTAGGATTTAGGAGCACGTTGAGAGGCCTTAGTCTCAGATGCTTTACCTTTATGTAATTAAGTGTACCCATGGAAAATGAGTTGCATGCAATTCTTGTTACCCCAATTAACTTGCAAGCAACGACAAACAAACAAACAAACCAACTAATTAACTAATTATTAATTTGATGAGGTTGTTAATGAACCAACCAGACAACCATATATATATATAAGAAATTAATTAAGAACATTATATATATATATATTATATAAGAAGCCCAGGTAGGAGTGTAACGGAAATACCGGATCAGTGTTTCTTTCTTTTAGGTCAGAATCAGACGAATGATGAATGAATGGTTGCAATTGTACAAGCCAATTATGAAAGCAGACATTGTGGAGCCTTTGATGTATAGACTTGACATAGAGATAGAGGCATGCACGATTATGTTGAAATGTTAGACATCACGACATATGACCGCACGTTCAAACGTTACATCATGGGAATCGCATTGCCCATGCGTGTGTCGTACAGACATATATATATATATATATATATGCATTTCTTATATATATATAATTATAATGGAATCAGGGCGCGCCTATTGGAACCGTCTGATACATACTCATGATCAAGATTCATGCAGACAACTTTAATTGAATTAAATTTGCACTATTTTTTATTGTTGATCAGATCGATCCCGATTGAATTAATCAAATTTTATAATCCAGTGTCCATTAGTAGTGGGATATATAGCCACATTGAACCATGCACAATTAATTAATGCCTAGCCTGCTCCTGCATTATGAAATAAGAATTAATTGACTAATTAATTTATGACAGTCCATTCGCTAATTGTACAGTAAAAGAATTATTTACCAGACTATATATATATAATATATATATATATATGTCCATATACAAATTAACATCCCTGCACGTACCACTCCGCTAATAATAAAAATGTAGGGAAACTTGACAACATCTTAGCGTTAGAAACGGGTTAGGTTCAATATATCTTGTTGAAGGTCATATTTCATGATCCCACTTGTTTTATAATGTAGGCCAGTTGTTCCATTTTATTTGATGTTGACGTACTACTCGTCAAACATCACATTCTGTTTTAATACAAATCTTTTCAATTAAGGAAGCTTTTATAACATATGTATATATATATAGGCTTAATTTGAGAGTTTGATCGAGTTGCCGGAATATATCATATCTACAAATTAAAATCTATACAATTAATTTAATTAAGAACTACCTTTTAGAGGTGCTATCGGGTCGGGTCGGGTCGGGTCGGGTCAAGTCCGGATACATATGTGCATGGCTACTTAATTATGAACACTTTAATTTCTTGGAATCACATATATAATTCACAGCTAGCTAGCAGATTTATTTAATTTCCCTGGTAAGGTTAAAATTAATTGGCCACAATTTGAAGATGATCGATATGCATGCTTAAGATTAAAATTGGCAACAGATCGATTACATGCATAATTAATTGTCCACAAACCACAACAGTTGGTAATTAACCGTTATTTGTTGTGAAGGGCAATTAATTAAGCGTTAAGTGCTGTGCTGTGCTGTGCGTTCACTTATAAATAGCATATATATATATATACATGCGCGCCTTAATTAATTTTCAAGTACGTTACGTTTCTATATATCTTGTGAAAAAAGGCCTTAATTAATTAGTTAATTTTCCATTGAAAATATATATCGATCTTCTATTTTAGGCTTTAGGTGGTTGTACGTAGCTAAGCTAGCTAACTAGGGACTAGCTAGAAGAAATTAATCTCAAAACTCTGTCGGTGGGCATCAGGAACTAATTAATTAAGTCATAGTGTCATACCTCATACTCATACTCATACTCATACTCATACGATCGAGATTCATTAAATAAATAAATAAATAAATAAATATGTCTGTGTCTCTACGTATAAATAAATCAAACAATATATATATATATATATACCCCACTACCACTGCTACAAAACATTTATTCGTTCATTCGTTTTCCCGCATTAATTAATTGGTTCTACTGTACATTACCGCGATTGATAAGTGTAAACCTAGCTAGCTCAAATTAAATAAAATTGAACACTTAATTGATCCCATAATTATGGCATGGCCGCATGGGTCTATTTAGAAAGATAAAAAATATCAGGTTACCTCTCTCACTCTGTCATGAAGATTGAAGATCATGAAGAACATTACATATTTAATTGTCATGGTACTGTTATTTTCATATTCCTGTTCACCGATGCTGAAGCTGAACCATGACTTTCTGCCTTGCCAAATGCCAATGTATGATCTTCAGTGTTATATATTCCTAGCAGATACATGGAGTAAGGCTACCATGTTTTGCAAATTAAAATAAGTGTTTTAATTTACACTCATATCTAAGTGTTTTAATTTACACTCATATCTTTAGTTTCAAAGTTCAAATAGTCAATCTGAATTTCTTAACATGTTTTTCATATTGAAATGTCCTTAGAGACCAAATTTTACATTTTTTGAAATTTTTTTACTATTTTTCTAGAATTTTTCAAAATCAGTGTTTTTCTGAATTTAAATAAAAATTTTGATTTTGAAAAATTCTAAAAAAATAGTAAAATCTTTCCAAAAAATGTAAAATTTGGTCTCCATGTACATTTCAATACGGATAACATGTTGAGAAGTTAGTATTGACTATTTGAACTTTGAAATTAGATATATGAGCGCAAATTAAAACATCAACTTTAATTTGCAAAGCATGGTAACCTTACTCTATATATATATATAGAGAGAGAGAGAGAGAGATAGACTAATATCAAAACGTTTACACCAACCCCTCCCGTGCAACCAAGTCATTTTCCGATTTGCAAAGTCCAAACGACCGATCCGAACCGTTAGATGTTTAATCCATATTGAAATGTGCTTGGAGACCAAATTTTATATTTTTTGGAATTTTTTGCTATTTATTAAGATGGTTTGAAAATTGCTGTTTTTATTAAAATTCTGCACCACTGGAAAACAGCGATTTCAAACCATCTTAATAAATAGCAAAAAAATTCCAAAAAATGTAAAATTTGGTCTCTAAGCACATTTCAATATGGATTAAACATCTAATGGTTCGGATCGGTCGTTTGGACTTTGCAAATCGGAAAATGACTTGGTTGCACGGGAGGGGTTGGTGCAAACGTTTTGATATTAGCCTATCTATATATATATATATATATATATATATATATATATATATATGAGGTGGACTACGGTGAGTTGCGAAGTAAAACGCGTTTCTACTTCACGCCGTATTTTTATTTTGAAAGTCCAAACGACCAATCGGAACCGTTAGATATTTAATCCATATTGAAATGTACTTGGAGACCAAATTTTACATTTTTTGGAATTTTTTTACTATTTATTAAGCATTTTTGAAAATTGTTGTTTTGCTGTAAATAGTAAAAAACAGTAAAATTTTCTGGACCATCAGATCAGCGACTTTCAAAATTGCTTAATAAATAGTAAAAAAATTCCAAAAAATGTAAAAATTTGGTCTCCAAGTACATATCAATGTGGAGAACAAGATGAACGGTTCGGATCGACATTTTGAACTTAAAAATCGCAAAATATGAGCGTGAAGTAAAATAGTTACTTTACTTCGCAACTCACTATAGCCCAGCTCTATATATATATATATATGAGGAGGGATCAAGTTACAACAAACATTTTCTACATTTTGAAAGTCCAAATCGTCGATCCAAACTGTTAGATGTGATCTCTACAATAAAATGTGCTTGGAGACCAAATTTTACATTTTTTGAAATATTTTTACTATTTATTAAGATGGGTACAAAAACTAGTCAAATTCAGACCATTGAATTTTGTACCCATCTTAATAAATAGTAAAAAAATTCCAAAAAATGTAAAATTTGGTCTCCAAGCACATTTAATTGTAGAGATCACATCTAACGGTTTGGATCGACGATTTGGACTTTTAAAATGTAGAAAATGCTTGTTGTAACTTGTTGTAACTCAAAAAATGTTGTAACTTGATCCCTCCTCTGCATTTTTGAAATATTTTTACTATTTATTAAGCTGGTTTGAAAACCGTTGTTTTCAATGCTTCAGAAATTTAATAAAAACAACGGTTTTGAAACCAGCTTAATAAATAGTAAAAAAATTCCAAAAAATGTAAAATTTAATCTCCAAGTATATTTTAATATAAATTGAACATCTAACGGTTTTGATTTGTTGTTTGAACATCAAATACGCTAATATCACCTCGTAAGCACTTCGCCGAAGTGCTGCCAACAGCAAATTAGCCAGTCCACACACATATATATATATATAGAGATATAGAGTAAGGCTACGCTACTTCGTGAATTAATGGGGGTGTTTTAATTCGTGCTCATATCTCTAGTTTCAAAGTTCAAAATAACCGATCCAAACCGTTAGATGTTTAATCTATATTAAAATGTGCTTGGAGACCAAATTTTACATTTTTTGGAATTTTTTTACTATTTATTAAGATGGTTTGAAAATTGTTCTTTTTATTAAAATTCTGCACCATTAAAAAACAGTGATTTCAGACCATCTTAATAAATAGTAAAAAAATTTAAAAAAATGTAAAATTTGGTCTCCAAGCACATATTAATATAGATTAAACATCTAACGGTTTGGATCGGCTATTTGGACTTCGAAACTAGAGATATGAGCGCGAATTAAAACAACACGTTTAATTTGCGAAGTAGCATAGCCTTACTTTTTATTTATTTATATATATATATATGAATTAGGAGGGGTCCAATTACACCATTTTATGGTCACACATCTTGACACCGTATTTTTATAAATTATTTTTGTGATTTTAAAATCCAAACAGAAGATCCAAACCGTTCAAAATGATCTCCATATTAAAATGGGCTTGGAGACCAATTTTTTGAAATTTTTTTAGTATTTATTAAGATGTGTATAAAATTATTGTTTTCAGGCAATTGAAAAACATCAATTTTAAAAATTCTAAATAAATAGTAATAAATTTTAAAAAAATATAAAATTTGGCCTCCAAGCACATTTTAATAGGAAGATCATGTTGAACGGTTTGAATCTGTCTATTGAAACTTTAAAATCACAAAAAAAACTTATAAAAATATAGTATCAAGATATATCAATATAAAATGGTGCAATTACATCCTCTATGTGTATATATTGAATTCAAATCAGCTGAAATCCAAATACATGAACAGTACCTTTGAAATTCCTGGAATTTCAAATCCAACTGTTCAACTTTTTCTGTGCACGGATCTCGGAACAGCTGATTTTTCTGTGCACGCATCTCGAAATAATTCAACAGTTGGATTCAGATTCCATAAATTTTAGGGTTACTGTTTATTCATCTGGAATTTCAGCTGATTTGAATCCGTATATATTAATAGCCCTGCAACTGCAAGGTACAACCTTTCTGGGCCTTTTGCTGTAGGTAGGAGCGCTAGCTCTCTGTAGCTGTACTGGTACTGTACTGGTTTATGTACGTACCACTGTACCAGTCTTTTTTGGGTCTTTGGATTTGAAATTGGGAACAACCGAACTAGTGGAAAGTTTCTTTTTATCTTGCAAAGGTCAACTGATTTTGACTCCTTGTCTCTCGCTTTGCTTTTTCTATCTTATCGCTACCTGCCGGGGTCCATAATTTTTAATTTTATTACTATCATCCTATTCCTATCCTTTAATTTTATTGGATCTCTCTAACCAATGTTTAATTAATAAATATATCTGCTCATAACAAAAAAAAAACAAATTATATCTATACCATTGCACAACCCAAAATATTCGTCAGCACCTGACTATTTTTTAATGAAGTCAGGGAAGGACAACACATTTTTCACAATAGTCCTTCAAACAAAATAATATTTCAATATAGAAGGTAAATGGTACAAAAAATACCAAAATATGTTTCAACACAAAATTTGGTTTATTTTTACTTAAAAAATTAGACAAGGTGATCAATGATTGTTAACAGCTGGATCCCAGGATTGTTCATTAGTTAGTTAGTTAGTTAATAAGTGTTTACAGGAGTCAAAGTAAGATATCCAACTATATATATATTTAAGAATAAAGATTTCTTTCCTCCAGTTTATTTTCCCCATCCATCCCTAATCATTAATTATATGAGTAGACCACAACTTCTAGCACAAAAAAGATAAAAGAAAACGTGTATCAGTCATTAATAATGTGAGTGACTGCTAATTAACTGGATGATCACTTATATTTGAAAAACTTTACAACTGATGCACGTAAATATGTGTACTTATACACGCAAGTATTTACATCTAATATAGTAAGTATTCATATGTAAAATATTAAGTATTTCTTTAAACAATCTTTCTTATCACATACTCATTTTTTACACTTTTTTAAATATGATTTTTTTTTCTTACTTCAATGTCGCACATATTTCTGACAATCTGTGAATTTTTTTGCGAATCTAAAGTCACAGATGTTTTCTACGTAATTTTTTCTTTCAAATGAGATCCATGATGAAGTACTTTTGAGTTGTCCGCCGAGCAAGTATTCATACCTCGTAGTGCAAGTATTCATACCTCGTCATGCAAGTATTCATAACTCGTTGCGATCTCGATCCAGACTACATCACCTTCGACTTCCTATCCATCAGCTCCTACCGATCCACCGGCAACAAGGCAGGTTGTCACAGGCAATTTATGAATACTTTCCTAACGAGGTATGAATACTTGCTCGACGAAGTATCAATACTTGCACAAAGATGTATGAATACTTGCTCGATGTGGTAGAATACTTGCCCGACGAGGTATGAAACTACATGACAAGATATGAATATTTATGCGATGGATGACTCGAAAGTATGTCATCATGGATCTCATTTGAAAGAGAAAAAATTACGTAAAAGACGTTCGTGATATTAAATTCACAAATTTCATCACAGATCATCAGAAATATTGGCGAGATTGAATGGGAGAAAATGAAAATTCACCTCTAAAAACGTGTAAAAGATGGGTGTGATGTGTTAAGTTTTTTTTTAAATACTTGATATATTAGGTATGAATACTTGATCTATTATATATTAACACTTGTGTGCATATGTATCCATATTTGCGCGCGTCAGTTGTAAAATCTATCAAATATTAAGTGATCCTTCAAGTAGTTAGTTGTCCACCTAGTAAATGAGCGGCCCCTCAACTTAATAATCGATAATGACGCATTTTATTTTGTCTTTTAGTGTTGAAAGTTGTGGTTCTCCTCTTAATTAGTGGTCAATAAAAACAATTATTAACCGGAAAATAAATTGGGAGATAGTTAGTTGATCTCTATATTTAAATCACTCTCTCTAAATGGAATAATATTGTAACATAAACTTCGGGAAAGGAAATATTTTACAATTAAATTGTCATCTTTCTTGCTTCAGGAAAGTCGGCAATTCGGGATCATTTAATTGGTAAATTAATGACAAGATTGCATCATTGCCATCAACTTATATTTTAATGCTTATGCTTTAATTTAATTGTGCTTTACATGCATCCGGGTTAACACTTAACAGCGTTGAGAGCTAGGCAGGCCAGTGTTAGTTTACAAATTACAACAATGGAACTGGATCTGGTGTGTTAACGTCTACGATATGAGCATTTTCATATATATATATATATATATATATATATATATATATATATATATATATATCTTGCATTTCAACGTTCCTTGTGACCTATTATTTGTAAGAAGTAAGAAGTAGAAAAGAAGCCATAAATAAAACTAGCTCAATCTTGAAACTCTCTTGCTATCTTATTGGGAAAGAGGACAAAGCCGGGAGTTTGCACAAAAAAACATCAACAATTATGCAAAATTTGGGGAGTCGATATATAATATTTCAAGTAGAATCCAAAATTTTATTGGGTAGTAATTAAACTGGAGAGCTAGCACTGGCCACTGGACTGATAAAGAGGCGATAAGCGTGCCTGCATTTGCGTGTCCGTATGCGCTTTTTATATATATATATATTCAAATTAAATACATACAAAGTATTATTTTATTTTATTTTATTTTTATATTCACTTGGATTATATACGAACAATTTAAATCGATTTGGAAAACACTTTCATATGACCTGATCATGTTCGTTGTAAACAATAAATTAAATTCAGATATATATATATATATATATAAAAAAAAAAACATGATTCTGCTTTTAATTTCATGATGATTCTCTACATCGATCTCTTTCACATAAACAGTTGCCTTCAATAGTAAATTATTGCACGATAAGCTGTATATATAGTTGACAAGATCTAAATTATTGATCACCAGAGGAGAAAGATCGATCCCAAGACTTCAATTTCAACCCTTCATAAAACTTAATCTAATTCAATATATTATCAGCAAAAATTAAGGAATATATATATACATGCATGTTATGGGACAAGAATCCCTTGTTTTGAATTTTGATACACACACACACACACACACACATATATATATGGAGTACATGACAATAAAGATACTGTACATGTTACAAAGAAATATATTCAAATCTGATGAACCAAATAAGGTATATATATCTTGCACTATATATAATAATCATTCTTATCTTATACATGATTATAAAATTGCCTCTCCACGCATTATTATTATTATTATTATTTAAATAAAATCGTTAACAATGAAGTTGAAAAGTAGTTGACTGAAAAAAGTATGGCACTATATAAAACTATAAGTTAGGGACCAAAAAGTAATAAATAAGAAAAAGAGAGATGGTCCCTTGACTAGCTAGCTAGCTAGCCAGCTAGGGAGATATCCATATCTCAATGCAAGTCAAAGTCAACAGCACCTTGTGTGGCTTGGAGCCAACTAAGATCCCCGTCTTACGGCCTTACCAGAGAACGGGGCACGATACGGATATCAAAAGGGCTGCCTTTGCTCCCGCATAGGTGGTGTCGCGCGTGTAGATATTAGAAAACATGGAACAGTACGTCAACGGTCAATACGCATGCAGGTATAGAGCCATAGAGGCAACATGGCACGTGTCAGGAGCCAAGATCACATATTCACATGCATGCTTGCTCGAGTCGATGCATGGATCGGAGGCGCGCGGGGAGCCGATCGATTCAGCTGGAATTAATATATATTATTAACGATGTAATATTGACGACGTACAAAAGTTGTTTTCTTAATTAATTAATTTTCTATATTTTTCGACGACAAAATTAAAAAGGTGAATTGATTCCTTTAATTTACACCTCTATTAATTAATATAAGAGAAAGTGTGTGTCCCGATCGATCGATGAAGATCATGCATGAATGATGCATATATGCATGCATGGGCCCTCCACACAGGCACAGTACTAAATATATATATATATATATTTTTTGGCATTGCGTCCAATTATACATGCGACCATCTCTATATATTCGATCGATCGGGTCAATAATATCATCATGCTCATGCTACCTATTAATTGTATCTAGTTTACTGTTCTTTCGCAATCTATCCACCATTCCCCACTTTCTAATTGTTGATGTCATCAATCCACCATTGCCATCAAATGCACATGCACATGCACATGACCATGACAGGTGCATATATGGTAGTGTAATATTTATATATCAAAAGGTAAATTAATAATATATATTCCTTAACTACTAGCAAATTAATTAATTAAGTTATATATATATATATGTCATAGCTAGAGATCGAGAGCAATAATTAATGGAGAGTTGTGTACTTGTAAACAATGGAGATGAGATTGAAAGACTAGTTGCAATGCATCTAGTCGTCGCTTTTCGCTTTTCTTGTTTGCGCCATGCATCGCCATGTATTTTGTGCTAATTACTGGCCTATGTGTTTCCTCCTTTTTGATTAAAGTTACGCTTATTTGGTTCTTTTTTCTTGAATTGTAGCCAACAATGGGATAAAGAAGCGTGCTAGCTAATTAATAATCTGCGCCAGATTTATATATTGGGGAAATCCATATTGCTTTTTTAATTTTGTGCGACAAGAGCACATGTGGTGCCTCTACACAAATGGCCATGCATGCACCAATAATTAATATATGTTTGTTTACAATTCCGATCGAATTATCGTTAAATGTAATTGTAATGGTAATGATCTTAATTTGTATCTTTTAGGTAAAAGATCCAATCTTAATTTGAAAATACCATGCCCATGCACCCCCAGGACTTACCGATCAAGCAAAGTGACCATTTAGTCTGGAAATTAATTAAGTGGCGTGTAGCTAGGCCGAGTCCGAATCTGCTGTAATCCCGGAAGGAATTACAGGGCCTGAAATTTCAATATCAACCGTTCAAATATTTTTTGTACAGATCTCGAAAAACAGTAAGTTTTCATGCACAAATCTCAAGAAAGACCAACGGTTCGAATTAGAATTACAGGTCCTGTAATTCTTTGGGAATTACAGCAGATTTATTTTCAGCTAGGTCGATCTGGCGGCCCTTCTCTATTACTATACAATATATGTAAAGTGAATTGAATATTTGTATCTAGCTATACTTATACATATACATATATAAATTTACTTTTTTGATATTTTAAAGTGGCTAGACTCTAGAGGTATTATTAATTGATCCCATTGCTTTATAATTTTGCTTTCCATAAGTTCTCTATTAAAATAGTTGGCATCAAAGTTGATCTTTCAAAGTAAAGTTAAGTCAAGTCAAGTCAACAATAACAACTTCATCAAAAAAAATTGATTTGTAAAATATTTTGCCTTAGTTGTACTTATTTTTCTCACAAATTTGTTATCAAGTAATTTAGCCTCTTAATTCTTTGACCTTTTTCAGGCTCTATCGATCTCTCAATTAGTAACTTAAGACAATATAAATGACATGAAAATTAAAAATAAAAATCTATTGATATGCCACTTGTACAGAATTATGCATGTCACCCATGTGTCAAAACGAGAGACGATCGAGGTGAAATTATAACTTCAAATTAATTAACTACAAAAAAAAATCTGGTATAAAAAAGAGGTGATCTAATTAATTAATTAATTAAGAGGTAGAAATTTTTGGGCTGGATCCAAAAAAGAGGGAAAAAGCACGTGAGAAATAAAAATGGATCATGAATTAATTTAGTTCTACATTGGATACATGGAGATGTTTTAATTAAAAAGACATTAATTAGTTATGCGATTTACAAGTGGTTCATCACCGTATAATACCTAATATAATATAATTATACATAATCAAGTAATACTCTGATCCAAGCTTAACGCGGTTTTAAGAGATCAATATTAATTTGTCATAAATTAGAAAATATATTGTAATACTGCTCTGAATTTATATCTATTAAATACTGGACTGAACTTCACTTATATCTGATCAAGTTAAATTATGCCTATATATAAAAGTTAATGAAATTTATTGTACGTCTTACCAAATATTCATAAAATAAGTTATAAGCTGTCAAAATAATTTTCTTTTCTAAGAACTGCAATATATAAAGTATAAACTAATATTTCTTGATCAAGTAAGATTAATGAAAAGCATCAATTCAAGGCAGACAGAAAAGCAATGGAATGCTTTGACCCCATAAAACAAGTCAAATTTAATATACAGTTGAAGACAATATTTTAAGTTTTGCTTTGGTTACAGTTAAAGCAGCACTTGTAATTATTTCTAAAGGAAGGCTGGATCAGGAATTCAGGATGCAATGCATGGCTTTATTTTACCAAAGTTTCCAGGATAGCAACCGTACGACAGAGCAAATCCCAATTAATGGAATGGAATTATATATATATATATATATATATATATATATATATGCTCAAGTGTGAACAATTTGATTAGATTATATTATTATTATGATGTTATTTAATGATTCTCATACTTTGAGATTAACAAAAAATCTGTAATTATTTTTTTTTTTTTTTTTTGAAGATCAGGCAGAGGCTGCCAGATTGTTTTAAAAAATCTGTAATTCTTACCGTGCAAATTAAAAAGGAAGCAGATTCAAGTATTTATATATGTTACATTACGTCCTACGAGACAAAAAGGACTAGCTAGTTCAGTAAAGAGTAAGCAACGTTAACCATCATTCAATTCAACTATATATTAATTAATTAGCCTTCAGTAATTAAATATTGAATTACTTAATTAATACTTTGCTCTTTTAATTGCATCTTTAATTTATTTATTATGCATCTCGTAAGTGCTGATGATAACATATATAAATATATATATATATATATATAGTTGCTTGCTTGCCTATACTATAATATACTTTTAATTAATAAGAAATGCGCGCGCGCATGAAAAGTTGAGAGGTTCTATATATATAATAATTTCTAGAAAATGAGGGAACAATGACAATGTTTACTTTACTCGCAGATATGCCACCTTGCTCCCCCTCCCCTACAATACATAACAAAGAAACCGGATCGATCGATCAGGTTCTAACATTTTAATTACTCAACTAAATTAATGAATATATATATATATATATGAAATCGATCGATCTGAAGTGCTATATATGCATGTACGTGTCTGTCAGTTGTGAATAAAGTCTGAAGATTAGATTAGATTAGATTAGATTTGATCGGGGGTGCAATGCATGCATGGGAAGTGGGAACTGTGAACTGTAAAGTGTTATTAATTTACGTGTCAATGACATCTAATCTAATGAGTACTTTAATTATATATATAATCCATCTTCTTCTTCTTCTTTTTTAATATATATATATATATATTCTCAATCTCAGACGGCTAGCTAGACTAGACTCATTGTTAAATATTTTTTATTATTTGCTGATCGACGGCGTTGAAAGAGAAATTAAGAGGGATCTTAATTAATTAATTCATTTATTTGCTGAGGGCCTGGAATTAAAATATTTTTTTTTACTTTGTGTAGCTGAAGCATTTATTTATTGTATAATTAATTGAGTTGTTAATGAATATATAATCTGAGTCTGACAAGGATCATCCGAATTGTATGATACATGACAGCTAGTGTACACTCAGATGGTCCTTTCCTTTCCTTTCCTTTGCAGAGCTTCCTTGGTGTGACACATCATTTCTGTGACTGTGAGCGAGTCTCATACTCATACAAACAAACTGCGGCCTCCTGTCTCCTGCATGCCTTTATACACAAACCAACCACAATACGTACCGAATTTTCATTTTACCCAAAATTTTACATTTTCGGTAAAATACTAATTATATTAATTCTTCAAGATTTATGGGTATAATTACACTACTTGGTCACAAATTACATACTAGTCTTACCATGTAAGCAATAATATATTTATTCAACTTTAGATTCATTTAACAATTTCATGTGGTACCTAATTGTACGTCTTTGCCAAAAGTCCCTTAGTATTTCTTTCTTTCTTTCTTTCTTTCTTTCTTTTAATTTTCTTACTAACAATGGTATAATTAACTTTTGGTAATTGCCAACAGATGTAGTTGGTATTTTACTATCTATGTATTGGATATTAAATAAATAATTGGATGCTTGATATTCAATCTTTACTCAAAACTATCTATGGATTGGCAAAAGTTTACCAGCAAGAAATATCTCAACAAGCGATTATTAATTACAAAGAGGCCCCTCAAATAATTCTTGTTCACTAAATTCAGGAGAGGAAACAGACCAAGTTGTCCACCCAGGCAGCACAACTTATAAAAATATTTTTTTAAAAAATATATATATACACATATATATATATTTCTCAATTTTACTAAATTAAAGTGGGGACCAACCTTGCAATGGTTTCTCTATAAATACCCCATTTAGCCTTCCTCATTAGAAACACAGAAAGAGCCATCTTGCTTACCCCCTCTCTGAACAAAATCCATTACAACCATCTCTCTTCTCTCACCTGTTTCCAATCAAAACTCAACTCCTCTACCATACCACACTGGTACACAACACCAAACACCATGCCAGAGGCACCAAAAATTGACATACCAGAAGAGCACCTGAGAGCTCTCCGGTTCATCGAGGATGTGACCGAGAATGCTGATGTGGTGCAACAACGCGTGCTCGAAGAGATCTTAACGCAAAATGCACCGGCCGAATATTTGCACCGACACGGCTTACCGGCATGTACAGCGCCAAATTTGGATTCTTTCAAAAAGATAATGCCTATTGTGTCATACGAGGAAATACAGCCTGATGTTTTGCGCATCGCACATGGTGATACCTCGCCTATCCTTTCCGGCCGACCCATATCTGAATTTCTTACTAGGTATATATATATACTATGCAAAATCTTACTGAATTATCTTTCACTTTTTTAAATATTTATTGGTTTCGCAGGGGAATTTTTTTTTAAAAAGAAAAGAAAAAGAGTGAGTATAAATTCCATTAAAGAAAACGGAATTAAAATTAATTTAAAACAAACCTTTTGCCGAATTTAGAGAGATATTTTGAATCCACCTTGTTAAAAAAACCGGTGCATTAATTGGTGACAAGAAACATAGTGCGTGCATAGGTACAGTCGTAAAGACTTTCTGGTTTTTGTACTCTACGAACAATCTGGCCTTGTGGGCTAATGAAGGGCCCACTTTTCTTTATAACCAAAGCAAAACGAACTTTTGCTGTATTTCTTTTTGTAGAAATTTCTATCCAATCACTCATGACAACAAGTGAAGTAGTGCTTTCGCCTACTGATCCAAACAAAAAGAAAATTAGTGGCATGCACATATGGATCAATTAATATATGCACACACTTGAAAGATGCAACAGAATTGCATATAACACAACCAATTAACCCTAATGCTTCTTTTTCTAATACATAATTTGTTTAACTGTATTTTATCAGCTCAGGCACATCAGGCGGTGAGAGAAAGCTGATGCCAACAATCGAAGACGAACTCGACCGGCGCTCACACCTTTATAGTCTACTCATGCCAGTCATGAACCGATCTGTACCAGGTCTGAACAAAGGCAAAGCCATGTATCTTTATTTCGTCAAATCCGAATCCAAAACTCCTAGCGGGCTTGTAGCCCGGCCGGTACTGACAAGTTATTACAGAAGTCGACATTTTAGAAACCGACCCTTTGATCCCTTCAACAATTACACAAGCCCTGATGAGACCATTCTATGTCCTGACTCTTACCAAAGCATGTATGCGCAACTTTTGTGTGGTCTGATCCATCGGTCAGAGGTTTTTCGTGTGGGTGCAGTTTTTGCGTCGGGCTTTATACGCGCCATAAAGTTCCTTGAAAAGAATTGGCCTAGTTTGTGCCATGACATACGTAATGGAGTCATGAATGAAACCATTACCGATAAGTCAGTGCGTGAGGCAGTCGGGCGGGTACTCCACCCGGACCCAAATGAAGCCAAATTGATCGAGTCTGAGTGCAGTAAGGGTTCTTGGCAAGGTATTATTAGGCGCTTATGGCCTAATACAAAGTACATTGACGTCATTGTGACCGGTACAATGGCACAATACATACCCACCCTTGAATTCTACGGAGGCGGATTGCCATTGACATGCACCATGTATGCATCATCCGAATGCTATTTCGGGTTGAACCTCAACCCGATGTGTAAGCCAAGTGAGGTTGCTTACACATTGATTCCAACCATGGGTTATTTTGAGTTTTTACCAGTGAAAGGTAGTGTTGCTAATGGAAAGAGTGAATTGGACCCTCGCGACTTAGTCGATCTTGTCAATGTTGAGCTCGGACAAGAGTATGAACTTGTGGTGACTACCTATGCAGGTAAATTTTGTATGGATATAAAAGTTTATTATGAATTATGAAAACGCAAATAGGAAAGTTCGGTTTATTTCTTAAACCATATGAGTGTACAATTTGGTTTAATTTGAGTTATTGACTAATGTCTAATTTTATGATAGGGCTCTATCGATATCGCGTGGGTGATGTGCTACGGGTAGTAGGTTTCCACAACAAGGCACCGGAATTCAAGTTCGTGCGCCGCAAAAATGTTGCCCTGAGCATCGACTCGGACAAAACTGATGAAACCGAGCTGCACAATGCGGTTGAACATGCAGTGCACAATTTGGAGCCATTTGGTGCATGTCTAGCTGAATATACCAGTTATGCCGATGCAAGCACAATACCTGGCCACTATGTGCTGTTTTGGGAGCTACAAACAAACAAGACAACACCAGTTCCTCCTTGTGTGTTTGAAGACTGTTGCTTGGCGGTTGAGGAATGCTTAAACAGTGTGTATAGGCAGGGACGGTCGTGCGACAAGTCGATTGGGCCATTGGAGATACGAATTGTTGAAGAAGGAACATTTGATAAGTTAATGGATTATGCATTAAGCCAGGGAGCTTCAATCAACCAGTACAAGGCACCGCGCTGTGTTCGACCGGGGCCGGTTGTGGAGCTGCTTAACGGCCGTGTGCAATCCAAGTATTTTAGCCCAAAGTCCCCCAAGTGGGCCCCTGGGCACAAGAAGTGGTGCAAGGAAAATGGAGCAATCTAATTCGATCATAGATGGAGGCCTTTGAGTGAAGAATTAATTAATGCATATGGTGTTTTGACATAAATTAATTTAGAGAGGATTTTTTTCTTCTTCTTCTTCTTCTTCTTCTTCTTCTTCTTCTTCTTCTTTATTTTCTCTCTTATTTCTGCCTTCTGGTGTTTCTAGTTTAATTACTTTCCTTGGAGTTAATTAATTAGACTAAAATTAATTAAGGAGAGCCTTGTTAGAGGCTTGCTAGCTATGGTAGAATTAAGTTACTGTTGACTGTGTACAAATAGTTGGTGCATGATGTTCAGAAATATTTTATGATCTGTTGTTGATCTCAATAGTGTGATTTGCTTTCTTGTCTATTAAGGTATCATGAGCTAGCCGTGACCACTGAAAACCCGGACCGGCACATATTGCTAAAGCAAAGGCACTATTACATGTAATTACCATGCAATTAATTATAAAATGTAAGAATGACGACATATGTCTATATTATTTATTTATAAGAGAACAGATAGAAAAAATGAAAATATATATATATATTTTTACGGATAGGCTAGGGGTGTGAACTGGCATGGATGTGGGGTGTACTCATCAACTCATGTCATGATCCAAAAGAGATATATAATATAATATTGAGCCAGACCAAAAAACCATGAAGCAGAAATTAAGCAAACACAACAAATTATTTTTTGTGTTTGCTGTGCTTGTTTGGTTATATTTGAGGTGCAATTAGCTGGATATGCCATATATGCCTGCCATACTTGGTAATTATAACAAGAAATAGCTAGCTAGGAGCACCCCCACCAAGTCTAGCTAGCTCATGTGTCTTGTTCCTTGTTCCTTGTTTTGCAAAGGGCACAATTCCAACTGTGGCCTACTTACTGAGGTGAGCAACAAAAGGATAATTAGGCACATCCACATGTTTGCTCCAAACAAATATCTATCTGCTCTGCATATATAAATAAATGCACTACTAATAATTAATTATCCATCATCTGATCCACTGAATCTCAATTAATACGCATGCATTAGGATTTAGGGGATCTATCTGCACCAGAAATAAATAGTTTATCTTTTGGCAGTTTATTTATCTGGATAAATTATATTTTGTAATTGGAATGAGATAAATATATATATATCTAAGCCCAACTAACTAGCTATATCCATGTGCACTAAATAATTGATACTGTACATTCATATTTTGTACCAATTGCCTAGCTATATATATATCACCCTGCTTTTGTGAACGTTGAATAGCTAATTAATTAATTAATTAAGTCTTCAATTAATTATACTCTGTAGTATACCAAGAGTTCTTTAATCATTTACATTATGAGCATAACTGTAACGTAAGTACCAAATTTTAGTCTTGTAAACCTTATTTAGTCTATTGACAACAAGTTGGATAATATATATATATATTAGTATATATGGATTTGGCTAATATGCTATGGGTAGCTAAGAGGCCTCCTGTGCTACGGCTCAATATTCGACTTTTCAAAATTCTAACGGTCGATCCGAACCGTTCATCTTGTTCTCCATATTAATATGTGTTTGGAGACCAAATTTTACATTTTTTGGAAATTGTTTACTATTTTTTTAGATTTATTGAATATCGCTGTTTTTTATGGTCCAGATTTGTCTGAAAAATAGAGATTTTCAATAAATCTAAAAAAATAGTAAAACATTTCCAAAAAATGTAAAATTTGGTCTCCAAGCACATATTAATATGGAGAACAAGATGAACGGTTCGGATCGACCGTTAGAATTTTGAAAATTCGAATATTGAGCCGTAGCACGGGAGGCCTCTTAGCTACCCATAGCACCGTAGCCAAGTCCAGTATATATATTTTCGTACGCAACTTTGTGGTGGTCAAAATATGCAGATTATATATAAATCTGTACATATATCTTATTATAGATAACAGGTAGAGGACATTTGGTTTGCTATTGTGTGGAAGATCAATAATTACGAGTAACTGCTTATAAGATAATAATATTAATATATTCAAGTTTGAAGTTTGTGCTTGTAATTTGAATAGCAAAAATAAAATAAAGTTTATCCATTCTCTCTTGATTTTTTTTTTTTCTTACCAGCTCTGATGATTATATTATATATATAACAAACAAAACTGAAATACGTAGGCGTAGGCGTAGGCGCCAGGCAGTACGTTGTTCCGAGGGATATATATATATATATTATCATTTTAGAAAAGATAAAATGGAATCAAACCTCCTCAATTTAAATATTCACCAAAAAAAAAATTATAGTTGAACTTCTAACTTGTAATTTCTCACAAAGAAAGACATTGAAGTATCCACAAGCTGGATTCAAAATTGATTTTTTTTTTTTTAATTCCTTCTCTTGTTTCACTATTTCATAATGTATATCTGTCATTTCAATATAACCCTTTATTCCCCTTCCTTATCTCCCTACTTTCATATCCCAACCCCACCTATTCCCTTCCGGCTATGCCCATTACATATATCCCTAGACGGGGGCGGAACTAAAATGCACAATTAGGGCCTGTTCGGACGAATCACTGTTCACGTGGGAAAAAAAAAAATTCAGTTCAACTGAATTATTTTTTTCCACGAGAACAATGTTTTTCAGTTCAATTCCCGTGCCCATACCCATTCTCATTTGTCGGCCGAACAAGCCCTTATAGTGAATCAGATTTGAATTCAAAACCTCTTAACCACAAATTAAATAGAGTTTTAACTACTAGGCTACAACTAAACATTTGTCATTTATTAAGAGTGACTAGTTTATATAAAGAGTTAAAAAAAAATTAAATTAAATTCTTACACGTATAATTAAAATTGTAAAATCATAGGAGTGACTTAGCCACCTTTGACTAAGTCTTAGATCCGCCCGTCCCTAGACTCATATGACTCAGTGACAAGTAGGGTTAAAACTTAAAAGTGTATCGTTGGTTTTTGTGCTTCATAAATGCTTCACATTCTTTTCTATATTTTCAAAGTCCCAACAATTAATCCCGAGACAAAATTATATTTTTTTGGGGGCGGGAATTTTTTTTAGATAGATACAATAGCTATGTTTTCAAAGGATCATGGACCATCAAAAACAATGATTTTGAACCTATATTAGAAAAAAAAATAGTAACAATTTTTCAAAAAAAATAGTAACAATTTTTCAAAAAAAATAGTAACAATTTTTCAAAAAAAATATAACATTTGATTTCCAAACACATTTTAATATAAAGATCATGTTGAGCAGTTTGATTCGACTATTCAAACTTTAAAATAAAGATAAAAATGTGAAGCTATGATTGGAGCACAAAACCGATCATAGTTTTCACCCTATTCCACATTAACCTCAAATTTGTTAAATTGTATAAATATTCATTAATACGTGGCATTATATTTTTTTAGCTGAAATTTCATTCCCCCCCTCTAAAATTCACCCTTTTAAATTTAAAAAATTTAAAGGTTTACTCAATTTATTGTTTTTCTATTTAAACTCATTTTAAATTAATAAAATATACTCATTTTCTTTTATTAAAAAAACATGTAGTTTGTTTAAAAGAGAAATCTAGTTTTCTAATTGGCGGTTTATGAAGACAAATAGTTAATTTCTCTATTCAAATTAACATTTAAGACATACGTTAATAATATTAAAATTTTCCTCAACTTGGTAATCTAACCTTTTCTCTCTTTTTTCAGAACTTTTGCAAATTAAGGAAATATAACGTGCCTCTTTTTTCTCAATATGCCTTGCGGCTCATGAAGTTCTCCATTGCTTTCTTAGTTGTCCCATTTTGTTCTGTTGTCCCCTTGCTTGACACCCCTCCATTCAATACTAAACGCACGCGTTGTTTTCAGTAGATGGATAGTTAAATTAGCTTAAGCATAACATGAAATTAAGTGCCACAAAATATATATATATATGCGCTTCATAGTTTAATCCGGGTTCTGATTTTGACCTCTAAAGAAACTACACTTCACACACACACATATATACAAGAATAGGATAGTATCCGTGAGGGTATCGTCCTGTCGATAATACTGATACATTCAGTACGTAAAAATATTTTTCTGTCAGTGTATTCTCATTCATGAATAGTTATTTTTTACCTTTGTAGATATTATTCCATTCTGATAGCATGCTTTTCGTCTCAATCATGTAGTTTTTTACAAGGAAGTTGCATTGCTCAAGTGTCCCAATTCTACTTTCTGGTGTTGTTTTCTTTTGGATTATATTGGAAAACTAGTGAGTAGACTGTAGAGAAGTTGGGAAATTATTTCTCCTAAAAGAAATCTTACTTTACCAGTGAAATTTGGTCCTATTTTTGTCCAATCCTGAATTGACGTTGATAAAGTTGTATATTTGACCGAATGAGATAGAGGTATTTCAAGTACAAAAACTAATTAAGCAGTTGAATATATATATATATATATATATATATAATAAATGTTTAGCTGGGTGCAGAAGAACAGTAGATCTGCCACAATAAAAGATATATGTAATTATCTTATCCAATTCATACGAAAAAGGACAGAAAAAAAAAAGTAGGATCACTTTAATTACATCCTTACAATATATGCTAGCTAGTGCTAGTGACAAATTAATATTGTGCATGTAATTGTAATTGTTGCAACAAGCCAACGACTCCGATTTGATTAACAGTAATGTCATTATCGTAGAAAATAATTAATGATGAAGAATCTTAATCTTAGTTATATTTAGGCTAAAACCTACATATATATATAATAATAATAATAACAGGCTAGGAACAGAACATTAGATGAAGGATGTATGGTTAACGGGCAGAGAGCAGAGAGGAAATTAAATCCCTTGATCCAAGGAAATGTACAGTTAGCTACCTGAAGATGTAGCTAGGTAGGATTTGAAAAACATATAAAGTTGATAGAGATTAGACTTAATTAGAGAGATCGAGATGGAAGACAACAAAAATTGGTTGCTTGGTCGTTATCCGCCGTTATTAATTATCGGGAATCCACAACAAAATGCTAGCTACTCTACTAGACTACTACTATCTAATTCTAATTTCAGTCCCATTTTATTTTATGCAAATAGATCGAATAGGCAAGAGTAATAATATTATAACCACTGACTTGACTTGACTTGACTTGACTTGATTTATTATATATAATAATATAATTCTCATCCATTTCAATCAATTTGTTTGATTATATTATATATCCTCTTCTTATTATCTATCCTTGCACTTGTTTGTAAGTTAAACAGTGAAAATATATAGGCATGCAGTAGGGGCATAGGCCAAAGGCCATGTGGCCATATACAGCAAACAAAGCTGTCAAGGCCCCACCTGTTGTTGACCAAATGACCAATCACTCCATTTTAGAGGCGACACGTGCCCATCCATCCATGCATGCATTTCCCTATTTTCCCTTTTTCTATTATTATTCACCTTTCACTGCCACCCCCCACGGCCCCACCCATCATCATATCACCTTGACTAACACGGGGCATCAGATTTCTTCAAAACCACATTGTTTACATTGTCTAAGATTCACTAATATGCATAGGATATAGGATAGCACATTAGCACTACCTCAAATTTTTTTTATAAACCATAATTAAAAAAAAAAAAGAATTTTATAAAACCAACATAATTATTTTTTAAATTTTAAATAAACCATAAAAACTCAAATATCATTTCCGTCCCAACATTTTTTTTCCAGATCAAAATGACAATTTAGCCCAAGGTGGTTTTACAGTTTTTCAGAAAAATAGATGTAGCCTTCGGTGTAACACTCATGGACCGAGATGCCATTTCGGTCCAATATTAACTCGGACCGAAATGGCATTTCAATCCGAACTATTTTTATTTTTTAGGATTTGCTTATAAATAATAATGAAATTTTGAGAGTTGAAAAAAAAAGAGTTGGATCGGGTGGAAAGAAAATAGTAGGATGAAAGGAGAAAGAAGAAATTAGTGGGACAAAAATGGCATTTCGGCTCAGAGAGATTTTCATATTTTCACTATTTCGGACTGAATTACTATTCCAGTCTGGAAAAAAAAAACTCTGACTAAAATGACATTTCAGTTCTTATGATTTAAAAAAAAAAAAAACAATCATCTTGATTTCATAATTTGTTATTTAATTATGGTTTATAAAAAAAAATCCGAGTACATTTGTTATTCTAATAGCAAGGCCTGTCACATCTGTAGGTTCGTCCTTCTAAAAGGTTACTGCTCAACGGCTAAGATTTAATCTAAACTAGACAGTCCATGGATTGGATCCGTGTGCCCTTGCGGCCCAAGCTGAGACTGTTGAGTTTTGACTGTTCAAACTCATTGATTAGCTTAAGCTACGGAAAGACCGTAAAATAAATTTTACCTCTAACTTAAGCTAGGAATTAAACGAGGTATGTTAGGAAACTTTTCAAGGCGGTCCACCTTCAGTATTTTTTTGACATCAAAACCCAATATAATCTTTTTACATATCTACTCCATGATTGATTTCTAAAACTTTAATATACTTACCAATTAAATAGATTAATATAATATTTATACCTTGTTTCCAAATTCGGATTGGAATCTAGACCGAGCGAGAAGAGCGACTCTGGGAATGACTCGTCTCGGAGCATCAGACGTCTGATGCCTCTATCGGTTATCCACCAGGACTAACCGGAGAGCAGTTTATTTATTTTGCTAGAAATACTATAAACTGCGGGATTCTACAAAAATACTATTCACTAAGAAAAGACGAAAAATACGTAAACATGAATTTGTAGTTATTCAGATTCACTAATAAGTAAAATTGAAATATCACGAAATTTGAGAAAACACTATTCACCGATCCCGCAAATATACTTCTCAACAACTCACAAGATTATACGTAAACTACACATAACTTTCTTTTCTCAACCGAAACACTATTTGGGAGAGAAACCGAGAAAGAGAGAAAATAGAAACTTGAATCGATCAGACAAATTCGATACGAAGTGAATTAGTAGTTTTTCTCTCTACCCCTCTACCCCTATTTATAGATATATGGCGGTTGCTAAATGACCAAAATACCCTCGGGTGGATAAGGATGATGACGTTTCATGTGGATAAGAACGATGACGTGTCATGTGGATAAGGATGATATGTGAAAAGACCAAAATGCCCTCGGCCCAAATTCAATTAATATCCATATAATTATTCTGAACAATTATATTTCTTGCGGTTGTTGTTTTGGTAACTTTTATACAACGTGTCGTGCACGTTTATAAATTAACCGTTGTTTTTTATTGTCATCTTATATGACATTTATAATTTAATTATATAACGTATAATTAATTATAACCATCTTATTATTAATCATAATCAATTTATAATTAATCAATAAGATTCTCCGAGTAGCTCCTATATGGTGTGACCCAATAGGATCTGTGTTATGTTGGTAAATAGAATTAAAACTGTTCCAACTTCTATAATCATATGAGGCACCTGACAGAATAAACTATGACCATCCAATTACACAGATGATGATGTACTGTACAATATCACGATCCAGTAAACTATTTTACTCGTGTTAATTCTTTATCTCATAGTTATCAGATCAGTTTCAAGGTAGGTGTGTGTCATCCTTGCAAACTTAATATTTTATTGATCTTGAACATATTTCCAAATATAATTACTCTTGTAATTATACCGCATGCAGATAATCTTATTCTGTCAAGAGGCCCAGTGATACTATAACTCGTATAGAGATACGAGGGATAATAATACTTTTGGTAAACCATTACTTCCTCAACTAAGCTATGTATACCGAATAGCTACCGTTATAGCTACTTTTTACAAATAGCGTTAGGTAACAATCACACATACACATATAGGAATGATAAATACCTCATATTGTAGAACTTTAACACTGAATGAAAACATTAATGACACGAACATTATTCCATTTAATGTTTCATTCGGGGTCTGTCAAATACCATGTTCCTGGAACATATATCTATGTGATTAAAATGACATCTCTTGTCAATGGTCTGTAAAACTTGACCATCTTTTAATCCACATACTAACCTTATAGCGATCAATTAGTGTTCCTGCTAATTACCTCGGTCATTGACTTTTTAAGAGTATATATCATCTATATTATGAAGTTTCACAATTCCAGTCATGAACTCGAAATGATTCATAAATACAATAATACTCAAGACAATAAAATGATTAATCATTCAATTCATGAACAAAGCTTTATATGATAAATTATTGTATTATTGACTTCTATATTATTACAAACTAACAAGACCCGCATACGATATAGTCTATACCGTAAGGCGTTGTGACTTAGTCGAATTTCAGTGATTTCACCATGTTGCATGTTGTGCACTTCATGTGAGGTGTTTACATACTCCATGTGATACCCTATTTTGATGCTTCCTTCAGAATTGGCCTAAATATGACATTTTTGCTCTGTTTTCGGTGTAAATTTGTAACTTTCTCCAAAACCTGCCAAAATAGTCTAAAAATACATTTGCGGTAAACAATTCGAAAAAATGGATACTTTGCTTACGCTTTTTCACCATTTTTCGTACTAAAAAATAGTGATTTTCGCTATATAAATTGGCATTATTAGTTATGAATATAAATATTATTTTATATTTTAATTATCCGTATTTAAGTAGTAAATTAATATATATTACGAATAAGTTATGTTATTCACCATTATAATTAGATAAATATTATGAATTTTAGTATTTTTTAATAATATTTTATATCTTTTTAATAAAAAAAAGTTATCTATATATGTATTCTTGTAATATTCGATTCATATTTGTATCTGAAAAAATAAAAAGGAATATGGATATTATTTTATCACTATATGTTTCGTATGCTCTCTATTTTCATCCTTGGGAGTGATTGTAATATGAATTTATATATAGAGAGAGAGAGAGATTGACTAATATGCTCGGTAGCATTTCAGCAGAAGTGCTACCGATTCAAATTTAAAAAAACCGAGTTTGAAACTTTGAACTGAGTAGCTCAATAAATTGGTTATATATTGAACTTGTAGAATACTAATTTTTAATATTTTAGAAATTTTTGTGTACTATATTTTATGATTTATGAAAGATGGCAAAAAATAGTCTAAAAATAAAAAAAAATTGCTAATATTTTAGGTTATTTTTTGTCAATATTTGAGAGGAAAGTTAACTGTGAAATAATTGAAGAACCGAAAAAGAGGAATCATCATTTTGCAAGTATAAATTTGGATGGTTATGATTTATGAAATAAGTTAGTTGTGAGTGTATAGTATACTATCACTGTCCCATGTTTGAAAAATGAGATTGGGGAGAGGGAGAGGTGGTAGTGATGCATTTAATAGGTAAGTCTAAGAGAGTAGTGTTCCCTATCTGTCGGGTACCCCACAAGCGCACAAAAAGGGAACATGCCGGGCTGCTCTCTCCATACTCCTGTGTCACAGTCACAGTCACAGTGAGAGAGAGAGATAGAGAGAGAGACAGGTGTAGGTGCTGGTCTTTTGGCAGTATCCATTGAAATATTCAATGTAAAGTATTTGGTTGGAAATGGAATGGATACACTTTGGGCCTACTGCATACTAACTGCTCAACTCTCAACTTTCAACACAAGAATTATTCTTTCAAGTACTAGCTAGCTAGATGCTCAAGTTTGATGGGGTTGAAATTAAAATGATAGATACAGATAATCTAATTTTTTTTAATCATCAGGTCAGGAAGGACTAAGGAGGACAAGATGTAATGTAGTAGTTTGTGCAAGCATTTACAAATTACAATGATATGAAAATGAAAGGTGCAATGCTCTAAATTAGTTATTCTTAGCATCTCTAAAAAGGAACATAAAGACATCCATAAATCTAAAGCCCATTTGGGATATTGATTTATTCCACCTATGCTATGGCCCAGGAATCTACAGGTGATATTGGCATGGGCAAAGGGAAGAAGGATCTAAATCCCTAAGATCACGGTTTAAAAACAAACATTTTAGTACAAACAATTTCAAAAGTTAGTAGACTTCAATTTAGTACAATCAATTCGAATAAAACATTTTGACAAAGATCAACCAATTTCGATTCCCACTTCTTTTATATTTTTGAAAAAGAAGAGCCTTTTGCCTTTGCCTTTGCCTTCTCTGAAATTATATATTCTGATATTTTATATCTACATAAGGGGACAAATGTACCTAAAGATATATAGCTGGCTAGCTTAGAGAAGTAAAACCTCACAAAAACGACCTATTAATACCCTATTGGTGAACAAAAGGCATGGAATCAATAAATATTTTAGCTCACAAGTATCAAGGATATATGATAGGTTGTCTTTTTCTTGTCATTTGTTTAAGGAAGATGATTTTCACAGCACAATTTATAATATTGACTATTCAGATCTGAGACAATTTTTCTGCTCTTTATACCTGTTTTATTCTTATTAAAAGTTATCTCTATATTTGCTAAAATTTTGTGATTATGCAATAAATATTAAGTAATAAGTTGAAAGATAGCATATATTCTATCATTTAATATTAAATGAGCTACTTTATTCCATTTTTATTCCCCCTTTTGATTTTGGAAGATCAAATTGTAAAAGATATCGACTTCATTTCTAACGAAGGATTTATATTGATCACTTGATAAATTTTTATCAATACATTTGGTCATGAATTGTTTGAAAAATAGAGAAAAAAATATATATTTGAAACATAAAACCTGCAAAATGGATCTAGCTCTATTGAAAGCCTCACCGTGCTTTTTTAATTGAGTATGACTAATATAATATCAGTGTCATTTCAGTCTATATAACACCAACTCAAAAACTTATCAAATCGAGTTCAAATAATGAATCCAAACCGTTCAAACTAATTTACTTTATGAGTGATGCGTTTAAATGCAAACTTTTTATATTTTTTGAGTTATTTTAGTATCAAATCAAGCGGCAAAAAAATGGAAAAATGAATGTATTAAAATTAATTTAAAAACTCACACATTTGACCACTTGACTTGATATCAAATAAACTCAAAAGCTTATAAATTTTACATGTAAACGCACAACTAATGAAGTAGGCCGATTTGAACGGTTTGGATTCACCATTTGAACTCGATTTGATAGGTTTTGCAGTTGGTGTTATATAGACTGAAATGACACTGATGTTATATTAGCCATACTCTTTTTAATTTCGTTATCCTCGAAAATGAAGAGCAGGGGTCCTATATATAGTGATTTTTTATATTAGTTTTTTTTAATGTTTAAATTGTTCAAATTTATAATTGATTGAAATTCATGTCATGTGTGATGGCTGTGTTTATTTTTCAAATTTTATTATATATATTTCTTTTTATTTTGGTCTGTGTTTATTTGGTTTATCATTCTGAATTTACTACTTTGAATTAATTGAAAACAAGTCTCTTCGTGTATATATACACACACACACACACACACACACACACACACACACACATACATATAGTATAAACGTGTGAACCAATTCAAATTTGAAAACTACTTTATTACATTTAGTCCATTTTAGTGCTCATAAAAAAGACCTTATGTCATGATAAGCGTTATTTAATATTTCTTGTCAATGAATTAAATACATTAATTGTCTAATTAAATTAGGATTATGCATTCCTTATAATTAACACTTTTTTCACCACGAAACGACAACACAACTTGCTTAATCATATGACTGCAGAAATTGCATATTTAAATTATAACTTACATAAAAATAAGCAAGGGAGAATTTCTTTATATAAAACATTTAATAAGGGTTGAACTAGTATAAATTAAAGAAAAGAAAATTGTCTCGGTCAATATTGTAATTTGAGCTCTCAAAATAGTATCTCTCTTTGTTTATTTGCATCTGATGTAACAAGGAATACAGGATACGGGACATGAAACGACACGATGACATGGCAGATAGCTGACCTTTCAAAAAGATATCCAAAATAGGTGATATGGGATTTCTTTCTATATATCATTCCAAATCGGGAAATTTTAAATATTACAACCGCATTTAATAATTAATAACCTTTCAATTTTCATAAAATAAGGATGCGGCGAAGCATCTCAGGGAACATAGCTAGCCTATGTAGAGAAATGCAAAAACGAAACTAAGCCAATCAATTTAAGCCAAGAGCATTATGACCATGATATGGTCTACAAACTGAATAGATTCACTACATAAATATATTTTTTTAAAATAAAAAGTATATGTGAAATCATATAGCATTGATATCTTGTGAGAAGCTAAGTACCATGAGAAAGGAGAGGTAGCACAATTGGTTAGAAAAATGTCATAGAGTTGTTATACCCCAAAGGTTGAGAGTTCGATTCTCCCTCACGAACTTTGGTAGCTACTACCAAGTTTTCAAAAAAAAAGAGAAGCTAAGCACCATTTGGTCCATTTACAAAAAAAAGAAAAGATGAAAGATGAAGGACATGTTTAAAATTATATATATATATAGTTCCATATATGTATATATACTATTTAAGTGTTCATGCGTTGCCTATTTTGATTATTTTTAAATGTAATCAATTTATGAATTGATTGTATAATCATATATTAGTCAATAATAGACCTAAAACTATGTCAAGATTAATATACATTTTCAAAAAAATTGTCATTAGCTCATTCACAGAAAATAAAAATAAAAAAGTCAACAATAACTAAGTACACAAAAAATAGCAAAGATGATCTACCAAACACAAACACTGCTAACAAATAACCAAGAAAGATATTCTATATTTTTTTTTTTTTATTTAAAACAGAGTCAAGCATTTCTCAAATCAACAATTAATGCTAAAATTCCAGATGCTTGCAACGAAGATGCCCAATACAATTATCATGATTTATA
Organism: Carex rostrata; assembly: GCF_964058835.1. Classification (NCBI taxonomy): domain Eukaryota; kingdom Viridiplantae; phylum Streptophyta; class Magnoliopsida; order Poales; family Cyperaceae; genus Carex; species Carex rostrata. The sequence continues at coordinate 264,579 of NC_135931.1, read as the reverse complement.
TTGGCAAGTTTGTCGGAATATATTATCATCATTTTCAACTATCTACCAAATAAACAATAAACAAACAAAAATTGCTCACGCAATGGCTCAGATATTGGGTAACAAAACTACTTGAATTATGCACAAAGGCTTTGAAATCAAAAATAAAAAATAAAAAATAATTCTGACATTTTACTCCAATGCTTGTTTTCATATATTAATGAAACTTGCAAATGAGATAGATAGCAGTTATAAAATATCAAATTTATATCCTAAACCAGGTGATTTGCAATCATATCAAGAAAATGACAAATAAGCTCATAAAATATGGGAATTAAAAGTATTTACTGTGGAGCCACCTGGTCAGTGACATAACCCCAATTGCCACGACCCCACCCGACTCTTGACGTGGCACCTCATTTGCTCTGCAGGGTTGACGTGTCATATTGGAGGGCTCCATAGCCGAAGCAGAGGCACGATCTATTCTATTATAGATGTTTTGTTACATATCTCACATGTGAGCTGTTTTTTTCTCACTTCTCTCCTTGTGTGGTTAATCGGGACATAAAATCACGATTAAATTTAACAAATAAATTACAAAAGTTAATCAAAACATAAAATTATTTGAAAGTAATATAAATACAAAAAGCAACTCATAAAACATGGAGATTGCATTGTTTTATTTATCTTATATTTTTATGTGAAAAATAATAATTGATCGAGAAACAAGGAGATAAATATGCATTTTATTACTAATGCGATATCTTACAGTTGCACATTGCACAATAATTGCATACAATAAAAATTAACCAGCTCATCTAAAACGAAAGAATTGCATTATGCACCAAAGATAAACATTATAAAACTAATCTCTTGAATGAGTAATTCCAAAGACTGTGTATTGAAATGGACCGGCCGGTCCAAAATCGGACCGGACCACCCGTGGTTCAAACCCAGACAGTTGTTCCAAATCCGGATCGGACCGGACCATGGTTAGAAACGGGTCTAGCAAGGGTTTGGGTTGAATTTTTTCACTAGAATCGTGTAGAACCGAACCAGACCAAACCTGGATCGGACCGGACCTCCTTTCAAGCTATTATGACCTTTGTCAATTTATCGTTAAATATGTATTAATCTGTAACATTTTTGTATAGAGAAATTATATTATTTGGAAACTAGACTTCTATACATTTGTTTTGATATAAATAACACAAAATCCATGTAGCAATTTTCTCTAAATTGAATTATAAATCTGGTTAAAAACTGGAACTGCTCACTGGAATTTCAGTTTTTCTAATTTCTAATCTCTGTCAATTAATCATTAAAATTGTACCAATCTGTATACTTTTGTATAGAAAAAAATATATATTATCTTGAAACTAGACTTTCATACCTTTATTTTGATATAAAGAACATAAAAATTCATGTAGTCATTTTCTCTAAATTAAATTTTGAATCTCGTTAAAAACTGGGACTGCTCACTGAAATTTCAGCTTTTCTGATTTCTGACCTCTATCAATTAATCGTTAAAAATATATAAATCTGTAATATTTTTGTATAGAGAAATTATATAATCTGAAAACTAGACTTCCATTTCTTTATTTCAATATAAAAAATACAAAATTCTATGTAGCCATTTTCTCTAAATTGAATTTTGAATCTGATGGTACTAATTATTATTTTTTATAAGACCCATACGGACCGGACTATGTGAGCCAACCATTTCAAGACAGACCCGTGGACTGGACCGGCCCGGGTCGTTTGCATACACTAATCTGCACTATTTTCTGTCCACAATTTTAATTTTGCTAGGAAGTACTACGTGAAAAAAGCATAAGCTCAATTAGTATTAAGCAGTGTTGTAAAAACGATACGTTTAGGTCGTTTAATTGGCTAATTAGTCATTGGCAGTGAACAAAACGTTACATATTTTTTTGACTAATCGACCAATTATTTCCAATTATGGCCGATTACTTTCAATTATTCTCGATTAATCATTTGACAGTGCCCATTGCAACAGAAATTGTTAACGTAAATTGAGGTTAATTAAGAATAATTGATCATAATCAGAAATAATTGGTCAATTAATCGAAAAAATCTGTAATGTTTTAATCACCACCAACGAATAATCGGCCGTCTTTTACAACACTACTTAATATTAATTGAGGTTATGATTTTTCAGTGTAAACTGTAGTTGAGCAAATTGCAGTTAGCATTGAAAGTACTTTAACATAACATCTTTTGGATAACCAACCAAACTGCTCAAATTGAATAATAATCCAAAAGTACAGTGGCTCAAGTAAAAATAAAAAAAAATTTAAGTCCAGTGGATGTATTCCCCCCTCTAAAATGCACAAAAATAAGAGGGATCAAATGCCCCTTTGTGATATGAGGTCCATCGCACCTCCACTTTTGAAAATTAATAATATTAAAAACAGAACCACTCAAACAGCTAAAAAATAAGTTTTACATATCTGTATTCGTTTTGAAGGCCTAGAAAAGACCACATTTCAGCATGGTCTTGGTTTGCAACAAAAGTACCAAAAGAAAGCACATAAAAAGACAACCACAGGAATTAATTTTCATGTACCTCTTGATTCCCATAAACACCAAACAGAAATGTTGTAACTGTTTATGAGTGATTCGAAAGAATGAAATATCAACATCTAACCATTTTTATTTTTCTACTACTAACTCTTATAAAAGTGAAGCCATGATGGAGAGAAATTTTGCAGAATATTTTCATCACTTGTATTTTCACCTAGTATGATCATCTAAGATTTCAGTATTGTATGAAGTTGGTTTTGTGAGTGGAGTGATACCAGATGTACTGCATAATCTCATATGGATTCCAGTTGGGTTTTTTCTTTTATGAATTGACAACCTGAGAATCGTTAAAATAAAGGCTTAAATAAATTTTATAACAGAAGCAATCTATTGCTATGTTTTTAGAATTGTGAACACATTAGGTGTGGTGCAAATAATTAATTATCCAAAAATTAACTAATTATTTTAGTAATAAATTAAATTTCTAGAACTGATGAGGGCATTACCAGCAGCAGGGTGCTTGCTTCGGTATTTTTGTTTATACTGGAGCTTAGGGCTGGTTTTTGTGTCATCAGTACCAATACCTCCACAAAACATAAAAAAATATTTAAAGAAACTCACTGGCCGATTGATTTTGTCACCACATAAATTTGGCTACCAAACCCAGTACCTGTTTTTGACCCTTTACTTACTGAAGGGATGTTAGGAGAAGAACTCAGGTTGCTTCCACCAAAAAACGAAGCTCCTGAGAAACCCTTAATTACCAGCAACAGTACTGAAATATTTCTGCCTAGTACTCTGTTGTACAATTTTGTTGGTACCAGTTCCATGACATGTACCAATACTATCTCCTTTCTTATCCAACTCTTTCCTTTTCGCAGTTTCCCTAATAATACACCTATTATCAATTTCTTCACAATCCGAGTTGCTCATATTAGAACTTCTATCTTTCTCTATCCTGCCTCTTTTTCTCCAACTGGTGTGACAACTTTGGGCCTCTCTTCAGCCTCTAACTTCTCATCTCTTAGCTCTCTTCTCTCTTCTACTAACCGTGCCATGGTCAGAAATAGCGAAATCTGAAAACCCTAATCAAATAAAATTAACTTTCAGAAACACAGAGCAATCAAGATTCAAACCAATCCTTATTTAAATTCCTGCATTTAGAGAAGAAACAGGTTCATCGAGTACCTCAACGATTTTGAGGTTGCGCTGATGTGTCGGGCAGGACTGAGACGTAGACAGAGCCAGGTCGCACCTCGCAAAGGGGTTACGGGTTCGCTCGCTTCGTCCCTGCCATCTGTCAATCAATCAGTTCTCTTGAAATTGAGGCGAGAAAGGAGGTGAGGAAGGAGGCGCTCCATTTAAAAGGAGACGCGCCGACACCAGAGTTGGTTTCGTCCTCCAGGAAGAGAAGAGCGTGAAAAGAAGAGAAAAATGTGGAGCACGTTCACGTCGGGAAGGAGAGAAGAAAGAGAAAAAACACATCATTTGCATCGGAGGAGAAAGGATGTGGGAACGCACCGCAACAGAGAAAAAAAATTGGAAAATATGTGGGGAGTATCATTGGTTGAGAGTATACTTTGTATTGAAACGGGTAGGTTTCAACTAAATTTATGATTCTATATGTAAGACTACATGGAAAACATTGTATAAAATCAAACAGTGATCAATGGCTGAGATTAATTGAATGTGACTCTGAGATCTCCTATGGACAGATAGTCTCCTCATCCCTCTAAAATTTAAGATGGTTTTCTTAGGAGTACTGATATATCATAATATTCATGTTGTTTTATAACCACATCCAACGTGATGATGATCCTAGTCTTAGGCATTACCCCACCAATTAATGAAGGAATCCCAGTTCCATCAAACTTTATAAACCTTACCCCCACCAAAAAAAATGAATTAACTGATGGTACGTGGTTAATATGCAATTGTTTTGTAAACTTTGAAGTTTGAACCTAGATTGAGGCAATATTAATGCCAGTGCTGGAGAAGATGCTAAGACAAACAAGTATCAATTGATGTTTTGTGCCATAATGGCATTGCACTGGAACCGAAAGCTTGAAATTTTCAGGATATGGTCAGAGACAAACGTTTAATTGATGAGGTTCAATACTGGTACGAACAGGTCAGTCTAGATACTTGAACAAATAAGGGAAGCACAATACCATGTAAGTTCAAACTTGCTATGACTGACTGGTACCAACTGGCATATAGTACATCTACCAGTTTTGCAATGGTTTAGTAAATACAGAGAAACTTCTGTAAGTTGTTATCTATTTCTCTCAAGTCAAGAGACAAAATTCAATATGTCAATATGAACAGCAGCCCCTACTAAATTTTTTCACAAATTAAATAAAAAATGTTGATACATAGATTTATATACAAGGAAAAAATACCGTAAAAACACTCAACTCACGATGATTTTGTTCCATTATTCTTCATGATTATCAAATTCATTTTTGACCCATCCAAATTTACACTTCTAACCTCCAAAAGATTCAACCTTTTGAAAAGGCCCGCCACCTCGTCCACCTCAGCCACCTTTGTTGCCACCACTAACACCACAGCACCACCCCTTCTGACCGTCCTCTCTAGTTCACTCACAAACCGTAGTGGGTACAATGCGCCTGCCAATCCATCACTGAACCCAAGATCAAACACGTCATCAAAAAAGGGTAAATTATGTGGGTCGGCCCTTTTGACGAGAGGTGGATAGTCGATTAGATCCACTCCGGTGACATCCATTACGCCGGAATTCTGTAGAGCGTCCACCGCATGTCCCGCTCCAGCAGAAACGCAAAGGACATGGGACGAGTTGGAGAGGAGATGAAGCGATCGAATCTGGTCGAAGACTGAGCCAGAAAGGGAATGTACTCGGCGGAGATAGGAGCGAGAGGATCGGAGCTTGACAAAGCGGGTTTCGGGAGCGGAGACCCGGCGGGAAAACGCGTCGCAAGAGGATTTAGGGAAGGGAGAGCGAGAGAGGGTGAGGTGAGAGTAGACAATGGAGGAGGAGGAGGAGAAGCAGGTGCGGGAGGAGTGGTGGAAGAGGTGGAAGAGAGAGGCGGTGGCGATGGTGGCGAACACCACGGACACGCGGTTGAGGAGTCGCCGGACATTTCGATCCATTTTGAGTTTGAGAGATTCTCTCTCTATCTCTACCTCTACGAGGCGTGGTCGCGTGGATGATGGAAATAATTTGGGCTGATTGGGCTCTTTTAGAAAGAACCTAACTACATCCGGGCCTTGATTGTGGAATTATGTATTTTGGGCCTGATTGAGGGAAAGCGTGTTTCTGGTGTGGGTTCTTTGTCAATTTTGGCAATTAGTTCCGGCCTTCCGGGTCAGGATAGAAATCCTGTGGATGTGATTAGAAATGATGTGATGTGATGTGATGTGATCTGATCTGATCTGATCTGATCTCCCCTTCCCGCGTTAATATGCTCAAATCAAGGTGACGCGTAACTCTCTTCATTTATATTTATATTTATATTTAATTAAAGTAAGTAATGCAGTTGGAAGTTAGACCAAGCTACTTCCGTCGAAATGTAGTTGGAATTGAATTAATAAAAGTCAAAATCATGGGCCTCCCTCCTCACCTGACAAAAGAAGGAAAATGTTAGGCTCTAATACGTCTCCAGTTTATAAAATCCACAGATTCTCGATCGACTACGCTCGTACGATGAGGTTTGCTGAATTAATGACGTGGCAACAATTTTATTGCATGGAGATGTACGTTATGAATAACAACTGGAGAAGAGCTAGCTAGCTAATTAGCTACATCATTTTCAGACTCTCTTGCTTAGTAACAAAGAAAAGAGATCCTTATATTTATTATATAAAGTCGCCAAACCACTCTTCAATATCCAAAATACAAATCCTCTCAAATACTCATTCATCTAAAGAGTCATAACAAACCCAAAAAATGGGGGTAGTGCAGGAACAAAAACAGGAACAGCAACAGCAACAGCAACAACCCAACTGTTACTTCACGCTGATCATAAATGGAACAGAAACAGTGATTACAGAAGGCGTGTTCAAATCGAGGGATGGTATTGCGAGAATAACAAGTCCCGGCAATCTTCATGTTAGCCGTTTTGAGAGCATTCATGTCAGAGGGAACAGTACTGGTAGTATCTCCTTTAACCACTGTACCAATATTCATGTTGAAGGGGTTAGAGAAATTTCGATTACACGGTGCAAGCATGTCCAAATTGAACAGAGTGGTAATGATCTCTATTTAACCGATTTTGCATAATTCATAGTTACTTTGAAATTAAGTAAATATTAACAATTCAATGACAACAATCTCAAGCAATCCGAACTGTTTTTATTTTCTTTTTTGTTGAATGAACTGTTATAAGTTCCCAAGGCCTATAATCAACCAAGAATACCAAGTTCAGTATTGCGAAGCTCCCCAAACTCGACCATGCTTCCTTAAACTTGAACTGCTTTCCTTCAAGGAGCATGATAAATTGATAATTGTCCCCCAAACAATTTCTGAGTAATGCTAACTATGTTAATTATCTTAAATTTGCTGCTTAATTCAAGATTTCTGAGTAATTTGAATTAATATGAAACAAGTAACTGAATTTGGAGGAAAAAAAAAAAAAAATGTCAATTGAGTTGTCAGATGATGATAACTCAAATTATTCTGGCACTATTTAGTAATATTATCCTGATAAAATTCATCTCGGCAGGAAACATTTTTGTTAACCGCTGCAAAGAATTAAATGTGAACGGAGCTGGCGATCTTCATGTAAATCGTTGCAGACTTGCACACCTAGTGAGCTGTGGCAACGTCTCGATCAAAAGGTGCAAGATGCTCACAGTCGACTGGACCGGCAATGTGTGTGTCAATCGATGCAAGACCGCACAACTCAGCCGTTGTAATGCAGCTCGAATTGACCGTTGCCGTGGTGCAGATGTCATGAGCTGCGGTACAATTTCAGTTGTCCGTGGAAAAGTGAATTACGTGAGCGAAATGCAGGGACAACAGGTTGCCATGGCAATGGGGGTGAATTATGGGAGCGAAATGCAGGGACAACAGGTTGCCATGGCAATGGGGGTGAATTATGGAAGCGAAATGCAGGGACAACAGGTTGCCATGGGGGTCAAAATTGTGTAGGAGCACATTTTGTCGACCTTTATAATTATATATGTTTGCTTGATGGGAATATTCTATAAATAATATTAAATAATGATGGCAAGTCTTGTGCACGAGTGCTTATTAATTATAAATTTCTGTTATCCATGTTTGTAAATTTGATAAGATATATATTTGAAACAAGTGTTCTTTTTCCAATGATAATCAGCTTGTCCTGGCCGAGATGCCTTAATTTGCCATTTGCTCCTCCAAATTAAGACTAGTACCGAGATGATAATTTACACGCTTAGGTTTCAGTCCATTAGAAAAACAGAATAATGACTGCGTAAGAAGACTCCGTTGCAGTTCACGATTGTAGTCAAAGATTAAACTACCAACACATTAGAAACAATCTGTGTAAAAAATCCAGATTCATCAAAGTCACATATTCAACAAATATAAGATTGGTTTATTCCAGTTATCCAGATTGATACACCAATTCATGATATGAACATCCGAGGAGATCTAATTGGCTCGAATAAAACATTGGATATAATAAGATTATAAGACTGCAAATCATGTTGAGCCAACAGATGTGCAACTTCCAATCCATCTCACGGATGTCTAAAAGTTACCCAGAAAAAACTAGTACCACCACAAGTGAAAAATATATGCTTAAAGGTGCCCTGCAAAACTAGTACCAGCACAAGTGAAAATATGTATGTAAACAAGCATATATGAACCTTGCACTACTACTAAGAAAGTGCATGCTAATTAAGAAGAAACCTAAAAGAGGGAAATGATCGAATCAAGGCTATTACTTACAAACAAAATCCTAACCTAAAACCACCAGCTATTATACTTTTAAAATCCTTCAAATTAATCACAGATGCAGCAAAGCTTAGAAAAAAAACAACATTTAGTTTTATCTTTGCCTTTGAAAAGATTTCACATAAATGGGGCTCTCTTCTCCTTTCGTAATATATATTTCATAGATCTTACATAGCGACAAAAGATCTATCAAATTATAACTATATATTATATCACAGCACTCAACTCATCATCTTACTTCAATAGTCCTATTTTAAGTATTGAACGAATGACCAGGGTATCATAAAACTAAAGCTGCAGCTGAAACTTAAAATGACCTTTTTTACGACCAAGGGGTAAAAAGAACCACAGTATTTCATCACCATCATTATTTGCATCTCTCGATCCAGAATTCCAGATGCACAAACAACAAAAGTAGAAAAATTGAATTGTTATATCTTCATTTCTCATGCAGGCACATCAAACTATTTATCCATACCATTACAACCAGACACATGAACATCAGAGAATACCATACAAATCATCAAAAGCTAACAACAGCTACAAACCTTTCCTTCAATCATGCTGACAAGCCAATTACGGGTCGGCCAACCACTCCATCATCTTCTGTCCGAGGGCACACTGACAAGGCATCGTGTCACTTTCATTCCCTCCACAGTTGGAGCACACCACAAACTCCCCCAACTCCCGACCCGAATGCCAAATAAATACCTTCAGCCGAGACGCCTTCTCTAGTATTTCATTGTTAATAACTGAATCCTGGTACCCGGAAATATCTAGGTATTCTAACCCGTGCAATTCTTGAAGAAATGCAAGTATTGCCCGTCTCGAAAGCCTGATTGGGATGTCTAGCTTTGTCAAGTTGGGTAAAAAATAGCAAATGATCATGGCATGGTGATGCTCTAGACGGTCTTCTTGGCCAAATAACTTGAACTCGGTCAGATAAGGGCAGTGTTTTTGGAGAAGAGAAAGTATGTTAACGGATTGACCAAAATATTGATCAATTGCGAGGCCTGTGAGGGATTGAAATTTTGGTAGAGCAATAAAGAAGTCGTCTTCTTGGATATGAGGATTTGGGAGGCTTAGGTATTTTAAATTTGGAAGCCTGAATTAAAAATGAGAGAAAATATGAATATGAGCAATAAGTTGGAAGATAATTAAGAAAATGAAGGATGCATTGCATTGCAGTGCAGTGCAGTGCAGGGAATAATAGGCAGCCTGACCTGTCAGCGGCAAAGATAAGATCTTGAGCATCAGCAGAGGGAGGGAAGTAGAATTTGTGGATATGCGCGGAGGCACGGGAGAAGGCTAAGATTCGGTGAAGCAGGTGAGTAAAGGAGATGTGAGGACCGAAGCGTGTAGTGACGGCGTCCCAATCGGATAGATCGAGGATCTGCCAGCAGATGGGATCTCTGGCAGCGGCGCGCCAGGAGGAACAGACGGAGTTGGCGCCAGCGATGAGATCGAGAGCGCTGATCCGCGGGAGGATGGACAGGATAAGATCGTCAGTTAATGCATTCCATCCCAATCCCGATCCCGATCCCGATCCCAATCCCAATCCCAATCCCTTAGGTACGCGGGATGAGGTAGAGGTAGAGGTAGAGGTGGAGGTGGAGGGGGCGGTGGTTGGGTTGGGATCGGTCGGAGAATCCATCGGATTAGGTACAGCCGTACAGGTGGAGGGAGGGAGCCGTCGACGTGGGTTTGAGACTTGAGACTGCCCTTTCAGTTTCATGTGCATTCCACCTCTGCTCTGCTCTGCTGATATCGTCAGTTTTTTTTTCCTATTCTATTCTATTTTGTTATGTGGTGTTTTTTTTCGCTTACTGAAACAGGGAGCACAATTGATAACTTGTTGCGTTGGGATCGATGTATATGTAGTTAGATAGCGATGAGTCTAGTTTTAATTATTATATATACTAAATGGTTATTTAATTTGTTACTGAAAGCCGGTAGCAACTCTGGCTAAAAAAAAGTCCAACTAATGGAAACTCCAAAATCATCCCATTATACACACCTCAATCTCTCTTACATATAACAACTTTAATTTCTACAACTGGATTAAAATACTAATTAAATAAGCATCTCTAAAACCCAAGCAGTTTTGGCTTCATGCAACACGTACACATACCATAGAATATATCAAAACAGAGCTGCACACTGTTCATGCGATGCATGAAGCCAAAACTACTTTTTGAACAAAAATTAATATTATACATGCAAATACTTAACTGATTAATTATCTTGAAGTCAGAGTTAATTTGGCCTCTTCATGATTTTGTTGCCTAGTGACACGAATGTAGCAAACAATGGCTGCCAATGTAGCTGCGGCAAGTCCAGCAATTATGATTTCTCCTCCTGTTTTTGACCTGTCATTAATATTTCGATGCCTCTTTAGAACTCCATTTTCTTGTTCAATTATGATTGGTGGTTGTGCAATGTTTAGGTGCATGCTTGAAGAAGGTGGTTGTGCTCTAGTAGATGTAGATTCATGGAGATGCCGTGCCAATGAAGTGGAAATCAGAAAAGAAGAAACTAAGATTAGAGCAAAAAAGATATAGCGCCCCATGGATTATATATATACTTGAAGGATATATATTAATTGTGTTTAGTTTCGGCTTGAATTTTAATTCAGGGTTTTTGAAAATGACTATGGATTTTCAGTTTTGGTTTTGTATTTGTATATGACTTGCTCTCAAGAAATTAAGCTAATATATGGTTCTTCTATATATAGGGATATGGCCAGTGATCGATTACAGAAAAGTGGATATATATTTCGGAAGTAACCCTAGAAAACTTTAATTTATTGTCAGTGTCTCTAAAAACTTTAATATATATGGACCCGTTTGGCAACATATATATATAGGTGATGATTTTGCCTTGAAGTTGGAATTAAAAAGAATGAAGGACATATCTGAAAATGATGGAAAGGTGGGTAGGAGCAAGGAAATATGCATGGTGATTGCATAGGCCATAGGCCCATGGCAGCTGTTTGTTGCATGCATCTTTTCCCTTTCTATGCTTGATGGGTCTCGCATGCATTAAGGCTTCTTAACTGATAGCTACCAATGACATCTATAGAAGTGACACCTGTGCAAGTAGATTTTACAATTATATATATATATATGACAGCTAATTAAGTTACGGTACTACTCACGTTTTCAATGATAAATATTATTTTGGTCCCATCTCTAAATCGTATATATTTCATCCACTTTTTCTGCCCAAAAAAATAAAAATTAAAATTAAAGATTGTGGACATTAGGCAACTTGCCATCTGACCTTCAAAAAAGAGTTTCTGGACATAAATAATGAGTATGTTATGAATAAAATATTAATGTATATGTCTATAACTTCCAACATTTATTCTTCATTATCCCGCACTACTCCATGCACTATAATTGGAATTGATGGCCACTACTATTGAAATTTATTTCTCTATTTATTTAGATGGTTTTTCATTTACAATTTGTAGCATATAAATAGAGGCTTTGTAATATTGTATTGTACACATATACGAAAAATGTATGAATAAAGAGATTACTATCTTTTCATCTCTATTTTGTTTATTCTTTTTATGCTTGTTCATATTTATTTTATAATAGAGTAGACAATTAATTAAATATCGATCGGTATAACACTAACACATGCATGCTAATATATATAAATTAAGCTGGTCCTATATATCATTTTAGGAGGATGAAGAGATTGAATGCATTTCATATGATTGCTTACCAATACATGTACATCAAATAGTTATATTTAACCTCATCGGATCATCAATTCTTAGTTATTGAATTAATTAATCACCAAATAAATCAAGAAAACAAGAAACCATGCATGCAGAAAAAAATTAGGTCTAATTAATGTGGGTCCAACTACTATACTATGAATTAATTAAACCAGCAGATATACATATATATTCATTGGTTAGCTGAAATGATCGATCAGTCCACTCAAGGAAAATATCTTCATTTAATTTCATGAAGAAATTAAAGATCGACGCCAAAAACACCTAATTAATCCATGCATGATTTGAGTAGTTGGTTTTCTTCCAATTAAGTGCATTAATTATTTAATTCTGACCATATATATATATGAATTGTACCTTTCAAATCATTAAAAACTGAATCTCAGACTATATATATATTATCTATCTAGAGTTGATTCAATTTCGGTACTGATTTAAATAGGGGCCTAAACAGTACTTTATACTGAAATGAATTTTCGATCGACTCAGTAGTCAGTATATATAATAGTACTTACTAGATCTGAATTAAGCTGAAGAAACCCAATATTAATGCTCTAAATTAAGACAACAGTTGATAATCAGACTTAATTAGTTCTGAAGATACATGCTCTCAACAAACAATTAATGACAGCAGCATGCTTTTGGTTTTATTAAATCTATTGACTCTAATCTATAATATATATACTTGGAACAATTAATAATAACAAAAAAAAATTAGATAAACCAACTGCATTCGTAGAATAATATATATTATATAATAAAGAAATTAATTAGATACAATCATACAATGCAGATCAGCAGATGTATTACCAGCTGTAGTATATATGGCAGTTCATTAATGCACACAAAAATCCAAAGGAATGTCAGAAATTGATGCCCGGCCCTCACACGGACAAGTCACTTAATTAAAAGCCTCCATTAATTCCACTCCACGTAGCAATTCTCTGTATTTGACCTTACTTTTGATCCAGGCTGGCATTTCAATATTATTTTATTTTGGTATAAAGCTGGCCTGGTCATAACTCATAAGATGAAGAAGATTAATTAATTTTGGTGCTTAATGAATAATGATGGTCAATCATGAATCATGCATATATGATATATGCATAAGTAGAACCAATTGAATTTGATGCAGACATGACATGACATAACAGAGGAACCAACTGCATGCTTCAACTTCAACAGACGATATGTATGCCCTTTGAGCTGCGGCCGAATACCAATACCAATACCAATACCTATATAGCATATAGATATAGGCATATAGGCATATAGCTAGCTAGGAATTAATTACAACCCCCAATCGGTGTACAAAGAGGCCGTACCCTAACCACCTGCCCTCTGATTCTGTTTTGCGCTCGTCGGAAATCGACTATGTGGAGTTGTGGACTGCGTATTACCACGTAAACATATATATGACGGGTCACTGGCAGGAGTCCAGTTTATTTATTTATTTATTCGATTTTGTCATTGTACGTAGCGTAGTAATTATGCAACAGGCAGCAGAACCCTTGATAACATAAAAGGGATTGGTGAGGAGGTGACCGAGGTTCTAATACCATTAAAGTGGAAAAAATGTGCCGTGTCATACTGTGATCAAGTAAATTTTTCACGTGTCGTACCGTGTCATGACCAAAATTATGAGAGGTAGTCACGGCATGCGAGTCAGGCTGTGACCAAATCGTGCCATGACCAAATGTACCGTGGCCAAATCGTGCCGTAACCAAACGTGCCATAACCGGTCACATTTGACCAATCACGTGAGCAAGATGATTAAGTTTTTTTAGTGACTAGAGTCGGTACTAATTAATGCTCTAGTTGAGACTGGTAAATCAGTACCACAATCTGATACAAAAAGATTGAGATATTGGTACAAGTCCATACCAAGGTTGGTACAAAATTTTAGAACCAGTAACTAATTTTGATTCTTGATTTAGGACATAATATTGAAATTATAAGGATTTTTTATTTGACCTTCTATAATTAAAATAGAAGAAAGGATAAATCTAAAATTGATTCATAGGGTAAAAAAAAACTTTGGCATGTTAGAAACATACATGGAAATTTCACAACCAGACACCTACTTTTATTTCTTTTTCTTTTTTTTTTCTTTTGAAAATGTTTGGAAAATCATGGAGTGCCTTGAGATTAAAGACTCAAATCAGTCTTATTATATTAATGGATCAGAGCACTCTTATTTCATGAAGCAAACCTAACAAAAAATGTTTATATATATCAAACCAGTGTTCATATTACTTCATTTTAGCCTACTACATTTCATGGCATTCAAATAAATCAGTGTTCATATTACAGCATCCAAATAAAACAGAAGTCTAAAACATAAATATAAAGGAAGCTAAGTTACTAATTAAAGAGTGTGCCTTCAATTTGGTGATGCTAAGCGGGCATAATCCATCTACCTGCTTTAATGCCAAAAAAGAATTAGGAATTGTAGTGCTAGTAATCCCAACTCTGATTGTTCACAGGGAAGATGTATTCTTCATAATTGTCTATATACGGGTTGTATCCATATTGTTGTTGTTCTTCGTGAGGTTGGTCGACTTCCTGCGCCTGCTGGCTTGGACCAGCACCCGAAGTGTTGGCTTCTTCTCTTAATTTTGACGGCATGTGCATCTATGACCTGTCTTGAAGTCTCTTCTTTGCATCGTACCAATCCTTCAATAGTACAAGGGCCTCGAATGTAGATGGTCCCAATCTTGTCCGTTTGTCGGTTAAAATTCTATTAGCCGCGCTGAAACACAATCAGAAGCTATTGTGGAGACCGGAGCGGCAAAAACATCTTGAGTCATGGATGCCAAAATAGGAAACATGGCCTTGGCTTGGTTCCAGAATTGCAGAATATCAAAATTTTCATCGTCGATACTGACATTCGCATAGCTAGAAATAGAGGATGTGTAAACTTGGATCTCTGAATTGTTCACTTGTTGGGATGATGATGAAGGTGTGTTGCCCTATTTGTTGAGAATGTTTTAGACATGAGAAACCACACTTCTACCTCTTCTTGCCGGATTGGAAGCCTGAGACACCTAAATTCCCATGTGCTACTCTAGCCTGAACTTAAAAAGATATTTGCAGCTTTCATAAAAAAAATGCAATTAACACCTAAATTTTCATATGCTGCCCTTGTCACACCCCGCGGCCACGGGATGCGACAGTCTCCCGCCGTAAGCATACAACGCCGTGTATGCTTACAAGGCTATTCAATTTATACTTAACAATTCAAAATGAAATAATATAAACCAAGTTTATATATACACCAATCAGAGTACACAGTCTGGTCATAATATAATACAACAAAAAGTATCTCATCCGGATACCAACCACGAGGCCTACCTTAAGACTATACAACAAAATGTACTAAGGTCATGAGATGGTAAGCTACTATGGCCTACTACTCTCGTGCCTCTCCAGAATCCGTCGCACCCGTACCTGTAAAAATAACCGGGAGGGTGGGGGTGAGAATAAATTCTCAGTGCGAATTTGCCACAGTTTGAATTATTGGACTTGCAATCAAACTCCATATTCAAAAATGAAACCCAAACAATAACAAAGCAAACAGATATATATAATAATAAATAACAGAATGCCAATGCTCGACAACAATTAATCAACCTGAAACACAGTTCACGGAACTTCCAAGATAAATTTCAAAACACAGCATATATTTGGCTTAACTTAATTCATTAGGGCTTGTAGCAACTACAGATGTTCTTTCGAGCTGGACCGTTATCAAACCCACATCTGTAGGGTTACAGGCGCCTACAGATGGCCAACCAAGCTAGACCCTTTATCTGACACCCATCTGTAGCTGTTTGGCTTAACCATTTCCTAAAGTCTAGTTACAAGTCACCTATACAGGTCAACTTGACACAAATGCAAACACACGAAATCAAAGTCAGCTATACCGCTCAACTTTGCAATTTCATTCAAATAGATTCACAACCAACTATCAGCCTTGCACAATTCATTAAACAGGTCAACGGATAGGTCACCGTCACCTTATCCAGCCACCTAAACAGGTCGGTCTGGCAAATTCATAATAGGTCAACGCATAAATCAGCAGCGTCACCTTATCCAGCCACCTAAACAGGTCGGTCTGGCAAATTCGAACAGGTCAACGCATAAGTCAGCAGCGTCACCTTATCCAGCCACCTAAACAGGTCGGCCTGGCAAATTCATAAACACAGGTCAACGGATAGGTCATCGTTACCTTATCCAGCCACCTAAACAGGTCGGCCTGGCAGATTCATTCACATCAAGAACAATTAATAGAACTAATCAAATAATAACCATACCAACATGCCAAATAATCTTAACCGAACAATTCAAATCATTCTCATTTATGCAAGAATCAATATGCAGCATGAATTCCAAAATATGCAACAATTAATCATTCAACATGACAAACGAATAAACAGTTTAATTCCTGAAAATAAAGTATCAAACAAGTCCAAGAATCCCGCACCTGTTTAAGACGAGCGTACCGCTTAGTTATGGATCGGGCGTCTCGAATTGCCTCGCGATATCTTGCTCGACCGAGCCTACACCTATATTATACGTTTACTTGGTTTAATTCGGGTTCAGTGGTCTATATGTTTACTTAGGGTTTGTATAGTCCTAAATCAATTCTTTTCGGTTCCTTCTTTCTTATTAAAAATCTCATATAACGGTGCACAATTGCATCTAGGCCCTCTAGCCATATACCATTTCACTTTGGTAACAATCAATCACCGTTTCACTACTTTGGTTCTCGGATCAATTCAATTTACCGATTGGTTAAACCCTAATTTGGTCAAAACCTCAAATTAACCGTTAAACGTTCTAAAAATTCACGATCAGGAAGCAACCCTACCGATTTCAAGTCTAATTGGTTGGGTTAAACAAATCAAATCACGATTATGCCAACTTTCAGTTTTGGCACGAAATCCTAGAAATCAGAATTCACAAATCGGAAGGAAATCGGGAAAAGATTGGCAAGTAAACAAGCAAGGAGTGTAGATGAACTAGTCCTCGAGCAATTCGAACACAAATCTCGAGTTTAAAATGAAAATCTGAGAAATCGAGAAAAATCGAGGTTTAGAAAGAGAAAAGGAGAGAAAAGAATACCGAATCAGGGAGTTGGGAGAGATTCACGGACGCTTACTCGGTTCCAGTTTCGATTTCTCGTAACAATCGGGGGTTTGAGATAGACGGGAAACTCTCTCGCTCTTTTTCTTCTCTCTAGGCAAAATCTTACTCAAATATGTGAAAGGAATGGAGTGGGAGAGAGAGAGAGCAAAGGAATTATGCAAATAAGCCCTCAGATTCATCCAGTGCGGATCACTCACCCGCACTGGACCTGAGTGCGGACGCACTCAGCAGTTTGTAGGTCCTTCCAGCACTTTCCAGTGCAAAAATCGGTGTCGGTGCGGGTCCTCCACCCGCAGTGCGGGTCACTTCACCCGCACTCAGCACTTAGCCAGTTTTCAGAAATAAATTTTAACACAGAAATCACCCGCAGTGCGGGTGGCTTCACCCGCACTCAGAACTTAGTAGATTTTTGACAGAATTTCAGAAAAATTCCGAGCGTAATGCGGACGCACTGACCCGCAGTGCGGGTGGCCTCACCCGCACTCAGTACTTAGTCAATTTCAGTTCAACACAGAAACTTCATGAGTGCGGCCGCACCCACCCGCAGTGCGGGTGGCCTCACCCACACTCACAGAAATTTCAAAGATAATTTAAGGAAAACAGAAGTCAGTGCGGGTCAGTCACCCGCAGTCACCACCAGTGCGGACGCAGTGAGCCTGTAAAGTCTCAAATTCTCGAAATTTCGATGCGGTTTCGATTCACATTTAACTTACTTAATTAGAGGAACCTAAATTAAGGTTTTAACTTCCATTTTGTTAGCACAATTAACTTGATTCTTGCTTTTAATTCATTTGAATTTAATTGTAAAAATTTCGTAACGTAACAGCCCTAGCCTAATCTTAAAAGAAATTATATTTCCAGCTTCCATAATAAATACAATTCAAAATTTAATAGTTACAAGTTAGAGTTAACAATCGAGAAACCTAAGCGTCTCCTTGTACTTGTGAAGTAGTTTCTCAATTGGTTCAAGCTTAAGGCCTGCTTGGACCATAAAGTTTAGAATGTGGCAGGCAGATTTCCTGTGAAAAAAAAATTCTGTCACATATCGGTTGGAGAGTATTGGCTAAAAGCCAAAGTGCTGCGTTGTTGTTAGCAGCATTATCAAACGCCATTGCAGATACCTTATCAAGTATGTTTTATTCATCCAATACACTCAAAATGTATTCAAAAATTGATCGTGCGTCATGGGGATAATCCAGGACCCGAAGAGCAAGGATTCTTTTGATTAAAATCCAGCACTCGATATTGGTATCCTCTGAAATCCAATGAGCGGTCACAGAACAATATGGTAAATTATGTTTACCTGCCATCCATATGTCAAACGTTACAGCTACCTTATGTTTGGTCTCCTTGAATTCATCGTAAAGTTCAACTCGTTTGATCCAAAATTGGTTCATCAAATCATCCCTTACTTTTTTTATACGATTTCTTGTACTTGGGGTGCAGGCAATCCCTAATGAATTCTTCGAAAAATGGGTCAACTGTCATTGGCAAAGGTTTTTCTAACCACACAAAATATTTGATTAAACTCTTTCTAACCTTATCAGGATCGTACTTAAAGGACCCTCCGCCAACACCCAGGTGGGTTTGCACCATTTGGGTACTAAATTCTTAGGTTACATATTCACCTTTTTTTTTGTCATGCATGGCCTTATGTTTGATAAATGTACCAGTACCAGTTTCACCCTTGTACTTGTATTCTTTTTTGCATATTAAGTAAATATCCCCTACAATAATATTTTATGCATCTTTTACCTCTTTAAATATTGATCAACATTCAGTTGTGTACTCTCTAATGATTCTAGGCTTCTTGATATGCTCATTAGGTGTTTCGTTGGTTCTTCTCACTGCCTATGTTGTTGTGGAGGCCATGGATGAAGAAGAATGAGAATATCCTGACATTGGTGTGACTGGAACACTTCCCAAGTGCGGGGCTCACGGTGGAAGACCACTTGGTAGATTCAAGCGGGCGCCGCCAACAACCGGATCAACATAGTTCAAATCGTTCAACTCACGGCCAATTGTTGGCTTGTGGAGCCCTTGACTTGTTCATTTGACTAAATTTGCAAAACATACATAATTGCATTTTTACAGTTTTCCTTCTTGAGACATTGTGCAGGTTCATGACAACTGAAGATTCAATAAATACACATCGAGGATGAATTAATGAACTGCAAGATAACATCGAGGATGTAGTCATGAAGCACAAGATATTGGATAGCAAAAGTATTAACTCAAGATTAAGGACAATCAATCTTAAAATTGATAAAATAAGCTTGAGACTGACCTAAGTGAGGCCTACCATTGCAACGGTCCAGGAACCGTTGCAACGAAATAAATAAATTCATAGAATGTGCTGCACCAATATAAATCAATAATAATCGGCGTTGAACGGTTGGCAAGTCAAAGACTTTCGTCATGGGAACCGTTATCACAGTCCCTACCGTTGCATTCCAAACCAGTTCAAATTACCTTATCATTATAACGGTCCATATACCGTTGCAACGGTCAGTACCAAATACTTTCTTTTTATCAGCTCTCTATAAATAGAAGCTATACCAAGGTTTGGATTGACACTCTAGCCGCCTCCAACTTCAATATTTTGTATTTTCAGATCCAGAGAAAGCCATTGTTACTTGTGCACTTAAACTTCAATACTCACAATCAATCTCAAGCTTATTCAATCAATTCATCAACTCCTAGAGTGATCCTGCGTGATCAAACCAATTACTACTTCGAGCCTTGTGCTCACCTAGCAATCCTTGAGTCCTCGCAAATCAGATTGTCTTCCTTTGAGCCTTTAGTGCTCATGTTCAGACCGTGTGACTTCCCAGAAGATTGTAAGGGCTCACCGGTTCTACCTTGTAATCATTTCTCATTGGATAAAGAAAGGCGCGTCATCTCAAAGGTCGCGGGCCCCGGAGACGTAGGCGTTGGTGCTGAACTCCGTAAATTAATCTCGTGTCAAGTGTCTCTAAACTCTACTATTTATTTTACATTTTAGTTTAGAACAAAGTTATTCTGAGTTTCCGTCAAGAATAACTTTACGACACACTAGAACTTTATAACTTAGATTAAAAGTTTAAAAATGCCTTATTCACCCCTCACCCCCCCCCCCCCCCCCCTCCCCCTCTAAGTGCCTTTGGGACCAACACCAATGACATTGACAAGGTCAATCCAAGTTTGATTTGAATCCATAATTATGTTATATAGAAAAATAAGTGTTGGAAATTTTAGAAAAAATGCATATAAATATTTACATAACAATTATAGAACAATTATATAATTTTTTGAGACTTTCTACTCCTATTCTCAATTTTATTTGCAGTTTCAACTCAAAATACCACAAAAAATAGCTTAAATGCACAAATAATCACATAAAACTAAATATGATGTCTTCTAAACTTTCTACAAATAGTTGCAGACCAATTATTGCATAGTTTGTGATATTCTGCTGTTTTTATCTATTTTATTTGTGGTTTGAACTCAAAAAACTACTAAAATAGCTTAAATGTACAAACAATCACAGAAAATTACACAGGTGTCTCCTACACTTAGAAATTCATACATAACAATTATTTAATTTTTGGAGACTTTCTACTAATTTTTCACTATTTTATTTGTGTTTTGAACTCAAAGTGAAAAATTTATCACTAAAAATAACTTAAATGCAAAAGAATCACCGGCCATTTTTATTAATAACCCAAAAAAAAAGTTTTTTACAAAAATAACCGCAAAATCTGATTTTTTTTTCAAATATAACCAAACCGCCAGGGTTGCTGGCGGTCCACTTCTGTAGCGGACCGCCACGATCCCTGGCGGTCCACTATTTTTTTTTTTTTTTTTTTTTTTTTTTTAGATAGAGATCTGATTTTTTTTCTTAATATTTTCATTTGTGAAGTTTTAGTTTTTTTTTGTTTAGGGTATTTGTCAAAAAATTAAGGACTTGGCCTTTATTAAAATTTTAAATTTCAAGTTCTGACAGCTTGGGCGGTCCACTAGGGACCAGACCGCCAGTATCCCTGGCGGTCCGCTAGCTGTCTTATAAGCACGCTTTCTCTCTCTCTCCAGCACACAGTCTCATTTGTTAAACCACAGAGAAGAAAGAGAGAGCGATTTTGGCGATTTTGAAGCGATTTTAGGCGATTTAGAGGCGATTGCTACAGGTATTTTATTTTTTATTTAATTATTTTCTGTTTAATTTTTAATTAATAATTATTATACCCGCAGTATGTAAATACTATAAATTAGTCTTTAATTAATATTATAATTAACTTTTAAATTGCAAAAAATAATGAATCTATTATACTGTAATTCTTATGAATTTTTTTTTTAAATGTAGTTTGTTAAGGAAAAAATGTTGGTTGCATTGTACGTGGGCGGTAAGCTAACTAAGGGTGTAGAGGGCGTGTATTACTCGAAAGATGCCTCATTCGGCTTGCAGGTTAATGAAAGAACCACATTTATTGAACTTAAGCAACTAGCATACAAAAAGACTGGTGTAAACCCCAACCGGTATGACTTAGAATTGGCTACCCGAATTGACACACAACGGGCTGGGGCGGGTAAACCTTACTTTGTGAGTTTTCCTATAACAGATGAGGAGTTGTGGAAGGCTGTGTACCAACAATTTGAGTCTAGGGGGGTCGCGATGATAGACTTATATTCCAGGAGGGTTCCCCAGGCCGGGACTAGACCTTTTAGTGCGGCTGGGGCTGGACCTTCTAGGGCTCCCCCTGTCACACCCCAAACCCGAAATTCTGGATTAAGGTGTGATCAACCTCGCCTCGTGCTTAATTAATCATTAAGCACGCAAGGCTAATCATCAATAATAAATCAAACAGCAGCGGAAGCAAAATAATATAAATATCAAGCATCAGTCACATAGCAAATAAATAAACATACACATACATAACATATAATTCGATCCGTCTCGGATCCAAATCACACCATCTATAGAAGGGGATACATGATATATCGAGCCCGTATATATAACACAGAAAATACGGGACTCGTAAACCTAATCAAAAGCCTAATCCTAACTAGGTCAAGTGGTGTGGCCCTCGGGGACAGCTCCTGACATCTCCTGCTGCGGACCGCCAGAACCTGTACCTAAAACCCACGAAACAACTTGTGGGTGAGCGACGAATCGCCCAGTATGTGACCCAGAATTATCCCCTCAGGGATCCTCTACGGTCAAAGCACTTTTATTTATATAAATTTCGTACAGTTATGAATACAATTAAATATGCACAAGTGTAAACCTATCTCAATATCTAATAGTCATAAAAACACTTTTAATTAATGCCATGATGCGATTGTTCTAATATGCCAACATGCAAAATAAAGCCAAAGTCAAAAATACAATATCAGATAGTAATCAATTCGGAGTCCAGTACCAAAGCACCGTGTGAACAAATATAATAATAATAATATTACGGATTTAAATAAATCACCCCGTGCTGTGCCAATAGGATAAAAAGAATCTGAATGATATAATCCAAGGACTGTGATCAGGGAACAATGATACACGTTGCCTAATGACATCGCGCATTACCCACAAGATTAGCATTACACTAGCACACTAGCCGATGGTTATACCTTTACCAAAAAGAATCTGAATAATATAATCCAAGGACTGTGATCAGGGAACAATGATACGCGTTGCCTAATGACATCGCGCATTGTCCACAAGATTAGCATTACACTAGCACACTAGCCGATGGTTATACCTTTACCAAAATAATATGAACAATATAATCCAAGGACTGTGATCAGGGAACAATGATACACGTTGCCTAATGACATCGCGCATTGCCCACAAGATTAGCGTTACACTAGCACACTAGCCGATGGTTATATCTAAATCCGGTGTGTCATCTCGCCTAAACGATTCATCAATCAAACATATAAAATAGGAGAAATCATATAATGCAAGTCGTAAAAATATAGTCAACCAGTGCCACAGAACTCGGGATCGGAACTGTGCACTCACTCTGCCACGGAACTCGAGATCGGAACCGTGCAGACAAATCCGCCATGGAACTCGAGATCGGAGCCATGCGGTAGCGTAAAACAGACCCACGCAGAACTCGAGATCGGAACTGCGCAGTCTCAAGTAATAAAAATGCCACCACGGAACTCGAGATCGGAACCGTGGTGGGGTAACCAGTGCCACAGAACTCGAGATCGGAACTGTGCACTCACTCTGCCACGGAACTCGAGATCGGAACCGTGCAGACAAATCCGCCATGGAACTCGAGATCGGAACCATGCGGTAGCGTAAAACATACCTACACAGAACTCGAGATCGGAACTGTGCAGTCTCAAAGTAAAAACATGCCACCACGGAACTCGAGATCGGAACCGTGATGGGGTAACCAATGCCACAAAACTCAAGATCAGAACTGCTCGCGTAAAATGACAAAAATGATCGAAAAGGATATATAAGCAAAGTTTATACATATAATATAAATCCTAAGGCCATCCGAGAATCCAGTGACGCTCAGCTCAGTGGCTGTCGGGCCGTCCCATGCCAAGTGACACCAAGACGGAACGAAGTCACTCGGCCCTGCTCAGCTCTCACCAATGCATGCGTATGCAAGTACAATAATAGTATATTGTCTTCTACGAGAAGAAGACAATCTAATAACCTACTATTCTAATAATATATTATATAATATATTTAATTACTCTACTCTTAAAATACAGTAAATTCAGGTTTTTCAGGGTTTATGCAAATCTAACTACAGTGCAGAAAGGTAAACATGCTCTACAGTTTTAATGCAGCTACTTAAAAATAAGTGCAGATGTCAGGTCAGATGGATCGACTGGTAAGAGTACGCCCACGAAAGAAAATAATTCAGATATCCCACACCTGAGGGGGCTGGAGTCTCTGTCGCTAAAAATCAGCGTGCTCCACGTATGCTCCGATCTCCGGGTCAGTCGAATCGACCCACGGGTCGGTCTCGTACGGAGTCGACTGATCTGTGATCACGTAATTTAAACTAATTAAAATCTATGCTAATTTATTATAACCCTCGTCCCAGTTAATGTGCAAGTTAAATTCTCGATTATTTTGATTTTATAAAATTACTGATTCAGCCAGTCAGACTGATCCGATTAGGCATATATTAATTATTTATTTTCATGCCATCGAGCTTGGCATTAATCTTAATTTCTTTATAAGTTCGTCAGATATTGATCATTCACTTTGATCTAAATTAATCTAATTTAATCCTAAATTAATTCATATTTTTAATAATCTAATTTGAAGATATATTGCTTGTAAAAATTCAAATGTCGAATTATTCGCAAGCAAAAATAGTTATTTGAGAGTTATGGTGAATTAAACGTGTTTTACTTAATTAATATATTCTAATTGCCTATCTACTTTGATTTATTTTAAAAAGGACTATAGTTATTTTTAATTGATCGAAATTCGGTTTCGAAAGTTAATTTATAATTAAAAATCTCTAAGGCTAATATTTTAATAAAAATATATTGATTGTATGATTATTGCAAATTTTATAATCAGTTTTAATATGGTTTAGTTATTTTATATTTTAGATGTATAATTCTTTTATAAAATTTTAAGAACGAAACCTTTAACTATTTTACGCGTTTTCTACTTAATTTATTCTTAAGTCGCGCAATTCGTTATTTTTATAACTAATTTAATTTCTACGTTTAATTAGTCGTTTCGAATCTAAGTCCATAACGAATATTTTTCATTCCTAATTAATTGTCCTTTATTAACTAGCAACGAATTTTTGTACAAGTTCGAAAAATATTTAAAAGAACTATTTTAGCTTTAAAAACTTTTTATGAAACTTTTATTTTAGATTAATGTGTTGGGTGTTTTAATTTGGTTTGTTTCAATATAATACTTATTAATATCTAAGTTTAAGAACATGATTAGTAATAATTTATGAAGTGTCATCTATTTAATTTAGTGAAGAACTATATTACATACATACATCATATTACATATTATTTGTGTTCATATGTCCTTAAAATATACATCATCATGTTCAAATAAGCACATAACTTATACTAGATAAACATATAAGAGAAATGGCATTACACTTATAATAACGAGATATACTAATTATATCGATTAATAGTAATCATATATCCAATATTACATTTGCTATTAAGTCTCATTTTAGTTTATTTCTATCTTCTATTCATTCGGTCCAATCTAAGGCAATTAATTAATCCACTTGTCCAATTCAGATCAATTTAGTTTAGTTGAGTCCAAGCCCAAAATTCATGCATAATTCGGCTATTCACAAAATCTGGCCGAATTCCATTATTTTCCAAAGATTTACATAGGAGCCCCCTTAACATTAAGAAAATTAACACAAGTCAAGGAATTATAATAACACCCCTTAATCTATAAAAATTCACAGTTAGATCTTGTTAATTCATTAGTGTACCAGTACAAGCACATTACCATTAAACTCGCATCCGACACTAATTGAGGGGGCTCGGTTTTGAGTTGCAAATTCACACATTTTGAAAATCAAACAAGAATCAAATTGTAGCCGAGCAACCATTCGGCATCCAAATTTACAAGTAAATGAGTCGTGACAACTAATCGACAACAATTTCCATATCAATGGGTTCAATTCAATACTCGATTTCATATTCAAAAGACAACCAAGTAATTAACAACACCTAAATGAAATTGGATACGAGGACCCGACAACAACCAAAATATACTAAGCAATACACTATCAAGTCAAAAGGGTCGATGCCCTCGTGCCATCACAAAGCAAAACAGAATTTAAAGAGAGATGATAAGAAGGGCACAAGCAAGTTACCGACTTTGCTTCCAAATCCATGTCATGGCGAGAGTTGGTAGTCGTAGTTGGTTGTTGCCTTCTCCACCTTGTTTCTCGCCTCGTCTCAAGCTTCACAAGCGCAAGCACGCAACCAAGCACAAGTAACCCTTAACGGGTATGAGCAAAAACCGCAACCCAAAATATGAAAGAGGAGGGAAATCCCAACCGGGTTTGGTGACATAAATTTGTAAAAAGAGAAGAAAAGAGAGATAGAGACAGAGAGAGCGGGTACAACACGGGTTAGGGTTTCACGGGAGGGAAGGGGGGCTAAAAAGAGAGAAAGGGGGCGGCACCGTTGTGGTGTTTCACGGGCCAAGAGAGAGGAGAGAGTGGGGCGGGGGTTTGTGGTTGTGTTGCCTCAGTGACAGAAGAGAGGAGAGGTGAAGGAGATGGCGGAAAGAGAGAGGGAGGGGTTGGCGTAAAAAGAAAGCAGAGGGGGGCGCTGGTTTGGGGTATTTCACGGACACAGAGAGAGGAGAAGAGGAGAGGAGGGGTTTATTAGCCTGCTTCAAGATCCGTGCTAGAAGTGTGAGCGTTTGAGATTTTCCAAACAAAGCAAAACCTTAATTGATTAATAAATGTACATGGTGCATTGCACCTGACGGGAAGCAAAAAGAAAGGAATTGCACAAAATTTTATTTATTAAATAAGTCTCTTTTAAATATTAAGTTTCTTTTATAAATTCGAATCGAAGTTTTATAAAATTATCATAGTGTCGTACGATTATTTTCAAGTGTTTATAATTCGATTTTACAATCCGAATAATTCGATTTCAATTTAGTATATATATACACATGTAAATATCAAATCGCATCTTTATAATTCCTAAATAAATAAAATTATTCATATGAAAATTTGTATATTTATTCTACTAATTTCAAATCTATTTATTTATTTATTTATTTATTTATTTATTTACACGAATCCTTTTATTTTATTTTCTAATTCTCATTTTAATTACATAGTTTCATAAATTTTGTATATCTCAAAATTTTTAGTTTACATTATAAATTGATAATATAATTCTAAATGATTGTTAGTTTAATTAGTAAAATTTTAACTTGAGTGAAAATTTTAAATTAGCATAATTAATCATGTTTTAAAATTTCGAGATATAACACCCCCTGCTGGACCTTCAGGTTATGACAATTCGGCTTATGACAGCCAGGGGTACCACCACTCCCCTCATGACAACCAGGAGTACCACCACTCCCCTCATGACAACCAGGGGTACCACAGTCCCTGTTATGACAACCCGGGGTACCATAACTCCCGTGAGTTTACTGAAGTTGTACCACCACCACCACCACCCATACAGGCACCCATAATCCCTACATTTCCAGCTATACCAGAGTCAGTACCAATACAGTTATCCGTTAATGTCTGGCCGTTACGAGGGGAGGCTACTGATAGCATGTGCATATGATGCTGAGAACCAGCTGTTGCCTTTGGCGTTTGCAATTGTTCAGAAAGAGGATGGTGAGAACTGGGGATTCTTTATGCAGTTTTTAAGAAGACGGGTGATTGGGCCAACAAAGTTTTTCTCTGTAATATCAGACCAGCACAAAGGAATAAAATATGTTTTTGATCGGGAAGAATACGGTTGGTCAACACATACTGGCGAGTGTGTGCACAGGTTGTGTATGCAACACGTTGCGGAGAACCTTAGCAAGGCAACCGGACACGATACATGGGTCCTAGAAACATTCAGACGTAATTGCAAAAAGAAGAAGCCGAGAAGGGTGGAAGAGATGAGTAGAGAATTTGCAAAGGTATGTGTTTGTTAATTGTTTACATGTCTTATTGTACTTCGTGGACATATTTTTATTTTAATTGTTTACTTATATTATTTTATTTCCTTATTTATATGTAGTATATGCCGAAAGCAAATCTCTACTTAATGAAGGTGGGCAAAAATAATCCCAGAGATGTCCAAGAGCCACCAGCATACGAGAAAATATATCAAGCACGTGATGGAGGTTACCGTTGGGGAATTATGACCACCAACGGTTCTGAATCGCTGAATGCAGTCTTCAAGGAGAGCCGGACGTTGCCTGTGGCTGCAGTTGTAGAAGACACTTTCTACAAGTTAAATACCTGGTTTCAAGAACGGCGTGCTAAGGCAGCAGAATTAATAAGGATGAACCAGTCATTTTCAACAAGGGTGGAGGAGAAACTAAGAAAACACAGGAACAAAGGTGCAACTATGACCGTGATCCCGATGGGTAATGATGGTACAGAATTCGAAGTGCACAATCCAAATGAGTACGTTCCTTCCAGCCGTAGACCAGATGGCACTATGGAGTTTGTGAAGAGGGCTTTCAAGTACGTAGTGCAATTCCGAGAGACAAGAGAGGTGACCTGTACATGCCAGGGACCCCAACTAACACAAATACCTTGTAGTCACGTGATGGCGGTATGCCGAGTGAGAAACTTCTGCGAGGATCACTATGTCGCTGACATGTATCGTACCGATTACCTTGCTTCTACTTGGGGTGGATCTTTCCATTCTTATCCTAACCAGCATGAGTGGCCTGCGTATGTCGGTGATAGAATACTCCCTTCAGAAGGATGGATAAGGAAGGGGAGGAGGAGACACAAACGTGCTATAATGACCATGGACGAGATGGGTGGTAGGAGGCCATCGGAAAATCAGGCTCGCCGTTCCGTTTCTGACAGGCGCAGGGCAGGTATGTAGCATTTTTCGGAATTAATTTATGATTTTATTATATTAATAATTGAATTCTGTTGTTATGTTCAGATGCCATAAACGAACACAATGAAAGAGAAAATGCGAGAGTTGTTGCTGAAGCAACTGGTAGAACACAACCACCTCTTGCGACCCAATCATCTAGTAGCCAAGGGTCTACAAGTACTGCTGCTCCTGCAGCTGACACCAGAAAATCTTCTCGTCTATTGGGTCTATTCCGACGTCGTGAAAGATGAACTTATTATTTTGCTTAGGTGAACTAAGTTATGAATATTTGTGAACTTCAGTTGTATCGTTGAACTTTAATTGTATTTGTGAACTTATTATTCCGACGTCGTGAAAGATACGTTGTAATTTTAGAAGACCATTTCGATATAAAGCAGAAAAAACATAAAAACCAACATGAAATATAAAATAAAACTGCAATCATAATAAATAGCTACAGTCCAAAATACATCATAAAAAACCTGCAATCATAATAAATACATCATAAAAAAACTGTATATGTATATATGTATGTGTATGTGTGTATGTATGTATGTATATATGTATGTATGTATGTATGTATGTATGTATGTATGTATGTATATATTATACATATATTATAAAAACCGAAAAAAAAAGACCAACAAGCTGTCAGAACTTGAAATTTAAAATTTTAATAAAGGCCAAGTCCTTAATTTTTTTGACAAATACCCCAAATACCCTAAACAAAAAAAAACTAAAACTTCACAAATGAAAATATTAAGAAAAAATCAGATCTCTAAAAAAAAAAAAAAAAAAAAAAAAAAAAAAAAATAGTGGACCGCCAGGGATCGTGGCGGTCCGCTATAGAAGTGGACCGCCAGCAACCCTGGCGGTTTGGTTATATTTGAAAAAAATCAGATTTTAAGGTTATTTTTGTAAAAAACTTTTTTTTTTGGGTTATTAATAAAAATGACCGAAGAATCACAAAAAATTATAGAATAATTATTTCAAGGACTTTCCCATGCCGACATGCATATTGAATTGTCTTTTTCAAACAAAATTGAAACAAAAAAAAAATTTCTGACCTTTAAACTGCCAAAAAAAATCAAAGGGGATTCGAATTACAGCTTTTCTGTGCTTGCATTGTTGAAGAACAATTTCTATGAGATTGCGAAAAATAGAAGATCGAGAAGAATTTTTGAGAAAATTAGTATGGTGAAGCCTGAAATCTTTAAAAATATCATCATTCCAAAAAAATAAAACAAAAAACCACAATTTCTGAAAAATTATAATTTTGACACGGCGGCATCCTATCTGATTCCAGGATTGATAGAATTTTTACGTCAAAAGTGATGTGTATATTAGAATCAGCGCCAATATTTTCTCATACAAAGAGTAGAACCACTGTAGCTCAAAGAAGAGGAGCACAAATGTAGCCGAACATCAACTGCCACTATTAAATTGGTATTTAATGGTGCGCCACAAAGAAGAGGAAAAAATAAATCACAGTCGTTTGATTAGATGATTAACGGCGGTGATGTCTTGCAGTAGGAATTTATGTAGGTGCTTTAAAAGATAATTTTAAATGAAGATCTGACTGAGGGGACCAGTTCAATAAATGACTGATGAAATGAAACATAAAATGTGTCAGTTGGAAAGAAAAGAAGAAGAGAATAAAGAGATGCTCCTCCGACGAAAGCCTGGGTTATCTACGTTGTTACTTCAACGATATTTTAGTGCAACATCAAAATTTTGATCGTATTTCTGCACAGCAAAATCATAAACAGGTTGAGATGGAATTAGAAAATTGAGATTGAGACGCTGAATAAGTTATTGTCGTATAATTTTATTTTATAAGAGACTCGGATGTATATATATTAAGGAGGGATCTAATTACATCTTTTTTTATGACACCAAATTACACTTTTGATTTTCAAAGTTTTCAAAGTTCAAATAGCTGATCCAAACCGTTCAACATAATGGATATGTTAAAATGTGCTTGCAGATCAAATTTTACATTATTTGGATTTTTTTTTACTATTTATTAAGTATTTAACGAAATCGATAAAATTAAACCATTGAATTTTTGTACCTATCTTAATAAATAATAAAAAAATTCCAAAAAAAATGTAAAATTTGATCTGCAAGCATAGTTTAACATATCCATCATGTTCAACATAATGGTTTGGATCGAATGTTTGGACTTTGAAAATATTGAGTATAATTCGGTGTCACCAAAAAAGGGTGTAATTGGCTCCCGCCTCATAAGTATTTATACAAATTATAAAATAAAAATTATAACATTGTTATTATTTTGTTTTAATTCACATGGCTGGCTTAGCCATCCTTAATTAATCTTCAATTACATCCGCCTATATAAACAGACATGTAAATTAGAGAATTTTGTAAATTATATAACTCACAACTATCACGTAGCTCCCTTAAGTACATTGTTGAAGAATTTAACTCTAAGTTTGTTAGATATTTTTTTTCAAAGAATTTAACACCGTTGAAATAGTATAATATTTTTCTGGTTTGTTAGAAAAATTGTGACTTATGATAATGAAATGTTTGAAATTGTCCGGTATTTTTTAGGCATCCTTTTAATAGAGGTCATGTGTTTAATTTAATTAAATATTGGTTTTTAAGTCATTTTATAATTTAGCTGAATTTAAAATATTTAGATTAAAACGACCTAAGTACATACTTATTTATATATTAATCGGTATTAGATATATATTTTAAACTTTATTTTGTAGAACCAATACTATGGATGTTTAAATCAACAGGTTAACATAACTTTGTTGATACTTAACTATATCTTGACAAACACTTTACTTGAACTAACACAATTTATAGTAAGAAATTTAGAATTGAAATTCAAATTTAATACATTTACATATTACCTATCCGGCTAAACACTTTACATTAACCCAATTTAAAGTATGCGTCACATAAATTTTTTATTAATAATTATTTAATTTCCTAATTTATACCTAGTAAGTGATTGTACGAAAATTATGTTGAATATTAATATGGTAATATATTAGTTAAAATAAATTACTGTAGTATATTTTTTAACCATGCAAATAGTATATTAGAAATTTACTTGGAGACCAAATGCTCACAAATAATCTCACCATAACAAACAGCACGATATGCATACGAACCATTGCTATAGAAGAACTAGACCACTTAAAGCATCCTCCAAAATTTTGGTTATCTGTAGTAAATACAGATACTGAACAAAGTGTGGCGGGTCACCGCTTTCCGAAAAATTACCCCCATATTTAAAATCAATAATTATGTCATTGCAATTATGATAAAAATTTTTAAGAAAATAAATACATCTAGTTAGAGCTTTAGACAATTAGTTTCCATTTATGATCATTGGTCGAATAAGCAAAGCAATTCAATTACGAACATTATATTGGATTCCTCTATCCTAGAAAAAAAAAGGAAAAAAAGAGACAAGCTCTGACATTTGACTAAGAGAGAGGTCAAATACAAAATTAGGGATAAAGCGGGTTTAGGGTTTAAGAAGGGATAAAGCGGCAGCGGCAGCCTCAGCCTCAATTAAATCCTTCCTTTGGCCAATTTTATAAATTAATCCAACTTGGAAATTTGTGGTGTAATTTCCCAAAGAAAGCAAAGAAATCATTGTGTTATTCAGAATTTCATGGTCTCTCTTGCAAAATCGTTATCGTATGAACAAAAAGTATTGCCATATTTTGAGGAAATAAAAAACAAGAAGGGATGTCTTATATTATATGTGCTGCTGTTATTCGATGGTTGAATTCATGTGTCAGAAATATATTTTTTTTGAGCCCACTATTCTATCTTTGTCTAAACTCGGCAACATTCTTAATCAGATGAATTAATTATCAAAAATTGATTATAAAAATATTGACAGTATTGTTTCGGTTTCATACAAAGCATGGACAAAAGATTAAAACTTATGATTTTGAGCTGTATAAAGTCAAAAACGGTGTTGTCATTTTTTTTATCATTATATATATTTGGGAAAATGTCGGTCTATTACCATTTATGGAATCTTCCATTGTAAATATGAAAAATATTGTGGTATTGCGAAAACTCTTGTAAAATTTTGTCAATTTTTGAATTTTAAGCGGGAGGGAAGCCACCGGCCCAATAAAAAACATATGACTTTCAGTTGATGCCTATCGACGGTCTGATTGTAAATGGAGTCCATCCGGCTACGGCCTTTAATGTAGGAGGTCTTCAATATTAGTGCGGATTTGATTTACACTCTTAAAGTAAATAGACGGTTAAGATACATTAACTGAAAATATGTCTTTTTGAGTTAATGCAGAGGACACGAATTGCAAGAAAACATAGAGATAGATTCTGGGAATTCGTATCCTCTGAGATATCTCAAACTTTGCGTGACTTTATAAAAAATTGTAACCGTTTAAAGACGTTCTGCACGAATCTCAAAGCCCACATGACAGTGACACTGACCCCCTACATCACCCCGAATAGGCACCGGACACGTCGGTCACGCAAAAGTTGAGATATCTCAGAGGATACGCACTCTAGATTCTGGTACACGTCAATCCGCAGTGACCTAATAAGTTTTGTCGGGCTTCGTGCAAGTAACTCAAATTATTTTTTACCGGTAGGGAAACAAAAATAAATAAAAAAGGAAAGACTAGGTACTAATTTCTCAAGTTCAAAATAACTGGATGTATCCTTTACCTACAAAATGTTGCTTCACAATTTTCCAATTCATTTTTGGAAGCAGAGTTGACATGATGTTTATAAGATAAATAAGTTTGAGGAGGATTATTTTGACAATTTTATTAATATATATTTTTATAAATTCAAATAAAATTAAAAAACTGAAAATTCAACTTATCTGTATCTTATTTAAGAGTAGGGATTCGATTACACACTTTTTTGGTGATACCGGATTACATCCTATATTTTTAAAGTCTAAACAGTTGATCCAAATCGTTCAATATGATGGATATGTTAAAATGTACTTGCAGATCAAATTTTACATTTTTCTAAATTTTTTTACTATTTGTTAAGATGGGTACAAAAATTCAATGGTCTAAATATAGCGATTTTGTTAAATACTTAATAAATAGTAAAAAAATTCTAAAAAATATAAAATTTGATCTGCAAGAACATTTTAACATATTCATTATGTTTAACGGTTTGGATCGACTGTTTGAAATTTGAAAACTTTGAAAATGGAGAGTGTAATTCGGTGTCACCAAAAAAGGGTGTAATTGGAGAATTCAGATCCAGTGAAGTAACCCAATCTTTGGGTTTTAAATCGGGACCGTTTGATTCAAATTTGAGATGATCTATCCGAAGTGGAGCGCACATATCCCGAGACATGAATTCGAATCCCGAAGCAATCTCGATTGACAGATTCGAATCGAACAGTCTTGATCCAAAACCCAAAGATTAGGTTACTTTAGGGGATCCGGACCTGTAATTGGATCCCTCCTCCTTATTTAATATATATATAGGTTGATTATAATTTTTTTATAGAATTCTAGTGTTAGTTGATAATGAATCAAAGATTAATTTTGTATAGTTGAAATTTATAATAACTTAATATAAGAGGAAACATACATCAAATTATTATTTTTTTTATTGTCACTATATGTAGATAATATAGATTATTCCTTTAATGTTGAATTTTAAATTTAAGTTCTATTTTTCTAAGATTGTCAAATTATCAAAAATAGATAATTGTCAAATAATTCCCTCAATAAGTTTATTAAGATTATCACATTTGATTGACGCACTTCAGTTAATCAGATGCTTAGATCTATTAATCGAACAGCTCTAACGTCTATTTTAATGTAGTAGAAAGAAGTAATTTTGTTTTTAAAAAAGGATAGAAGCCCATTTCATATTAATGAAACAAAAGTTAATTACAACCACAACTAACTGGAGCCAGTATCTCCAGAAACAAAGTTCATAAGCACAAAACGCCAAAATACCAAATCACAGGTCATAAGCACAAAAAACCAAATCATAGTTTAAGGATAAGCCACTATTGTACACAAAAGGGCTAACACATTTAATTTCTAACTCCTACTAGCAAGCAATTTTCATTGGTCTGCTTAGTTGACTCCTGTTGCATCCTCAAGCGCTAGCAGCTGGCCTTCTGTTTGCTTAGGAGGGATAGAGCAGAGTGGAATCACATCCAGTGTCTCAGGGAGCCAAAGCAGTGCTGCTTCCTTGATCTTCTTAGGCACTGAAACTGTCCAGTATTTAACCAGAGAAATAATCAGAAAAATAAGATTCCTAGCTAATTTAGGTGTACTATTTCTAAAAATAATTTCATTCCTATATTTCCAAATAGTCCAAATAGTCCAACATAAATTTCATGGAACAAAATGCATGTAGCATCCAATTCATAAACATAACATATAAAAGTGATCAACATAAGATAACTTTTAGAACACATATCTAACACTATATACTAAGAGAAAGCCTGCTCTGTCAGTTTTGTTTAGAGATAGAGAGAATTGGACAATATCTGTACAAGTATTCCATGGATCTATATAGTGTTGAGTTTTCCCTAACTAGAACAGTATTTCTTGAAGTTTGGGGCATTGCAAAAACAGATGGTTGACAGTTTCTAGAGGGTCAAAACATAAAACACAATGTGGTTCCCCTGTCCATTTCTTCCTAATGAGAGTATCTTTGGTAAATATCCTATAAGAATGAACAAGCCACATAAAAACTCTGATTTTGGGTGGCACTTGTAAAGTCCACCACAGTAGGGGTTGTGTCACCTGGATGCCTCTAAAATTCAAAAATTTATACAAATATTTTGCAGTGAACCTCCCTGTGGTCTCCCATCACCAATTCATCTTGTCATGCAAATGTGTAAAGGACACTATGCTGAGAATATATAAAATTTCAGGCCAATCTTGGCGGTTAATCCCTGTTAGAGTATCCCTAAACATAACTTGCTGTCCTTGAGAGTGAACTACCTCAAAAACAGAAATATTTGGGGTAAGACACAATCTATATATGTGAGGGTATCTATGTGCAAGTGTACCAGACTCATACCAGATATCATGCCATAAAGATACTTCAGAGTATGAACCTGGGTCATATGTGGTACTAATATGCCTTAAATTGTCTAATTTGATGATTTCATTCCAAAAGGGAGAGTAAGCTATCCTATCCACTGAATAATATTTATGAAGACCTAGAGTCTTCCACATACTAGAATAAGAACTAT
Organism: Carex rostrata; assembly: GCF_964058835.1. Classification (NCBI taxonomy): domain Eukaryota; kingdom Viridiplantae; phylum Streptophyta; class Magnoliopsida; order Poales; family Cyperaceae; genus Carex; species Carex rostrata. The sequence continues at coordinate 228,462 of NC_135931.1, read as the reverse complement.
CTTTTAATTTCCAAAGCCATTTTAATAGTAAGGAGATATTCATGAGGTAGAGATCGAAGATACCTAAGCCCCAAATTGTTCTGCTATACATGCTTGAGACCATCTAACTAAAGCATATCATTATTTGGCGGTTTCAGAGCCCTGCCAAAGAAATCGCCTTCGAAGTCTATCAATTATAGCTATGATAATTTTAGGTACTTTATAAATGGAGAGTGTGTACAAAGGTACAGCTGACAAGACTGAGTTTATCAATGTCATGCGACCCCCACTAGAAAGCATTTGTCCCTTCCAATGCTATAATTTGTGTTCTATTTTATCTACAAGGAAGTGCCAGTCAGAAACTAACAGTTTTTTTTATTATGGAGGGGTAACCCCAAATAAGAAATAGGGAAAGAGCCCTAGGGACTGTTAGTTTGTAATAATCTAGAAGTCAATAATACAATAAATTATCATAAAGCTTTGTTCATGAATTGAATGTTTATTTATATATCATTTTGTTGCCTTGAGTATTATTGAATTTATGGATCATTTCGAGTTCATGACTGAAATTGTGAAACTCCATAATATAGATGATATATACTCTTAAAAGGTCACTGACCAAGGTAATTAACAGGAACACTAATTACCGCGATAAGGTTAGTATGTGGATTAAAAGATGGTTAAGTTTTACAAACCACCTGACACGAGATGTCATTTTAATCACATAGATACATGTTCTAGGAACATGGTATTTGACAGACCCCGAATGAAACATTCCGTGTCATTTATGTTTTATTCAGTGTCACGTTCTACAGTATGAGGTATTTATCGTTCCCACTGAGAAATATGTATGTGTAATTGTTATCTACCGCTGTCCGTAAAAAGCAGTCATAACGGTAGCATTTCCATATGTATAGCTTAGCTGAGGAAGTGATAGTGTACCAAGAATACTATTTGTCCCTCGTATCTCTATACGAGCTATAGCATCACTGGGCCCCTTGATAGAGTAAGATTATCTGCTAGCGGTATAATTACAAGAGTAATTATATTTGATAATCTGCTTAAGATCAAGAAAAGATTCAGTTAGCAATGATGACACACATCTACCTTGAAACTAATCTGATAGCTATGAGACAGAAGAACAGACACAAGTAAATTGTTTACTGGATCGTGATATTGTACAGTACAGCATCATCTGTGTAATTGGATGGTCATGATGTGTTGCCAGATACCACTCATGATTATAGAAGTTAAAACAGTTTTAACTCTGTTTACCAACATAACACAGATCCTATTGGGTCACACCATATAGGAGCTACTCGGAGAATCTTACTGATTAATTATAAATTGATTATAATTAATATTAAGATGGTTATAATTAATTATACGTGATATAATTAAATTATAAATGTCATTTAGAATGACAAGCAGAAACAACGGTTAATTTATAAACGTACACGTTACGTTGTATAAAAGTTACCGAACAACAACCGAAAAGAAATATAATTGTATATGACAATTATATATATTTGATTTGGATTTTAATTTGTTAATTATGGGTTTAAAAGCCCAAAATAATCAAAGCCTTAATTAAAATTAAAAGCCCAAAGTCAAAGCCCAAAATCAAAGCATTTTACTATTCATGCCTTAATGGGCCAAGGGCAAAATGGTCATTTCACACCTATGCCACCTTGCATGACACCTTAGGGTGTAGAAGCATGGAGAAGAGTGTGGAAGGGTGTGGAAGGGGTATTTTGGTCTTTTCACATATTAAAGGATGAGGTGTCAAGGGTTTTTGGTAAATAGATTTGTTTTGAGGGGTATTTCGGTCTTTTGCGAACCTCCTCAAAACACTATAAATAGAGGGGTGAGGTTAGAGAGAAAACTTACTAATTCACATGTTAATCTGATTAATTCGTTAATCGGAATTTCTCTCTTCCCCGGTTTCAGTTATTACGAGATTCGGAAAAATATATTTTTGCAAACTCTGCGGTATTTCTTGTTTTGCTTTTAAGTGAAAAGGAATAACTTGGAGTCTTAAATATATTTAATCTGTCCCTATTTCGGTGAATAGTGTTTCTGCAGAATTCTGCGGTTTATAGTATTTCTGGCAGAAGAAATAAACCGCTCTCCGGTTAGTCCTGGTGGATAACTAATAGAGGTATCACACGTGTGATACTCCGAGTCGATTCCTTCCCTGGTGAGGCTTTACTCGCTCGGTCTGCATTCCAACTGTGATTTGGAAACAAGGTATAAATATGTTATATTAATCTATTTAATTGGTAAGTAGATTAAAGTTTTAGAAATCAATCATGGAGTAGATCTGTAAAATGATTAAATTGGGTTTTGATGCCAAAGAAATACTGAAGGTGGACCGCCTTGGAAATTTTCCTGACATACCCCGTTTAATACTGAGCTTAAGTTGGCCGTAGAAATTTTTATTCTACGGTCATTCCGCAGCTTAAGCCTAAACGGGTTTTGGTTACCCTGAAACCCAACAGGGACACCCAAATATTTGTGCTAACTGACTAGTGTGATCTAAGTTAAGTGGGTACATCTTAGTTTTTTCAAAATTCACTTTGATACCCGAAATAGCTTCAAAGGCCAACATGGCCTACCATGCTGCCTGTACTACCTCTTCATCGGCCTGTAAGAAAAGAATGGTGTTATCCGTGTAATGACAGTTAGTGATTGCTCCGTGTTCCATATAGGGGGAAAGATTGCAAAATTATGGATTGATTTATTTAAAAAATTAATTAAATTATTTCATGCTTGAGTTTCTTATCGAAAGCATTACAGGACGGTTTACTAATATAGCAAAACTTATACATGACCAAAAAAAAAATACTACCAGCTAATAAAAAGGAAGAAGAGCAAACATGCACATAATCCAAAAGATTGCAAAAACGATTTGCTGGTCAGAATAATGTGTTACACGGTTCAGCTATTGATTTTTTAAAATGATTAAATTTATCAAATATCAGTTATAGGACCATATATTTAAACAGTGATATCTTTTTTTTTAAATAGTTATACTTAAACAAAATTTTGGTGAAAAAATATACTAGAAATTGAATTTATAAATATTATTATCTATCAAATAGAATGAGGGCATGTGCTATTTATACGCAGTAATCAGATTTCGGTATTGCAACTATTATTGTCACACCTCGGGACAACCCGCCACGTATTTCAACGTAAAACATATGCACATCACATACAGTATCAATAACAATATATATAAAGCCATATTTATTTTATAACCAAATGAGTTTAACAAACGATCATGGCAGACATGGCTAGTAACACAAGCACTGACATGCCTGCTCAATGTATCAATTATAAAATCATGGAAACAAAAACTAAACAACATGTGGCAATTTATCAATCATGGGTCTTCCCGCTTAGTCTCACTCTTGTCCTTGCTCGAATCCTTCATCTTCATTACCTGGAACCCACATAAAAGTGGAACGGGTGAGAGATCAAACCTTATCTCAGTGCGGGATTTAGTTACAGCCCAGAGCTTATAAAACTTTTACTTATATTCACAAATATGAAAATACATAAATAAAATGCGTATGCTTCTTCTAATGCAATGCATATCTTATCGTTACTTACTTCATTCATTTACTTTTAAAAATTTGTTAATCTTGTTTGTTTGCCTCACTAGACGGTGAATTCATATGCCGCTAGGTCTTGGCGTGATAGGACCGCTTTCGCCTACAATCACGTCCGTGAAAGGACCGCTTGCGCCTACGATCACGTCCGTGAAGGGACCGCGTCAGCCTACAATCACATCCGTGATAAGACTTCTTTCGCCTACAGTCACGTTAACGAGGAGTCCAGTCAAACACTAGACCCAATGTATACATCCCAATATGCAAGCATATTGGCCCCTGTTCAATTACCATATTCATTCTTTTTCAAAAACACATTTATTCAATCACACAGTTCATGTCATGCTCAACACATCTTATTCATGCAAGTCCATTAGTCAATATATGAATCCTATCATTTCATGCAAGTTATTTGTGTCTACTCAAGTCATACGAATGGTTCGACAACAATGTGCATAAATCCGACTAATGCAATAATAATAAACAGTTTAATGACAATAGGAAAGTAAAATAGTTTTATAAAGTCTAGGAAACCCGCACCTTTCGTTGTAGGAAGATCGTTAGACGTACCGAGATCTTCCAGAAAATCAGAATTCAAACCTAAACCATATATACATTATCTCAAGATTAGTATCTCTTAGTAATTATTTTAGAGGTCTCTGTACTTGACTAATATCTAGCATCTACGTTATGTTTGTTTTTAATTCTCCTTGATATTTTTTTAATAAATGATAAATCCAAACGAAACGTGGAACGAAACAAAAGATTCATGAAGGAGAATAAGAACTTAATATTATTTAATGTTATATTGTACTAATTCAATTCAAGATTAATCAGAAGAGAGGAAACAAAAACAACGAAACGAAAGAAATTAAGGAACCCGATTCTTATAAATAAATTTGATTATTACTTAATATATCTAGAGTTCATTCAAACAAATTAATTAATGGAAGAATCCGAAATTAATTGAGAATGAATCTAAATAAATAGAAAAATTATTATTTTTTATTTCTATGAATAGAAAAATTGAGATATGTCATGTATAAGAATCGTGGTCTAAGGCTCTAAGCATAGACCATGTCTCTGTCAGAATTTATGTATATAATCTGAGTCTGAGGTGGCACTGGCCAGAGAATTAGAGAGTCGGAAGCGGACAGTGGCCAAACCAAAGAGGAACTGAGGAAGGGGATCTTTATGTCTTATATGTATACTGTATATATATATATACTTATGAGTGAGTCTATGGTAATATGCATATCACGATTTGGCACCGTGCTACGGCTCTATATTTGAGTTTTCAAGTCCTAACGGTCGATCCGAACCGTTCATCTTGTTTTCCATATTAATATGTGTTTGGAGACCAAATTTTACATTTTTTGAAATTTTTTTACTATTTTTTTAGATTTATTGAAAATCACTGTTTTTGGATGGTCCAGAATTTTCAGATCAAGTGATTTTCTAAATATCTAAAAAAATAGTAAAAAAATTTCAAAAAATGTAAAATTTGGTCTCCAAACACATATTAATATGGAGAACAAGATGAACGGTTCGGATCGACCGTTAGGATTTAAAAACTTAAATATAGAGCCGTAGCACGGTTACAACCCGTGATATGCATATTACCATAGACTCACTCTATACTTATTATTTAAAAGGACAGTGCCCCTGTCCTTTTAATACTTTTCTTTCCAAAGGTTTACATAAGATAAGAGTCCTACATTTTATATATATTTGAAACCCATTGATTTGATTATTATTCTTTTAATGAAAATTTTGAGAGTCAAGACTTCCAGATTCAATACATGTAAATCGGAGCAGATTTAGGGCTGATAATGCTATTATCCGCCTTTTAATGAGCAAATACGGATAGTAAACTGATATTAAAATTTTAAACCAAATTCACTTTAAATGGATACAAATACGGAGTGAATGATCTACAAATACCGATTCAAATATGGATACAAAATAAATAATTTAGAATAATTCAGTTATATACTTTAAGATACAAATAAGAATATGATAAATAAAAAATTAATTTTAACTTGTTCCATTTTAATCAATTTTTATTGCTCAATTCAGTATCATACTAAATTAGTTCGAAAATTTATAAAATTAATATGTAAACAAATTACTTTTAAAATTTTGAATTCGTCAATTGAATTCAATGCAAAAAATTTTGAATAAAACTTACAAAGAACTTAGTTGAGCTCAAGAACACCCTAGTTATACTCAAATAATTTCATTGTTAGAAAAAAGCTGCGGTGGGGATTTTTTTAAACGATCTAAAAAATGAAATAATACGAACATAATTTTATAGTGTATTTCTGACATGTAATTACTTTTGGGTATGACTTAATAGTATTTTTTTTTATAGCTGTCATAAGAAATATGATCCAGTTCACGAGTCTGCTAATGAATATGCATTAACATTTCATATAATATATATGCTAATTAGTGGTTTGTATCATAATTTTTTTTTCACATTCGAACAGTTGTTTTAATATGTTTAATTTAACCTATATATTAAAAAATTGTAATTTTTACATTCGTTAAATCTACTTATCTAAACTTTTATTTACATGTCTGAAAAAAAAATATAATATATGTGCATTTTTTTCTTGTAATATTGATCAGTTGTCAAAGAAATATAAACAGAAAATTATATATGATATTTACACTTACATTCAACCTCCAAATCTCTAATGATCAGAATGCGTTTATAGTGACAACTTCATAAGTTTGTATGCAATATATTATTAGCCCATGATTTTTTTATTATGGCATTTCTTAAATAATGATGCGTTATTTATTTATTTACATTCTTTTGGACATAAATTAACAAACTGAACTATGCGAAAGCAACGCAAGGTGTTGGACTCAGTATTTCATAATTTTTTTTTTTTTTTTTTTTTTTGCTGAAAGCCTGTAGACGATTGCATTGATCAAAATAGTTACAAACTAAATGTTACACAATATTAGACAACGAATGTATGTGAAAATATACAGCTGTAAACAAATAAAAACATACAGGATATGTGCATTCTATAGACACAATTAGATTATGAACCACACAATTATGAATTTTACATATACCAAAAAAAATTTAGAATGAAAACTGCTTAGTTAATGTTCATTTGGTCCGAGATTGTTATGAATAACGCACCAAAAAAAGAAATAATTATGTGGAAACAATTTAAATTGGGAGAATTTTCTGTTTTGGAGATACAACAAACACTCATTGACGGTCGCTCAACTGCCATTTGAAAAAACTTTATATTTGGAATTTGTTCCTACTTAAAACCATATAATAGAGCATTGTTAGTTCAAAATTTCTGTGTTGCAATTAGCATATAATTTATTCTTCATTTGAGTTCCTTTTTAATCTGCGATCTTTCACATAAAAAATATTATCTTTTATCACTATATCAATTATCAAATATCAAAGACTGGTTTTTTATTAGTATCCTTAATTAAAATTTATTTTCTGAATTGTTTTTAGAATTTCCATAAATATTAAAAAAAAAATTCCATATTAGGTACAACTAGCATAAAATGTATTTTTTATTCAGATCAAAGGAATCATGTTCCTTCCATGCACTTCTCACGGTCACGTGACTAGCCCGCTTTGGGAAAATAGAAATTAATTAATAATTCTTTCTAATCGAGTAATTGTTAATCATTAGTGACTTCAATTAGCAGCTAGAGGAGAAATTGGCTTGAGCTTGAAATTAGCGAAATTTAATGTTTTCCTACTGTAGCCCAACCCAACCCAACCCAAGCCAATTATTAATTACCATTTATGGCTCCATTCATGCAATGTTTTTGCCATTAAGCCCTCTTAAATAATGTACTATCATTCTACTGATCACTGTCCCATTTCCTTACAAAATAAATGTAAAAATGTTTATCACTGATATTATTACAGAGTTTTTTTTTGAAATAATACATTTTAAACGGCTTGCATAAAAAAGAAAAAATTTGAGATATTTTTAGGGGGTATTTTAGAAAATAAGACGTGGCAATTTTCTTTTTTCTTTTGCTGTGCTTTAACAAAAGCAAAGCGGGAGAGATTAGTAGCGTGTCTCGATGCATCTCTCTCCTTGTCTCATTTCCACTCCAGACTCCATTGGTAGTGAATTTGAGAGAGAGAAACGGAACTGGCTTTTTTTGAGAGATAAAGGTTGTTGTTAACTTGCAATGCAAATATGCAATGCAATGCCATGCCAGACTAATTAATGATCTCATCTCTGTTCGTTTCCACTGACACGTCTCTATCCAGGTCCTAGTTTTGAGAGAAGAGAAGAGGAGAGAAGAGCGATGGGGGGACCGGGCCCCACCCCTCAGACTGCTTTACAAACTCCCCAGCAGGCGATCCGTTCCATGCTACCCGAAAGCCACCCTTTCCGGTCCAGTTTTCACACGGAACCTGTTAATGTTATGGTGTCTCATGGAGATGGTTGTTCTACTGATGGTGGGTCCAGAGAGTCAGAGAATAAGAAGAAGAAGAAGAAGCATGGGCCTCCTGCTTCTGGCTCTGGATGGAGCCTCACAGATAACAGTCAGAAAAGGGGGAGAGGGTTTACTCCACATGTGCTCAGGATTTTACAAGGAGAGGTGAATTTCATATAATCTTTTTTTTTTTTTCTTCTTCTTCTATTAAACTAAGGATGAATATATTGAATTCATTGAGCTACATGTTAATGAGTCGTGTGATTCGTCCAAAAAATAAGTTTTTAAATTTTCTTTCTTTGTTTACACCCATGCTTGTAGCTGTCAAATAGCTTGTTTATTACCTCTTACATGAAACAAAAAGGTGACAGTGACCAAATTTGGCTCTCGATTGCAACCTCCACTGGCTTCTGATAGTTTGGAATAATATGACAAAATTCAGCATGGATTTGCAAATACAATTAATGTAGAGTAATTTCAAGAACAATGTTTGTACTCTACAAAAAGTTTTTTTGAAAAGTCACTGAATTCGGATAGGTGGTTATCTAATAATAACGGAAATTATTTTTACACTCTTACCGGGAGACATACATTGTGGTACCATAAATCATCTTTTTGCGTACTACTTTTTGTTGATTGCTAAACAATAAGGTTATATGGTTTCAAATATGTCTAAAAATTGTGCAATTTGTATGTTTTCAGATAATTTTCATATCTTGAGCTTCGTAGATGATATTTGACTTTGTTGTGGGTGTAAAATTTATAGTTTTACAAGCTGTGCATTAAAGGTAAATGGGTAAGGTTCCAGTGGGAATTCATGTATTATAAATAAAATATTGAAGTGCTGGATAATCTATTCCATGCATATTGTGGTTGCTTTTGTATAAAAATTAACACCGGTGCTTTCATTTCAGTTTTGCATGTATTGGTTTTAAGCTTTACCATGGTAGCTACACATGTTTCCTAACACCTTCATATTTGCTTTTCTTCTTTTTACATTGTTTTTCACAATATGCCTTCACATGCTCCAGCCATCTGAGTTAGATCATAACCATAGAAACTGTCAATTTGCTGTTGTTGGGGAAGATTTCAGTGAAACAGTATGGGTACCCTTTTTAGCTATTTTGCCTTATCACAAATTTTAAGCATGATTAAGCTCAAATTTTTTGTTTGAATTGTTGCAGGATATTGCCGCAAAGATAGCATCATTCTCACAACAAGCTACAACAGCAGTGTGTGTGATGTCAGCAAGTGGGGCTGTCTCTCGGCTTACTCTTTCCCAGCCTTCAAGCTCCCATGGCAATGTCACCTACGAGGCAAGTTCTTTTCTCCATTACCTGAGTTTGTAGCCATTAAACTAGCCATCAGTCTGCACAAAATTAAAGTGGTGGTTAAGCTTTCTTTATTAGACTGTGATTTCTAATCTAAGACTCGTGCATTTGTACAAATTCTCTCTTAAATTTGTCAGACTAAAATTTGGACATGAATATGTTTGTTTACTCAAAATATGTACCGGTTATTACTTTTTTGTTTGCCCATATTCTTTCCAGTGTCACTGTCTTGAGATTTTCCTAACTTGGGGCTCTTGATAAATATTTTTTTTTATGAGTTGGAAAACCATTCTAATTGAGTTTGGAAAACTCATTTACGGATAGTTTTAATTTAGAGATTGACAAACTCAGATGATATTCACTGGTTGGTTTTTGGTTTTGTGCATCATCCTTTTTTCCAAATTGTAATACTTGATTTATTTGTAGTAATGATATACTAGGAAATTAATTTGACAAAGCAATTTGTAAAATGGTGTTGTAATGTCAGTTTTTTTGACAAAACATAACCACATGATTTTTTTTTTCCTTAAAAGTGATAGAAGTTGCTATCATGATCAAAGGGGTGCAAAGAATTAATTTTTTATAGATAATTTTTTTTAACTTGAGGGTTTTAATGGGACTATGCTTGTAAATTAAGAGGAACATATGAGTTCTGCTAAAAGGAAGATTGCAATTTTTGTTAAACTTTCTGAAATGTCCTTTTGATGAAAGTGGTGACATAGAACCATTAAATTCATTACAAAATCATTAAATGATTGATCCAAAACAGTTGGTTCAGTTAAAACAAGCCGAAATCTGGTAATTGTGTTGAACCTCCTAATTGTTGGCAGTTTGGGCATATAGCATTTTGTACCGGGCTATGTTGTCTCTATTATATACCTGGTTATATTTTCTGTCATTTATAGTACAATATTGGTATCTTTTGGTAATAAAATATGTTGGTTTAAAGCTAATTTCTGTCTATGGACTGAAAAGCCATGCAACATCACATTAAATTAAACTACTTTTCTGCTATTTAAGCGACTTGATAGTGAAATTGGTGCTTTTGCAGGGTCATTTCCAAATAATTTACATGTCAGGATCATACATGACAACTGATGAAGGTGGCACACGTACACGCACTGGGGATTTAAGCATTAGAGTGTCGAGTCCTGAAGGCCATATGTTTGGTGGTTCTGTTGGTGGGGTCCTTGTAGCCGCAACCACTGTCCAGGTACTTCTTTTCAGAGTGCTCACTACACTCGCACCTTGTGCTTTTTTAAGCATGGCCCACCTTGCCCACCATTAGATTTTAATTCAGGGAGCATATGATTTCGCCCATCCTTGCATATATTTGGCATCACTAATACCCTGTTGTTTTGTTTGGTGACTGATTCCAGGTAATTTTGGAGATACCAAAGAGCAAGAGCAGAAAGAAAGAAAAACCAGATAAGAGATATGGTTACCAATTGAAATCGTCAGATGGTGAAATTTCTGATTTGCGCTTGGATAGGATCCCCAATTTTCATTGCAGGAGCATGCCTTCACGGGTTCGTAATCCAGAATCCGAATTAGATAACCCGGTTTTCAAACGGGGTTCAGTTTACCAATGCTCGAACGAGGTTTTTCGGATGAGAAAAGTCGCTGAAGGAAGGAGAAAGGTTGATTTCAATCTCGACCGAAAAGACAGCTTTGTTTCCTTTGACATAGTGGATACTTCATGTCAGCCTAGCACTAGTGAGGGTTCGGGCAGGAAATCTGTTTTGGCACCCAAACCTGGCATGGATTCACGGGAGTTTCTGGACCTTACTTTTCAGGATCAACCTGATAACCAATCCAGGCCTGATAGCTCGAGGAGAGATGCTTGTCTATTGAAATGTGATGAGGATTTAATTGAGATTTCTATCGATGAAGAACCTCAGCAAAATGGGTCCGATGATGGGTTTGAAAGGGACCCAGAACCAGATATGGTTACTATTCTTGCCCGATCTTTCTCTACAAAGGTCAGATCTTTTGATAATAGTAATATGAAACCACCCCGATCAAGCACGCTAAAAAGAATGTTGGATCCAATGAAAAGATCAAAATCCATGAAGCACCCGCCACTTCCCGAAAGTGAAACAGTGAGGAGAATAGGACATTCATGGAAATCATTGTTGCATGATTTCTCGAAGGTCAATACGGATAGCCAAAATAAAATCTCAGCCCCGGTACCTCTTTCACCAGCTCACCTACGTGCAACTCTTAAATTGGATCTGAAATGTGGTTCACCGGGCTTCACGTTTGTGGTCTCGGACCCGGTTGAAATTTTATCAGCAAAGAATTGGAAAACTGATAATGCATTAAATTGGGTTTACACATTCCATGAAAACAGCACCAGAAGGGTGAGTATGAAAGAAAAACCCATAGGTGGTAATACTACTCCAATAGTCGGCCAAATGCATGTGTCATCTTATCTCTGCTCAGAGAAGGGCGAAAATGGGAATTCATGCAACTCTGCTGTCACCGAGTTTCTTCTATACGACATAGCTCAAGCTAGACGGAACAGCAGCACGTCTGTTGAAGATGGGCTTTCGTTCAATTTGGATTCGTCGGCTTGTTACCCGCATTCGCAAGCCAAGTTGCACACCCAACTTGAGACGGCTGCGATTGTGGTGCAAATCCCGTTTGGTCAAAATGAAAGAGATCATGAAAAGGGCGATTTGCCTAGAGTAAGAGTGGTGACACCAATTGGAACACATGGATTGCCGGGCCCAGATGAGGCAGGCCCTACTGGGTTGCTTGATAGGTGGAGGTACGGGGGCAGGTGTGAGTGTGGCGGGTGGGATATGGGGTGCCCCATTACGGTTCTTGATAATATTTTTGATGAACATTGGGTTGAACTTGGCACGAGCGAGAAAAAACAACCATTTGTGTTACATCTTCAGGTACACTTTTCTACTCCATCATTGGTATTTAGTAGTTATTTTAAAATTAGTATAAACGAAGGATCTGTTGAGTGCTCTTGGCTTCAGACTTGGTTAGATTGGGCTTAATCAGTCGTACTTTTTAAGCGAGTTGAATTGGTTCACACTGTATGATTAGGATTAAGTAAGGCTTTATAATGTCTTAATTTTATGCTAAATTGGTACAATATACCACGTAAAATTGGATAGCTTCAAATTGAAGCCATCTCATGTTATTGCAATTGCCCATGTTCACATGCTAGAGTTAATTAGGTAGTTGGCTGGACTTTGTACTGATTACTGAATAAATGGAAATTAAAAATGCACTGCAGTAACATAAAGTCTGAATTAATTTCTGGTTTTGAAAAAAACTTCATACTATCTTTTGGGGACATTACATTACTCCATACAATTAATGGCATATCTATTTAAAATCTTGGAACAGTCAATATTTAAAATCTTGAAAAAAACTTCATACTATCTTTAGGGCCTTAGGGGAACATGTAAATGTCAAAAGTAGGAATTTTGTAGACAATGAATGCAAACCACCTTGTCTGTTAACCTAACTACGCTATATTAGGTACAACTCATTGACAGACGTATACAACAAATTCATAGACCTTGCATGCGCAAACCAAAAGGAGGTTTGTATACAATGACTGCGAATATCTGTAATTTTGAAAAATCTCAGTTTCTATGTCTGTTCTTTACTTGGAAGTTTTGAATTATGAAATATTTTCCCATTTATAACCAGTTATCTCCTTTAATTGCTTAATTGAGGTTTATCTTCAGTAGTTCTATTTCTATATATGACCAAAAGAATAGACAAAATTTATATTCAGAAGACCAGTTCAATTCCGAAATCAATACCTGTCAATTTAATCTACCCACTTTTTTTTAACAGGGAAGCAAAGACAAGGTACCGTCAATTTCCATTTTACCTGACGGGATTGGTCAATTTGTGGTAGATTTTCATGCTCAACTGTCAACTCTACAAGCATTCTCTATCTGTGTGGCTCTGTTGCATTGCTCTGGAGCGGTATCTCCAGGTAGCCATGAAAAGAGCAAGCACAAGTTGTACTCAAAGTCTCTAAAACTTCTTCTTGAAGAGGAGGTGAGACATTTAATCGAGGCAGTTTCTGGTGAAGACAAAAAGAAATTAATAAACAGTAATACAACAGTAGAACAAATCGCACAATCTTTTACCCCTGATCCGCCAGATTCTCCGATGGGAAGAGTATAAGATAATCTTATGGCTGGTAAATATTTATAAATTCAATTTTTGGAGGGGGGGGGGGGGGATTTTGTAAATTCTTTTTATTGTTCTAATTTTATGCTTAATTATTAGCGATGTTAATATGTGGTTGGTTAGAATATGCAAAAAGGGAAAAAGGTTTCCAGTGAGAAAGGCTGGTGGGAATTTTATTGCAGCTGGTTTGATAGTTAGAAATGGATAATAAATGGCATTGAAATTTTGTTTCTCTATTTTCAAACTGGCGTTTCTTCTTTTGACTTTCAGTGGGCTTAGAATCTCAATAACTAATTTTCAATTTAATCAAAGCAAAGGCATAATTGTGGTGGGCATTGTGTCATATTCATATTCATATTCAGTGCTGAGCCGCTTGCTAGGTTTCCTCAGATCCACAGATCTTTAAAGAGTGCTTAAATTTAGTTGCCTAGGCCGCGTGGTGTGTGGGGGCAAGGGGAGAATCCATATCCTCTGGCTCTGAGGCAACATAATACGCATTTTTGTTATAAATTGAAAACCTTCAAGATTGGAAAATATTAGAGGAGGGTTCCAATGTCTCATTTTTTTAATACCTCATCTTACCTCATATTTTATATTTTCGTTTTCAAAGTCCAAATTATCGATCCGAACCGTTCAACAAAATATTTATATTAAAATATGTATGGAGATCAAATTTTATATTTTTTGAAATTTTTTTGCTATTTTTTAAGATAGGTACAAAATCACTGTTTTTGAACCGTTAAAAAAAAGTGATTTTCTACTCATCTTAAAAAATAGCAAAAAAATTTCAAAAAAGATAAAATTTAATCCCTAACCATATTTTAGCATGGATATCATGTTGAACGGTTCGGATTGACAATTTAGACTTTGAATATGAAGAAAATGAAGATATAAAATATGAAGTATGATGAGATATAAAAAAAAATGAGGCATTGGAACCCTATTGCTTTTAAAAGAAAATGTTAAAGATTGAAAAATAATGCTTTGAAAATGTTATGAATTTATAAATGAATGATACTTGAATGATTGTCTGGTAAAATAAATTATTTATCAACAAAAACTTGGACAAATGAAAATAAAAAGTGTTATTAAATAGGATTGTGGTGTTATTATTGTTAATCATTGGAAATTTTATTTCAATGAAAAATATTCTCGAAGCAACGCGCGGTTGAATGGACTTTTTACCATGCTGTATTTAAAAATAATTTTGAAGCACACGTTTTAACCAATGCCCACCGTCTCGTTAGGAAATGAATATATAAATAAATAAATAAATAAATAAAATAAATGAGTGGGACAATAATTGGATTTGTGAGTTAGTCTTTAGTCTTACCTTACGTCACTAGTTATAATTATGATTTATGAGCAATTATTAATTTATTTGCTCGCCGTTGCCCGTTGCCCGTTGCCGTTGGTGAGTGAAAATGAAAATGTTGTCGTCTTGGTACCGTAACGTAAAATCCGAACATTAAAAGGAGAAGACAAGACAAGCCAAGCCAAGACAAGGAGAAGGAGAAATAAAATAAAATAAATAAATAAATCGTAAATCCTAATTGTGGTTTCTGACACTTGATCCGCGCGTTACCACCTAGGCCTAGCTAGCCAGCTCACTCCCGCAGCTAACCCTAGCAAGCTGTAGACCGACCGACCGACCAACCGACCATCAGAGAAATGGAGTTCGACAATCATGCGCTTGCTTCCTTAACCTTGGCCTTGGTGCCTTCTCTCAGCTCAGTAACTCTCTCTCTAGTCTACCATCATTTCTTCTCATTTCCCCGAATTAAGCGTATGATGTTAGTTAAGACTATGAGTCATACATACAGGTTGTTGTGTTGGGTTCTTACTTGGGTTATCTAGCCATTGCTGGCTCGGTTCTGCCAGGCAAGCTCGTGCCAGGTGCTGTCCTTTCCGATGGCTCTCGCCTCCATTACCGTTGCAACGGTCCGTTTCACTTTCTCTAATTTTTTTTATTTATGATTTCTAGATGATTATTTTCAAAATGTAGGAGTAGGACTGCCCCCTTTTCTTGGCCGTGTAATTTTTTGGTCAAATGATTATGAAACTGGCGCTGTTGTGAATAAAACAATTTAAGTCCAAAAGAAACTCAAATTGTTGTTGGCAAATAAATGAGGCTTAGACCAGTATATTAATCACTCATCTCTTTGCTGGATTTCAGTTCTGGCCTCAATCTGAAATCGATGAGATTGATTTCTCTAAAATTCTCCATATGGGTTGTTGGTTAATTTATAGGTTTGCTTTCTCTTGCTTTACTGCTGATGCTTACTGGAGCTGGAGTTTACCTGGAATGGATATCTCCTACAGTTAAGTTTTTTTTCCTATCAGCATTATCATGTTACCCATTATATTCTCGTGCTACTTGCAATTTTCTAATATGGTATGTGCATTGATATTTTTGAGCATAAGTATGGCTCTAAGCATATTTTATTCAAACACTCAGAAAAGAAAAATATCAAAGGGGCCTCTGAGCTCTACTAATTGTGCCTAAGTGGCAGTTTATTTCTGACTGTGTAAACATTGTTGTGTTGGTCAATTTGAAAGTTATACTATAATTGTAGGTCGTAGCTGACAAGGGAATTGAGCTGCTATCAGCAACACTTATATTCAGCCTACTTGTAAGTTTTAATTTCTTTTTCCAATTTTAATAGATTGGGTTGTGACAAGGCTATCTCCTGCTATCGATTTAATTAAATCACAATACTAGCTTAGGTGACCAAAGTTGGTAATTCTCCAAATTCCCATAATGCTGAAAGTTGTAACAATGGTATAAAATTATGTGCAATATTACCAACAAAGTTCTTTTCTGTGAAGAGAATAGTAAAATATATATTTATTTATCTGGTCGTTTTTGTTTTCCGAAATTTGCACGCACTATTCAATACCTTACTATGACTTCATTTATTTATTGTGAGGTTTCTGTGACACTTTACATTGCCGGTACAAAGTCACATAATAGAAGTGCTTCTCTGAAGCCACATGTCACCGGAAATTTCATAGATGACTGGTATGCACTTCATACCGAAATTTTCTCTGTTTTTTAGTAAAAGCCTCTGTGCTATACCTAGTGTAGAGCACCCGAATTGACTGTTATTGGTGGAAATGCATAATCAGTGGGAGACTTCATAATGGAATCCTCCTTCGGTTACATTTGATTCGCAATTGTGTAACGTATCATCTGACCTTCAACTTCACACCTATTAGACACAAATTGGATAAAATGATGAATTAGTTTGTTTGTATCGCAGGTGGTTTGGGATCCAGCTTAATCCTCACTTCATGGGAGTTGACCTCAAGTACATTGATTCTTTCTTCACTTTGTACAATTTTTGTGGTTACCATGAACTGTCGTGTAACTTCACTATGTTCCCAGTCAACCTATTTTTATTTTCTTCTCCATTTCTGAGATAATCATTTCAAATATAAAAAAGTTCTCATGAAGGTGGGCAGACAGTTGTAATAACCCGATTTGGTTTATGGTAGCTTGTGGATTAAGAGTGAAGCTTTTATGAGCTTGTTGTCATCAAAGGTGTCTGTGAGTTTAACTAAAACCGTCAAATCAGTTTTAAATGATGAATTTGAACATTGATCTTGGTCTACTTGTGACAAGATAATATTTTTGTTCCAAATTTCCATTTCTCAAACTCGTTTTGTACAAGATCAAGTGTAGTTGTTGAAAAATAAATGCACCATATTTTTCAATCTCTTGATCTTATACAAATGAAAGTTTACACTACACACGTCATGGCTTTGCAAGAAGATCAAAGATTTTGTCGTTTAAAGTAGGTCATATGATCTTTTAAGTTATTCTTACAAACCTTCTTGGTGAGCTTTCGTTCATACTAGCTTTACTCATTTGTTAAATCCATATGCTTATTTTTTTTTCCTTAAAAAATGCTAATATGAGTTGGACTGTGTAAAACCTGTACAGAATTTATTTATATTCTGTTTGTTAGTTTGTTCATTTCATTTGATTGTACTTTATGCTCTTGTATAGGTTCTTCTTTGTTAGAGCAGGAATGATGGCATGGTTGTTCATAAACCTTTCTATACTGTCAAAGAGCTATCATGCTGGGACCGCAAATCTTTCAGTTTTTCTCTATCAGCTATTTTGTGCAGTAATAAACTATCACTTTCCTAAAATAAGACATACTGTTGTATTTATCTGTGCACTTATTTTTCTTCTATTTTTTTTATTTTTTTATTTTGTGTGTAGCTCTATGTGATAGACTACTTCTATCATGAAGAATTCATGACCTCCACGTAAGCCTACCTTATTTTTTTATTATTTCAGAATATTCTATTTTATTTATACTATATACTTGCTAGACTACTTGTCCAATTCTTGGCTGATTTGGATTATTTAAAATATTGATATTTTTGTTGCGATCCTTCTTTTTCCTGGCAAATAAAAAAATTTGTAATCATTGTATTTTTTTTCTTGTTCAATTTCGTAGATGGGATATTATTGCTGAAAGATTGGGCTTTATGCTGGTTTTTGGTGATCTAGTTTTCATCCCCTTCACCTTTAGTATACAAGTTTGTCCTTGCTAGCTTAATTTTTTCTCTTTTCAAATAATCACATTTAATATTTCTCTTTTGAGCTATGTATGATTGAGCGGATTAATTTCAATGTTTATTAGTGTGCATTGATAATATTATTCAGTATATTTTATATGTTTACTTATCAATTTCTTCTTATGTTGTTTCCAAAAGGGTTGGTGGCTTCTGAAAAATCAAGTGGAGCTGCCCCTATTTGTTATTGTTATCAATTGTATCATCTTCATCACTGGGTATTTTGTTTGCTGTCTGGACCACATTGATAAATCACACAATTTTCATAATTTTTCATGATTTAAATTACCAAATAAGTGAACGCAACTACGAGATCAGTTAATTATCATGACTGATTATTTGTTTCTTTTACTGTGTGCACAGGTACCTGGTATTTAGAGGAGCAAATAAACAAAAACACATATTCAAAAAGAACCCTAAGGCTATCATTTGGGGCAAACCGCCCAAATTGGTTGGTGGAAAGTTGCTGGCTTCTGGCTACTGGTATGCTGTTTGACTTTGATCATAATTTTTATTTGTGAAATATTATGTTGCCTTTCCTGAAAGAACAAAACACATCTCAACTGCACTTAAATTATATTTGCACCCTGTACCTTGTATTTTTATTGAATTTGAAAAATAATAATTAACTTTTGAGGAGGCTTCTGTAACGACATGTTCTTTTTCTTTCTTTTTTCTGGTAATAGTTGGGGGTTTCCAAGCCTGTTTAATTTAAAAAAAAAAACTATACTGAATTACAATCTCCTACAACTTTGTTTATTCCTAAATCTATAGGTTCCCTGTCCTTAACAATTCCTTTTAAGAAAGGAAAAAATCTCATTGATTGATTCTATTTTTATTGTTTGATTGAATTATATGTTTCCCAACATCCCTGAACTGGAGATAAATCAGTCTGTATGACTCACCTTTTTCCTAGTAATGCTTATTCATTAGTTCCAAATCTAAAAGTCGTAATCCTCCCTGATTTGTGCTTCTACATACAATATTCCGTCTCATTGAAGCATATTTTTTTCTTTACTGTATCACCATCATACCGCAAGAACATCTTAACTTGTCTATCATCCTTACTTTAGTTGATAGATAACCATTGGCTGATAAAGATGAGTTAAGCAAATAATTGTACCACCTAATGAAATTAACTTACCCTTCCAATCTTGCAATTTACACTCAATTTTTACAATAAGAACCCCAGCATTCATCATATCTAAGTTTTCACTATAAAGAAACACCTAAATATTCAATAGGTAAATTTACTATTTTACCACCTATAATGTTTGCAAGAATAATTCTTCTGAAATGTTTAAACTAATCATCTCACTTGGTGCAAAACATTTTCTGAGTCCATGCAATTTTGTAAAACAATAGCAATATGTTTAGAGCCTCTGTCATGAGCATCAGCTTGAACAAACAATAAAATATCATCTGCAAAATATAAATTAAGAATACCATTTGAAGCATGATAATAGAATTGCATAGCATTTTCAAAATTTAGTTAATACATCAACAACCAAGTCAAAAGGAAAGGAGGACAAGGGATCCCTTGCCTTAATTTTCTTCTACAAGAGATTCTCCTAAGACACCATTAAAATTAATAGTATTGACTTTATCTAGTTGATCCACATATCACCATTCCCTCTACCCTAAAACCCATCTAATGAGAAAATACCAATTTTTCTCTATCAAAAGTTTTTTCAAAGTCTAGTTTTGCCACCACATGCTTTAAGTGCCAAAATCACCAAACTCATTTTTCCAATTAATATTTCAAAAGCTGCAACTCCAGCAATAGATCATAACTATTGATATTGTTCTACATCAAGATGGATGCATACCCATACAACATTTTTATTTTTTTGTGACCATTTTGCCAAATATATCTTAGAATCTGAATTCACAAACATGTCATGATAAAAAAATATTTTATTTTTTATTTTTTTCTGTGACAGGGGGATTGCAAGGCACTGTAACTACCTTGGTGATTTGATGCTAGCACTATCATTCAGTTTGCCATGTGGAGCAAGGTTAGGATATGCATTTTAATTTTTCATATGTCATATTGTTGTTGTGCTAAGAAAATTAATTTTTGATTTGACTGTTATTTCTCATTATCTCTTTACAGCTCCGTGATACCATATTTCTACCCAATATATCTTTTTATTCTTCTTATATGGAGGGAGAGGAGAGATGAAGCAAGGTGCTCGCAGAAATACAAAGAAATCTGGGCCGAATATTGCAAACTTGTCCCTTGGAGAATATTTCCTTATGTTTATTAGTAATATTCCTCTCTTTCTTCCTTATTTGAATTATCTAGGGCTAGGTGGATTACTTTTCTTCCTTATTAGTAATATTCCTCTCTTTTCCGAGATTCGTTGGGGACAAGTTTTTCACTGGTTCTAGACACTGAATAATTTTCAACATTTGTATTACATTCAATGTGAGGTTATATTATGTAGGTACTCCAACCGGACCCAATTAACCAAACTGGTTGATTTTTTAATCGTCCAACTCAAAACCAACCTGACCTGACCTGACCTTGGGCTACTTGAAATTCCAAAAATAAGACAGATTGGAGATAAACCCGAGCTAACTGAAGAAACAAAAGTGAACATACGCACAAAGAATTCAAAAAAATGGTGAGTAGGGGGTGTTTATGTGGTCCGGTTAAATAGATCGGTTTGATTTATTCTTTAAAGCCAGTTTAATTGTTTGATTCGGTTTGTTTTAGAAATTATTTCAACTAATTATATTGAACCGATTAAAAAGTGGAGCATAATTCTTTGGAACCAATAAAAAAATAATTATGAATTTTTCTTTCTTGAGCATGAAAATTACTAAATCTTAATTCCATTCTGTATATAGAAATAAATAATTCTTTTGAGCATATACAAATTTAAAAAAATTAACAAAAACTGTTTATTTTTTGTAGTAATCTTCTTATTTTTGTTCAACTGAGGTGAGTTGTTCAGTTGGTATTATCGGAGGTTTTGGAGGTAGAAAGTGTTTTTTTTTACTTTTCAAAAGATTCCTTTTTGAGTTAATGCAGAGGATACGTTGTACCGCACAGGCGCACATCACACACAACCACAAGGCATACTATCTAATCACAAATAATAATAGAAGCGAAAGATCGTACAAATCTTTTCACCCAAAAAATATACATGAATGAGTTTTAAAAGTTTTCTTTTGGGAAAGGAAAATAATTACATGTAATTTAATGAACAAGTCAGAGATGGCCAGGTAGCAGCTACACGGGTTTCTTTACAAGTCTGAAGTCTGAACCATGCCATGCTGACAACACAGTCATGAGGCATTTAATGCACATGCGGTTAAGACTTAGAAATCGCACAAGTGGGGTCGTTGGGTCAATTCATCAATTGTATATGTAAGCTTTTTCAGTAAAAAAATAATAATGCTATGTTACTTATATATGTCTACTTAAATTAGCAAATGCTGTACAATTATAAGATTGATTCTGAGGGAGTAATTATATTAAATTAAGCACACTTAAATGCCAGTCATGAATTAATTCTTCATGGTTTACAGATTACAACAAAGCAAGGTAAAAGAGCCCTTGGATTAAGCAAATAAAGCTCCTCTATGTTAGCATACAATCCAACCTTTCCAGCCAAGGAATCAAATCCGGATTGTCCAGTAATTTCTTCTAAATTCTCCAGTGGTTTGTGTACCCTCCCAGCAATAACTCTACACACCAACAATGCCTTCTTTTCTGTTATATCATCGCTGTAAATTTCAATGGATTCAAAAGCTCTCCCGCTCGTCGAAGTAGTGAAAACCCCGATCCCGTCTTTAGTTTCATTCTTTGCAGAGAAACCGTGCCTTATTATGTGGCAAATGTTGCACTTATCTGAAGAACAAAGGTTTGAGGAATTGTTGGTACCGAGCAAGCATGATACCGTGGTACCATAGAAGCGCAAGAGTTCATTACCATCAGCCAGACAACGAGGATGCTTTTTTGGGAGCTTGCTTGCTCTTAGTTTTACTGTTTCTCGGTATTCTTCAAAACGAGCGAGAGTTCTTTGCGTGTTGTGAACTTTCAAGACTCTCTCAATTCGGCAGAAGTTATTTTCGGCTTTTAGCCAGCTTGTTCGACATATGAGCTCAACGATTTTCCTCGATGAGTCTCCTTCGGCAAGCTCAGTAACTACATATAAGAAAGAAAAGGTAAAGCAGAGTTGGTACAAGGAAACATTAGGCAAGAGAATATGATAATAATTTAAAAAAAATAATTTCAACAATAAGATTAAATTATCTATCTTTTATGTAAGAAAATATGTTTTACGATCTTATTAATGAGTGTACACACTTTAATTTTTGATTCTCTTTTCTTGAACCAAAACGGAAAATTATTGTATTTCTCAAATTTAATTTTTGAATATATGTTAAATATAGCGTACTGTAAAAATTAAATGTATGCTTGAATCACACATAATGCAAATTCATGAGCTGATCTTAAATGATTATATATGTAAGTTCAAACTGAAAAAAAGTGGCCTGTTTTGTAGTACAACAAGACTACAATTAAGTTCCATTTGCCGACACCGCGACCGCGACAGACAACTAATTTATAATTAAATTAACTGGACACGGAATCATATAAATATAATATAACACAGAATTGATGGGTAATTAAGCTTCCTCGTGTGAAATACCCATTTAATGTAATTAATTGTACCTAGAAGTTAGAACTAGAAGACCTAGCCAAAGTTAAGGATTTTAGATTAGAGACCAAAAGCAACAGTCCATTGAGAGCTTGAGATATAATTAAGAATTGACTTAACCCAGGCTCAGGCTCAGGCTCAGCTGCCTCGGCCTCCTATGAAAATTAAATACCATTTAATTTTATCACCTGTACCTAGAAGACCTAGCCTAGCTAGTTAGCCAAAATATTTTTAGATTTGTGGTGAGCTAGCTGTTCAGTCCATTAAGAGCTTGAAATGTAAGAATATATACTTCTTTAATGTATTTCTAAATTAATGTAATCTAGAAGTAGAATATATATATATATATATATATAACACCCAATCTTTACCTTAATTTTGTTATATGAAAATTAAACTTCAATATAACCGCACATTATATACATGTGGATGTGGCGTCATTAATTCTACATCATTTCTATTTCTATTTTATAACAATAGCGAACACGACCAAAAATCACAGATTTAGGATTTCAGGAATTATATTCATCTCAATAAAATTAAGTTTCAAACAAACAACATGCTATTACCATGCAAAGGATTAATTGAAAACAATCAGAAATATATATATATATATCTCTGTTATTTTTAATTAGTACCTGCATGCTTGGAGAGATGGTGCGATTCTAGAGCTTCCCACTTGCTGAACTGCTCGCCGCACCTATGGCAACTCATACCACCACCACCTCCTCTGATCTGTGCATCATGCGAAACCCTATGCCTCAACGAAGCATGGTTCAAAGAAGAAATCCCCGATACATTCTCTTCCCTCTCGCTCAGTACATTCGGTGATCTCGGTGGTGTCGACCTGACTCCTCTAAACGATGCATTATGTGCCAGCCCATGCTGCCAGGTGGGACCCGGTGTACCAGGCGCAACTGTACCGACATAGGACGAGTCATGATTCCCACCATATGCAGTGATCTTCAGCTCACACCTCGAGTTACTGCACAGAATCACCTCATGCGTAATCGGGTTCAAGAACTCGCTACTGCCGATGGATCTTGGACTACAGCTCGGCGGCTTCTCGAGATGTCTCTTGCTTCCATGGATGACATCTTTCAAATTGGCGATCGACCGGGAACAACCAGATCTGCCTCCGGTTTTCTTGGTCAGAATGCTGCTTAGTTGGCCTTTGGATTTCGGGTCATAGACATCGGACGGCTCAGATTTGCACTGGAGAGATCTCTTAAATGCAAACCACATTGTTGGTGGTTTTTCTTCTTTCTCTCTTTTGGTTGTTCCTTCTCCCTGCTTTCTCCCTCTCCTCTGTTTTGAATCCGCTTGGGATTTCACTTGTGCCATTATTTTTTTTCTAAATTTTTTGGAGGGAGAGGTCAGGAGTGCACAGTAGCAATAACACTTCAATGATAGTTATGCACAGAGTCGAAGCAGAGCTCAAGTCGCGTCAGAAATTAAATTCATCAACTGCAGCTAGCGATTAGATATATATATATATAGATTACGAATTAATTAAAGAGAAATATGACATTGATATTGATGACTGAACAAGCAATTAATGGGGCCTTCATGCATGTATGATGTATGTATATATGGGAATAAAACAAACTTAACAAACAAAAGACAACTTTTTTATATATAATTTATTCACAACTTGAAAATTTTAATACATGGCCACGGGCACTGCATGAATATATATAATTGGAGTAATTGAATCAAATTAAGACAAGACGAGAAATATTTATATATATATATGCACAGCACGTGTGAAAGTGAAACATATATATAGTAAACTTTGAACCTGACAATGAGCATTAATTAGCTTGGTATATGCATAATGCATGTAGATTGCGCTAGAATATATACTTTGCTAGATTCGTAGGTGGGTAGAAATGGCATTTGGAAAACACTTGTTGTGTTCGATAATTCCAAGTCAATATCATTATAAATATCACATACAATTACAAACACGGAATTCAGAAATCGCTTCCAATTCCAAGTCTTTGAATGGCATTAAATGCTCTTTAATTTGTTGTGGAAATTAAATGCACCAGTCCAGCCAGCGGTAGCTAGCTAGGTAATTTTATAAGATTTGTCTCCTCTGATCCTCTCCAACTCCATGACCACATCTTTTGTTCGTTCACTATAATATCTGATCAGTTCTCAGATCGAAAATCCAACGGTCTATGCCGCTAGAGATAGTATAAATATTTAATTTATGGGTCCCCCTCCCCCCAACTTTAATTAAAATCTTTCTTATGAGTACTGTACATATAACATATAACATATAACATATAACATATAACATTTCCATGTTAGTTTAATAACTTTAAATTTGGCCACCGCCGATGTAGTTTGCGCATTCAAGCTGCTTCACACTTTGCATTGTTAGATTTGAAATGGGACCACATGACAGTAACATATATATATAGCACCTTAATTCATATATATATGTTGATTCCATGTCTTTGCATAAAACCAAAATCATATGCTGACTGATGACTTGCAATATAAGTATATATACGACTCCTTACCGGAATTTTGATGAGCTTGCATAGCTTAATTAGAATATTAATTAATTCATTCATTCATTCATTCAACTTGTACAAAAACAAAACAAAGACCAATGGGCTAAATGCATGTAAACGGGCCTCAGGTCAGGTTTATTCAAAATGCAATTTGTAGCCTGTAAAGATATGCCACATTTATCAGAATCTATATCCATCACGACTCAGACTCACGACCGAAAGCTGCATAGTAAGACGCATAAAGCGTTTCGCGCAATTCAAAGGGAATCAGTTCTCTCCTCTGCTTTTTCCCAAAGCATGCCATGCCAATTAACCTCACTATAAAGAAGAAAGCGTAGCCACCTCTGTTTCCACTGCTTAGGCAGTAACAATGCCGCCCAAGAGGGCGCTTGAGATCCGGCCGGGTAACCTTAACTCGAGAAAATGGCACATGTCACTCACTGAAGACACCTTCATTTCTTTCCTTACTCACGGTGGAGATGCGGCTAAGGCAGTCTTCGGCGAGGGATCGCTCTTCAGCCCGTTTTTGTTCGGAAAGTTTTTCGACCCAGCTGATGCGTTCCCCTTGTGGGATTTTGATTCTGATGCACTTCTTTCCGGGCTACGGAATGCAAAGAAAACCACTGTGAATTGGGCTGAAACTGATTCAGAATATGCTCTTCGCGCTGATCTGCCAGGTACACCTTACGTTGCCTTGCAAATTAATTTAAAAAATCATGTGTTTTACTTGCAAATAGCAGTAGGAATGGAGGATATTCAAAATACTTGTTCTGAATTTTGTTGTCCATAGACAATCTTGTAAGTTGTAAGAGACAAGTATTGAACTGTTTTTGCTTTTAAGCTTTGCTGTTGGTTTAGGTGCTTTTCTGCTGTTTTCGTTTCTTGTTCCCGGTTATTCCTAGTTGTTACAATTTTTCAATGATTCCTTGTTTATTCTTTTATTGTTGACGCTTAAATTAAATTTTGCTGATTCCACCTCTTAATTTGTATATATAGTTATATACCCACACTCGAAGGCTCTAGGGGAAATTTTGTGACAAAGGGGTTGATTTAATTACTTTTGACACACACACACACAAAGACACATTCATTTCATCATGAATTAAAGTCTGATTCATTTAGGACATGTTAATGAAATCCAATGGTTGAATTTTTTGTTAAATTTTTTTCTTCGAACATGACTGAAATTTTATGGAGCATCTATTTCGAACAATAAACTCTTAATTCAAACAATAACTAACTGGATATATAATGTTTTAGTTTGACATATCGTAAATTTAACTTCTGATTTCACTTAAATATTTTATTTGCATATCTTTGTGTCTATTGCTAAGCAAAGAGTTCACAAATTGAAACTCCAAATATGATAGAGTGTAACCATTAATATCCCTTGTAGCTCTTTTTGTGCACAGTAACAACAAAAATTAATTAATTCTCATTTGGTACTGCAGGTGGAAAAAAATGTGAAGTTGAGATTAATGGAGACAAAGTTAAGGTGATAGAAATAAGTGGTCAATGGAGGGCCCTACCGGCATCAGGGCAGAGGGACTGGAGAGCTGAGCGGTGGTGGGAGCATGGTTTCGTCAGGCGGCTGGAGCTTCCGGAGGACGCAAATTGGAAGAAAGCAGAGGCATATTTCTACGATGATGGCTTTCTTGAGATAAAGATACCAAAGAATAATATATCTGCTGAGTGCAGCACCCACCACCTTCTAGAATCTGATACTGAATAATAAAATTGATTGAAGAAATTAAATATATACAATTTGTGCAATAATTGAATTGGATGTTCGGATGAGGATGAGGATGAGCGGTGGGGGAATGAGGTGTTGTGGCTTGATTTTTGGTCTAACACAAGGGATTGGATTCCTGTATAGAGAGATACATATCAGTAAATATAATATGGCAAACATTCTATGATATGAAATATCATTAATATATTAATTATATGGGATATATGTAGATCTTATCTAGATTCCTGCACCTAAAGATGGTAAAAACCAAAAGCAACATTTGAGGATGGGGTTGATTACAGAAATATATATATAAATTTAGGGATCAAACATTATATGTAGTTCCTAATTTCTCACCTCCTAAACAATCTTCAACTATTTTTGATCAAGTTTTTTTTTCCAGAAAGAAAAAAACACACTGAAAACGTACGTTAGTGTGCAATTAAGGACTTGGAGTTTCTTCATTTTTAGGAGAGAGCGTTTAGAAGTTGTTGCAAAAGCCTAATATCAAGGATTATCAATAACTAAGTTACTCATGCAGAAACATCTCTTTGTTGCTTCTTAATAATCTCATGGTATAATGCATTAATTATTGTTCAAAACATGGCCCAGATAGAACAAGTGCTTATAAGACTTATTTTTAAGTTTATGCGGGCCTAATTGCACCAAATCAGGCCCATTTTCTGGACTGTATAGCAGGCCATATGAAACGAAGCAGAGAAACAAAGGATGTTAACATATATAATAGAGCTTCTCCTGTTCTAAACTTTCTACAGGGGAACCTTGTGAGTTGTGACTTGTGAGTTTGAGAGATTAGAGTATCTTCACTAAGATATTTAATCTTGAGAGAGTGAACAGAGTGTTCTAAATCTTGTAATCAAATTAACTTTGTACCCAAATCATATTTATGATCGTGAATTTGTTTAATGGAGCCTCTGCCAAAATGGATGTACGTACAGAGAACCCGAACCACGCAAATCCATGTTGTCTATTGCTTATTTGTTTGTTTCTCTTTGTTGATTGCTGTTGTGCATTGTCCAGTTGTGCACCTAATTGACACATTACAGGTACTGATATTTTTCCGCACTCAACTTGTTTGATAATGTGGATCAAAGATTCCCTTGTGTTATGACAATTAACCTAGCTCTGGTACTAGTGCTTAATTGAACCTTCATCAACTACCCCAATTCGGGTGCCATACTAATTATATCCTTGAATAATAACAAAGGAGTAAACATCGATCATAATTGTTACCACAAAACATGTATAGAATTAGTTAAAATATTAAAGATTTTGTAAAGCCAATAAAATAATATTTATCTTTGCATGCACTGATCTAGTGATTGAGCATGTTTTTTCCAATATATCTTAAGATGGCTCTGTGCATAAGAATCCAACAACATGACCTGAATTTTAATATCAGACTTTGACATAATTAGAAAAGAAGTACTAGACAAAATAACAATGTCAAATAAGAGTACATGTTATAAAAAACCATTCAAACAAACAAACAAACGACACAAGTTCAAAACACAAAATAATAGCATGGCAAATTTGCAATAAAAAAAAATGTTGGTGTTATAAATAGAAATCTGCTAAAAACTAAACATTACACACCAGTGCAACTTTAACAGAGATACTTGAGTGAGCCATTCATGGTCTCAGAAAGAACAGATACAATCAATGTAGGCGAAAGCTTTTTGATAGAGCGAATGCCACTTCTAACCGCTCTTCTTATCGGTTGCTCCAGTTTGCAATATAAGTTGATATTCAGTCTTCTCAATTGGGGGCAACAACCTACAAGTCTCTCGACAAGCCTCATTTCAACTTCTGAGCCGGTGAATGAGTCCATCTCTATATGTTTTAAGTGAAGATGGACTTCACCATCTAAGAGTTCCATAGCATCAATGCGAGTTACCTATAAACATTAGAAACAATATGAAATTAGTATGAAAAACGAAAAAAAAATAGACTGCTTATATATACAAACAAAATAATAAGTGAAATAATTACCAAGCAAGTTTTTGTATGCAAGCTTTGTAGGTTTGGTGAGCATTTGATAATATGGAGCACCACATTTGCATGATACTCATTAGGCCAAAATTCTATTTCTAAGCTCGTCAGGTTTCCAAATGTTGGAAGATTGACCACCTTTGAGAGAATGTTTGAAAGATGCTGTGTGACCAAAAATTAAGAGCAAAACTTGTAAATATATAAACTATTAAAGACATGACCAACAAGTACAAACTCTAAACCCTAAAAAATTACAAGACGGGGGCCATATATATATTTAAATATTCTTAATGTAGGTGCAATGCCATGTACTTCCATCAACACATAAGCAATATATAGTAGTGTCATCTCATGCAAGGCAAACAAAACCACCATATAATCTGTAGATTTTTTGATCTGATATAATAAATGATTTTGCTATCTTTATATTCCGTTACTAGTGGTGGTTGGCAAATTATTTCACACCACTGAACTTATTGGTAATAGTAACAAACTCTTTAAGAAATTAGAGATGATAAAACTTACCTCAGTGCACCATTCCCCCAACAATATCTTTTCCGCCATCTTCAAGGAGGATACGGTCTTAAGCATCTTATTTGCGGTTTCCTTTGTTCGTTTCCGTTTATTAAATATCCGGTAGTTGTTCAACCACTGAAACTCATCAATCCTCACATCCTTCAAGAAAGAGAAATGAACAACTTCAGACATTGTCAGATTTCTCCCTCTGAATTGAAACTTCTTGAGGTTCATTGCAGCTACATGCACATGGATGTAATCACTGCCGCTATTGAAAATAAACTCTCTAAGCTCAAGCAAATTTATTCTTAACTCCATATCATATAATGGATTTCCGCTACAGTTTTGGAATTCCAACTTATTCAGAGTGCTGCAACTATCTAGTAATCTCTGGGCATCTTTTGACTCTGCAAAGTTGGCATTTTCTAAGCATAGTTCCTTGAGGCTTGTTAGTTTTATTTCTGCTGGAATCTTGACCCGTGCATCGTGCAGCGTAAGCCTCAATATAACCAAGGAAGTGCAAGAAAAGAGCAAGACTGGTGGAACAAATGGACCGATATTGAGATCCAATTCAGTGATAGGATGGTTTGATGCTAAGTAGTTGATCCACATCACTGCTGGCCAGTGAAAATCACCATGAGGTTCTAGGTTAATTGACATTTTTTCTATGTGAGGACGCCCCTTATGGAAGAAAATCACATCATTAATAAACTCTACAAATTTTTTTGTCGCTTCAGGTTTTCTCCGGGGATAGTCAGAGGATGTGAATCTCCAGTTCACATTGGATCGCCAGAAACACTTCCATTGCTTAGACAGAACAGAAGAACGCACAACATCACGTGCAGTAAGCAGCGATATAATGTGCTCAATGACTTCACTTGGTAAATTGCTTGTGTTTGATTCACTCATTTCAGCTGTAAGATAAAAATAATATCAGTGCATGTTAAATGTCTTACCTAGATCAAAAGACCAAAGTAGGATGTACATTTTATTTTGTTAATTTAATTATTTTATTGCCTCAGCTGAGATGCTTAATTTTCTTGCAAGATGAAAAGTCATATGCATACAGAATCGGGTTAAACTGGGCAAGAGAACAAAAAGTGTAATTTCCATATATATGTAACAACAAGCTGTTAGGAATCCAAAGAAAGAAAGAAAGTTTATAAGATATACGAACAGGACAGAGTCATTATATATCCAGACATCGATTGCCTTTGAAAACACATATAATTATTATTTGATTGTAGATAGAGTAGAAAAGAGGTTTGCCTAGAGGTTCTTCTCTGATAAGATAATACATATACTGTGTTTATTTAGCAAATAACTACCAAAGTTTATACTATCCAATTTTAGACAATAGATTTGATTTGTTGACAGATTGACTTAATTAAAATTATAAGTTAATATGCACTATTTTCGCTCTTGTTCTTTTTTCACACTTTTGCATTTACTTACCATAGGGCTTGAACAATTCCTCAAAGATCATTTAGATAGCCAATTAACAATATGTTAGCAAGTTAAATGAATTTAACAAAGACGCCTATAATATTTTCTATCATTTTTCGAAAACATTATTTACATCATATATATATATATATATATATATATATATATATATATATATAGTAATTGTCATGTTAAATACCGGTAGAACTACATAAAGAGAGTTATGAAACTTTTTTGATCCTCTATTTACCACAGTTTCATATTAGCCTTGATGAAACACACTGAAGATGTAATGTTCTTTGTTTACTCCAAAATTAAATTCAAAATAACTAATTAACATTCGCAGTTATTTCCAAGAAAGTATATCACTTATAAGTTCTAAGCTAGGTCCAAAACATAATTGCGCAAACACCTATTGCGGGACCCATTAGTAACATAATTGCGCAAACATATATATATTGCGGGAGTCTTTAGTAAGTTATCTTAAATATCTGACACAATACCCGCTTTATTTTTCAATAGATGTTAGTTGTAAAATAGGTTGAAAACATAATTGTGCAGGCATCTATTGCGGGAGTCGTAAGTAAGTTAATTTAAATATCTGACATATATAATACCCTCTTACATTCAATAGATGTCAGTGTAACTGTTCATACTCCAAAATGAATTTAGCAATATTATTCCCCTAATTGCTAAATTTTTTAAGAATGCAGAAAATTTACATACAACTAGATGAAGTAAAATTTTATCAGAGTATATCAAAATACTTAAAAGCTGGAACCAATGAACTGTGTTTAATAAAAATTATTAATTATCCTAAATTGGTAACTATTAAATTAGAAAACTCTACAAAAATAAAAATTATATAATGAATTGTTTCTCTTGCAATATATTTTTTAATTGTGCGTATCAGAGAATTACTTAGATGTTAGAACATACTGTCAAGGAAAAGGATTAATCTTAAATCAATTTTGCTATTTTCTTTTTGAACCAGTATTGGTACATTAATCTGGCAAAGCTGACCTATTCATTTGGCACAGACTGTACAGACTGATTGCTAAAACTGCAAACAAGGGCATGATTTACTTCCAAGAGAGCTGCAAACAAAGCCTCGATTTTTTTTTTAATATAAAATTTTCTGTTGGGAGGTACAACTGGAAAGACTTTTAGCCATTGAATTAGATTTTCTCATATGTGGTATATATTTGATCACAAAGTCGTTTCCAACTTAGTATTATGTTTTGACTACAACGATCTACACAAACAGGCTTGATTTTTTTTTTTTTTTGGTGTGTGAGAAGTAGTAAGAACCTTTGATCACAAAAAAAAAAAGGATTTCTAATCTTTGATACAACTGAAATAGATCTTTGCAGAATGATCTACACAACGATTCACAGAAACAGGCTTGATATATATATATATATATATTTGACAAGTATTATTAAGAACCTATGATCACAAAAAAAAAAAAAAGATTTTAATCTTTACAACTTGTTGGATTTAATTAATGGTACGCCCGTTATGGGAAACCCAAATTCAATATCCGACCCGTTATGAAAAGATGCCAACCCTTTATGAATAGGTGCATTGGTTTTATATAAACCATTCATATCTCTCTCTCTAATAATAATCAGAAAAACGTGTGAATAGTAACAGCCAAAATTAGAGAGAAAAGATAGAGAGCACCAAGAAGTATTCTGTTAAGGATTGAAGGTTTTAGGTCGTGGAAAACGCAGGGCTTCCGGCTTCGGCTTGTGATTCCTTGCAGAACCAGTGATACTGCTACGCTCGCAAGATCCGCTTCCGCACGAAGATTAACGGAGTTATTTGTAAGTTTTGTCCGTTGATTAACATTGGTATCAGAGCTTTTATAGCATGTATTCTGGTTTTAATATATAACACGGATTGTTCCGAAAATTCGCCTAATTTGAAATTATAAAATTTCGAAATTATTTTTCTGAAAATTTTGTATAGCAATTTTCAGATTTTTTTTTTCAAGAATTTCCAAAAATTAATTTCATGTTTCAGGAAAAACGAAATAATTTGAAATTATAATTTTGTTTAAAAATTATAACGAATTTTCAGATTTAATTTACAATTATTTTTTTTGTAAATTTGATCAATTTAAATACGAATTTTATTTTTTTAAAAAAACGTATTTAATTGTATTCACTGTTTTTGGAGATTTTTTAAATGTATCTTTTGGAGATGCATTGCAAAACAGTGATGTTGTATAGTGGAAATGGGAGATGCAAAGCAAAACCATGCATTTTTAGTTGTTTATGGATCTTATACAACTGGTTGGACAATTTTTTGGTCCAAATGAATCACAACCGTCCAAAGAACCATTTTTTCTCAAGAATTTTCGGATCTTGCCGAATTTTATTTTTTTCTGATTTGATGGTTCATGATCGGTGTGTACAATTTTTATACTTCTGGATTGTACAGTATCCATTTCTGGTTCAAGCAGCGCCAATGGATGAGTCCATTACTGTTTGAAATGGAGAGGTTGTATGCATCGGTTCAAACTAAATAGACTTGGTCCATTCCGGGATGGTGAACCGCGAAAAAATAAAAGTTTTTCTTGAAGCCGCTGGGGCTAGAACCCATGTCTATTGGGTGGGAGCCAAGTACCCTAACCACTATGCTAGAACAACTTTCTTGTTACCATCTTGATTCTATAAATTAAATATACTACAAAATAGTATAATTCACACTATGGTTTCATTTCCAATGATTATAATCTGAATTTTTTTTTAATTATGCATTATTCATTACAAATGATGTTTAATCCAATTATTTTTTTTAATCCAGTACGGATTTTTTGATAACTAACCCACTACGGTTTCCAAATGCATTATTTATTATGCATCTATTTTTTTTTTAATTTATGCATCTATTTTTTTTATGAAATTATGCATTATTCTGTATCAATTTTTTGTGAATATAATTTAAAATTATATAATTAAATGTATAATTTTCAGTGGGAGTTTTACACAGTGAATAATTAATAGTAATAAAATTTATAGAATTAAATGATGATTGTGAAACTTAGTGATCTTTCGATTTTAATCTATAAGTATTATTATTATTAAATTATTTCACAGTTGTTGTAAAACTAGAATTGTTATGCTAGGTATTAAATAATTTGTATTAAGCCATCAAAACTGTGATATGTCCTAACTTAGTTTAATTGTAAATTCTTAGTGAAATGGCATCTGCATCTAGGAATATTGTGGCAGAACTCAATAAGGGTGAAAAACTGAATGGCGATAATTATGAAATTTGGGCCATGAAAATTCAGTATGTCCTGGAAGAACAAGAGGTTCTTTCGGTCCTGGATCATATTCTAACCGAACCAGAAAAAGGTACAACTGCAAAGCACATTGCTGATAGTGCTGCATATGAGTCCTGGAAAAAGAAGAACTCCATTGCTCGTATTACGTTGCTGAGCAGTATGGATAATGATGTGATGCGTGAGTTTAGGCAACATGAGATTGCAAAAGAGATGTGGCTTGCTTTGAAGCAGAAGTTTGGTGGAACTTCTGTTACAAAACTGAGACAACTCACCATCAAGTTTGACACTTACAAGAAGCGTCCTAATCATAGCATGCGGCAACATCTGAGGGAGATGTCAAATATGATTAGTGAATTGAAGGACGCTGGCCATGTTTTGACTGAAGAGCAACAACTTCAAGCAGTGATTCGTTCACTTCCTCATACTTGGGAACACATGAAGGTGAATCTGACCCACAATGAGAGTATTAAAACTCTCAACGATGCAGCCAGGCATCTGGAACTTGAGGAAGATCGTATTGAGGCATCCAAGCCTCAAGAAACTGAATCTGCTGTGCATTTGGCTGGTTCAAGCTCTCATGGAGGGCAAGGCCAGAAGCGTAAGTCAAATTATGGTCAGAAGGGCAAACAAGAGAAAAAGCATAAGGGGCAAGATCGTGGCAAGGGAAAGGCTTCTCAGAATTTTAAGAAGCATAATAAGGCCAAGATCAAGTGTTTCAATTGTGGCAAGAAGGGTCACTATGCTCGTGAATGCAAAGAGCCCCGCAAGGTACAAATTATAGAAAAACTTTCATATTTTTCATATGTTTCCAGTTCTGTTTTTATTGCTGATTCTCATCCTTTGTGGACTGTAGACTCAGGGGCAACAGACCATGTAGCCAAAGACCGTGATTTGTTTGTGGATTTTCGTCGAATTCCGCAAGGTTCAAAATGGCTTTATGTAGGAAACAACTCTCGTGTACCAGTCAAGGGTATAGGCACATGCAAGTTGGATATGCGTGATGGTCGAACCCTCCTCTTACATGATGTTCTCTTTGCACCTGACATTCGACGAAATCTTGTATCTGTAGTAGTTCTTCTTAGATTTGGATTTACTTTGAACATGTGTGATACTAGTATTAAGTTGTATCTGGATGATGTGTGTTATGGTTATGGATATGTATCGAATGGTTTTATTATTCTGGATGTTATTAATGTGATGACTTCTTATAATACCCATTTTTCTTTATTTACATCATATGCTGATGAAAATGTTGATGTGAATGTATGGCACATGAGATTAGGCCATATTGGACAGCAACGAATGGATAGATTAGCCAAGGAAGGCATGTTAGGCCAAATTGAAAGGGTTAGTCTACCAACATGTGAAAATTGTTTAAAAGGAAAAATGGCAAGAAAACCATTTGGAACAGGAACCAGGTCTGAATTTCCATTGCAATTAATTAATTCTGACATTTGTGGACCAATGAATGTGAGGGCACGACATGGAGGTAGATACTTTATCACCTTCATTGATGATTATACGCGATATGGTCACGTCTATTTGATATCTCATAAATCTGACGCTCTTGCTTGTTTCACGAAATTTATAACTTTATGTGAAAATCAATTAGACAGAAAGGTTAAGGCCTTAAGAACGGATCGCGGTCGCGAATATTTGTCTGATGAGTTCAAACAAATGTGCGAAGAAAAAGGAATACTAAGGCAACTAACCATGCCATATACTCCACAGCAAAACGGAGTGGCTGAAAGGAGAAATCGGACTCTTTTGGAAATGGTTAGGTCAATGATGGCTCAAGCAAATCTGCCAATTAATTTTTGGGGTGATGCATTATTGACTGCTGCCTATATTCTAAATCGTGTACCTTCTAAATCTGTTTCTTCAACTCCTTACGAACTTTGGACTAATAGAAAACCAGATCTTAGTAATCTGAGACCTTGGGGATGCGCTGCCTTTGTTCATGATTCGTCTCATCAACATGGTAAATTGGGTCCAAGAGGTAAAAAGAGTATATTTATACGATACTCTGAACATTCCAAAGGTTATGTGTTCATTGGTGAACAATCCAGTGGGAGTGTAACCGAATTTGAGTCCCGAGATGTCATTTTCTTAGAAAATGAATTTCCAAGAAAGGGTGAGATAGGTCAGGAATTTTCTCTCTATGAAGTAGAGGAGGAGCAAGATGATTTGATTGTTGCAAATCGTTTGGTGCATATTCCTGAACCTCCAACAGTATCTCATCCAAGTGGGAGCAAGTCTGTAGATGATGCTGAGCCAAGTTCAGCACAATCAAAAATTAGGCATAGCAATCGTGCTAGAGTCCCTAAACGTCATTTTCCAATCGAAAATGAATCTTACATGATTGTCATGCAAGATGAAGAAGAGCCAAGAAATATTCGAGAGGCTCTCACTTGTCCTGCTAAAGAGAAATGGATGAAAGCAATGGAAGAAGAAATGGAGTCAATGAGATCAAATAGTGTTTGGGAATTAGTTGATCTCCCTGAAGGACGCAAGGCAATTGGGAACAAATGGGTTCTCAAGATTAAACGTCTAGCTGACGGCTCAATTGAGAGGTATAAGGCACGTCTTGTTGCTAAGGGGTATACACAGCAAGAAGGGATAGACTACGAAGAGACTTTCTCTCCTGTTGTAAGATTTACTTCCATACGGTTGATACTAGCTATCGTTGCCAGTTTAGATTTGGAATTGCATCAGATGGATGTTAAAACTGCATTTCTAAATGGCAATCTGGAAGAAGAAATATATATGGAACAACCTGTCGGTTTTGTTGCCGAAGGACAAGAGCACAAAGTGTGCAAATTGTTGAGATCCATTTATGGTCTCAAGCAATCTTCCAGACAATGGTACATTCGGTTTCATCAAGCAATCATATCATTTGATTTCGAAATGATTGATGAAGACCATTGTGTGTATGTCAAAAGATCCAAAGACAAATTTGTGATTCTATCACTTTATGTGGATGACATACTGTTGGCTAGTAACAATAAAGAGTATGTACAAATCATTAAAGAATGGTTATCCTCCAATTTTGATATGAAGGATATGGGTGAAGCAGCATACATTCTTGGAGTGAAGATTGAAAGAGATCGTTCCAAGAAGATGTTAGCTCTATCACAAGAGCATTACATCAAGAAAGTACTTGAAAAGTTTCATATGCAAGACTGTAAACCCATTGATACTCCTATAGCAAAAGGCGAAGGTCTTAGTTTAAGAATGTGTCCAAAGACTCCAGATGAAAAAGCACAAATGGAAAAAGTTCCTTACTCAAGTGCTGTTGGCAGCCTCATGTATGCTATGATGTGTACTAGGCCAGATATCAGTTTCGCCGTTGGGATGGTGAGTAGATATCAAGCCAATCCAGGACAGTCCCATTGGAAAGCAGTAAAAAGAATACTTAGATATCTGAAAGGTACTGCGGATTATTCATTGTGTTTTCAAGGAGAAAATCTGCAACTCATGGGTTACGCAGATGCTGATTGGGGAGGAGATTTAGATGAAAGAAAATCTACCTCAGGCTATGTTTTCTTACTTAGTAATGGAGCTATCTCTTGGAGTAGTAAGAAACAGAGTTGCATATCCTTATCCACAATGGAAGCTGAATTTGTAGCATTTTCAGCAGCAGTACAAGAAGCAGTTTGGCTTAAAAGATTTTTGAATCACTTGGGTTTTGGTGAGAATGAAACTAACTCAGTGTTGGTATACAGCGATAGCCAAGCAGCAATCGCTTATACAAAAGATCCCAAGTATCACTCAAAGACCAAACACATTGATACTAAGTATAACTTCGTTAGAGACATGGTGGCGAGAAAGCAAGTTTGCATGCAGTACATATCTACACACAAAATGGTGGCAGATCCTTTTACAAAGGCAATACCTAGAGATGTGTTTATTGGCCATGTGAAATCTCTAGGGTTACGTAGATTGTAGTTATATATATATTTTGATTGAACAGTATATATTATGTATATTTGTATTTGTGGGATAAATGCAATGAATGCTATTTACTTATACATTTATGTTATAATTGTTACAAATTATTTAATACCAATATATTTAGCATAACACATGAGATATAAAATGAAAGGTATGTCAGACAGTTGATTGGCCTTCTCACACAGGCAATCACTTCTATGTCTTGGTAGGACATAGAAATAAGATTGATTTTAAGCTAGACATGATACAAAATGTGAGAGCAAGTGCTTAAAATATACATCGCCTTGATAAAGAATCAAGATGAGGTCATATGAATATATTATTATGACCGAAGGTGAAATACCCACTATTCACCTTAACTGTCTTATGCCAAGTGGGAGTCCTGTTAGTGAATTTATATGATAAGTAGAGTTGTGGACTCAAGTTAGATATTATGTATATCTGAACTATCACTTGTACGGTATTGGATTTTAAATTAGACATACGCTCCATAAGAAATGGAGAATAATACCGTAACATATGTTTCATACCATATGTGCAATTGACCAAGAGGGTAACAGAAGATATGATCTCTTCTTCTTTGTTGTGTGAGACCCGCGAGATAAAAAAGATCTCATAGTACTCTTCGATTTTTTACTAAATACTTGAAGTTTCTTTTCAATTAGTTATTTTGGAATGTTACCAATGATCATGTATGATGCGATCTAGTGGAACATATCTGAATAGCAAATTGATTTGGAATTAAGAGATTCTAGATAAAAGAAAAAGATCATTTGAGTGTTACATTAGGTTATATTCACTGGTGCACCAATTATGTTTATGTAACATAATTGTGAATATATAAGTATGGTTGTATCAATAAATAAAAGAGATCCTGTAATACTTAAAAATGTAATTTAATGATCTGGGGTACTGCATATTTGCTCTACTTAGATGTTGTTATACATACCTAACAGTTGGATAACAACATAGACTCTCAAATTAAGATATGCTGGTCACGGCCTATTTCCTTGTATGAATTTTAACAGAGATTAGAGATTACGTTCTCTTAGTTTATAGCGGGTATCCCATTTTGTGCGAGTGGGAGATGTTGGATTTAATTAATGGTACGCCCGTTATGGGAAACCCAAATTCAATATCCGACCCGTTATGAAAAGATGCCAACCCTTTATGAATAGGTGCATTGGTTTTATATAAACCATTCATATCTCTCTCTCTAATAATAATCAGAAAAACGTGTGAATAGTAACAGCCAAAATTAGAGAGAAAAGATAGAGAGCACCAAGAAGTATTCTGTTAAGGATTGAAGGTTTTAGGTCGTGGAAAACGCAGGGCTTCCGGCTTCGGCTTGTGATTCCTTGCAGAACCAGTGATACTGCTACGCTCGCAAGATCCGCTTCCGCACGAAGATTAACGGAGTTATTTGTAAGTTTTGTCCGTTGATTAACACAACTGAATAAGAACTCTACAGACGATCTACACAAACAGGCTTGATTTTATATTTGTTAGAAGTAATAAGACCCTTTTGATCACAAAATATAAAAGATTTTTTAAATCTTTGATACAACTGAATAGATCTTTGCAGAACGATCTACACAACACAAACAGGCTTGATTATTTTTTTTGTGAGAAGTATAAAGAACCTTTGATCACAAAAAAAGAAAATAATTTTTAATCTTTGAACAACTGAAATAGATCTTTTCAGAGTAAACAAAGCATGCAAATCAATTGTAGTTTCCCTTTTGCACATGATCTTCAATTGTGAAAGTCAGAAAACAAAATTTAAAACAAGAGAATCATAGATCTGAAAGTTCCTCATGGAAATCAAAATAAAAAAAAAATCAATTATTCTGCGAGGAACAAGCTCATAAGTATATAAGCACGTAATAATCACCTAAAATCAACAAATAATAAAGACTTACCTATGAACTTTCCCTTCTGTGTGGTGGTGCTCAATGTCTATAGCAGTTTGCTTGTGTGGCTGGCGCAATAGTTTTCGAAGGATTAGGAAAGAGGAGATTGATCAGATGGAACTGGATTTGGGATTGGGGGGGGGGGGGGGGGGGGGGGGGGGGTGTGGAAGGGCAAGCAAATTGAGGAATAGTTTGTAGCACCCATCGAAACGTAACGTGTCCGTTTAAAAAGTTGTCTTATTCTCATACTGCGGTTGCTTTAAATGCAGGTGCACGAACCCCAAAATTGATTCATTGAAAAATATTTCCTCCAATATAACATAATAGTAAGGTAATTCTAGTGAATTTATTATATACATGCATCCAGTAATTTTGTAGATGCAAATATTGTAATTTATAAAGATTCATGTACTATATTAATTGAAGGCAATTGTTTGGAGGATAAATGTATACAGCCAACCTAAAAATGATCCACTCAATATTGATTTTGCACAGTGGATATGCAATGTTAGCTAGAAAAATAATTACTTCAAATTTTGAATTTGAGAAACATGCACGTGGGAACGCACAAATTTTGAATTTGAGATACATTTTCCTTGCTTTACCTTCTATCTTTGCCTGATTCTTACTTTCCACTTTTATGTTTTTGATGGTCATAGTTCTCACTATGTTGCAGCACCATCCGTAAGTTGCTGCTCTTAAATGATTTTTTTTTCAAAATGGACAATTTAAAGAATACTTTTTCTGAATATGGTCATGTCGTATGAACAAAAGCCCTCAAAGTAATACATGATGGAAAATTACGGAAATTACTTTTTTGTTCTATGTAAATAAGTAAATGATATGCTTTAAATTCACATTTTTTTTTCCATAGCAAGTAATATTTGATCTACAGTTAATTTATCAATGTCACGCACTTTGTTCATTATCACCACAGAATTACCTTCACTTTTTCTTTTAAAAAAATTATCAACATATTTTATGGTAGTTTTTAGTTATCTATCAATGAGAACAGGGTTCTAAACAAGTTTCATTGACTTAATCTTTGATTGATTTGTTGTATGAAAGCCTCAAGATGAAAAAAAAAACTCTGCACATGCTCCTTGATCCTATGACCAAAGTACATAATTTTTCCCCTGCAATTGAATGGCCGAATTAAGCTAGTTTCCTCTCACGTACAGATCTAATTAGCTCGACTGAGTTGGTCGTCGTTGGTGGTTGTACGCTTACATGAACTAAATCTTAAATAAGGATGATCAGCGCATAATGAAAACCACAACAACATTTGGTGCACATTCGTACAAGTAATTTGTGGGATGAGGAAGCTCGGTAGACATGCCATCTAGTTAGGTGACAAAGAAACTTCATGCAAGAACTTTCGAATAATAACAGATTGATATTTTTTTACGGCAATGTTCACAGGGATCAGACCATACAAACAAAAGTAAGTACAAATTAATGAGGACAATAATTAGATTGCAGACCAAAATATAGCTGCTGGATATTTCATATAGATGAACTTTGATTGCATGAAATACTTGACAAACAAATTGTAATCTGATACAACAATTGTCATGAACCTACCAACCTGTGAATTGGACTAAAAATGGTACAATTTACAACTCATATTTTCCACTAGATTTTCCTAAGAAGGTCACTAGACGCAACTTTGATGAAGGACAGGGTTGCTCTCTCTGCTCTAATTGAAATGGTTTCATTCCTTGGAATGATAATTGAGAAGGTGGATTAACACGTGGTACATGAAACACTGAAGTAATATGAAACATTCAACCAAACAAAACATCAAGGAGTATAGAACTCGGAGCAGTGGAAAGCCCATGTAGATAGAAATTAGTTGTGGTATGTCTGTCTTGTAAATGACCTCCAAACCTTAATTTATAGGAATTAATTTAGTCCTTGATTAGTGATACTTTTTGTGCTTGTGCTACTTGCTTTTAGTCTGTGTTATTGGCTGAAATTGATACTGTTTTAACCCAGTACCAGCACTTGGTAAAGTTAAAGTTTTTCTGCTGCATACAGGTGATTGGTTTGCTTAAGTGAGGTAATTTTCCGGTAAAGTGAAGTTTAACGGCTGGTATGGGTCTGATCTGAACTGGTACAGATCTAATCTGTTTCGATCATTTCAAAAGATTCTCATCAGTTGTGCATCTTGTTGTACTCCAAAATTTGTGTATAAGATTAATTAAGATTGACTAACGCACCCAACAAGTTGAGTAAGTAATGAATAAAATTAAACAACACTTGAACAAAAAGTAGCAAAACAAGCCAAATTAGAGATGAAATGACACTCCCAAGTCCCAACCAGCATGAGAAGCAATTAAAGTGGTAGAACATCTGGTTCTGTAATCCTTGCTCATAATTTACTCATTTAAATTTACTCTTTTAAATGGATCACAAGTCTAGCTAGCCGGCACTTATTATCCAGACATTAGATGCCGATGACAAAATCATGTGAAGTTGGACGGCATTGTAACTCTTGTTAATGTACTTTTGATGGCTTCTGAGTATCTGAGGCTCCTTTCTTTTCAAGAAATTATATCTTCTTTTGATCAGAATCCGACCTCATTGACCACCTGTGTTGATATTTTGAGGCTTTTGAGCAATATAAAGATAGAACATTTATGCAGAACTTTACTGCTAACAGTAACTGTTCACGGTCAATAACTCAATATATAGGAAATAATACAAAAAGCCTTGAATAAAAGAATTACAACAGATCACATCTTATTAAAGAAATCCTCTCCGAAGCATACCAATGAACGAACTGAGCATCTCAACAATAACTACCCCTCACTCTCAGATTGTCAAAACTAGAAACAACCCAAAACCAAGACCCAAAGCGATGTGAGCCCAGCTCGTGCTTTGTACAGCTCCTGACATTGGCACCGGGGAAGGAGCAGGTGTTGATACAATTGGCAAGTCAGACACAGTTGAATCAGCTGTAGGTCCTACCACCGGGGCAAGAGATGGCGCAGTGCTCTTCGGTGCTGGGGCAGCGGGAGAAGGAGCAGGAGCGGTTGTTGCGGTGGTGGAAGTGACATCAACTTCAAGTTTCATGCCTGCGGCACAGTGTCCTGGTGTGGTGCAGATGAAGTACCTCTTTCCTGCTGTGGTGAGCTTGATGGTGGTGCTTCCTCCTGTGTATGAGCCGAGTGGGTTGCTTCCAGAGCATGTGTCATAGTCAGCCTTTGTGACTTGGACCACATCGTGGGATGATGGATATTTGAACGCTGAAAACGGCACCAGATATTAATTAGCTAGCTAGGATATTTTTCTTTCAATTTCAATTTTATGTTTGTAAAGGCAATGTGTATATATATATATATATAGAACAAGAATGAATGAATGAATTAATTAAGTCGAGAGGCAATTGAAATTAATTAAGGTTGAAAAAGACTTACTCAAGCTGTCACCAGGCACAAACGTTTGGCCGGTGGCCCAATTGTAGTGAGATCAGTGTTTGTATCCCATCCTCCTCCTGTTCCTCCTACAGGGTAATCTACCCCCATTGCAATTTCAACAAGAAATGCCATTGATAAAATACACACAAATGTTTTCCTTGAAGC
Organism: Carex rostrata; assembly: GCF_964058835.1. Lineage (NCBI taxonomy): Eukaryota > Viridiplantae > Streptophyta > Magnoliopsida > Poales > Cyperaceae > Carex > Carex rostrata. Next base: position 184,660 of record NC_135931.1, on the reverse strand, counting down.
CATCCTTTAATTTTCAGGCAAGTTAAAAGTACAATGCAAATGTTGCAATTTCAGAGGTGTACGTGGATACTTTGTGTTGTGGTGAACTATATATATATGTTGATATGCATAGAGTGACAAGCTATATATATATATATATATATAAAACAATTAATTAGGTGCTTTCAGTCGAAGTGTTTGAAAGAATCGCCATGCCAGATGAGTGGAACAATTAAAAGAGTTGGTAAGAGACTAACAACGCGGGATAAGGTGTCATATAATATATATTTTTAATTTATTTAGTTCAAATTTGTTGGTTGGCTCCATGTGCCGTTTCGAAAAAATTACGAAGAAATAGCCCAGAATTATTCATTCCTCCAGGTATAGACATATGAAATAGCCTGGAAACATTTCGAAAGCCATTATTTATCATTAAAATATTATGATATACGGCTGGTTTTGATTTGTATAATCAACGCCGCATTTGGAGTGGTTATATATGTCCAGCAGTAGTAGTCTGACTTCTTTTTTTTTGAGTTTGTTAATTAGCATGTGAAGTAGTAGTTAGTTAACTGGCTACTAGTCATGCATACTAGCCTTGCGCTTGCACCTGTTTAAAATTTCACCTAATAAATTAATTAAGATACTAATAAACTATCCAATAAACGAAATTGACATCACCTGTTTAAATAGATCTGGACCATTGGATCTGCATTGGCCACCTAATATTATAGCAGAGCTGTACGAGGTTATAAATGTTTATTGGGCCTGAACGGGAGTGAGCCCAAACTCTTTCCCACCTCCAGTCTCCAGTTCTCCACTTGCTCAGTCTAGGATTGGGCATTGGGCATTGGCCAGAGCCCAGAGCCCAGAGGAGGATTATCAAATCTCCTAATCTCCTATTCTCCTCCTCTTTAGTCTTAGCGGCTTAGGCCTTAGGATCTGAGGAGTTAGGTCAAATGGGATTACTCTTCTGGAGGAAGGGGAAGAACGCCGTGCCTTCCGATAAGGGCCCCGCCGACGCTTCCTCTCCAGGCACGGCGGAAGGAAAGGAGGTGGCGGGGATGCACGGGGCGGTAGAGGTGCGGCGTCCGACCGAGGTGACGGTGTTCGAGTTCGGTTCGACCAAGGTTTCCGGCGAGAGAATCACCTTAGCTGGGTACTGTCCTGTTTCTGATGAGCTGGAGCCGTGTCGCTGGGAAATTGTGCCTGCTCTTCAGGATAACGCGCCTCAGTTCAGGATTGTGTTCTAATGATCATTGCTTTGTCTGTCTCATCTTGTTGTGTGCGTTCATGTCATGTCATGTCATGTCATGTCTTCACAAATAATAATTAGCATTTTGGATGAGAGATGGATTCAACAGAGAACTTAAATTCTGGTCTTAAATGGATTGAATATTGTTCTGAGAACTGAGTGCAAAGAGTTTGGGTCAATAAAATTAGGGACATGTAATAAGGTCTTAGTTAATACGAATTTCAAAAGTTGTCAAATTTTATTGCTTATTTTGTGCATGGATGTTGTTGGTTTTTGAATCCATGTTACTGCTTTCTAGCAATTCGATTTTTTCATTCTTCTTTGTAAAATTACAAAGGGAACACAACATAGGAGTAGGTTTCCTTCTTGCAGTTCAGTTCAGTTCAGTTCACCTTTATATTGAATATCCATATAAATCCTCACATGCTGTCCACCCTGATTACTGTGATTTGTTTTTTTATTGAAATTAATCACCTTCAAAACACATTAACCCTGATGAGTACAAGGTATGTATGTGTTCAGGATTTTAATCATTGTTCTTCAACCAGAATGTTTAGCAAATTAATTTTAGAACAATTTTCATATTCTTTAAATTGTCTACCCACAAAGTTTATGAAATCAAGTCCTACACTATCCACAGTTGTTTGGATTACTGCTGGTGCGGAATAGTCACTGATTCATATGTTACAAGTATAATGTAGGGTTTGAAACTTTGCAATCAAGCTCAAAATGGTTTGGATTGGCATCTTAAAATGATATGCACTATCGGACTTGTGGCAATAACCGGAAACCTTCGGAAATTACTATTCTATATTGGCATAAAATCTTAACATAGTGTGCCAATCATAGCATTTATTTTTTGCCAATCATGAATTATTTGCTATTGGGCTTGCTATGTCAGCTTAAGAAAAAGTAACGGGCCGGGCCCATTTGCCCCAGAAAAGAGAAGAAGATAGCAAAGCAAAGCATGTCTGGAGAACTCCACCACCACAAAACGAAACGCCAGTGTGACAGATAGCAAAGCATGGCGTTCCATCTCTTCCTGCCCCATTCCTCAAAACCACCACCACTTCCAATCCCTAAACTCACATCCGTCCTCGGATTAAGATCCTCTGCAGCGCTCCACAAGTTGCAGCACGGAACAAACGGCCTTACTTCCCTTGAGATTCGCGCTTTACCGCCATCAAAGAGCCGCTTACAAATCCTCAAGTCAGGCACGCGGCCTCCAAGGTACCGCGCAGTAGAGGATGTGGTAAACCCTCCTAAATTTGTTAAATCAAGCAAAGGTAGCAGCTATTCTTCCAAACCAGATTCTGATTCTGATTCTGTCTCTCTCTCCTCACCGCCTTCCTCAAGAGAAGAAGCCATATCCCAAGCCAAAACATGCCTTGCGGCCACCTTGCAAAAATCTCTCAAGACCACATTTCCTTTCTCCACTAAAAATAAAAAAATTAAAAAGCAGAAGCAACCACGGTACCGAGTCGAGATACCGGTCATTGACGATTCCCCAAATTCAGTAGTCCAGCTTGCTTTTGAGGTATTCTCAGACTTGAACATCAACATCAACATCAACAGGAAAGATTCAAAACCTAGAATGTTATTAGTATGGCCTTCTCCTACATTGGAGGAACTAGCTAACCAGACTTCTTCTGGTGAATCTCCTAATGCCATAACAAACTCGAAATTGGGTTCAATCACTCCTGATTTGCTGGAATCTTCTGATTTGGCTGTGGTTTTGGCGCCGGAAGAATCCCAATTGGAGGAAATTAGCACAGTAGCTGAAGAATTAAACCCGAAACCCATCATCCTGTTCAACCCGAGATGGGCATTTGAAGATGAAAAGGATTTAAATAGACGAGTAGTGAGTTTTGTGGAGTCTTTTCATGTAGTGTATTCTTTTACTGGGTTAGAGGTGCAAGGGATTTTGAGTAGTAGAAGAGGTGCAGTTATGAGGTGCGTGAGAGATGGTAAAGCTGGCGGTGAACCTTGGTTGGTAATGGTGCAAGAAGGGGATAGGGATAGGGATAGAGGGGAGATGAAGGTGGTAACGAGGTTTACAAAGAGGCCATCTATTGTGGAGGTTGAGACTGTTTTGTATAATCTCATGGCTGCTAATTCTCCTCTCACTAAATCAATCAAGTCGGTCTCCGATTTTGTTAGAAATGTTACTCAAAAATTTACTCCGATCAAGAAAGTAAGATGAGTTGTTAATTTTAATTCGTTTAGGCTCTATATTGTGAGCTGATCTGATGCTGATGGTGAATCTGTATTGTGTATTGAATTTACACAGATAACTTTAAACTTTATAGATATTAATTAAGGAGTTGGAGTTAGAACCAAATTTAATTTAACGCAAATGGAACAATTAATTATGATGAAATATAGGAGTTAGAACCAATTTAATCCGGTGCCAATCAGAATCAGAATCAGATTCCCCCCCCCCCCCCCCCCCCCCCCACTTCAATAAAATAGCTGTAGCCTGTAGGTAGGAATACAACGAAACCACCACACCCTCAGCCTCAGCGCCATTGCTTTGCCCATTCGATACTCTATGGCCACAAATCGCACACTCCCAATCCTCTATGGCCACAAATGTTGTTAACTTGGTAATTCATGCTTTGTGAAAATTTATGTTTCTCTGTCTCTTTAACAATTTTTTTGCTGATTCTATAATTAATAATATTTAACAATTTTTTGTTATAGATTGCAACCAATCTTGTTTTAGTTAACAACTACAAGAATAGAAGAGTATCCGCAAGGAATATTGTCGGTATACCGTCGCAGATACTATCATTGCTAATAAAAAAATATATATATATATATATATATTTATGTTGGTATACCCTTACAGATATAAGTACATACAATAAATACATATACAATTGCTTGTCACATTTTACCGTAAATTCTTCCGAGTAACCACTATGTTGTACGAAAGATTAAGTGGTTTTCGTAATATGCATGCATTTGCTGCAATTAATAATTATGCAGACTTGTTTATTACAAAATGTTGCACGACGGGATTTTGATTAAAGTCTTAGGGCCTGTTCGGCCGACAAATAGGAATGGGCGCGGGCACGGGATTTGAACTGAAAAACACTGTTCCCGTGGGAAAAAAAAAATTCAGTTGAACTGAATTTTTTTTTTCCCACGTGAATAGTGATTCGGCCGAAGAGGCCCTTATAGTTGTAGAGGGAATAATTAAGGATTGCTCCAATTGGACATTAAAGAGTGTTGAAATGTTTTGTTTCCGTACCCAGCCCTTCATTAATATTTCGGAACCAATCATTTTATACACTAATTTTTTTTACTTGTGTTTTTCCTGAATTTTTTTAAAAATAAATATGAAAATCAAGCAATCCTAATTTATTTTTTTACAAGATTTTTTTGTTCTAAGATATATGATTTAGACTCAATATATGATTTCGAATTATTCGTAAATTATACCCGAATTATTTCCAAAATCACTAATTTTTTACTGAACCGAACCTTTCCCAAGAATCAATAAACTGTTCGGTACACCCTCATGTTACAATTTTTCATGATATTTTGTGACACAAAAGTATGAAATTGGAACGTACCGAATAGGCTTTGGGTTCAAAGAAAGACACAAAAAAAAAAAAAAAAAAAATTGTAAAGTAGCAAGCTAGACTGAGGTGGGAGTTCCCTAGTCTGGATCCTATAAGGTAACTCCAATTTTGAGTTTTGATCCAGACCATTTGATCTAAATTCTGACTAATTTGATTTGAAGTGAAATGTACGGATACTCTTAATGTTCACGCCAAAAAGATTCGATGGCTTGGATTTAAATTCAAAATTTAAGTTACCTTAGATAATATGAATTCGGAGTTCCTCAATTTTTTTTTTGAAACCATAATTAAAAAAAATTGAATTTTATTCGGAATTATATATTGAGTTTGGACCAGAGATCTTAATCTCACAAAATAGTCAATATATATAGAGATGGGCTATGGTGCATTGCAATGCATAGGCTCCTTGTACATTGGACCATAAATCATCGATTTAAAGTCCAAATAACCGATCCAAGCTGTTCATCTTGTTCTCCATATTAATATGTGCTTGGAGACCAAATTTTACATTTTTTGGAATTTTTTTACTATTTTTTTTAGATTTATTGAAAATCTGAAAATCCGGGTGAACAGTAAAAATTTCTGAACCACCGGATCAGTGATTTTCAAAGTGGCTTAATAAATAGTAAAAAAATTTCAAAAAATATAAAATTTGGTCTCCAAACACATATTAATATGGAGAACAAGATGAATGGTTCGAATCGACAGTTAGGATTTTGAAAACTTAAATATTGAGTCGTAGCACCGTAGCCCTCTATGCAACCCACAGCATCCTAGCCAAATTCATATGTGTATATATATATATATAGAGAGAGAGAGAGAGAGGGGCTAATGTGTTTTCAGTAGCATATGGTCCGAAATACACACGGTCCAAATTTGAAATTTCAAAATTCAAAAAGTCGATCTGAACCGTTCATCTTGTTCTCCATATTAATATGTGCTTGGAGACCAAATTTTACATTTTTCTGAATTTTTTACTATTTATTAAGCCACTTTGAAAATTGCTAATCCAACGGTTTTACTGTTTTGTTAAGCCACCGTTGGATCAGCAATTTTCAAATTGGCTTAATAAATAGTAAAAAAATTCAGAAAAAATGTAAAATTTGGTCTCCAAGCACATATTAATATGGAGAACAAGATGAACGGTTCAGATCGACTTTTTGAATTTTGAAATTTCAAATTTGGACCGTGTGTATTTCGGCCCATATGCTACCAAAAGCACATTAGCCTATCTCTCTCTCTCTCTATATATATATATAGAGAGAGCTCTCTATATATATAGAGAGAGAGAGAGAGATGGGCTCTGGTGCATTGCAATGCATGTGCACCCTTGTGCATTGTACCATAAATCACCGATTCAAAGTTCAAATGACCGATCCAAACCGTTCATCTTGTTCTCCATATTAATATGTGCTTGGAGACCAAATTTTATATTTTTTGGAATTTTTTTTACTATTTATTAAGCCACTTTGAAAATCTGGATGAAAAGTAAAAAAGTAAAAATTTCTGGACTGCCGGATCAGCGATTTTCAAAGTGGCTTAATAAATAGTAAAAGAATTCCAAAAAAATGTAAAATTTGGTCTCCAAGCACATATTAATATGGAGAACAATATGAATGGTTTGGATCGGTCATTTGGACTTTGAATCGGTGGTTTATGGTCCAATGCACATGGGTGCCCATGCATTACAATGCACCATAACTCATCTCTCTCTCTATATATATTATGAAGTTTTTTGTCTAGGAAATAATTTGCGTATAATTCGTAAAATTCATGAATAATTCATAAAATTCACTAATCTTGTTACTATGCTCGTACTAATGGTTTTTGTAAAAAGCCAACCAATCATATTGGTTTAACAAATTTAATTTTTTTTTATAATTATGGTTATTAAAACAAATTCTTCCTTTTTCCAAGATTTGAGATCCCAAAAATATGCGGGGCGGATGCGGATTGTGCAGAGATTTAGGAATTTGTACTCGCCCAGTGTTTGCGTTCAAGCAGTTTTAGCTAGGGGTGAAAACAGATCGAATACGGATCGGATAGTGATAAAACCATATTCGTATCCGTTTTTATTTTCCGGATACAGATACGAATCAGATATTAATCGGATATGAATATGGATCAGATATTAATCGGATACGAATACGAATCGAATATTAGTCGAATACAAATACGAATACAGATATAAATTGAATTTTTAATTCGGATTATATATATTACAACAAGATTGTATAACATCAATGGAGTGAATTAAAATTTTTAATTGTAAAACAACAAGTATCCACATTTGAAATCAGAACAAAACTAATTAACTAATGTGTTATTTAATAAAAATAAAATGACCCATCATAAACAATAAATTACATCAAAACTCAATTAATTAAATGAGAAAATAATTAAAAAAATGATTATTAGTATTTTTGAAAATTTATTATGGATTTTTAAACCTAAGATTTAACTTAATGAGAGAAATAAAAATTCAATATGTTGTTTGAATGACGATGGGGTCTCATGGCAGGACTTCTCACTCACGGATGGCCACACAAATCCCACCTCTTAATTCTCATCTCTCTATTTCTATTACAGGCGGACCCCACCTGTATCAGAATATCCGAAAAATTATCCGATTATCCGAAAATTGAAAAATTCGGATATCCGAAAAATCAACGTATCCGGATTCTGATAATTATCCGAATCCGTATCTGTATTCGCTTCTAAAATTAAAACCGAATTCGTATCCGTATCCGGATAAATCATATCCATATCCGTATTCGTATCCACAAATTATCCGTATCCGACTATCCGAATCCGAAAAATTCGAATACGAATCCGAATTCGGTCGGATAATATTCGACCCGTTTTCACCCCTAGTTTTAGCATACTTATAATTTTGTTTACACTTGGGCAGCGGTTTTTGTGCAACTAGTTGTTGCAATTGGCAATTGCCATGGGATTTGTCATCTATATATTTTGTCTCTTTTTGTCAAACTTGTACTTAATTATTCAATGAATGTTTGTGGGTTGGATCGAAATAAAGATTTAAAAGGGATTCAAAATCAATTAAAATTTGAGATAAAATAATGCATTAAGTTTCGATATCCTGCTTTCCAATTAATCCCACAATATAAACATTTTTTTATCTCTATATTTAAAGTACAAGTTGTACCTTTTTAATTATTTTCATACCAAATATCCGCTTAGCCCGGCATATAATTTTATGCAAATTTTTTTATTACCATATATAGTCATAGCCTGCTTGCTCATATACAATATATATATATAGGGTCTGTCTAAATTGCTGCTGGCAGCATTTCAGCAGAGGTGCTGCCGGGGCTATATTTAGCCATGTGATGTCCAAACAACAAATCCAAACCGTTAGATGTTTAATCTATATTATAATCTACTTGGAGACCAAATTTTACATTTTTTGGAATTTTTTTACTATATATTAAGCTGGTTTGAAAACCGCTGATTTCAGTAAATTTCTGCAGCATTGAAATCAGCGGTTTTCAAACAAGCTTAATATATAGTAAAAAAATTCCAAAAAATGTAAAATTTGATCTCCAAGTAGATTATAATATAGATTAAACATCTAACGGTTTGGATTTGTTGTTTGGACATCACAAAATAAAAAAAACAGCGGCAGCACTGCCGGCAGAAATGCTGCCGGCAGCAAATTAGCCACAGCCATATATATATATATATATATATATATATATATATATATATATATTTTGTATATAAAGTATATTATTGTTCTATTTTTCTATCTGGGAAACAAAGTGTAGAAGAAAAAGCGTCTGGTTCTCGGCCAATAAATAAATTCCATGTGGAAAGAAAATAAATTTATAAATCACAAATAGTAAATAGTGGCCCCGGCCATTATCCTTTAATTAACAGTAAGAACTAAGAAGAGGTAAAGTTAAAAATTAATAATATATGAAACAACTTTGAAACGAATGGAAGGAAGGTAGAAGGCTCCAACACCAACACCAACACCAACACCAACTGGGTCAGGTCAACAATGAAATGCAACGTGTTATATTATATACCGTGAGTAAGAACCTTCTGACCCATTGATTGATTGCTCAACATAAATAATTATATTTATTTTATTAAAATAATACGGAGGAGTTAGAGTTAGTCGCTCGACTGCTCCAGTTCCAGCCTGTCCTGTCCCGTGTATTAGAATTAGATAGATAAGACCTCTTCAAATCTTCCTCAAAAAAGCATTATATACTGCCACTGGTATGGTATCTACCATTGGACATGTTCAATGCTATAACATCTGTTATTAACCCATATGCAATTCACTAATGCTAAATGTCAAATAGAAGACATCAAAAAGGATATAAAAAACAAAACGCTAAATGTCAAATAAAACTAAATTATATATGAGGGGGTTCAAATGCTCTTTTTTTTTTTTTATAACTTCAAGTTATTGTCGTTCTTGAAAAACTCAAAGTAAGAAAGTCAATTTTGTACTGCATTTTCCAAATAATTAGTAATAGCGCAGGGAATTGCAGACGCATACAATAATACCATTGCAGCAGGGGGGTGGACTGAATGGTTCTTTACACTATGTAATCACTGGCCAGTCTCAACCTTCATAAAAGAAAAGGAAAAAAAAAAAAAAAAAAAAGTCAAAATCTTCTCCCTCCCAAGTCCCACCGTCCGAAAGGCCGTCTAATTAGTAATTACTCTCCAAATCAATTCTTCCCCTCTTCTCCACATTCTTCATCTTCACACTATATATAATCACTACATATACATAATCTCAATCTTTATTTCCAACAATAGAGAGAAAAACAAAAAACAAAAAACAAAAAAGGTCAATCCTTTCCCTCCCAAAATGCTGTCTATATTACTCTCTATTCTCCTATTCTTCCCTCTTCTCCACAGTGCCACCTCCAAGCCCCTGGCCGCCAAATGTGATACTGTCGAAAAATTCAATTTTGGTGACCGATTTGATGACAATCTGATACAATTGATGTTTCTTCTCGCAGTCAAAGCCCCAAAAATTGGCTTTGAAATAGCTTCAGTGGGCTCTGACTCTGATCATGGTAGAGTACACGGGCTTGCGATGTGCCGAGGTGACATCGGGAGTAAATGGTGCTTCAGATGCCTTAACAAAGCAATCTTTCATGTCCAAACCGTCTGCCAGCGTAAGAAAGATGCCGTAATTTGGCTTGACAATTGCATGTTGCGATACTCCGACAAGGAGTTCTTTGGCGAAATTGATCACAATCACACCGTGCTTTTGCGGGAAACTCATAATGTGACCAACCCCAACGAGTTTGACAGTAAAGTGATGGAGCTGATGAACAAGCTGATGAGTAAAGCTTATATCTCGCCGCTGCTGTTCGCCACTGGACAAATGAAAATTGAAAGAGTTGGAAGATTGTATGGATTGGTTCAGTGCACAAAAGATTTGTCAGGCGGGGATTGCAAGACTTGCTTGAAATCGGCAATTAGTCAGATTTCGACATCTGGTGGTGGGAAAACAGGGGAAAGAATACTAGGAGGGAGTTGTCAGGTTAGATATGAGCTGTACCAGTTCTTTGATTATTAGAATAGTATTAATTACCAATGCCTTATGCCTATGATCGCCACTTGTAGACCTAATTGCAAAATGTTAACTTAATTTGTGCTTTTTTTTAGAAGAATGTTTAATTTATTTATTTATTGGTCCACGGAATTCTTCAGGACTCATGTAAAGAGGTTGAGTTCCTTGTAGCTGAAGCAAAAGTGATTTTCCTTTTATTTGCCAAAAAGGAAATTATTCAAACTTTTTTTTTTTTTTTTCTTTCTATACATCCTCCATAGCTAGGGTGAAAACGTTTTGAATAATATCCGATCTGAATTTGATCCGCATTCGAAAAATTAGATGTGGATATCCGATATTCAAATATTCTTGTGAATTTGAATACATATATGGTTTCAATTATTTCTATTCGAATCGTAGATATATACCATGTTATTTAATATATATTATGAACAAATTATATTATTCACCATTATGATTAGATAAATATTATGAACTTTAATTTTTTTTAATATATTTTTTATATATCTATTATGATATTAAGCATATATATGCCCTGATCCACTAATGACTGTGATTAAAAGATGAAATTTTAGATTTAATATCAGCCCTCTAATCAAATGCTTCTGCTTCTTTTGATTCTATAAATATTTTTAATGTTTATTTACGTGTAGAAGTCTAAATTTATTTAGATATGTACTAGTCACATATAGTTGTCATGAGTTTATTTAGCTTGTATTTTCTTGATTCTAATTTCTTTCCATTTCTTAAATGTCAATATTTAAATTGATTGATCATGTCTTTATTATTATTTTTTTATATCATATAAAAATGTCATTTGTGGAAAAGAAATAGTTTTTCATGATAAAAGGGTGCAGATGGTTTCAGATTGTAAAATGACATAATGTCGGTGAAATTATACGATTAATTAAAGAAATATGTTGATCTATTTTTTAATTGTTGAATAATTATTATTTTTATTGATCTAATTTTTATGAAAATATATCATTATGTATGATAATTTTTTTATCTTATAATATGTCACTGTTACAACATACATGTACGATATTAGTTTTTTTTTAATAAATATCAAATCCGATCCTTATCTGTATCCGGAAATTAAAAAGAACTATGAATATACTATAAATATTCTCATACTATCAGCTCCATATCCGTTCCGTTATCACTCCTAGACCATATTCTACTTCCACTTAGCAAGAAAATATATATAATTTTTGAACGATTTATTCTCACTCAATATATGGCAGCAATTATAAATGTCTTATACACTGCTCATAGAGCAATTTTATTAGCACATTCAGATATTCTTCTGTAAAATCCTCTGTAATTCACTGGTACCTTTCAGAGTTTCAGGTGATTAGGCATGCGCAAAAAAAAACCTATGCAACTAGCAGACACAAAAAGCTTTGTTAGAAGCCCAATAGCCCACTAAATTACTCCTCTTTCATTCCAACACAGCGTTGGACAAAATTGGGCCGCTTTGAGCGTAATCACATGTAACATGTTGGGAAGAAAAAAAAAGAAAAAGAAAAAGAAATATCGTTCCCATTTTTATTTATTGCCTAAAACAAAAGAAGAAGAAAAAACATTGATTCAAATAACGATTCAGAACTGGTTTTTTTTAAATGTATCAAAATAACACATTTATTGCCTAAAACCCTAAACCCTAAACCCGAGCTTGTTCCTGAACTGGTTTAACTGGGTTTAACCGTCTGCTAATAACAGAAATGTGTTAATTTGTCATTAATTAACGAATTGCTGTTTTAATGCATCACTGTTTTACGTTGATTGTTTTAAATGTTATCTTTACACGGTTTTGTCCTACGTTTTAATTTCGTGGACAGTCTGTTAGGAGGAGTTGTAATCACTAATCCCCGAGCTAGTCCCCCAGCTTGTTAACATTCCTGTAATCATTAATTAACTACTTAAGTACTTTAACTAGTTAAACTAGTTATAAGTACTCGAATGTACTTTAAAGTACAATTTAAACTCAGTTAGCTCGGGAAAGCGGTGGGGGATTTGTTCTAATTTTAATTATGCAAATTAACAGCTTTTGATATTTAATAACTAAAAAAATAGTCTTCATTTTGAACAATTAATCTATTAAATGAAGATTTTTCAATGTTTGTAAACACATGTTTATATGTTTTAAAATGTGTTTGTAAACATATGTTTATATGCACAAATTTTCAATGCTTTGTTTATGTTGTTTGCTTGCTAGTACATATTGGTTTACATGTTTTACTTGTTCACATGTACTATTCCCAACACATTCGCTACCAGACAATAGCCTTTCTACCTCTGTTACTGAGTGCAGATGTTACCGTTGCGATCCTGGATTTATAAAGCTGTTGTTTGAATGGCACATGAAAGCTTGTCATCAAGTCTGTTCTTCCCAATAGCTTCATGAATGTATAAAGTTGGTACATATTTAAACTCTATTTATGTTCTTTTGCAGTGTCCAGATTCAAATTTCATGTGTTTGTTCGACTTATATTCTCTTTGCTTAGTATAATTCTTAAAATTTTAATGCACTCTTAAAATCAGAAATATATTTGTTGATCGATAATAACTTATGATGATGAAGCTGCAGGAGCCTAATGTCTTGTTCAATTAAATTATAGGAAGCGCACAGGGATATACAAGTCTGCATTTCTTTTTTGCTTACAGAACTGACTCCATCCTCTTCGTGCCTTCGACATTTCTTATATTGAATCCATTATTTGGAGGTACATTATTTCCTTTTTCCTTTGTATTCCAATTTTCTTTCTTTTTTGTTCATATTTTCAGAAATTTCTATATATATATATATATATATATATATATATATATAGTTAGGCTGGGGTGCTATGGATAGCATAGTGGCCTCTATGCTACGGCTCAATATTCGAGTTTTCAAAATCTAAACGGTCGATCCGAAGCGTTCATCTTATTCTCCATATTAATATCTGCTTGGAGACCAAATTTTATAATTTTCTGAATTTTTTTACTATTTATTAAGCCACTTTGAAAATCGCTAATCCAACGGTTTTACTGTTTTGTGCAGCCACCGTTGGATCAACAATTTTGTAAAATACTTAATAAATAGTAAAAAAATTCAGAAAAATGTAAAATTTGGTCTCCAAGCAGATATTAATATGGAGAATAAGATGAACGGTTCGGATCGACCGTTTGGATTTTGAAAACTCGAATATTGAGCCGTAGCATAGAGGCCACTATGCTATCCATAGCACCCCAGCCTAACTCTATATATATATATGGGCTATGGTGCATTGCAATGCATGGAGGGGTTTGTGCATTGGACCATAAATCTAAAATTTAAAATTCAAATGACCGATCTAAACAATTCATCTTGTTCTCCATATTAATATGTGCTTGGAGACCAAATTTTACATTTTTCTGAATTTTTTTACTATTTATTAAGTATTTTATAAAATTGTTGATCCAACGGTGACTTAACAAAACAGTAAAATCAGCAGCCACCGTTGGATCAAATTTATGTTGTTTGCTTGACTGTACATATTGGTTTATATGCTTTACTTGTTCACATGTACTGTTCCTGGCACATTCTGCACAAATGAAAAAAAAAATATGCTGGGGGACGCCCTCGGGGATTAGTACAAATTTAGAGTTGTAAATTTCGTACTTGGGGACGCGCTTGGGGATTGGTTCAAATTTAGAGCTGTAAATTTTTGCTCGGGGACAAATTCGGGAATTCGTTTTTGTTGTAAAAAAATAAAAATTTAACTCATTTACAATAAAAGTTAAACACTTGAATGCAGTTAATTAAACTCTTTCCTTTATATGTTTAAATTATACGATTGTTTCGCTGTATTTGGCTGTGCTTTTGTTAATTTTTTTTAACAGAACGTTTTTATCTTTATGCAGCGAAATTCTATACAATAAAAAAAGATTGATACTGTTATTGTGCTGTATGAAGTAAAACCTGATATTTTTGTCGCCGACATTCTAGAAGGTTGGGGGACGCGGACGGATACTTTACCTGGAGTACAATTATCAGCTTCCTTTAAAAAATTCAACACAAGTTTTTAAATAATTCTAATGAAAATTTACACAAACTCATATTATTTCAGCTGATCAATATTAAATGGAGATAGCTTCTTCCTATTCTAGAATTCCTAAAGTAAAATTATATACACCTAAATTTCCCAACAATATATAATTTATTAAAATAAGATAGAATTAGATTTTAGTGTCAGATATGAAAAGTATCATATATATACCCTAATTTTTCGTAATGGTAAGATGGATATGAAAGAAAAGAATTAACTCTTTTTTTTTTTTTTCTTTTTTTTTTTTTTTTTCTATTTCAACATCAACGAACTTAGATTTTTGTCTATTATACACATATATTTTTGTTTATTAAAACCAACAGGAATTGGACTAGAATCCTTGTTGTTTTCTCAAAAAAAGAAAGAAAAGAAAGAAATTAAAGAAAGAAAAGGAAAACACAGGACTTGGACTAGTCTTTTTTTTTTTTTTGATTGAAAACCCGTAGAACTTGGACTAGTCAACATGCATGAAAGTGAAGTGTTAAATTAACACGTACGTAGGTGGAAGTAGTCTTGGTCAATGGTCAATGGTCATGGTGGACTTAATTTCATCACCTGCCTCATTCAAACAAGGTAATAATTAATTGTACCAGCTGAGTCTAAAGATAAACTAATCTCATGTCGACAAATTAAGCTAGCATTTAATTAATTAATAATTAATTCGCCGTTCCATGGCTTCCTCTTCATCAAGTCGATCGAAACATGCAGCTACTTGTCTATACACTAGTGGAGAACCAGACATTAGTATCGGTCAAAAACATATATTAAGAACGAATCTAGGACAACACTAACTCAAACGTTACTAATATTTACTTTAATTAAGAATGGTCTTTTAACCGATACTAAAAGTCACTATTAATATCAGTTAATAAGTTTTAACCGATACTAAAAGAACTAATAGTATTGGCTCTTAAATAAAAGGCGGATCTTATTTCTATTAATAAAAATAATAGGCGATTCTAATACTATTAAGAACGGCTCCTAAATGTCAGCCGATTCTAATTCTTTTATCAACAGATCTTGATAAGTATTAAGAACAACTATTTAATAAATAGTCGATACTAATTCCTTTATTATCCTATCCTTCAATTATTAGGAACGGTTCTTTGAAGAGACCCATACTAGATATTTTTTATTTAAAAAAAATAAATTGTAATATTTGGCCAGCTACCATATATTTTTGCTAGTCTATATATAAAACAAGCAGTATGAAATAAAGATATAAAATAACACAGCCTAAATTATACATCTGAGTTAAGCATGTTTAAATTCCAAAATTGTTCAAAGATCACAATTAAAATTAAACATGTTCAAAGTTCATCAAATAATACAAAATAACGCATCGTAAATTAATTTACTTTTCTCCACTAATAATTCCTTCAAGAAAAATCTACCCCACAATGATCGCATGTATTCAATGTTTGTTTCTTGGCAACTTTTGGGAAACTCCTGCATTTTTAAAATGATAAAAGAGCATAATTACAATTTTAATTTCATATTTTTAGAGCAAGATGGGATATGCATACCTTTGGAAAAAATATGCATATGTACCTTTAGGTTCAGAAAAAAATCAAGCGAGTTATTATGTCATGAACGAAGAACAATTAATTTGAACCATTCAACATGATCTCCATATGAAAATGTACTTGTAGATCAAAATTTACATTTTTTTTTTATATTTTCTTGTTGTTCTTTTTTAAATTAGTAGAAAATCACTTGATTTAAATATTCTAGATCATTCAAAAGTATAAAATTCTACCTATTTAGAAAAATAATAAAAAGTTTCAAAAAAAGAATGTAAAATTGAGTCTGCAAGTATATTTTTATATAGAAAATATATAAAACTATTCAGATTGACTATTTGTATTTATGAAAACAAAAATATAAATTCGTAGTACAGATCAATCCGTGTTATGCATAGTAACTCACTCTATAAAATAAGTTGGAATAATTTATCTTTTAAGAAGTAATAGCTGCACTTTCTTACGAGTATTCCTTGGTTGCACCTAAACTGTGTTAATATTTTTTAAGAAATATATATACTTGGTTATAAAAATAATTATACCGAATAAAGTTACGAAAATTGTGTTTTTATTTAGGAAGCTGATATGAGTATCCGCGCTACAGTACCCGCACCTAAACTGTCATAACTGTTTGTGGGGACCAAACTGCCATAACTGCACTTCAGATCTGTAACTTTTTTTTTTAATATTAATAGTCAAATCTTGAAGTATGTAGTCCAAAGAACACAAGTATTTATATATATATAGTAAACAATGTAAATGATAAATTAATTATTTTTAAATAATTGTACCCGCATTTTTTTAAAATTTTTGATGTCGTACCCGCACCTAAACTGTCATAATTGTTTGTGGGGACTGCAACTGTTCCAGATCTGTAAATTTATTTTAAAATATTAATAGTCAAATCTTGAAGTATATAGTTCAAAGAACACAAGTATTTATATCTATATAGTAAACAATGTAAATGATAAATTAATTATTTTTAAATAATCGTACCCGCACCTTTTTTTTTTTGAAATTTCTGATGTCGTACCCGCACCTAAACTACCATAATTGCTTGTGGGGACCGCAACCGTTCCAGATCTATAACTTTTTTTTAATATTAATAGTCAAATCTTGAAGTATATAGTTCAAAGAACACAAGTATTTATATCTATATAGTAAACAATGTTGTAATTTTTACATAAATGCTTGTGGGGACCTAAATTGCCATAATGTTGTAATTGGATCTCTCATCTTTTTATATATGACATTGAAAGTATTAATATCTAAGTATTGAAAGTATTTATATCTATGCACTGAAATATTTATTTTTATGAGATAAACTATTTTTGTTAGATAAATGTTGACGCAGAATTAGTGCCGAAGTTTTGAAAGGGTGCTGCTGGGATTTTAAAATAATAATTAGTTGAGACTATATAATATCTTTTTAGAATAATAATTAGTGGACACAATATAATTAGTGAGAACTATAATACATTATTTCTCTAAATGCAGTTACTGTAGCGCGAGTACTGTGCGGGTACTATAGCATAGGTACAGGAATAATTATTCTTTTATTTATTGAACTCAATATTTGACTTGAACTTCCTAATGAAATTTTCATAAAGAAAGCGATGAATAATATTATTTATGCTAAATATGAAATCTTGTGAATTTACATATGTGAGTACAAACATTTTTTTTAATATATACAGAACGTACATATATAAGATAAAAAATAAGTTCTTTTAAATATGTTCCTCTCTCCAATGACGGTCGGTTAGAGTATATAATATAAAGTTGGGGGAATTTCACGTATACCCCTCAAAAACTTCAAAATTACATATTTCCCCCTCTAAAGTTTAAAATTACATATTCTCCCTCTAAACTTCAAATACTTACAAATTTACCAATTTTATTGTCTTTTATATTAAAACTCATTCTAAATTTATAAAATATCCATTTTACCCTTTTATTAAAAGCATATAAAGCCCATTAAACTCAAAATTGAATCTGAACAATTTTTCTACCGTCCAAACTGCTTTTAAATATGCTTGCGCAAGATCAGCACGAATCTTGATGCGAACACGCACGTATATTGATGTGACATGCACAGATCTTAATGCGATGCGCACCAATCAATATTGCTTTAAGATCCGTGCATACTAGATCAACACAAAATTGAAGCACTATGCATAGATCTTAATGCGATGCACACGGATCAAACGGTAGAGGAACCCTTTAGATTTAAATTTGAGTTTGATGGGCTTTATATGCTTTTAATAAAGGGTAAAATGAGTATTTTAAGATTTTAGAATGAGTTTTAATATAAAATACAATAAAATGGGTAAATTTGTGAGTTTTTGAAATTTAGAGAGGGAAATACGTAATTTCAAACTTTAGAGGGGGGGATACGTAATTTTGAAGTTTTTGAGGGGTATACGTGAAATTCCCCCTATAAAGTTGAGCTTGTGTACGTACTAATAGATAGAGTTAGGCTGGGGTGATATGGATAGCATAGTGGCCTCTATGCTACGGCTCAATATTCGAGTTTTCAAAATCCAAACGGTCGATCCGAACCGTTCATCTTATTCTCCATATTAATATCTGCTTGGAGACCAAATTTTATAATTTTCTGAATTTTTTTACTATTTATTAAGCCACTTTGAAAATCGCTAATCCAACGGTTTTACTGTTTTGTGCAGCCACCGTTGGATCAACAATTTTGTAAAATACTTAATAAATAGTAAAAAAAATTCAGAAAAATGTAAAATTTGGTCTCCAAGCAGATATTAATATGGAGAATAAGATGAATTTGAATTTTGAAAACTCGAATATTGAGCCGTAGCATAGAGGCCACTATGCTATCCATAGCACCCCAGCCTAACTCCTAATATATATATATATATATATATATATATATATATATGAGTGAGTCTATGGTACTATGGATATTACGATTTAGCACCATGCTACGGCTCTATATTCGAGTTTTCAAATCCTAACGGTCGATCCAAACCGTTCATTTTGTTCTCCATATTAATATGTGTTTGGAGACCAAATTTTAGATTTTTTGAAATTTTTTTACTATTTTTTTAGATTTATTGAAAATCACTGTTTTTGGATGGTCCAGAATTTTCAGATCAAGTGATTTTCTAAATATCTAAAAAAATAGTAAAAAAATTTCAAAAAATTTAAAATTTGGTCTCCAAACACATATTAATATGGAGAACAAGATGAACGGTTCGGATCGACCGTTAGGATTTGAAAACTCGAATATAGAGCCGTAGCACGGTAACAACCCGTGATATGCATAGTACCATAGACTCACTCTATATATATATATATATAATACCAAAATTCAATTCTTTTCAATACAATTGTTTTCGTATCCCGAGTTGGATATATTAATTGTTTTGATGGTAAGACGGACACAGAATATTATACAAGTCGTATCCCGATTCTTAACTTCATCGGGTGGGGTTAATTTGGTAAGAGACTAATTAAAGTTAATTAATTAGTTGGGCTTAAGTTAGTTGATATAAATTAATTATTGATATTTGATTAATGCAGCATCTTAGTACGTAGATTTGTAAATTCAAATTCAAATTTATAGTTGGTATTTTCAAAATTTTTGTTAACATTTTCAATTTTATTTTTATGTATACAGTGTAATTGTAAAATTTTAAAGGTTAATTTCACTAATGAAAGATTTTATCTCCGCTTTCACCTTTCAAATTAAGCTAATCAAATTTATTGCAGTGAAATTAATTAAAAGCAATTGCTAATTAATTGCTAATCAATTGCATGGATGTAGAAGTTATGAAATTAAGTTTAAAATTAATTTGTCTTTATTTTTTGAAGTTGTTTGAAATGGCTAGCTAATCATATATATCATGAATTAATAAAGATGCTTATTCTTTGTTTGGTAGGAACTTGATGACTTAATTATTAAGGCATGACTTAATTTGTTTTCATAATAGAATTGCAAATATTAATTAAGCCCCTTATTTTTTTAAACCATTACAAATTTGTCCCTGTCATTTTCAAAACCCATAATATATTAGTATGGGAGTCATTTGGCAATGATACAATTAATGAATTAATACATTTCCCGCTAGGTACAATTAAGCATCAAATTAAAAGGGTAAATATATATATATAAGAAGTATAAGTTGTAATCGGGTTTGAAACTGACAAGGACTTAATTTGTGCGCAATATTATCTTGTCTTACAAAATTTGTAATATTAATAGTAAAATTATTTTTTGTATTTTTTTTTCATTTTGATTGAAAATAATTATACAAGAAAATAAGTTTTATACAAATTAATTCTTCAACTTAGACAAAAAAATGTAGAATTGTTGAACAAAAAATTTATTATTGTAGTACATTTTCTTAAAATATTTTATTTAATTATTTTTAAGGTTGCATATTTTGTTAATTTATAAAGTTATGTTTTTTTGAATTTATTTGTTGATTCTATTATTATAAGTTACAAGTTTCTTTCAAAATAAAAATAAAAATAATTACTTATATTACATCTTAGTATGGTTCAATCAAAGCATATTTGGTGGAATAACTAAGGTCTGCAGCTCTTATTCCATTATTTAGTTCACAACCAAATAGAAACAAGTTTATGGAAGGAATTTAACGAATATTCTTATTTTTTTAATTTACATATTTTTCTCTCTAAAATGTATAACATTATTTATCATTTTAAATTGCAAAACTCACATATATATACTCAATTAATTGTTTTTTTTTATTAAAACTTATTTTAAATTTATAACGTACCTATATTATTCTTTATTTTAAAATAATAATACGGTAGATGGGTAAATAGTTTACCTAGCTAGTAATTATTGGATTAGTATTAACTGAAATAGGTAAACAGGCTATTTTTTTTAGTAAATATTATAAAAGAATCTATCCGGATTTTGAAACAATAATCTCTTACACAAAGAGCAATAAGTCAAAAATTGATTCTTGTTTATTATTATTAACTTTTACATTATCTTGAAAAATATTATTCAGATTAAAAAATAATATTTTAGATATAGTTTTAGCATTTAGATATTTCATATATTAAATTTAAGTTAATTTAAAATTTCACTAATCATCTATAAAAAATACAATTAAAATTCACCAATTATTATATTATCGGAAGACCAAAAATTTGAAAAGTATTAAATAATAACATATAGCGCGTTGGATTGTGACAGCTCCAGAAAATGAGAAAAGTCATCAAAGCTCAAATTCGACGAACCGTCCGTCCGAGCTAGACTGCGACTGCGACTGCGTCTGCATATATGCGTGTTATAATTAATACTTATACGTACCCTCCAGGTCCATTAATTATTAATTAATTATATATGTTCATTCAGAACACATGCTAATGCTAGCTAGTATGCTACAATGATAGCTGCTGATCCGCCAATCCAACTATTCCTCTTCCTCTTCTCCCTTCGTCTCATATTCCATGTCGCTGCTCCGGCCACTGTCAACACCTTTTGTCCATCTTCCGACTCAAACTTCACAACCAACAGCACATACCAATCCAACCTCAACCATCTCCTTTCAACTCTCCCGCAAGCCGGTTCTACCACCGGCTTCTCTCTTGCAACCAAAGGCCAGGCCCCTGACCAAGTCTTTGGACGGGTGCTATGCCGGGGTGACAAGTTGGCCAATTATTGTCTTTCATGCTTCAGAAATGCATCTGAAGAAATATTAACTGATTGTGCACCCCGCGAAAGGGCTCTTATATATTATGACGACTGCATCTTAGGCTACTCAGACACCAACTCCACCAACTCTCGATCTGATGAAATAATAGTGGTCTTTTACAATGTAAACACTGTGTCAGATGTGCAGACATTTGAAGATGTGTATGACAATTTGATGGGAAGCCTAACAGCAAAGGCAGCGAATTCCAGCCGAATGTTTTCGGTTGGGGAGGCAAATTATACAAACAACATTACCTTGTATGGATTGGTGCAGTGTATGCGGGACATGTCAGCAGATGAATGCTACACTTGCCTGCAAAACTGTATCCAATACTACAAATCCAACTTTGCGGGGAAGCAGGGCGGCCGAGTCTATGCTTATCAATGTTTCTTCCAAATGGAGATCTACTTATTCTTTGACAGCAGTTTCATTGCGGCCCCACCTCCTCATCAGTTCAGTCCTCTTCCTGCTGACAAAAATGCCACATCATCAAAATCAAATAAGGGTGAGATTAATTGCATGCTCAAATTACACATAATTGATAGGTTTGTAAATTGTAATTACAACATTGGAGGTTTCATCATGTGTATATATATATATATATATATGTTATCAAATTTGCAGGAAATAAAGATAGAAAGAAGTTGCTTGCTCTGGTTCTTGTGCCGTCATTCTGTGGTGTGCTTATGATCCTTGCAGTTTACTTATTTTGTGTTTTTAGGGCCAGAATTACACCAGAAAATGCAGGTTTAATTTGTTGCTTGAGCATTTATATATATATAATGTTTTTGAATTTATCATTTTTGTTATAATAGTTAATTAACATCAGAACTTTTTCCTTGGCATGGTGGAAGAGGATGAGAATTCTAGATCCTTCTTATTTAAAATACAAGCCCTCAAAGTAGCAACCAATGATTTCTCCCAGTCAAATAAGATTGGAGAAGGTGGATTTGGGTCAGTTTACAAGGTAAGCTAATTTTCATTTAGGGACATGAATTTGTATACTAAACTTCTTATTCTCTGTAGGAAATTTACAGGAATTATATATTAATTGTTCTTATATATGCTAGGGAATTCTTCCAAATGGAGAAGTGATAGCTGTAAAACGACTCTCCATTGGTTCCGGACAAGGAATTTCTGAGCTAAAGAATGAAGTGAGTATACTTGCAAAGCTTCGGCACAAAAATCTAGTGAAGCTGTTCGGTTTTTGCCTAGAAGAGAATGAGAAGATGTTGGTTTATGAGTTACTTCCAAATAATAGTCTGGACAAGTTTTTATCTGGTATGCATGCTAATTTTTTTATTTTTTATTTTCTTGTCATAAATTAACATATATTTTCTTAGCTAAGTTCTTAATTAATTTGATGTCCTGTCCTGTCCTGTCCCGCACGCCATGTCAATTTAATCCTTAATCCAATAATATACAAAATTAAAGATCTGCCCTTTCACCTGAGCTGAGATTTATTTTCCTATGAAATAGATCCACAGAAAAGTGAACAGTTAGATTGGCGGAAGAGATACCAGATTATTGAAGGAATTGCTAGAGGATTGCTTTACCTCCATGAAGAATCTCGAATAAAGATTATCCACCGTGATCTTAAAACAAGTAATATTTTGCTAGATGAAAACATGCTTCCCAAAATTTCAGATTTTGGTCTTGCCAAATTATTTCTCCTGGATAAATCACACACAACTTCTAGCCGAATAGTTGGGACAACGTAAGTAGCACAACAATTCCTTCTATAAAATCAATAGTTCATTGGTCATCAAATTAGCTTATGTGGTTCCTTTTGTGTGTAACTGTTACTTGCATCATAGCAGAAGTAAGAGTATTGTGTCTTAACTAATATATTGTATTCATTAATTTGTGATGTAGTGGATACATTGCACCAGAATGTCTTATGAGTGGATCTGTTTCAGCAAAATCAGATATCTTCAGCTATGGAATAATTGTACTTGAAATATTGACTGGTCGAAGTGTAACCGATTTTCATGGATCTGGAAGTGCCCCAAATTTGATTAGCTTTGTAAGAAGTATATTCAAATTTGATTAGTAATCTAGTAACCCGTACATATTATTCTATGTGATTGTAATTTCATTCTAAATTTTGAGCAACAGGTATGGAAGAAATGGAGCAATGGGAGAGCAGTACGTGTAATTGATCGAAGGCTAGGAGACACATACCCAATTAATGAAGTTTTGAGATGTATGCATATTGCATTGCTGTGTGTCCAAACCGATCCTTCGAAAAGGCCAGACGTGGCTTCTGTTTTACTTATGATGAGCAGTTACTCGATGGATTTACCAAGACCTTCAAATCCAGCATTTTTCATTGAAGGCAGTACTACTACCATTCCCAATGGGGGAGCACCAACAAACACCAGTGCTGATGCACTAAGGGAACAGTACCATAAACGAAATAACACGAGATGCAAGGAACTATCTATAAATAATGTGACAATTACTGAGATGGACCCAAGATAATTCAATTTTTTTTTTTGTATTTTAGTTCAATTTTCAATGAAGTGAAACATGTATGGCTTCCCCTACAGACTTGGACAGCAATACTTGTGTTGCAAATATATTAACTGATTTGTTTTCAATAAATGATTTGTGGTTCATTTATACTCCCCATATCAAACAATTGTCCAACACATCAAGAGGTATTGGATAATTTTAAAAAGTAAAATACTTGTGTTAAGAGTAATTAGCAACAGCAATCTCAAAAGGTAAGAACCAAGCTAAGGCCTCTCAAGTGAAAAGTATGAAGGTTCAGATGAACAGCTTCCAGGCCTATTACAGGTCAAAGATACAAGGGTTGAAGGTGTTGGGTTTTCGTGAACGGTTCAAACCCATTTAATTAGCTTAAGCTGCGAAAAGAGTAAAACAAAAATTTTTACATCTAACTTAAGCTACGGATTAAATGAATCAAGAAGATTCGTTTAATCCTATTTACAGATCTACTCCATAATTGATTTCCTAAAACATTAAATCTATTTACAAATTAAATAGATTAATATAACAATTTATACCTTGATTCCAAATCTCAGTTGGAATGCAGACCGAGCGAGTAGAGCCTCACCAGGGATGGAATCGACTCGCAGTATCACACGTGTGATACCTCTATTGGTTATCCACCAGGACTAACCGGAGAGCGATTTACTTCTTCTGCCAGAAATACCGTAAACCGCGGAATTCTGCAGAAACACTATTCACCAAAAAAGAGACAGATTAAATATATTTAAGAATGCAAGTTATTCCGTTTTACTAATAAAGCAAAACATGAAATACCGCAGAATCTAAAAATATATTTTTCCGAATCTCGTAATAACCGAAATCAGGGAAGAGAGGGAAAACCGATCAACGAAGTAATCAGATTAACACGTGAATTAGTGAGTCTTTCTCTCTACCCCTACCCCTCTATTTATAGACTTTTTAGGAGGTTGGCAAAAGACCAAAATACCCCTCAAAACAAATCTATTTACCAAAAGCCCTTGACACCTCATCCTTTTATCATGTGAAATGACCAAAATACCCTTGCCACCTCACATGACACATGTCAACACAAGGGAAGTCGGCATAGGGTGAAAATGACCAAAATACCCTTGGCCCATTAAGGCATGAATAGTGTTGGGCTTTGATTTTGGGCTTTGACTTTGGGCCTTTAATTTTAATTAAGGCTTTGATTATTTTGGGCTTTTAAATCCATAATTCAAGCCCATAATTAACAATTAAAATTCCAAATCATATATATATAATTGTCATGTACAATTATATTTCTTTTCGGTTATTGTTCGGTAACTTTTATACAACGTAACGTGTACGTTTATAAATTAACCGTTGTTTCTGCTTGTCATTCTAAATGACATTTATAATTTAATTATATCACGTATAATTAATTATAACCATCTTAATATTAATTATAATCAATTTATAATTAATCAGTAAGATTCTCCGAGTAGCTCCTATATGGTGTGACCCAATAGGATCTGTGTTATGTTGGTAAACAGAGTTAAAACTGTTTTAACTTCTGTTAGTCATGGGTGGCATCTGGCAACACATCATGACCATCCAATTACACAGATGATGCTGTACTGTACAATATCACGATCCAGTAAACAATTTACTTGTGTCAGTTCTTCTGCCTCATAGCTATCAGATCAGTTTCAAGGTAGCTGTGTGTCATCCTTGGTAACTGTATCTTTTCTTGATCTTGAGTAGATTATCAAATATAATTACTCTTGTAATTATACCGCATGCAGATAATCTAACTCTATCAAGGGGCCCAGTGATGCTATAGCTCGTATAGAGATACGAGGGACAAGTAGTATTCTTGGTAGACTATCACTTCCTCAGCTAAGTTATACATATGGGAATGCTATCGTTATGGCTGCTTTTTACGGACAGCGTTAGATAACACTCACTCATATATATTTCTTAGTGGGAACGATAAATACCTCATACTGTAGAACTTTGACACTGAATGAAAACATAAATGACACGAACACAATTCTATTTAATGTTTCATTCGGGGTCTGTCAAATACCATGTTCCTAGAACATGTATCTATGTGATTAAAATGACATTCGTGTCAGGTGGTTTGTAAAACTTAACCATCTTTTAATCCACATACTAACCTTATAGCGGTAATTAGTGTTCCTGCTAATTACCTTGGTCAGTGACCTTTTAAGAGTATATATTATCTATATTATGGAGTTTCACAATTTCAGTCATGAACTCGAAATGATCCACAAATGCAATAATACTCAAGGCAACAAAATGATATATAAATAAACATTCAATTCATGAACAAAGCTTTATGATTAATTTATCGTATTATTGACTTCTAAATTATTACAAACTAACAGAAGGTACATACCAGTTAAATAAAGAAATGAGATGCATGGCTCAGTTTCCAAGAAGTTTATTTGCAAAGGTCAAATACGGGAAAAATGAGAAAGCATTGCTTACATGTACAAGTCAAAATAAATGAGGCAAGAGGTTCCCAAGACAGTTATACCATCCAACACTTGACCTGGCACGTTTAATTTTGTGGACCTATGGTTTCTGAGCCTTGACTGAGCTTCATTCTGAGAATAAATTCAAGTTCCGGAATTTCATTTTGTATTGTAAGTAATCATAAAAATTATGGTGCTGCTAAGAATTATTGCTGGCAAGTTCAATTAAAAATTTCAAATCATTTAAATAACATAATATCTTTGACTCGCTACATTGAAAATTGGAAAGTTCATGCACTTGAGCAAATGAAGATGGTTTAACAGTAGGCATGTTATTTGTAAATAACTTTTTATCAATCGAATTGTCAGCTTTGCTGACTTTCACAAAAACAGTAGGCGTGTTACTACTCTCTATATAAGACCCAGCTCTCTGTAAATGTAAACACAATTGAATAGAATGAAATTGCCTCTTTCTTCAATACTTTTTCTTGAATGTTTAGAGTGAAAGATGCATAAATGTATGGTCTTATTTCCATATATCTCTTCGACTGTTTCACTATATTGTTTTAAGTACTGAGTTGATTTTATTTTTCTGAATTTTCTAAAGAATATGAGATCTGCTCCGAGTTGACTAAGTGCTACCAAAAGTCGGATCACTGTAAACAAGAGACTAAAGTCAGAATAAGGTATTTCAGGACCATGGTAAGGACCGCTATTTGGATATACTTCCAGCATCTCTCATGTATTGTGCTTTTCAGGGCAAAACAGGGACGGTAGGACCAAAATTTAAATTGAACATGTATAACTTTTGTAAGCTACAAAAATCTCTGAAGCAAATTTATTCAAGTACTTTATATCGAAGTAGTGGCGCAGTTCCTGATAACTTCTTACAATTTCTTAAGAGAAAAACCTATTTAGGAAAAAGAAAATGTGCTCTAGACCGTCCTTATTTTACAAAACCTTAATGCTAAGAATTATAATATACTATCTCTTCTACTCATTAATAAGACCTTGTTGACTTTTACTGTCCTCAAATCCACCAGACCATTTCTAACCTTAATTTCTAATTTACCGAGGTTCAATATCAGTAATTGAAACCTCATTTGGTGACATCGGGATTGACTTGGTTGATGACCTGTCAGTGTTGCCTCCAATGTTAATAAATCCACTTGAGAATGAGCCAGCACGTATGCTGGTCTTTGTAATGCAAAATGCGGGCCTAGATGGAGTCTCAAGAGACACTGTTTCACTACTAAGCATCACGGCCACAGTTGACATAGTAGGTCTGTCTGCTGGGTTGTCCTGGACACACAACAGCGCAATTTGTGTGCATCTCAACAATTCACTCCTTGGATAGTGCTGATCTAAAGATGGATCTGCTACTTCTGTAATGGTACCATTGGTCCAGTGCTGCCATACCTATGTTATGGTAATTTCAGCTTTGTTAGTATACAGTTCCTTTGCTTATTATAAAAATAATAAATATAGAGGATCAGTGTTGCTACTTACAAAGCTCAAGAGATCTTCGGTCTGATCATTCTCAAAGGTAGCACTGTTTTTCTTTCCAGTTATAATCTCTAAAACTAAAACACCATAACTGAAAACATCTGATTTGACCGAGAAGTGGCCCCGCATTGCATACTCCGGAGCCATATATCCACTACAAGAAAGTATGTCTATCAATGTCAGTTTATATATTATGGTAATTCTGGGGATCATAATGAAGTATTTGGTAAAACTTAACAATTACTGCAATATATACATGTACATTCAGTACTTATAATATAATTGAGTGACATATACTTACAATGTTCCTACAACTCGACTTGTGATATCTTGAGTTTGGTCTCCTCCAAAGAGTCTAGCCAGGCCAAAATCCGATATCTTTGGGTTCATGTCTGCATCGAGCAAGATATTGCTTGCCTTCAGATCTCGGTGAATAATTCTAAGCTGAGAATCTTCATGTAGATATAACAGCCCTCTTGTAATTCCAGAAATGATCTTGTACCTTATTCCCCAGTCTAGTAGGTGCCGTTTCTCGGTATCTACAGAAGCAGATAATGAGGATCTTATTTAGGACTAGAAATGTGTTTTTCCCAATATTTGAACTACTATACATGGTTATCTACAATTTATAAGGTATCAAGTATATATGCTCAGAACTCTGCATGTCCATCTGGGAAGCCAAATCACCATGAAAGCATAGTATCTACACAATTGGTTGGTAAGGGACTATATATGGCTATGTTTAACTATTTTTGTCTGGGCTAATACATTACTCATTTGTTATGGTCAAACCTATGCAAAACTGAAATTCACCGAACAATACTTGGGATAATTAACGTTATGGTGGTTACTCTAGAATTGGGAATCAACAAAATTAAAATATAGTGAAAGAAAACATTACCAAAAAGGATTTGGTCAAGGCTTTTGTTAGGTACATATTCATAAACAAGCAACTTCTCTTGGTCCTCCAAGCAAACACCTAGAAGTCTAACAAGATTTTTGTGTTGAAGCTTTGCTACCAAAAGTAGCTCATTTTTCAATTCGCCCATTCCCTGGCCTGAACTTCGAGAGAGCCTCTTTACTGCTATTTCTCGCCCATCAGGCAATACACCCTAATAGAAGAATAAAAATGTAATTACATACCATAAATGTCTTGATAATTAGTAATGAAGTCAATTTGAGTATATTCCTACCTTATATACAACTCCAAATCCACCTTCACCAAGTTTGTTTTCCTCTGCAAAATCAGTTGTCGCAACTCTTAATACAGAGAGATCGAGAAGTAGTGACTCGACACTTTTGATCTCCTCAGGATTACTCACATCTGTACATTGACACCAAAACTAATCAGCATGTGACAAGCTTACTTGAGTACAAAGTTGATCAAATAAAGTGATCTTTCTTACTCAGCAATGGTTTTGTCAACCTTGATTTTCTCCTCTTTAAGAAGCAGACATAAAGACCAACGATTACAACAAAAACAAGGACCAGTGGTACGGTGATTGCCAGAATTGTAGCAGTTGAAGTTTTCTTCTTGCCTACATAAAACACTTGAGAGCTTACAAACATATGTAAAGTAAAACACCTTTTGATTTGAATAATTTTTTACAACAATAATGTAATATATATGAAATGGTTGTATTGCAATTACGAAATGAATATATACTTCAGAACGTACTATCTTAAACAAGTAATATTATTCATTCAAGACGGGCATAAAATACAGTCAATCAACTCACACTATATATATGACATGCTATCCAACGTGCCAATTTGAATTTTGAACAAGGTTTAAAGAATGATTTTAAATAGTATTATGCAAGAAATGGTAATTTGGTAGAAATTAAGCACGTACATATATTGAAAGCTATAAATTAAAATACTGCAGCCCATGCCATCCACAGCCCACTGATGCAATTATCGATTCAAAGCTAGATAGATGGACATCAGGCGTTTGAGGGACCAAAATTAATAACTTAGCAAATTAAATTTAATAACTTAATTTCTTTTATTTTTCTATTATAATTTGGTTGTAGAAAACTTGTGGGTGCGATCGATCGATCCAGCTAGGCCTAGCTAGCTAAATTGGTGACTGGTTCAAAAGATATTGTAGATGGGCAAGACCGGGACTTTTAAGTTTTAAGTATCTGGGTATCCATATTTGTTGTTAGTTAAGTTCCAACTTGGGCCTTACCTGAAAGTCCGTCTTCCAGTCAACTCATATCCATGAATAGTGAGTGTATTGTATTTGTTTCACGCGCCTTCATCTTTCACAATTAAGTAATTGATTGATTGATGGGGCCATTGTTGACTACTAACAGTAATTAGACCGATTTTAATTGGAAGGCTGTCTCTCATTCCACATGGCTACATCAACCAACTAAATATCTAATTACCTTCAATTGGAGTTGGGAATTGCTGTCACTAAACAACTAGTTTAATTTCTTCTTTTCAACAAATAGGGATCATGTCCCTATTTGTATATTGATAACAAACAACAATCCATTTTATTAATTCTCTCTATATATAATTATATTCAAGTTAGTTATATACGAAACAATAATTTATGATTAATTTAAACAAAACTTATCAGGAAGAACAGAACAGAGGTTCAGTCAGCAAACATAGGACAGGTGGCATGTTATAACTAAGTAAAGTAATTGACTAACGAATTGAATGAATGAGCAAGTGACGACTATTCAAACTGCCACGTCATCAGTAATAACGTTTTCTAGCTTCCAGCAATAAAGAATAAAGAATAAAGAATAAAGAATAAAGACAAATTAAAGACAGTTGCCTGCCTGTGCTAGACGGCAAGTGTACGTGCAATTAATGTTTAGAGGACCAAAATGGGTTTGAAATCAATCATCTATCTACCTCTGCCTCTGCCTCTGCCTCTGCCTCTGAATTTTGTTTTGGGGGAAAATTAATTTTCCACGGAAAAAAATTGACGGGCTAATAATAATATACCCTATACGTCAATACGTACGTGTACTTAGAAATTAGTATCCGATTCACACTATTAATTCGTTTCTTTCAATAAAATAATTTTACTTTTCAACCAAAACTAAAACTAAAAGAGCAAATTAAGATCAAAGAATCACAAGTGCTTAGAGAAGTTAATTATTTTGATACCTTCCGAAGGAGGGTTTGTTACTCGAGGTGGTAGACTTGGAGCCGGAGCCGGAGCCGAAGCTGCTGGAGCTGTAACTGTTAGCAGCGCCGCCCCACTATAGAATGAATAAAGCTCGTACCGAATGTTACACCTCACACCGAGAATTCTTCCTCCTTGCTTTCCACTGAAATATTTGGGCATGAGATCGATCTGACTTTGCAAGCAGGAGTTGCAGTCTGTGCCTGACATGTCCGGTGTACACTGAACTAGTCCCATTATCACTGGAACAGAATCAGTGGAATTCATCTGTGACGTCCCAAACTTCTTTGAATTATTGAATGCCGCATAGTTGGCTGTGGAGTTCATGAGATAATTAACGCGATTATCAAAGAGGGTAAAGGACACGCTCACGTTTTGGGTATTGTACATAATGATCTCATTGGAATTGTCAGTGGATGAAAGGAAGTTTTGGTTTGAATACCGTAGGAGGCAGTAATCGTAGTAAATAGTTGCCTCTTTGTTATAGGGGCAGAGATTTTGGATATCCTGAGTGGCTTGATTGAGGCAAGAGGAGCAAACCGAGGAGTTGTCATCACCACGACAGAGGACTAACCCATAAACCAGGTTAGGAGTACTGCCGACGGAGGTCTTGGCAAAACCAAAATTTGTGGTAGAATTGGTGGAACTTTTTGTGAGGTCAGTCAAGAGGGTTTGGAGATTTGATTGGTATGTGCTGTTGCTCGTGTAATTGCCGGTTGTACCGCAGTATTGATACAAAACATCGGCAGCCTCAGCTGCGGGAGATGCAAAGAGAAGGAATAAGAAGAAGAAGAAGAGTGGAATGATAAGATGAGGTAATTTCATGGTGGGAATATAATTGATAAGATGTGGATTTTGGGGTGAGAAGGAAGGAAGGCCTTTAATTTATGGAGTTTGGTTTGGTTTGGCCTGGCAAATACGAAGACAAAGCATTGACTAATGGTAATGGCCAATGGCCAATGTCCAATGTCCAATGTCCAATGGGAATCTGCTCTTCACTCGCTGAAAAATCAGTCCACAACTCCATTATCTCCAGCACTGCCCTTTTATATTATTTAATTATTTATAATTCTTTAATTCAATTTAAATGCACAACAATTACCAAACCTAAATAAAATCAGTGTTTTTCATTAAATAAAAGTAATGAAAAATTCAAAAAAACACTAATTTTGAAAAATTATAAAAAAATAAATAAATAATTTGGAAAAAATATAAAATTTGATCTCTTAATAACATTTCAATACAAAGAACATGTTAAAAAAATTTAAATTAATTATTTAAACTTTGAAATTAAAAATATGAGGGTAAATTAACTAATTTAGAGAGCATGGCAGCCCCTCTCTATATACATATAATCATATATACACCGACGCTCCGTTATTTCCTTTTTCTTTTCTCCCGTCTCCGCCCGCCTCTTTCTTTTCCTCACGTCTCTCTCTCTCTCTCGCCTCCTCCGCCCAGAGACGAGAAAGCCTTCACCCCGACCCTACGCCTCTCTCTCTATCTCTCTTCTCCTCCGCACAGTCAATCTAGCCTCAGCTCCACGCAGCTCCAACGACTCAGCTTCCCCAGCCGCACGAGATCCTCCGGTATAGTCACTCTCTCAGTTGCCTTTAATAATTTTGGTTTTGTTTTTAGGATATTTAGGTTTAATTAATTAATTAGTTGATTTAGAGTATGAGGGTTTAATCAAAAGTTCAGATGTGAAATTTATAGCAATTTTTGGTTCAGATAGTAAAAGAAAGAACGGTGATATAACTTTAATTGAATCCCTCGACCATGAGTGCATTGGATTCACATACGCCTCCTTCTCATTATTTTACAATTCTTATTTCCTGTTACAAATTATTTCGAAATTGAGAGATTTAATTGAAGTCAATTGGGTTTAGTAGAGCTTTTGCATTACTGAGGTTTAATTGTTGGATACCAATGTATCAGCATATGACCTAAAATTTCTGTACACTCTGTCCCAAATTCTCAGTTGGCTAAACATCAATTTGAATTTATTCAAAAGGATTTGTTATTCGGATTTCATACTAGATTATCCTAATTTGAAGCAATGTGGCAAGGGTATCAATGTTATATATAGTGATACGAATAGCATCATCGATCGCTTGCTTATTTCAACTGAATAAGTGAAATGTTTGAATATGCAACATCACCGTATATTGTGGGATGCAACATCACCGTATATTGTGGGATGCAACATCACCGTATATTGTGGGATGCAACATCAAGACCTGGTCGAGCAGACGGTTGTCTATTTGGCAAGGGTACCTTGCCTTTCCTTGCTTTATTTGTACTGTAGAGAGTGCCAAATGAAATATCCATCTTTCTTATGCCTTTAGAGATCAATGGGGTATGCTAATTTTTCCATGTGTAAGGGGTTTTTTGTTGATTCTGCTAGGTCCTACGGGAAGTCATTTTATTCCTGAAGTTACAATTGCTTGCTTCAGTTTAAATTCTGCTCTTAAAATTTATAATTTGTAATTTGCAAATTGTAGAGCTGTGTATAAGGGATTTGGAGATTGTATACATCTTCTTTTATTTCTAGATGCTCATAGGACTTGTCAAGACAGGTATACACCATGTATCAAGGCCTTGTTCGAGGTGTACCAGTTTTAACTATATGACTTTCCTTATTTTGGTTAGCTTTTGCTTGTTTTTTTTTTTTTTAATCATATTTGCAAAATCAAGGGTCCATGGTAAATAAGCAGTATCGAGGCTGTTTGAGAAACTAAAGCTGAGGGTAATAGAAAAATAAAGAGTTAATTAGGCTTAACCAGGACTGACTTAGGCAAAGTGTCAAATATCTGATAATCCTTTTAGGGGTAACTCTCTTTAATATTAATTATATCTAAATGGTGATAAAATAAACTTAATACTAGCTTGAATAGAAGGGTTTAACTTGAATGTCTATGGTACTGACCAGGTAAGTTGGAGTGGTTCATACCAACTACATCCGGATCTTTGTGCTTTCCACCGACTGCTTAATACTACTTGAATAGCCAATAGGGTTACTGATAACTCATTTTGCGGAATTCTGATTTCTGAGATTTGCACTTCTGTTTTATCAGGTACAAGGTGTTTATAAACCCAAGCGTAAGCGACGTGCTATGCATTGCTACGACCGAGGCACTCGCCATGGGCAAATTTGTAATATGTGCAGATCACCCCTCAAATTATTTCTTTCGCACATTTCCTAATTGCCTCACATGCCGAACGTCTGAAGAGTTTGTTACCTGCATCAAAAGGAATATTGCTATTTTTTGTATGTGAAATGTAAATTAGACAAATTAAAACATTACTATGAAGAAGCGCTATTTTAATTTTCCGTTCCCTTTTTTTTTTCATCAGCGATCTGATCTGATAAAATGTAAATTTAAAAGCTTATCTGACGGTTCTAAACTTAGTTGGATAAATGCTTCAATCCAAACATTTTGACGCGAGCCGGACTCCTATGTATAGGGCTGTCAAAAAAGCTCGTGGCTCATGGCTCGCTCGCTAACAACTCGCTCGGTAGTGGACCGAGCTGTTAACAAGCCAGCTCGGCTCAGGCTCGGACCAAAATAAACGAGCTGAGCCAGGGGTCAGCTCGGCTCGTTAAGCTACAGTGGATTTAGGATTTAGCCCCGTATAATTTTAAGTCCAGTTTCATTTTCAAAGACGCAATTATGCAAAATTGATGTATTTTTGGTCTGAGAAGAAAGAATACGGGCTTCAATTGCTTGAAGATGTGCCTGCTGAACGATTTCTTAAATTTTTTGAATGAGCTTTCTTATTTTTATATTTTTGAATTTGTATAATAGCAGCCCAATAAAGCCTAGCGAGCTAGCTCGTCAGCTCGCGAGCTAGCTCGGGCTGGCTTGCCACGAGTGAGCCAGGGGTTTTTGGCTCGGATGACCTAGGTCCAGCTCGCTCGGTCCAGGCTCGGGCCAAAATAAACGAGCTGAGCTAAGGCCCAGCTCGGCCCAAGCCAGCTCGTTTACACCCCTACCTATGTACATATATGATACTTATATATATATGCACACATATTTTTTTATAATTACCTGATTGGGTAACGGGTACGGAATGTGCTTTATTTGTATCCTTACCAGTATCTGATAAATTTACGAAAAATAAATCTTATTCATGCCTGTCTTATCGAATACGGTAGATTTTTTTTATAATTATTTGATTGGGTAACGGGTACGGAATAGGCTTTCTTCGTATCCTTACCTGTTTAGATAATTAAAAAAAATCTTTATCCGTATCCGATAAGTTTATGAAAAATAAATCTTATCCATATCCGTCTTATTGAATACGGTGCGGTTCCAGTAAATAAATAAAAGGGTACCATTGACACCTCTAGTAATGAATTAGATTCAAATAACTTATCATTTTTTTATTATTAAAAAACAGACTAAAAATCTCTTCCATTATATAAAAAACGACGTACACTTAGTGGCGGAGCCACCTGTAACCAGGGGTAGGCAGCCGCCTACCCCTGGATTTTGAAATACGGTACCAAGTTTATATATAGTTGGTTTGGATTTAGGTTTTGTCTATCTCTGGATTTGAGTTTTGTCTACTCCTGACTGAGTCAAAACTCTTGATTAGTGAAATTGGCCGAGTCGTTACAATTTTGATAGTCTTTCATCAATCTATTTTGAAATATTCCGACAAGAAGAAGGTTAATAAGAATGGTATGATCGTGGGACCACAAATTTGTTATTTTTTGTGAAAGTAATAGACTAAAATATTTTATAAAGTAATATACTGAAATTTAATGTAATGCATTAAAATATTTTTATTATGTTTAACTATTCAAAATGAGCTGAATTTTAATAAAAGAGTCTTGTGAACTATGCTTCAAAGTAAACTTTCAAAAAAATCGAGTTTTCGATCTAATTCGATGGATTTCTACCAATTTTCTCGATTTTAATTCATGGTTAATTACCGATTCCGCTTCCAATGAAAATTATTTAATAATATTTTATAATTTAATTATTTAAATAAAATAATAATAATTATTAATATAATAATAATTTATTTTGCCTACCCCTAATGAAAATCCTGGCTACGCCACTGCGTACACTGTTAACGAGGAGTCTGACAAAGAGGAAAGTAAAATTACAATTTTACCCGAAATAAACCCAAAATATCATTTTTGGTCTCAGAAGCACACTCAACTCAATAAATCAGATACTGAACACTCTAACAGGTATCAAAGTACAGTATCAAAGTTTCATCTTTATTTTATTCATCATAGACCTGGCATAAACGCAAGGACCCTTAACCCTGCTAGAGAACAATAATAACTCGTTTTTTAAGTTTATCGAATTTAAACTTATTAACTAATCATGTTGAATTAACTTATCAGATTTATATCTATTAACTAATCATGTATAATAAAAATAGTCTCTTACATGAAAAAAGAAAATTACATAACAAAAAAATAACAAAATAGTATTATTTTACATATTAAAAGTATTTCTTGAGTTTGGTCGTCTTGAAAGCTGGTTTAATTATTAGATTGTTATAGTATTTGAAAGGGATAAAGTGGAAGATTGCAATCAGATTTTTTATTATTTTTTTTTGACAATGTTGGTAGAAGCTACCAAACCAAAAAAAAAATAATAATAATAAAAATTACATCCATTGTCTCTCTTTACAACCTCTCATATCTTTCTCAATTTTCCCTTGCAAAATTGCATCCACAAAATTCTCTTTTCATGAATTCGATCAACTAAATTCATTGAAGGCATCACCTTATCTCTAAAGACCTCATTCCTTTGCTTCCACACAAACCACATGGTTATGCTAAAGCATACAATCCAGCCTCTTTCATTTTGAATTCCAGCTGCCATAGCTGAACGCTTAGACCTGGACCAATTCTGCTCAATAGAATCTCCTAACACCATTAGTCTATATCCCAAGCGATTAGACAATCGGTTCCAAACAGAATTTGCATAAGCACATTGAAAATGTAAGTGGTTAGCAGTTTCACAAGCACATGCAGTGCAGAGAACACATGGCAACTCACAGTGAAATCCCCTTTTAGCCATTTGATCATGCGTGAGAATTTTTTTGTTTCAATGTCAAGTAAACAAATATTCGCACCTTCAGCAGGATCCTACACGTCGAAACCTTTGTGTAACTCCACCCGGCCTATCTTACCGCCAGCCATCAAGGCTTGATAGGCCGAGGCAGCAGTGTAGGATCCATGAGAAGTCCACCTCCAAAGAAGTTCATCTTCAGTCCCTAGCTATGAGCTGCACTCTGGTGTGTATTGTAAGTAGTGGTGCAATGTGCGGCAGTAAAGGGAATGCATCTCGGATGGAAGAGAACTGATGTATAGGTTTAGGTTTTGCAATCATATTTCTATTATATCAGGTTTGACTGTTTCCCTATTGTTTTTTAAGTACTAAATTGTTTTTTTTTTTAAATTGTCTGAAGAATATATGAGTAATCAAGACAAAAAAAAATGGACAAAACAAAGAACCAACTAGAGCAAAATTTAAATTGAATATGTATAAGTCTTTTAATTAAGTTACTAAATTCCATGAAACAAATTTATTCAAGTACTTGATCGAAGTATTGACTCAGTTCCATATGACTTCTTACAATTGCACAAGAGAAAAAATGTGAAAGAAAAGGAAAATGTGCCCTGGTAGCGACCTTATAATTTTACAAAGCTTAGTAGTAAGAATTAACATATACTAAATTGTTGCTGCTCATTGAGTACACCTTGTTGACTTTCACTGTCCTCAAAATAACCACAGCATTTCTAACCTTAATTTACAATCTACCTGGGTTCAATATCAGTAATTGAAACCTCATTTAGTGACATTGGGAC
The DNA here is from genome assembly GCF_964058835.1 of Carex rostrata. Classification (NCBI taxonomy): domain Eukaryota; kingdom Viridiplantae; phylum Streptophyta; class Magnoliopsida; order Poales; family Cyperaceae; genus Carex; species Carex rostrata. Next base: position 146,504 of record NC_135931.1, on the reverse strand, counting down.
AGACATGCCTGATGACCTGTCATTGTTTCCTCCATTGTTGTTAAACACACTTGAGAAGGGGCCAGCACGTATACTGCTCTTTGCAATGCAAAATGCGGGGTTAGACGGAGTCTCGAGAGACACTGTTTCGCTACTAAGCATCACGGCCACAGTTGACATAGATGGTCTATCTGCCGGGTTGTCCTGGACACACAACAGCGCAATCTGTGTGCATCTCAACAATTCACTCCTCGGATAGTACTGACCTAAAGATGGATCTGCTACTACTGTAATGGTACCATTAGTCCAGTGCTGCCATACCTATATATGTTATGGTAATTTCAATGTTGTTAGTATACAGTTCCATTGTTGATTATAAAATAATAGATACAGAGGGTCAGTTGTACTACTTACAAAGCTCAAGAGATCTTCTGTCTCATCATTTTCAAATGTACCACTGTTCTTCTTTCCAGTTATAATCTCTAAAACTAAAACACCATAACTGAAAACGTCTGACTTGATCGAGAAGTGGCCCCTCATTGCATACTCTGGAGCCATATATCCACTAGTACAACAAATTATGTATATCAACGTCAGTTTTATTATGGTAATTCAACAATTATGTATATTACTGCAATATATACCTGTACAGTACTTGTAATATAATTGAGTTCTTACAATGTTCCTACAACTCGATTTGTGATCTCTTGAGTTTGGTCTCCTCCAAAGAGTCTAGCTAGACCAAAGTCGGATATCTTTGGGTTCATCTCTGCATTGAGCAAGATATTGCTTGCCTTCAGATCTCGGTGAATAATTCTTAGTTGAGAATCCTCATGTAGATATAACAGCCCTCTTGCAATTCCACAAATGATCTTGTACCTTTTTCCCCAGTCTAGTAGGTACCGCTTCTCAGAATCTACAAAAGCAGACAATGAGGACCTTATTTAGGATTAGCAATGTAATTTTTCCAACATTTTCAACTACTATACATAGATAGCTATCTACAATTTATAGAGTATATGATGTATATATGGCCGAAACTCTGCATTTTCAAATAATTAAAGCCAACAATTACAATCTGGGAAACAAAATTAACAAAAAAACATAGTATCTACAGATAGAGTTTGTGGGTATGGGACTAATTAAGGACTATGTTTAACTATTTTTGTCAGGGCTAATACCATACTCATTGGTTTGGGCAATTGGGTCAAACCTCAGCAAAACTGAAAATTCACCAAACAGTACTTCAGATTATTAACGTTATGGCTGTTACTTTAGAATTAGAAATCAACAATTTATTTGAAACACAATTTTTTCTTATAGAGAGAGAAACAAGTATTACCAAAAAGAATTTGATCAAGGCTTTTGTTAGGTACATATTCATAAACAAGCAATTTCTCTTGGCCCTCCAAGCAAACACCAAGAAGTCTAACAAGATTTTTGTGTTGAAGCTTTGCTACTAAAAGTAGCTCATTTTTCAATTCGCCCATTCCTTGGCTGGAACTTTGAGAGAGCCTCTTTACTGCTATTTCTCGGCCATCAGGCAGTACACCCTAATGGAAAAATTAAAAGTAATTAGATACAATAAATGTTCAGATAATTAATTAGCAATGAAGTTAATTTGAGTATATATATTCCCACCTTATATACAGCTCCAAATCCACCTTCACCAAGTTTGTTTTCCTCTGCAAAATCAATTGTCGCTACTCTTAATACAGAGAGATCGAGAAGTAGTGACTCAACACTTTTGATCTCCTCGGGATTACTTACATCTGTACATTGACACGAAAGCTAATCAGCATGTGACAAGCTTACTTGAGTACAAAGTCGATCAAATAAAATGATCTTTCTTACTCAGCAATGGTTTTGTAAGTCCTGATTTTCTCCTCTTTATAAGGGAGGCACAGAGACCAGCGATTACAACAAAAGCGAGGACCAGTGGTAAAGTGATTGCCAGAATTGTAGCAGTTGAAGTTTTCTTCTTGCCTGCATAAAACACTTGAGAGCTTACAAACACGTGTAAAGTAAAACACCTTTTGATTTGATTTGAACAATTTTTGTTTTTGACGACAATGTATAATTGAGTATATAAAATGGATGTAAGTATTAGAATTAATTATGAAATGAATATAGATGTGCATCGATCAACTATATATATATCTGGAACGTTCATTCAAGACTTGTGGGTGAACTAATAGTCTAGTATTAATTGCTTTGAATTTGAAATAGACAGATGGTGAAGTAATTAAGTGGTCCATTGGAATGACGCGTTCATTATCTAGAGGGGGCTAGCTATAGGCCAATGGCACGACCAGATGTCTGTCCCACATGGCCACATCAACCAAATAGATATATATATCTAACTTGTTTTCTTCCTTGAACAGTCGAACGATGTGCAGAGCAGGTGATCGAGTAGGCGACTATTCTGTTCAAACTTCCAAGTCAGCACTCAGCAGCCATAACTTTTTCTTCCACAAATAAAGACGGCAACTTAATGATAAGGGACCAAATCAAATCAAATCATCTACCTCTAATTAAGTTGTAACCTGCCTGAATTCGGATCACCTCCCCTACCGTATCTATAATTAATCTTTCTGCACGAATCTCAAAAACGGACTCTTATGTTTAAATAGTACCTGACTGAATTCCAATCGGTCCCTCTGCTCAGCAGTTGTCCTGTTTCTTTTCTGAGCATAAGCACCAGAACAGAACAGAACAGACCCATCTCATGATATTGCACGCACAACCTGCAATTTGCATCTGATGTGTCTGGTGCAAATTCGTATCCTCTCCGATATCTCAGGACAACTAGAAGACTTTAACCAAAATCCCGTCGTGTGACATTTTGTAATAAACAAGTCCACGTAATTATTAAATTACTTATTCGGCCTGAGGACAATACCCCTGTTAACTGTTTTCCGATAAGCTTAGACCATTAATTAAATTATAATACTTGTATACGCTTGGCGTTGGCTCCGTGTTCATCGCGGTGAGTTCTACTCTACATACACTGACATTAATTAATTTCACCGTCAATGCAGTTGACCATTACGTACTAAATAAATTAAATAAATTGGACCAATCGACCTATTCCTATTCACGAAAATTAATTTGTATCATCAAGTCGGATCGACCGAGTTAACTAATTAACAAATTACCCAAATCTTTTTTGTTAGGTAGGCTAATTAATTAACTGCAAAGGCTAATTAATTAACTGCAAATATTAATATATACTTGCATAAGTAAAATATATCTACATACAGTAGTTGTTTAATTAATTCCATACCTTGAGGTTGAGGAGGAGGATTGATGAGCGGAGGTGTGATAGCTGGTGCTGGAGCCGGTGCATTATTCTCAATCGGAGGCGTAAGCGACAACAATGATACACCGCTGTAAAATGAGTAAATTTCATAGCGTATGTTACACCTCACACCAAGAATTCTCGCTCCTTGCCTTCCACTAAACTGCTTCAGTATCACATCAATTAGATTATTCAAGCATGATGCACAGTCTGAAGTAGACATGTCGGGTGTACACTGTACCAATCCATTTGTCTCAGCAGGAAAGGACTGATGAGAGAGATTCAATTGTCCTGTTGCAAACCTTTTTGATGTATTGAAAGCAGCATAGTCTGCCGTGGTGTTCATAAGGTAGCGTACATAATTATCATATTGGGTTTTGGATCCTGTGACATTCTGAGTGTTCCACATATAGACTTGATTGGTATTGTCGGTTGAAGAGAGGAAATTTTGGTTTGAGAAGCGGAGGAGGCAGAAATCATAATAAATAGTTGCCTCTTTATAATAAGGGCAGAGGTTTTGGATTTCCTGAGTGGCTTGAGAAAGGCAGGAAGAGCAGGTAGAGGAGTTGACATCCCCACGGCAGAGTACTAACCCCAAGACTTGATTGGGAACGCTGCCTACTGTATTCTTTGCAAAGCCAAAATTTAAACTAAAACTGGAGGAAGAAGAAATATTAGTGGCGCTGGTTGTCAGGTTGGTGAGGAGGGTTTGGAGATTCAAGTCGTATGTGCTGTTGGCTGTGTAATTGCCGGTTGTTCCACAGAATTGATACAGCACATCGGCCGCGTCGGCAGCAGGTGCAGGTGAGCCCACAAAAATTAAGAGGAAGGCGGAAAGGAGGAGTACTGCAAGGTTAAGGTCGGGGAATTTCATTGCTCAGCTTGGGAAATGGGAAATGGGAAATGGGAAGGAAGGGGGTGAACCGTGAACGTGGGGTCTTAAATCTTAATTTTATGGGTTAATTTGCCCTGGAAATCAAATTGGTCAGGAAGGAGACATATATGAAGACTAATTCAAGCGTTGACTTGTATATTTCTATTTCTTCTTTTGTCATCTCAAACTATGTACGTACATTGCCTTGTGTGATTAATTAAAACATGCATCCATTAACTACTCTTTCATTTCTTAATTTTGTAACTTGTTTTTCTAATTGTGTGTCAAATAATATTTGTTTTCTAACGTCTATTTATTTTAATAAAGGGCAGGGCTTGATATATAATAATGTATAGGCAAAACTTTGCGTACGTATTTCATTATCTGAACTGTTGTGAATGTTTTTCTACAAATTAAATGGTCATAGCCACTATCAGTTTTTTCAAAAAAAACAAATTAAATGGTCACACAATCTTGAAAGTAGAAGATCCGTTTGGTGGGAATCATTACAGAGACTATTCTAAATTTTTCCCTCACACACTAATTAACCTTGATATTATATTATATTATATTACATTACATTATATTATATTATAGCTTCTGAGAAACAGGGCCACAGAACCGAAGGCCCCATGGTGAGGGAAATAAATCTGCTCTGATTCTGGAGAATCACGCTGACCCTGCAATTCCCAATTTCTCCATTCATCTATTTTGATATTTTTACATCTAAATTATCTGCTTTTGAGATTCGTGCATAAATATAATTAATGGGTCGATTGAAAATGGCAGCTAACAGTGATTCTCCAGAATCACAGCAGATTAATTTCACCATGACATTTTGTCATAAGCACATACCAACGTGTGTGAAAATATTGCAATAATTTAATGAGGATATCTGTGTTCATCCTTTTCATTAAAAAGTGAGAGCCGACTATTCGGAACCCTTTTTTCTATTATTTTAATATCTTAATGAGCCTATTTTCTCTGCTGAAAAAGGCAGTAGTTAAATTCTTTACCATACATACATATATATCAATGTTCTAAATAGTTCTATATAGCATTTTCGGACCTTAAACACTACGCTACACTACAGCAGAAATTACTTTATGCGACCGGAAATCCGGTCGCAGAAAGTTCCCACGCCGGTCGCAGAAACAAAACCCGGTCGCTAATAGCTTATTCCGGTCGCTGATAGGCCGGTCGCAGAAAGCACTGTCACAGATGCTCTTCTGCTGATGTAAACGGTCGCTGAATGACGTCAGCCGGTCGCTGATATTTTTTCTGCGACCAAATTTTTTTGGTCGCTATTTGTTTTTGCTGACGTCAGGAGATAGTTTCAGCGACCAAGTAACGGTCGCAGAAAATTAAAACTGGTCGCAGAAAGTGTTCTGTCAGTTTTTTAGTATTTTATTATTATTTAAATTTGCACCTTTTAATAATTGGTACGACACGTACCAACATACAACATAAACATCGATATATACAATACATAAATACAAAACATCGATACATAAAAAATATATATAAACATAAATATCGAAAAACTGATAATATATAGATCAAACATAAACATCGAAATGTCAAGTAATATATCGATCTAAATGTCTCGCATAACATAAATAGATAATCTAATCAAGTACCATAAATAGATAATCTAAATGTCAAGACAACATCTGAACAAGATATAAATAATTAAACTAAACAGTACCATCGTCGCCGTCATCCTCGTCGTCATCATCCTCGTCATCCTGAGGAGCGGGAATCGAGGCCGACTGCGACCGTGGTATTTAAACTGATATTGCAAGAACATATCAGCTAACTCTCTTCCAGATGTCTCGATCCGAAGTGGAATGAAGTGTGCAATTTTCGTCAGTCTATCCACTATAACCTAGATGGCATCGTATCGTCCGATAGTTTTCGGAAGTCTAGTCACGAAATCCATAGTGATCAACTCAAATTTTCGTGTGGATATCTTAAGAGGTATTAGTAATCACGTCTTTTTTCGTCTATCTGTTTTGACTTGTTGACAGACCTGGTACTCTCGACATAGTTTTGCATGTCCCTTTTCATCTTTGGCCACCAGAAATGTCGTTTTAGATCCTGATACATCTTGACTTCTCCAGGGTGAATGGTGTACCCTGAGTCATGTGTTTCTGATAGAATCAAATTCCTCAGCTCTGAGTCATTCGGAACACATATGAGATCGTGGAATTGTAGAATACCGTCTTCATGGAGTTGGAATGGCGAGTCTGTATTTGATTCATAATGTTGTCGAAACTGATAGCATATTGAGTCCTCTTGTTGTGCTGCTTGAATCTGCTCGTGTAATTCTGGTCGAACCTCGACCGCAGCCAAAATAATTGAGGTAACTGCAGGTGTACTTGCCCTAGCGCTATTTCCAATCAAGCGGGATGATGTTTCCAATGCGAACTCACTGGATGCACCAACGTACAAATTCATCCTTTGCATTTCCTTGAGAAGATGTGTTTCACTTGTAATAATCGATGCCAGATTTATCTGATTCTTTCTGCTTGGTGCATCTGCTACTACATTCGTCTTTCCTGCTTGATACTGAATATCCAGATCATAATCCTTCATCAACTCCAACCATCTCCTCTATCTCAACCTTTCCTGCGTGCTGGAGCTGGAGCTGGTGCATTTTCGGCTGGAGGCGTAAGCGACAAAAATGACGCCCCACGTCTGTAAAACAAATAGACCTCGTACCGTTTGTTACACCTCACATCAAGAATTCTCCCTCCTACCTTTCCACTAAACTGCTTCGGCATCTCACCAATTAGATTATTCAAGCAAGATGCACAATCCGAACTAGACATGTCAGGTGTACACTGTACCAACCCATATGTCTCAGGAAAGGCCTTAGTCGACAGATATTTCAATTTTGCTGCTCCAAACCTTTTTTGAACTATTGAAAGCAGCATGGTCTGCCTTGATGTTCAGAAGGTAGTTTAGATAACTATCGTACAGGGTTTGTGATCCTGTTATATTACGATCATTCCACTTAATATATTGATGCGAGCTGTCGGTTGAGGAGATAAAATCTTGGTTTGAGAAGTGTAAGAGGGAGACCTCATAATAAATATAGGGTTGCCTCTTTATAATAAGGGCAGAGGGTTTGGATTTGCTGAGTGGCTTGTGAAAGGCAGAAAGAGTAGTAATGCTACCGAAAGTGCTCTTTGCAAATCCAAAATTGGAGTAGGAATTAGTGGCGCTGGTTGTAAGTTAATTTGGTGAAGAGTGTTTGGAGGTTCAAGTCGTATGTGCTATTGGCTGTGTAAGTGCCGGCCGTTGAACCGCATAATTTATGCAGCAGCACATTGCCCGCATTGGCAGTAGGTGGGAAGAGGGTGGAGACAAGTACTAGTGCAAGGGTAAGGTCAGGGAATTTCATGGAAGCTTAATTAATTAATTAATTGATGTTTGTGGATGTTTTGAGGAATATAATATTAATTATTGAATGAATGAATGGTCAGCCGGGGTAGGATATATAGGAAGGATCGAGCTAGGCTCTTAATTAATTTTATGGTCTTTTAATGTAAATTGCCAGGAAGAAGACATGATCGAAGACTCAAGCATTAATATAATTGACTCCAGTAAGGCCAGTCACATGCATACATGTATCTAATAGCTCGTTAATGTTCCAAGCTAGTTCAGAACGAGCTAGGCCTAGCTAGCTCAAACTCACTAATATTTTTGGTCTGAGTCTGTGCAAGTTGGCTCGTTTTAACTCGGTCTGATAACGAATAAGTTGTTATTGATGGAGCCACAAGCTGATTCCAAATGAGACACGAGCCACGGTTATTTTTTTTTTAACTAGCACAAACATGTGTTCATCCTTTTCATTAAAAGTGGGAAACGACATTTTGAACCCTTTTCAATTTTCATAGATGAATGAGCCTATTTTCTGTACTGAAAAGGCTCAACTATTTGCCTACGGGCTTGTATTGAAAAAAGGCCCAACTATTCAATTCATTTAAAAAATAGATATTGGGCCATTTAACGATGCCAATGTAGGCTATAGATCGACTTACCTTATATTTATATTGGGTCTTGTCTTGTCTTTTCTTGTCTTTTCTTGTGTGTCGTGATCTGATAAATGATAATGATATGCAACTCTTAACAAATTGGGACCTTCAGTTGAGTTCTCTCATTATCTCATCTCATCTCATCTCCAATGGCCACTTCACTTCGTTTCCTCACTCTGACTCTCACCGGATTTCCTATCAAAATTCCCATTACTACCACCGCAAATTGCTCTCCCTCCGCAAATCCCATCACCGACAAACACAAAGACAAAGACAAAGAGAAAGACAGAAACAAAGCCTCCAACTCCGACTCCGACGCTTCCTTCGACACACCCGGTGACAGCCTCTCCGCCACTGACCCTTCTTTTGCCATATCAAAGCGTGCCCCCTCAGCCATTAGCGTCCGTTCTGGTCCAGTACTTTGTCCGCTTGAGCCACCCAACTTTGAGATTGGATGGAAACGAACCAAGGAGATCAAGAATGAGATGCCAAAGGGATGGCAGATTGCAGATTTCTTGGAGAAGTTAGAAGGGTTGATGGAGAGGGGGAGGTTTGGTTCAACTAAGCTTCTTGCAAAGACAGTGGAGATTGTGGCTGAGAGAGCCAGAGAAGAGATGGAGGTGTTGAGAGCTGGCGGAGAGGTGGATGAGCGAGTGGTCACTGAGCTGCTCAGAGTGTTGAGGCTTGTCGAGTTAGATGGTGAGATGGTGAAGGCAGCGGTTAAGGAGGAAACACTAAAGGAGAGGATTCAGACGGCACGGGCTCGCTGCCGCCAAGCTATTCTTGTTGCACTGTCTTTGTAAAGCAAGTCAAATGTATTTGTGATTAGTACGTACAGAGCTTCATAAGAAATTCACATAACATATATAGAGCGAGGGAGGGTTACCAACTAATTAACGTATTCAATTCTCAATTAATCCATACTCACTTTCTGTTTAGGATAATTAATTAAGTTCGTTCATGTGTCATTCATTGAATCATTGCTGAGATATGAAAAGTCAGACTCCCTTGTCCCTCAAACTAGGGGAAAGAGGTTTTAAGAGAAAATCATTTTGTTGGTATCCCTTTCCATTGTGATTTTCCTCAAAATCATATGGAAACTATTGTGTTACCATTAATTGTCGCTCTTCCCCAAAATGCAATTAAGGGAACTATTGTGTACAGAGAAGAAATATGGCAGCCAAAATGCAATTAAGGGAACTCTATCAATTTCCATCTCTTCTGCCAATTCCTCCAATGGGTATATATATTTGAGTCCATTTAATGGACTAGAATAGAAGAAGAAAGATGAGTAGATTTACTTACAATCAAGTGACGTCAAAAGATTATTCAATTAGAGACCACAAAAAATTGAGTTTAACATTAGCTTGTTACCATCATTGCTATAATTTCTGAACAGAGACAATCCCTGGCCAAGCTTCCTTTGCTTTGGCCTTCATCCTATCAATTATATCATATATAGCTAGCTTCTCACGTGTTCATTCAAAGATGCATCTTTCTCTGCTGTATTTGTTAGCAATCAAAGTCAACAATTAATAATAATATAGATTCCTCACAAGTCACAGCCCTTTAAGAAAGCAATTGGATGCTAGCTAGGATATATAATATATATTCAGTCAGAATATCAGGCATGAGTTCATGCCAGTAAATGTGCTGGCTGGAACACAGGTATAATTATATTTGATAATAAATATACTAAAATTCTGAAACTTGATAAACTGAAACCATAATGATATATAGACAGAAAGATCAGACAATAAGAAAGATGAAAGAAAGGAATAGAAACAGAACTGGTACAGGTGATGTTGCCATTATATTTGTCATCTCTAGATAAACTACACGCTAACAATGAGGACAAAGTTTGATTGTATTCACACTCAACAGCAGAACAGGAATAAAATTCAGAAGTGCTGTTATTAGAATTTGAGCATCCATTTTCTTTTTCTGGATGATAGATTGAAAAGGAAGATCTTGAGTTCAATCTATCATCCAGAAAAAGAAAATGGATGATTATAGAGAATGGACTCATGATCTTCCTTTTCAATCAAAACACATCCTATTGTTATTTTCATTTTTTTTGTTCTTCACTATATTTTCCCCGGACTATAGAGTGTATGGACGGATAATTTTCCGGCCGGACTGTTAAAATGTTGCAATTCTTTAACCATCTAAACCAACAAATGGTAAAATGATCATCTCTATTCATCAGCTTAATCCATAAGATTAAACTTTCTTTTAATCATATTAATGAACTTTTTTTTATTTCCCAGGAAAGTAAATGCAACATTATTTCTATTTCTACCTTTACGAACATGATACATGGTTGATTGTATTTCTAGCTGGAATCGGACGCCCACAGCAAATAGTATCTTTTTTTTTTTTTTTCCTTTTTGTTCAGATATAATATATATTTTTATTAATGGAATATTCTTTAAAAAAAATATTATCCTCTACATCAGGAATTTTTTATCGAACATGAATGCTTCTTAAGAAGTGTTGTGGAGTGAAGAATAAAATTGATTCCATCGAAGTGCTAATTTCGTTTCTCTTATATAAAATATGTTTAGAAAAGAGAGAGAGAGAGAGAGAGCTAAACTAGCTAGGAGTATATCGAAACAAGGCCCAACTGTTGAATCAATTGGTATTAAATTAACATCCTGTTTTCTTTCTATAATGAACTTCCTAAGGCACTAATAAATTTGGGACTTATTTTGAAAACCAGAGTCGTAGCGACAAAAAAATAAAATACTTTGCTTGAAAATCAAGTTTAATTAGGAGTTCTTTCCGACTTAGTTCCTCCCTCAACTACTGTACTGCGCCAGGCCTAACCCTTGCTTGCCTCCAATTATCAATCTAATGATATGACGAGTTCGCAAGCAACCGTTGTCTTTCATACTAGTTGTTGAACTCCAATGATTGCAAAGAATTTAACTTGTAGCGATTTGCATATAATTAAATAGACAAATAGAAAATATATACATTTAATTGTTGTTAATTTAAAAGTAGACGTGGGACATGGATTGCCCCATTAGCCACCTACCATTGTACTAATAATTTGCCTCATTTTGTTTTACTAATTCATTAAGAGTATATATATTATTAAGTTCTTCAATAAATATATATATATGCAGTATATTGCTAGCTATTAATTGCTTCCCAAATTCTTGGCACAATATAGTAGTTCTTTTACTGTTGTCATTATTGTGATGGCATTTTTCATCTATGTGTCGTTTATCATCTTAAAGCCATCACTGGAATTAAAAATTTTACATAATTTTTTAAGAGTAAATTTGTAGATTTGTTCTGAATCGATCATGCAATTATGATGATATGAACCCATTTGCTACTATCATATTCCTTGGGAGAGCTTGTGGGTTCGAAACACGGATGAGGGATCCTTTATGAACAATTAAATGGTAGTTGGTAGGTTACAAATATATAAGTCACGGAAATAACTTTAAACATTTGAAATTAAAAAAAAAAAAAAAAAAAAAAAAAACTAGAAGAGAATGTTCTATGCATATCATGAAAACATTATTACAATAATTAATACACAAAAGAATAAGAACTCTGAAACAAATTAAAAATAAAAAAGTTATATATTATTTTCACACTCAATCTCGAAAAAAATAAAAAATAAATAAAAAACTTTAACGAAAACTAATTAATTAAATAGCACTTCTTCCTGATCTCGCCCTGGTTACCTGTGAGCACTCCAATGTTCCCCATGCTGATCATCGAGTCAGCAAAATCTTGATAGAACTCTGATTCAAACCCATTGGCATGCTTGAAAACATAATCCTTGGTGAAAGTATTGGCAAGAAGAGAAGCATCGGAGTGGAACAGACCTCTTCCCTTGGCTACAAGCTTGTAATAGCTTGTGTCAAATGTCTTAAAGCTCCCGGGATCCATCTCCACAAGTGTTGTATTGTCTGTTAAGCTACATCTTGTTCTCAACCTTGAAATGTATTGTGTGTCCATGAGAGGGTCAATATCATTCACGTTAACCTTTCCGGTGAAGTTGTAGAGGCGGTCCGAGAATGCTGAACAGTGCGAGGTTCCAATTGTATGGCCAGCTGAATCAAAATTAATTATAAGGAAGTATGATTAGATAATTTTTTTTAATTAGGCTTTGCATGATCAGATATGTCATTATTAGGAGCTCCTAACTATTTCCAAAGTTTAAATTAATTATTGATACATTATAGCCAGGGACACGGTGCTATTACTTGATTTACTGATACTTTTACCCCAGGGGATCTAGTGACAACAGCTGTTATTTTTGTTAGTGGACCTAGCTTTCCCTTATATAGTTAACCAAATTTTAAAGCTCGCTACTTTCCAAGGGGAAAATAGGTGGCATCTGTTGCCTGATACTGATACATGCTCAGGCCAAACATATAATTTATAAATGAAAGACGATAATAGTTTGTTGCTTGGAAAAACAAATATACAAGTACAGTGGGCACTATTTGGGACAAAAGTGAACACAAGCCATGGAGAATTTAATATTTCGTCAATTAGTTAATTAATTCATATTTTATATCTTTCTTTCCTAACATGTTTGGTCAAATTGAGCTGAAATGCAACATGCAAATATAGGCTAACAAGTTGGCCTAGGGAAATTAATATATATCCTCCAATAGAATTAAGATAAACAACTAAACTAAGTAGATTTAATTAAATTATAAAATGGGAGACTACTAAGTTATTAATTTACATACAAATATAAAAGTGCTATAGAAAATAGCATAGGCAATTTTCTAAAAAAATGAAAATAAGTAATTAAATTAAATATACTTTTGAGCTAGGTGAAAGAAAACAACCTGATAGTACAACCAAGTCTTTAATGCTTAGTCCCTTTGCTCCAAACATTTGTGTCAATCGGGTAAAGTTTGCTGTAGGAGGTGGCAGTTGCTTAGTTTCATTAGCAATTGTGACTCTCCCATCTCTTCTACCAAGCCACACTGGCCAATTTGGCCCCTTGCTCTGCAACAATTAATCATAATTATTCAAAGTTATCAACAATAAAAAAATATATCAGCTTGAACTAATTAACTCTTCTGAACTTAGGAACATTAGACCAAAAAACAAACACTTTGGTATATATACTCACCATCACAACAGAATCTCTTGCAGCTATTGCAAGAACGTCGGCACAAGAGACAGTGTTTGGACAAGCGTGCTCAATTGTCCTCTTGATCCTTTCGATTGCACCAAACCCTCTTAGAGTTTGATTTGGAGGTGCATCCTTCTCAGCTGTATTGTTCTTTGTCGAATCAATTAGTATCGATCCATCGCATCCCTGTGATATAGGTATACATAATAAATAATGTTATATATATAGTTCCAAGTCGTTGACAAATTAAGAAATTAATGAAGAATCATGTTGAATTAACTTGTTGTTTCTATATATGCATACCCTTACGAAACAATCATGGAAATGCATTCTTAGAATGGGTCCTGCGAGGCTTGGTGCTAACGAGAGAATCTCTGACATCTCTTTTCGGACTATATCCTCCACATTTGGACATGTTTTACTATAGAAACCAAGCTGCAACTGTGCTTCCGTTAAACCGGAAAGGAGTACAAGAGCTATAGCTAGTTGGAGAGAGCAGAGAAGGAGAACCCTTGAGGCCATATTAATTAAATTAGCAATGATAGCTAGTTAATTAAACCTCTCTAGCTAGCTAGCTCTTGGAGATATATATATTACGACAGGGGTCACAAGGGTTTATATAATAAGGCAGTGGCCAAGCCAAGCTGGTAGCGCAGCTATTGGAATTGGGCTCATGGCGTACATCAGTAGGTTTCTTTTGCAAAGTTGCGTTGCTTCTTAATCTTAATTAATATATTACTGATCGATACAGCTAGTGAGGTATAATTAATTAAATAAATAAAGTAATATATTAATGGGATTGATTGATATATAATAATTAGTTGGAGAAGAGCTTTTTTGGAAGGTTAAAAGGAGACTAAGTAGTTGACTACTGTCGAGCATGGTTGTCATTGCGTGCTTTACAGAAACTGATACATCTCCTAGCTAGCTAGCTAGGTTTAATTATACTAAACAATTATATATCTTAAACTTTATTATAAGAAAGAAGAAATCCACGTCAGACGAATCCGTATCCTCCCAGGAACAGGCGGCCCAAATTTACTCTCAGTTCAGGTTTTTAAATTGATACGAATCTCAAAGCACAAATTAATAATACTATCCCTGCGCCATCCCAAATTTACTCTCAGTTCAGTCTAATACCTGGGAGGATATGGATCCCACGCCAGACCTGCTCGATGTCGATCGGAACCCGAATTAATTAATTGAGCGTTAATTCTCGATTAACACGAATTTTAAAGCAGTGTGCATAGCATATGATTATATGATATGAGTCCAATACCTAGCAAACGGCAACGCCCCCTTCTTCCGTCATTTAGCGCTTGGAAGTTGGAACTTGGTTTCGTTTCGTTTCGTTTCGTTTCGTTTCGTTTGTTTGCAAATTGCAAGGAGAAAATCTTTTCCAATCCAACGACAAATATCAACGCGCGTGCCCCCGTCCCGTGGACCAGGATTAGCTTCACTACTTACTTTATATATGGACGCGGTTCATTTATAATGTATACGCCACGACTGAATTTTATGCTATATATTTTAACTATTATTGTAAATAATGGTATGAAACTATGAGCGATTAATCAGAATAATTAATTTGTACTTTTTATATATATGAATATGCTCCGACATTTTTATTTTTATTCATTTTTAAAAATATTTTAATAAAAATAACCAAGATCTGATCAAAATTTTAAAAATACTCAAATCGTGAAAAAAATCCACAGTTCTAATTTTTTATTCGAAACCGTTGAATAAATAAACGGTTCTGATTACAATTCAGAACCGCAGATTTATTCCACGGTTTTGAATTAAAAATCAGAACTGTGTATTTATTCCACAGTTTTGAATTGTAAATCAGAATCGTGGATTTATTCCACGGTTTTAAATTTTAAATCAGATCCGCAGGTGACATTAAATCATATAATTATAGCATTGATGTCCCAAGGCACCTCAAATCTGTTGTTAGTGAAGCCAAAATAAATGAGCACTTAAAAACGATTATTTATTTTTTGAAATGGATTCAATTTCCTTGAATAACCTCAAAATATTTCATAATTTTCATACCTCTGTATTTCTAAGTTTCTACAATGAAACAAAATATCTGCCAAAATATTAATGTACAATAACAAGATGGCTTGATCTATCTACATACATGTATATTATTTTTCAAATTACAAATGGGTTTGCTAACCGAAAAAGACTATTATATTAATATAAAAAATGCCAAGGGCCTATGTAGATACTAAAATATGCTCATTGATTTCTGGTAGATTTCATTTTCTATACAAATGATGACATTAATTGAACATTCTAAACAGCAATAATTTCTTACCAATCCAAATGAAATAATAGTTGAACTAATAGTTGTGTAAATACTACCATAGAATGATAAACTATACTAAAACAAAAACTATAAAACTAAACTCAAACATAATAAAACATAACATAGATAAACTGAACTAAAATTATAAAAAAATTCTCTATCCATGGAAATCCTAAGGCGAATATCGGTCAGGTGTTCTACCTCTATTTTTCCTACTAAAATTCCGGACATGTCAGTCATTCCACTGTGGTTCTCCTTCCTGCACTCTACGAGCTGGTGTAATCTCCTCCTCGGGCTGGGCCTCTATGCTCATCGTGAGTGCTGTACTCCATGGATCCTCGGCTTCGTGGGTAGCTGGCGGTGGCGGGGGGGGGGGGGGGGGGGGGTATGGAATACGGAATCCACAAACTGGGACGCATAGTCAGGCTGAGTCCCGCTACTAGAGGCCTCCTAATCGTGAGCCCTCGCCGGATACAGCTAACGCGGGGATGCGTCTATGGGCTCAAATGGATACACCGATGGATCAACGCTGATCTGGAAATTCGGAGACTCATGCATAGGCTGGGGGTCCGGAAACTCATGCTGCTCATGCGGCTCAGGCGGCAGCGGCATGAAGGCAGGACCCTGCAAGAATACCAATAATTCAATCTTAATTTACCGAATGAGAAAATTTTAACTAACTTAATTTAACTAATTTGACATAAAATAAAAAATGAGAAACCTGGAGAAGAACTGGACGTCCATGCTCATCACCGTAGGCGTGCCAACCGGATATGCCCAGTACCCAACGATGGTAGTCCCACTCAGGCTGCTCTGAGGGCTCTGGTGGCATCTCACTAGCCCTAACAAATGGCTCGTTGGGCTTGACGGCTTGTACTCTACGCCAAACAATTTCCTCTCCGGCATCTCGCAGGATGGTGACTAGCTTTGCCTCGTGGTCATGGCTCTCAATGCAGGGGGCAACCAAGTTCAACATCGCATGCCCAAAAGCTCGGTAGCCATGTTTTCCAAGACAGACGACTGATCGCGCGGCACCTTTAATCGCTAGGGCACTAACGTCCTGGAGAGTCACTGTCATCTCTCCGAACGGCAAGTGAAACGTGTGTGTCTCTGGGCGCCATCGCTCCACTAGTCCTGCAATGAGAGACCCATTAATGGCCTTACTCTGCGTCTCCATAATATTGACCAAATGGTACAACCCCCAATTTTTCAGATACTGGTCCATCAACGGGTAGTTCTTCATAGCATAATGCCGACTCCTGACATCTAAAATGTCCTCATTCTGCGTTGAAAAAAATAAACAACATAAATACATGAAAATACGAGAACTAGACAAAATTTAATCTTAAAAAAAATAAAAGAAAAAAGTAATCAAGTACCTCAACAGATGCCAGTGAAACTCGGTGCTCATCGTGAGGCATCCATAATAAAGGACTGAAATGGTCATTGCTGTTCTCGGGAATGGGCTCATCAACAGGGTCGGGTGGTGGTGGTCTCCTAGGCCGTCCCCTAACCATCCTACGTTGAAACAAAAAAATTTAGACATGCAACAATTGGCTACAAAATTTAGACATACATATATTATGTTATATATAACATATACATATATTATGTTATATATAACATATACATATATTATATTATATTAGATAGAGGTTGGCTACTCTACTCTACTTTTAGACAGTGGTTATTTATAATAAAATATTTATTTTTTGGGATAAAAATAAAAATCACGGAATATTCATCTAGTATCCTTAATGACCAAATTTTTGTGTAAGACATATATACCAATTATTATGAAGTTCATAAAAATATTTTAATAAAAATAACCAAATTCAGAGCATAATTTTAAAAATACCCAAAACATAAAAAAAATTCATGGTCCCTAATTTTAAATTGAAAACGCGGAAAATCAAAAAGGGGTTGAGCAATTCGATTGAATCGGAAAAATCAACAACCCGCACTCGATAATTAATCATTCTATATTCTACGGTTTTCTTGAAATAAATCGATCGATATAAGTCGCATAAGCAATCATCAATTTGATCGAGTCGGAAAAATCAACAACCCAACTCGATAACTAATCAATTCGATCAAATACAAAAAATTCTAGAGAGGGGTTTACCTTTACTCGAGATAGCTTGAACACTGCGGTTCAGCCGGTGGCTCGTCGCCTCAACAATAGTAGAGATGAGAGGGGCGGGGGTGGGGTGGTGTGGGGCGGAAAAGAGAGAGGGGGAGGAGGTGGGTGGTGTGGGGCAGAAAAGAGAGAGAGGGTCGGAGTGGGGCGGTGTGGGGCTTCACCGAGAGAGAGAGAGAGGGGACAGAGAGGGGGTTGGGGTGGGATTTCACGGAGACAGAGAAGCGTAAAAGAGGAAGAGAGACAGATTTTGTTCCGCCAAAAAAAAAAAAGACAGAACCGTGGATTTTTTTCCACGGTCCTGAAATTTTGTTCGGGGCCGTGGATATTTGTCACGGTTCTGAATAAAAAATCAGGACCGTGAAAAAAATCCACGGTTTGGGCATTTTTATAAATTTTGCTGAACTATGGTTATTATTATTAAATTTTTTATTAATTGGGTATTAATAAAAATGTCGGGAATATGCTTGTAATTATTAAAAATAATTAATTTAACTCATCAAACTTATCAAATAAATTTATTTTAACTTTTAATTTCATTGTTAATTAATATAATTTTATGAAATTGTCATTTATAAAAACTCAAATAAGACAAGACAAAGTATAATGAATAAATGCTAAAAAAAAATGACCAATTAATTGGCAGTATAAACAGAAAACAGATGATTCATAACGGTTTAGTTACTGTCAACGAATAATTAACTGATTAATCAGATTAAACGGCTACTTTTACTTCACTGATTTGAACGGACCCCTTATTAACAGCTTAATCATGGGATGAATAGACCGAGTTCTGAAAGGATCTCTGGAGAGCCGGAGGCACAACAAACGGGGTTGCTGTCGCTGGAGTGCAAATTATTTGAAAAGAATGAATATTTTTAAATATTAATAATTATTTTCTAGGTAATATTTTTGAAAAAAAAAAAGAAAAAAGAAATTATGGATAGTAATTTTATAAATTTTGATAGCCGTTGGCATTTGCAATAATATATATGCTAATTGTCCAAAACCACCGCCACACCAAGGTTTATGGAATTCACATCCTGTGAGATACCTCAAACTTTGAGTGTTTTCTTAAAAGAATCTCAACCGTTCAAAACGTTATGCACGATCTCAAAGCACAAATAATACTGCCTCTGCGCTATCCCTGAATAGGCACCATGGTCATGCAAAAGTTGAGATCAGTGTTGTAAAAAACGGGCTTAACGGTCGATTAAACGACCATTTAATCGTTAACGGTGGTCAAGCCTTTACGAATACAATTAACAGAGACCTATTTGCGGATGACGACGATTAATCGACTGTTTTTTCCGATTAATTGGTTGTTTTACCGTTTAATTGTTCATTTATTTCCGTTTCTCCCGTTTTTCTTGTTTATTCTAGTAAATATTTATTTTCACATTGTATTTTTTTCCTGTGATAGTGTGTGATAAGTAAGTTTTATAAATCATGTATTGTAGTTTTATTTGTACTTGGATATATAACCTATATTTTTTTAATTTTTTATTTTACTTCCTTTTAAATTGATTAATTTTTCTATTATTTATGTACTATATATTTTTCTTACTTACTGATGTAATTTTTTCAATTAGTATATAACATGTTAATCTATGAAATTAGGTTGTTATCATAAACTAAATTTAGTGATTTTATATTAGAATATTTCATTTCTTTCAAATAATATGTTATAATATTTGAAAAGGCTTAATTCTTAAAAAAAAAAATCATTAAATAAATGCATTACTTATTCATATAAAGTGCTTATGTGTTGTTATTAACAAGAAACAAGTGTAGTGTCATGTAATAATAACATAACCAAGTTAAATTAAGTTATTTGATAAGTTTGATGAGTTAAATAAATTATTTTTAAAAAATTATGAATATATACATATAATTTTAATAAAAATAATTAATCGTTCACATAGTTCCGATTAATTAATTGTTTGACGATACCATGTCAGTCTGACAAGCGCATATTGTGCTTTACAACACTGGTTGTGAGATATCTCAGAGGATACGCATTCGGTTTATGTGTAAATATATCTAACCTCGAAATCATCCAATAAGTAGAGCATATATAACAAAATATTCCTTGTAATGTTTCCCTTGATTATCATCAAACAACCTAGCCACGTGTTATATGGTTGCCTCCAGCAATAAAAAGTTAGCGTGGATGTGTATATTTGTTGAAGGTTGGCACAATATTATATGGGTTGTTAGAACCATCCAAAAGAGGTTCTTTAATTATCACATGGCCGGCCAGCCTAGCTAGCTAGTACAAAGTACATGCATGCTCATGAGCACCGGAAGAGGAATATATATATATATATATATAGGAACTCAACTCACTCAATCACATATATTATATTATATTTTGTTTAAAAATCTCTAGCTTAATTTCAAGCATATACAAACATGGGGTTTGTTGACCTGTTCAAAATCCAATAATGTAATAAATGGTCCCTCAAAAGAGAACGAAACATTAACCTCTCCTCTGCCATTATTAAATTATATTATATATAGGTAACCAAAACCAAGCCTAACTAATTTACCTATACACCGGCCGGCAGGAAAGGAAAACAGCAAAAGAAACAATGCACCAACTTGCTTGTCTGCTTCTGCTTGGGAATATATATATATAAATATTATTTATCATGCATGCTCTAGCTCTAGCTAGACGTCTCTATATTGGGTCCCAAATTAAAAACGGTTACAAAAAGCTCTCTTTCTATTTTGCTTATTTAGTACGACAACTATAAGTCTATAACTAATTTAGAAATAATGTGTGCCTTGTATTCATCCGCCATAAATCATGCATACTTATGCAAAGGCAGTCAAATTTGGTGCTGAAAAACCCGGTTTCTGCTTTTCTTCATCCCAACTATATATATATATATATATATTTGATTATATTCACATACTTTCCACAGTACAAATTTGGTGCTGCTGCTCACACCTCAAATCTCAACTGTTAAAAACATTTGAACGGTTAATTTGGAAGAAGAAGAACACAATTCTCATCCTTTTCGATGAATAAACAGCATATATATTCTCATCCTTTTTAACTCTGCTTTTGTGGTACCGTACAACTGGGTCAGATTCTGAGTCTAATTTTATCAACCCATATTAAACCTCAATATAAAGCCCAGAGTAGATGGTGAGAAAAAAAAAAAAAAAAAAAAAATCTAATTACAGGCTTTTGTATGAAAAGAATTTAGCCCAACCAAAATTTGGGCTGCAATTTAAGAGAATTTCTGTAAGGCCTGATGCCCTGATAAGTATCTATTACAAGTTACCACCACCACCAAACCCAGCTGTTAATTCCCACTATCTCTCAATTCAATTATACAATTCCAAATTCAGTTCTCTTCTCTTCTCTACGTGGAAACCAACCTTCTCATATGCTCTCCTCGTTTAACAGCTCAGCACTACCTCCACCGACTCTTATTACCTATATATATATATATATATATATATATATATAAGTCTCAAACTCGATCTCCACACAAACACAACCAAACAAAACTGAACTCATTACCTCAGTAGCATTAAATCAACAATGGCATCAGCCTCTCTTAACAAGCTAATCGCCATCGCTGTTATTTCCCTTATAGTTGCAGCAGCGACTGCTCAATTTGATAATTCCAGAGAAAGGTGCCGCCATGAGATGCAGGAGAGTCAGCTTCGTTCATGCAAGCAGTTCATGATGCAAAGGGGTCGTGACACTGACATGCTGATGAGCTTTACGAATTACGAGATGCGTGAAAGGTGCTGCAGGGAGCTGCGAGATATCAGCCCACAATGCCGGTGCGATGCAATAGAAGAGATGATGAGCGACATGCGTGAAGAGATGGAGGAGCAACGGTACCGTCATGGCGGTCATATGAGCTGCAGGAAAATGATGGAGATGGCCGAGAGGCTGCCGTCGATGTGCCACGTGAGTCCCGGGTATTGCCACATGCGTGAGAGGTTAATGTATTGAAAACTGCTTTGAGGGAAACATCAAACATGCATGTTTTATGTGGTGTGGTGAATAATGTCACACACTATCGTGTTTGACTAATGAAGGGCATGCATGCACTTTGTAATAAATGAGTTGATTAATAAATCAAGCTGCTTTTTTTTCTTTTTTTTTTATCGATCGTAAAAATCATTTTTTTTTAATTAAAATTGCCTTTACTTAATGTTTGATGTTTCCCTGTTACGTGAAAATTGACAACGAGATCATATTGCCTGTCCAGTTTATATAATCAGGTCATCAGGATATGGAGACCCATGCATTAATTAACTCCCTATAAAAAAAAAAGAAAAAAAGATTAAACAAAGAAACATGTATAAAACTTTATATAACTCCATTATTCCAAGCTTCCATAATATGTACATTTCCGAATATATTAATTGTGAGATTGTAAAGAAATACAGGAGAACGTTTACATAATATCAAATATTGTACAGTATTTTTGTTGTCTCCGGTCAAGGGCATATGTATTGAATAAAGAGGAGGGTTCAAATGCCTCCATTTTTTGTGTCTCCATCATGCCTTCATTTTTAAAAACTTAAATAACTCAAAGTTTAAAACTTAAACGTCAAAATAAAACCGTTAGATGTGATCTATGTTATTTTCTCTCTGTGCCCATAAAAAATTATCACATTTTGATTTTTCTTTTATGTGAATCAATAATTTAAAAAATCAATATCTATAAATTATCCACATTAGTATATATTTTTACAAGCTCAAGATGACAATCAAAACAAAATTGAAATGCTGTAATTTTTTACATGTGCATAGATAAAATGATGTAATTCATATCCAACGGTTTTATTTTGAATTTTAAGATTTAAATTTTGAGTTATCAAAGTTTTTAAAAATGGAGGCATGATGGAGGCACAAAAAATGGAGGCATTTGAACCCTCCTCTTGAATGAATTACAACATTAATATAGAGCTTACGAAAACTTAATTAATAAATCAAAAGCGTACTAGATATATGAGTAAGGCTACGCTATTTCGCGAATTAAACGGGTTGTTTTAATTCGCGCTCATATCTCTAGTTTCAAACTTCAAATAGATCCAAATCATTAGATATTTAATCTACATTAAAATGTGTTTGGACACCAAATTTTATATTTTTTGGAATTTTTTTACTATTTATTAAGATGATTTGAAAATCACTGTTTTTATTAAAATTCTGAACCATTAAAAAATAACGATTTTCAAATTATCTTAATAAACAGTAAAAACATTCCAAAAAATGTAAAATTTGGTCGACAAACACATTTTAATATAGATTAAACATCTAACAGTTTCGATCGGTTATTTGAACTTCGAAATTAATTTGCGAAGTAGCGTAACTTTACTCTATAAATATATATAAAGAGAGAGAGAGAGAGAGAGAGAGAGATAGGCTAATGTGCTTTCGGTAGCATATGGATCGAAATACACACGATCAAAATTTAAAATTTCAAAATTCAAAAAGTTGATCTGAACCGTTCATCTTGTTCTCCATATTAATATATGCTTGGAGACCAAATTTTATATTTTTCTGAATTTTTTTACTATTTATTAAGTCACTTTGAAAATCGTTGATCCAACGGTTTTACTGTTTTGTTAAGCCATCGTTGGATCAGCAATTTTCAAAGTGACTTAATAAATAGCAAAAAAAATTCAGAAAAATGTAAAATTTGGTTTCCAAGCACATATTAATATGGAGAACAAGATGAACAGTTCAGATCGACTTTTTGAATTTTGAAATTTCAAATTTGGACCGTGTGTATTTTGGCTCATATGCTACCGAAAGCATATTAGACTATCTCTCTCTATCTCTCTCTCTCTCTCTCTATATATATATATATATATGGGTAAGGCTAAGATGCTATGGGTTACATAGAGACCTACGGTGCTACAGCTCAATATTTGAGTTTTCAAAATCCAGATGATCGATCCAAACAGTTCATCTTGTTCTCCATATTAATGTGTTTGGAGACCAAATTTTACATTTTTTGGAAATTTTTTATTAGTTTTTTAGATAGGTAGAAAATCAAATATCTGAATGGTGTAGAATTTTTTAGATCAACTGATTTTCTACCTATCTAAAAAAATAGTAAAAAATTTTCAAAAAATGTAAAATTTGGTCTCCAAACACATATTAATATGGAGAACAAGATGAATGGTTCGGATCGACCGTTTGAATTTTGAAAACTCGAATATTAAGCCGTAGCACCGTAGGTCTCTATGCAACTCATAGCACCGTAGGTCTCTATGCAACTCATAGCACCGTAGGTCTCTATGCAACCCATAGCATCGTAGGTCTCTATGCAACCCATAGCACCTAAACCTTACCCTATATATATATATATATATATAAGGAGGGATCAAGTTACAACAATTTTTAAGTTACAATAAGTTACCACAACCATTTTCAAAGTCCAAATCGTCGATCCAAACCGTTAAATGTGATCTCTACAATAAAATGTGCTTGGAGACCAAATTTTACATTTTTTGGAATTTTTTTACTATTTATTAAGATGGGTACAAAATTCAATGGTCTGAATTTGACTAGTTTTTATACCCATCTTAATAAATAATAAAAAAATTCCAAAAAAATTAAAATTTGGTCTCCAAGCACATTTTATTGTAGAGATCACATCTAACGATTTGGATCGATGATTTGGACTTTGAAAATAAAGAAAATGGTTGTTGTAACTTGTTGTAACTTGATCCCTCCTCTCTCTCTCTCTCTCTCTCTCTATCTATATATATATATATATATATAGAGTTAGGCTGGGGTGCTATGGATAGCATAGTGGCCTCTATGCTACGGCTCAATATTCGAGTTTTCAAAATCCAAACGGTCGATCCGAACCGTTCATCTTATTCTCCATATTAATATCTACTTGGAGACCAAATTTTACATTTTTCTGAATTTTTTTACTATTTATTAAGTATTTTACAAAATTGTTGATCCAACGGTGGCTGCACAAAACAGTAAAACCGTTGGATTAGCGATTTTCAAAGTGGCTTAATAAATAGTAAAAAAATTCAGAAAATTATAAAATTTGGTCTCCAAGCAGATATTAATATGGAGAATAAGATGAACGGTTCGGATCGACCGTTTGGATTTTGAAAACTCGAATATTGAGCCGTAGCATAGAGGCCACTATGCTATCCATAGCACCCCAGCCTAACTCTATATATATATATATATATATATATATATACTAGTATCGTACCCGCGTTGCAACGGGGACATTGTATTTTATAAGATAACAAAAAAAATATTCTCATACAAAATGACATATTTTTATTAAAAAAAAACCAATAAAAAGAATACTTATCCAATGATAAAGTTAAATTAGCTCAATCCAGGCACCTTGTTTTATTGGACTTTTAATTTAACTTGTTTCATTGAAAATTTTCTTCTTTTATAACTTTTGTGTGTGCATGTATGTCTAAAGTATTTTTTTTTTTAGAGGAATGTTTGCAAAGAAGTTCATACTCAACTTTATGATGATTATTAATTTTGTGGAGGAAATATCATAGAAATAATATTCTAAACATATTTTTGTGAACGCACACCTTATCAACACATTTTTGTGAATGCATCTTATCAATATATTTTTGTGAATCAATATAATCAGGTTCAGAGTTCTAAACATTTCAAAGGAAGAGTTTCTAATAAACACAAGTGAATGGAAAAATATGAGATTGTCAAATTATTCATATAAAGGTTTTGGATCTTCTCATTAAATTAACCTAATTGCTCATACAATTTGATCCAAAAAATGAAAAGAAATATGTATGTATGTCGGTTCCAAAAATAGGGTTATAGTAAAAATTAACAACAACAAATGACTGCTTTAAATATTGTTGAACTAATTATATTCCCAGTATAGCACACAAAACACCCGATTATAGATCCTAATTAGTCTGATAATGAACCAAAGAATGTTTAGTTACAAATGAATGAAGAGTTAATTATAGGAATCATAGATAATAGATCCTAATTAGTCTGATGATGAACCAAAGAATGTTTAGTTACAAATGAATGAAGAATTTATTATAAGAATCATAGATAATTTTAGACAAAATAAATCAAAGAATCAGTAAACACCTATATCCTCAATCTAATCAGCAATAAACTTGACGCTTCAATTTATCATCAAAGACTAAGCATCGCAAGCATGCTAAAAAGACCATTTGCAAAACCACATCAGCATCTCAAGTCAGTGATCATGTCAGTAGCCAGTTGCTCCAAAATCAGGACTCAGGTAATTAATTATAATCAGGTCAGAAAATAAAATGCTGGAGCTGAATTATCAAAATCCTGATGTCATCCGCCGATACCCTTGAGAATAGACAGTTCAACCAGCATTTTACAGGAAGACGCAATGCTTCCGGTCTTGTGATTCTCTGTGAAAAAGGGATGCACTGTGCTGACTGCTTCTTGATTGGTAACTTTGTCCCATAACCCATATGAGGCCAAAATTACAAATTCAGATTTGGAGCCGATTTGGATTGTTTGGGTTTCGGGTTCTGGTATTACCCACTGTTTAAAATGTGAGTCTCCAATTCCTCTTGAGACCGCGAGAGAACCTTGCACTCTCCATGTTCCATGGCAGGAAAAAATTTAAAAGAAAAACATAAGCTGTTGTTTGTAAAAATTATGATTTATAAAACAGCAAGTTACAAAATATTATGGTTTGTAAAACTTACAAGGTTCTCAATTTTGTCTCTTTCATCCTCTCTACTTGGCCGATGGTCTGACGTGATTGCCTCAGCCTTGCCATCTCTGCTCAAAACTGCACGGCAATCACCGACATACCATTTCATATTACCGCAGTGACACAACATTCCATTTCGTATCACCTTACTACCAGACACAGTGTTGGCTGTCTGTGCATTTGCAAGAAGCTTAGCACCAAAACTACTGAAAAATTATTTTTTGATAAAATTAAAGAAATCTGAATAATAAAAATCATTCACATGCTCAGCAGTCAGCACTGGTACAACAATTATATCAATAAACACATACGTTGTTTATGGGTTTTCTGTTCAAGAGAAAGAAAGCAGTATTTTTAAATCATATCGAGAATTGAATCCTATTAAGACAATGGACTGATCCGACTGATCTGATTAAGTCAGATCAGATCATACAGTCCAGATAAGAGTAATGAAACAATAGTGCCATCATAACACCAAAGACCAAATGCAAATTCACATAACCATTTTTGTTATCTTGTGGATGGTAGAGGTGGAGGTGGTGCTTTAGCCACATTGCTTTTCCTTGCAATGGGTCTCTACTCAACACGCTTCTGTACATCCTGATTATTAATCTGCAAATCCTGATTATTAATCTGCAAACGCACGCAAAATTTAATTTCAATAAGCAACTTAATCTCAACTGGTGTCAACTTTTACTGACAACTGATGAGCTTTCAGTTCTTTACCAAAATACATCAACCTTTGGTACTTTTAAATTTGATTACTGAATTTTAATTTTAATTGTGAAGGAAGGGGACCTGTTTTTGCTTGAGTGTTGGTTTGGTGACACATGTGGCCTTTTGGTGTGGCAGGTTCCACATTTACCGGTTTCCTGACTTCTTTTGCCACCTCAGTGCCTGATTCCTGTAAAATACAGGTGAAAAGATTAGGTAGAATAAATTTTACAAATTAAACAGATACGTGTACAGCACTGAGGGGTTGAGGGGTTGAGGTGGAAGATGGTCTTCTCGTCAAGGTACTGCTCCGGGATGACAGGCTTGATGACATGCTCCTTCAGGTCAGCCGCAATCTCATCATTAGTCACTGTCTCATCATGCTGAGTCGAGATCAGAACTGTGTGCACATGTACTGGCACCATCGCTCCCTGCTCGTTGCGGTACACCACAGTCACCTGTCAATCCCAGCACTTAATAATTTCATAATACAATTATGTTTTTTTTGGTTCAAGACAATGAAGAGCTGTACGATGAATATATCACAACCGAAAAAAAAAATTATCAAATATTATTGTCCCAAATTATATGTCAATTGACCATTGTTTTCAAAATTGCAAGTATTGCATGAATTGCACATGCCAAATAAATATCATGTATTAAATAATTTCGACACAATTATACATGTTCCCAGATAATTTACCAAGCTAAATACAGAAGCTACAGAGACATGCCTGATGGGCACATATAATTTATAATATAATCACACGTACATGATACCTCCTTGGTTCATAAATATTATCAAAATCTTTGGATAGAGTTACTTATACAAGTATAATATAATCCCTTCTTGAGTGTAGCAACAGTACAGTACATAATAAAGTAAGGTATGTATACTTTACAGTAACATATTTTTCTTTGAAATTTGCACAAACAGAAAGAAAGAAAGGAGGGGAGAGGAAAGTACCTGGGTCTTGCCATCAGGCCTGAGCCAGGGACAGGTGTCGTTCTTCCTGACCTCAGTCAGACGGGCGCCAAGCTTGGTAGCAAGCACATGGCTGAGCAGCATCAGCTCAGGTGTCTCATCAGTGGCATAGCCAAACATGTGGCCCTGGTCTCCCGCACCAATCTCCTCAGGGTGCTTGGTGAAGTGGCCGTGCACTCCCTGAGCAATGTCGGGGGACTGTTGCTCAATGTTGACCAGCACTTTGCAGTGATCTGCATCCAGGCCCACGTCGTCAGACACAAACCCTATCCCACAGCAGGTGTCACGCACTATCTTCTCATAGTCAGCCTCGGCCTTGGTTGTGATCTCACCAAACACCATCACCATGTTTGTCTTTGTGCAAGTTTCACATGCCACCTGTACGTACATTTTGTTTGCATGTTTAACCTTTTTTATTCCCTTACAAAGGATTTATTCACAGCAGCATGCACCAGAATGGATATTACCATTTTATAATTATTTAAGGCCTTTTTTTTGTAATAACTCGGTATTGATATGGTTGTTCTGGCATCGAGTGTTAGCTTAATCTGTGAGTTAACTTAAATCTATGAGAAAGTTGCTCAGTAAACATATGCAATTAGCAATCACTGAACAAGCTCAAATAATGCACAAAGGAAAGCAAAATGAAAGACAAACAAAAAATTAGACTGGCATGGTGCAGGTACAGTAACTGTGATTGGAGTCGGTAGTAGCAAAATAGGGAACAAAGAGAACGGTACCTTGCTGTCAGGATCGCCAGCTAGGCAAGCATCAAGAACTGCATCAGAGATCTGGTCGCCCGTTTTTCCTTCGCGTCCCCGTCATCGTCCCAGGCCCCGCCATGCTTCCTTCGCCAAGGAAGCTCTCTCTGGTTGTGGTCGTACCACCGACAGTTGTTCTATGACAGATCGATTGCAGATCGGCGGAGCCCTGTCTCCTCCTCTCTCAGTTTTTTTTCTTTTTTTTTGGAATAAGGGAGCGGGGAAGGGATCGGGGAGGGAGACGATCGTTCGCTGTCTCCTTCTCTCTCGCACGCTCTAGGGTTTTTTTTTGTTCTTTTTTTTTTTGGAAAAAGGGAGCGGGGAAGGAATCGGGGAGGGAGACGCGAAAAAAATATTGCTGGGGAAAGAGGCGAGCGGCTCCAGCGAAAAACATTACAATCGTTGGATTTAATCTGCACGATTTTTGATTCAAATCCAATGGTGCATAACGAAAATGTGTTTGGTAATACGTGTGGCTATACATGTGGCGGGTCCAATTTGAACTAAATTTAGACTTTTACACAGAAAAAGAGTGTATTTAATCAAAAGAAGGCAGATTATTTGTTTAGATGGCTCAGATTCAATCTGAATTTAAATAAATAAATCTCAGCCACACGACTTTCTGTCATTCATTTCAATTTAAGGTGCATAATATAGAGGAGAGATATATGCACATTCCCCATGCCATCATGCCATTTATATATATGTCGTTCCAGGATATTTATAAAAGAAAGTTGTACCGGAAAAAAAAAAATACGGTGAAATAGTGACGAGAAAGTACTATTCTGAACAATACTTGGTAAATTTGATTACAAAAAAAATAAATTAATAATAAATTTGTAATGAACCCCTATTTCAATAATACATTTGTATTTGCCAACAACTTGCGTGCCAAAATCATGGATTTTGCATTTGTGCTAGCAACTTATTAATTCTGTCCCCTCCTGCCAATTTTTTTTTTTCACAAGGATGCCATGTTTATGAGAAAAATTACAAAAACGTGCTAACGATTCGAATAATAAAAACATTCTTATTTTAAAATTTTGAACCACTCAATAATATTTTCTAGCTCTTCTATTATTATTTTCTTGTGTGTAAATGCAAGAAATCATCAGTCTCCTACAACTGATAACACAACTTTAATTTTATTTAAATGGATAAAAAGTGCTTTAATTTCCGAATGATTCACTCATAGGATTTAAAATATACACAATGACTAGGACTACAAAACAAAATTTTAAATCCATTCGACCCATCTAGCTGAAGAGTATGTATGCTCTTCGGTACCAAACTTAAAATATAACTAGTAATCGTGTCCGTGCACAGTAACGGGAGCAAATTATGTAGTTGAAAACAGTAAGCTCCTTAATAAGGAGGAGAGATAATTTAAATGAAATTTTATAGAAAAATAGTTAAATACTATATTTATCTACAATATAACACATGTGAACTCTAGTGTAGTGGTAAGAATTTTGGCACCAACAGAACCCAACTGGGTTCGAATCCCGGTGCACGGTGCACAAGCTCGGTCCGCAGGTGCCGTGCGTGGTTCAGAGGCGCGGTCCACAGGTGCAGTGCACGGTCTATGGGCACTGGGATCATATGCGGCGCATCACTGGAATCATATGCGGCGCGACTAATGCATACTTAAGTGTTGAAGCTCATAATTTGAAAAATTCATCTATGTACGATCTAAAAATTCAACGGCTGAGCATCATTTCAAAAGAATCTAGAGATTAAACTCCTTAATAAGAAGGAGAGATACTGTGCCTATATCTAGATATAGGAGAATGGTTTTAAGATTTGTGTCATATTAAAACTAACAATTCAATCTCGTTCTACTTAGTGAGGTATTGCACTGGACGGCAATCACAATCAAGCGCGCGTTTCTAATTTTGTTCTCCGATTCCTGCTGCTCCGATTATTTCTGTGAAGCCTCTCCTCTCTACTTCGTCTCCAACTCTCCTCTCCTCTCCGTTGCAATGTCTCCTCTCCACTCTCTTCTCAGATTACAGTTTGTTCTCTCTCAATCTCTTCTTACTCTCTTCTCGCTGTTTCAATTTTGTTCTTACTACTTGCTATTACCTTCCATTGTTACGTTACTTGCTATTACCTTCCATTGTTACGTTGTTGTTGGGTTAATGGTTTTCTATTTTCTATATTTCATATGCTCATTTTTTTTTCAAAATTACTGGCCAATAATGAAATTTATTTCACAAGAGTATCTCAAATCCCTTTTCGTCAATTTTAACATGAGGTTTTGTCACTGTTGGTTGTTTTACCCTTTTCTGAACAACCATACTTTAGAAATTCATTGTGTACAAATGGCTAAAACATCATCATAAATAGAAATCAAGTGTAATGGTTGTTTGTCGCGATATATTCAAGGAAAAATTGGTTATCTGCCACTCCAAAACTTTCAAATTGTCAAAATGCCACTCTAAACTTTGAAATTGTCAAAATACCACTCTAAATTTCATTAATTCCTAATTTTACCATTTATACTCAATTCTTATACTGTTTTAATTAAAAATTAACTGAAAAATACTGTTTTGAAATACGTATTTCATAATTGCACAACCCAATACAGAAATATGTATTTCAAAATAGTATTTTTCAGTTAATTTTTTTAAATAATTTTTACTAAACTTTTACTTCCACCGAACAGGCCCTCAGGAAGTTGAGTCACAGGAATTCCAATCACTCAGATTGCGACCAAATATTATTATGAAAGGGATTAAGAAGTCATTTTGCTCCTTCCATGTAATTCTTGTTTTTAGATTACCTAACAAAGACCTGATGCTGTAATTATGCATTCTAGGAGGGTTTGAATGTTGAATGTCTCGATCAACTTGCATCTTTTGTTTCAATAATCAGTAATGAAATTTGCCAAATGCCAATGGACTTTGCTAAAAGAACAACTTATAAATGTCCAACTCTTTTACTGAAAGGGTGCACTCAACAAACGGCAAATAGGTAAATAAGGATGTGTTTACTTTAACCCAGCAGATATGACTTCACATTTCCGAATCTCAAAAAAGAAAAAAGAAAATGGCATCAGTAACATTTCAAAAGCATTAAGAAAATGTCCAACATACATGTTTATAAATTCAAATCTTCTGTCAAACACTTCACTATGGATGAATAAGATATCCAACAAAATAAAGGTGAAACTAAAATTTAAGCTACAAAATTCAGAGTTCCTTATCAAAAGACCCAGTAATGAAAGACAGAAATTATAGTAAAATTACCTCAATAAAGTTATTCACCTCCAACTGTTTGGCCAGAAGGTATGGATTGCATACCCAGTCTTCCAATTATCCAAATAAATCACCTTCTTCACAGCCCAAAACCCAATCACCATGGCTATCAACATAAAAATCCTCTGAGTTGCCACATTTCGAACTTTTACCAATCCATGTGTTACAAAGGCAATCATCAGTCCAACAATGATGTACAAAAACCCAACTGCAAACCCTTCTGCACCAAGTTGCATTCCTGACCCTTCGTAGAAAAACACAAGTTTGTCTGGATCATTTCTATCCCTCATAAACAAAGGCGACCCACGGATAATACCATGCATTGTACCAGATACACTAAAGTAATACACAAATACAGCTGATCCCATCCAAACTTTTGGGTCATGTAACAAGGTTTCCCCTTTAATCACCTTCTTTACCATGAATGGCATGGCAATCAGAGCTATAACTCCAAGTGCAATCACTTGGGATCGGGACAGAGGAGGGGGACGTATAATTGGGCCAACCTCCAACCCGGTTCGTGACTCCACAAACTCAGACATGGATTCAGCAAGCCGGGAAAAGTACGACTGGTCCATCTGATCAGAGTCCTTCAAAGCACGATGGTTGGGTCCCACTAACCTGACATGGGGGAGAGAGTTGACCCCGAATTGCGCAAAGGAGGCCTGAGATTCCGTGAATTCTATCTCAGCGAAGAAAAGGCGGGAAGAAGTGGGGTTGTGCTTGAAGAAGGAGTCAGAGAGGATGCCAAATTCAGATCTGAGCTCGGGTAAATGCAGTTCAGGTTTGGATCTGAGCTGAGACGCGTCGAAGAAGATGAGGATTGAATAAGGGCGAGGAGTTGGAGCCGTGGAGAGGAAGCGCGAGACGGAGGCATCGTTTAAGTGGATGACGCCAGAGGGAGAGGTGGCTCGGAGCGATTCGAGCTCGGCCGCAAGATCTTCAGACGATGGCGATGAGAAAGTGATGGTGGATGTGGTGAGGAGGAGGAGAACAAGGAGAAGAAATGGCTCGGTCGCCATTGCTGGATCACAAAAAAAAAAGAGTGATTGGTGGTTTAGGGTTCAGACTTGAGAGAAAATGGAGATTATTAGATCGGAACGGAGAGCCGGAGTAAACGGAGCGGGTCAACGGGTCTCGCAGATTGGGCCTATAATAACATCATAATGGCCCGGCCCAAATGAGAATCAGAAAAAGATCAGATAAGATAAGAAAAGCGCTTGGCGTGCGTCATGACTTACGTCTGAATCGAAGTCCACAGGCATACGTCGTCCACAAATTGTTCGACAAATTGTCCCTACCACTACCAATGAGATTGTTGAGCAGCCGGAACTCGGAACTCTAAACTTTGGTCAATTGATGCTGCTTGACAAAGATATATAATTAATTAAGGTTCATTCATTCATCCGTTTACAGTACACCAAAAACAGCCTACACTTTTTTAATATATATCCCTTTGCGCGCGTGGTAATTTTATCTCTCATTAAGGAAATTAAGAAAACAAAGAAATACAATACAATACAATACAAGTGAGCAGAATGGAAGCTGAAAAAAAACACATAATACTTGTCCATGGTGCTGGTACAAGGTGTCAACTGCATTGCGATCTGCTGGTCACCATGTCACAGTTCCTGACCTGACCGCGTCTGGTATAGACGAACGAAAACTTACCGATGTATCGACCTTTAGAGAATACTCTAAACCTCTACTGGAGATTATGGCCTCACTTCCCGTGGGAGACAAGGTTGTGTTAGTTGGTCACAGTTTGGGAGGTATTAACATAGCTTTGGCTATGGAGGAGTTCCCTGAGAAGGTATCAGCTGCAGTATTTGTCACGGCACAGATGCCAGACTTTACCTCGAGGCCATCTTATGTGATCGAGAAGGTATTAATCACTCTCTCCAAATGATTTGATCATTTTGGAGTGAATTGGTAGTCTAATTAAAGATAGTGTATGCATGGTTGGTTCTTCACTAAACATTAATTTTAAATAACATGTGCAGTTTCATCAAGAAGGTTGGTTATCATCATGGATGGATAACGAGATTAAATCATACAAAGCTGGAGATAAGCTCATCACATCCCTGTCATATGGGCCTCAATTTGTGCAATCCTTGTTATGCCAACTCTCCTCATCTGAGGTATTAATTACAATATACTAATTGATTTAGTAGTACTACATAATTGTTCACATGCTAGTCTGTCTTGGTATTTGGTTCTGCATGAGAATAACTTGTCACTTGTTGCAGTATATTTCTTAGTTTATTTTTTTTATTTTGTTTTTAATTGATTGGCAGGGGCTGCCAAGTGACAGTATATTTCTTAGACAATGGTGAAAACCTCATCTAAGCTTGAATTCACTGTTGAGGTCGTAATACTAAAAAAATTATAAAAAATAAATTAATAAATAAAGAGCTACATTGCTGATGGTGCAAAAGAAGAATATTATGACTAGTAACATTAGCCTGATTTATGTACTGGTGTGTATTGAACCTGAACCAACCAGCAAATTTGTATGATTCAGTATATACAGTTTTCACTAATTCAGTATAGTTGGCCTGAATACAAATTTTTTATTCACACCCTTAGTAAGTAATTATTTTAACTATAATGCTCTACAGGATTTTACACTAATAACAAGTCTAGCCAGGTCAGCATCATTATTCATTGAGGATTTGCAGAACCAACCACCATTTTCTGAAAGCAGATACGGATCGGTGGATATGTTCTATGTTGTTTGCAGTCAAGATTTGGCAATTCCGGCTCCGTTCCAGCATTGGATGATAGAGAACAAGCCTGTCAAAGAGGTCAGAACTATTGAAGGAGCCGATCATATGGCCATGTTATCAACACCAAAGGAGCTCTCTGACTGTCTACTTCATTTTGCTTCCTTGTCTTAATTTAATAAGTGTACACTGTACAATATATAAAGGAAAAGACTCGCTCTATGTTAGTCACTGTCCATGGATTGCTACAATAATTAAACATTCAAATTTGGCAATGAAAGACAATGATGAAGCAAAAGATAAAATAAAACTTGTATTCAATTGAGAAGTACAACCACTGTGTGTGTTTGTGGAGTGGGAGGTATATTATTATTATATAACTCTTAGCTAGCCTTTTCATTTTCAATTAACATCTTTTATTTATTTCTATTATGTATGTTTGCTAACCTCATATATAATAGTTAATTCAGGCCTTAGATACTGGTTCAAGCTTATCTGATCGAGTTTAAATAAACCAACCCATTTTTATTCTTATGTCTTTCTTGGTTTATTTTTGTGTTGTATTTCACAACCTAACAGCCATTGGTGTTGCATCAGTCAGGGTACAGTAATGTCCTGTCACTAACATACATCTTAGCAGTGAATGAGATTACAATCTGACAGATTAACCCTATTCCAAATCCAATAGGAGCTTGGGGGTTTCATAGGCAGTAAGAGTTGATTGCTGAGCTTAAGAATCCTTTGCATATTCCAATTCCTATTTCCGAGATCTCTCTTATTTGTGAGCTCTCTGGAAACTCTGATGCTTCAAGGTATGTTACTGGCATTTCTGTAAATATTAATGATCAAATTATTTTACCAATCTATGTCCTTTGTCGAGTATGTTATGGTCATAAAGTGGATGGATTACATTAATTGAATAACTGGGATGGGCGATATCATCTTGTTGGGAATTATGAAGGACAAACAATTATGCCTTATTTAGAGATCAAACAATTATATCTCATCTAAGAGTCAAACACTTATACTCCGGGAAAAAAGAAACTATCCTCACCTTAACTTAAGGACCGTCATATGCCAAAGAGACCCAAAACATAAACTTTAGTGCAGAATACAATACTTGATTTTATGTCGTTTGCCATGGAATATCAAATTCAAAGTTGGAGCAGCAACTGTCTCTGTGAGCGCGAGACAAGACTCTAGTACCTTAGCTATTCCTTTCTCACCCTTTTGGTTAGATCTTAGATTAGGTCTTTCAAAGCAACAAGATTGTCCTTGAGAAATCATTTCTAAATTTCTAATGGATTTCTCCTCTCAATTCTTTGATGGTGAAAGAAGGGAGAAGACTCTCAAAATTTTGTTTAAGAATAACCTCTTTTAGAATTCTGAGATAAGTTAGCTATCTTGTGCCTTGGGGACCCATCTTTATATAGGTTTACACATTTGGCAACGCGAGTGCTGGTGCACTGGGCCGCACTGGATCGAGACATGTCCAAATAACTGCTTTTTTTTAGCCTTGAATTTTGCCTAAGTCCTGAGTGCGGGTGCCTGACTCGCACTGGAGCTCAGTGCGTTCGCACTGGGCTCGGACTTTTCTGCTTTTAACCTCAGAAAAATTGCATAAGTCCTGAGTGCGGGTGGCTGACCCGCACTGGAGCTCAGTGCGTCAGCATTAGGCTCAGACTTTTTCTATGTTATTCTGAAGTTCTCAGAATTTGGCTAAGTACTGAGTGCGTCCGCACTCAGATCCAGTGCGGGTGAGCCACCCGCACTGGGCTCCCAAAAGGCAGTTTTCTCAATTGTAAATTTCAGAATCAATCCATCAATTATTTGATCTTTACCCAATTTGTTCTACACACTTATGGACCACATCCTATTGAATACATAGATTGTCTAATATCTTAATTTCATGTTAGATCACTTTAATTGTGACAATCATATATGACAATAAATAATTCATAATTATATCACATATATGCTCAACGTTGGATTAAGATCCAACAATCTCCCACTTGAGCAATATGTTATATTCTTTTAATTATGTATTGTCAACCTTATGTGCGCATATACTTTTCTGTCATCTTTATGTATTCCTAGGCCAATTCCGTCCATCAATTACATTAGACAAGGACTAAAGCAGCTTTCGTCACATTTATTTTAATCATGACTAAATCATCAATAATCAAAGTACTAACATAACCAAATGACATGAATCATGATGTGGATGTGTAGCATAGAAATTACACGCAATTGTGATCTTACGTGCCAATTTCTAACTAGATCTCCCACTAAAATCTTGAAACCAAATTTCATAAACTTGTTGTAAAATGTAAAATTCAAATAAACAATTTGCAAATCACATACTCAAATTAAGGTCAAAAAACTAAATTAGAAACATAATGTATACAACAATCCTTTTGCAATGATATGCATATAACAAAAATAATTTGTTTTCTAATACAAGTTTCATTATCCAAAATTACAAAATAGAACATCAAAATATACAACAAATGGACTCCCACTAAAACTAAATTTCTTCAATAGTAATTATCCCCCATATGAGCAACATGCTCTTCATACTTATTGGGTGGTAATCATTTCGTAAGTGGATCTGCTAACATGGAGTCTGTCCCTATATATTCTATTGTCAACTAACCATTTTGTACTCTTTCTTTTACAATCAAGAACTTAATGTCAATGTACTTTGACTTTGACGAACTTTGGTTGTTGTTTGCGTATAGCACAGCCGAATTATTATCACAATACAATTTCAGTGGTCTCTCTATAGACTCTACTATACGCAGCCTAGTGACAAAATTGCGTAGCTATATACCATGATTCGATGCCTCATGACATGCTACAAATTATGCGGCCATTGTGGAAGATGCTACAAGTGACTGTTTAGCACTCTTCCATGAAATAACCCCTCCAGCTAACATGTAAATGTAGCCGAATGTAGATTTCATGCTATTTTGACATCCTCCAAAATACGAGTCGGTATATCCAATGACCTCTAACTCGTCCGATCTCCAATAGGTGAGCATGTGGTTTTTTGTTCGCTTCAGGTACCTCAAGACCTGTTTGGCTGCTTTCCAATGATCTAGACCTGGATTAGATAAGTATCGGCCCAACATGCCAGTGATGAACGCAATATCCGAACGCGTACACACTTTTGCATACATGATGCTCCCAATAATTGAGGCATATGGATACTTTTGCATTACTCTCTTTTCTAAATGATTCTTTGGGCATTGGCTGAGACTGAATTTGTCTCATTTTGCCATAGGGGTATTTCCTGGTTTACTGTCTTGCATGCCATACCTTTTCAAGACTTTTTCGATATAATTCATTTAGGATAATCGTAATATACCTTGTGTTCTATTTCTCAATACTTCATTCCTTAGGAAAAATTATGCATCACCAAGATCTTTCATCTCAAAATTCTTCATCAGAAATTTCTTAGTTTCATGCAACATATTTATATCATTGCTAGCAAGCAATATGTTATCCACATATAAAATCAGAAACACAAACTTATTCCCACAGAACTTGAGGTATATACACTCATCCACAAGATTTATCTCAAAACCAAATGAGATAATCACATTGTGGAATTTGTCGTACCATTGCCGAAACGCTTGCTTTAGCCCATAAATGGATTTCTTGAGTTTGCATATCATAGACTTTGCATCTCCCGATACATAGTTTTCTAGTTGCACCATATAGATTGTTTCCTCAATGTCACCATTGAGAAACACAGTCTTAACATCCATCTGATGAAGCTCCAAATCGAAATGTGCCACTAATGCCAATATAATCCTTAAAGAGTCTTTCAATGAAACTGGAGAGAAAGTCTCTTTATAATCGATGCCTTCTTTTTGTGTAAAACCCTTAGCGACAAGACGGGTCCTATATTTCTCCACATTACCTTTCGAATTCCTTTTGGTTTTAAATATCCATTTACAACCAATGGGTCTCGCTCCTTTAGGTAATGGGACAATTTTCGAAACTCATTGTCAGCCATAGATTTTATTTTCTCATTCATGGCATCGATCCACTTTTGAGAGTTAGAGTCTTTCATAACTTGTTGAAAATTTATGGGGTCATTTTCTAACATACCAAACTCATGCTCTTGAAGATAAACTACATAATCCGAAGGTAAACTAACAGTTATTTCATCCCAAGCGATCGGCCTATAAGACTTTGCTTCAGCTGGACATCCCTACACACGCAAATGTTTTAAATTAGGCTTTCGCCCATTCCACATCTCGTATGGGGTTTTGTTAGTTGCTTTAGTGGGCACTTTATTTAGGATATATGCTATTGTTTTTAAGGCTTCACCCCCATAGACTCTTTGGTAAATTAGTGCGACTATTCATACTTCTTACCATGTCCTTAAGTGTTCGATTACGCCTCTCAGAAACACCATTCATTATCGATGAACCATGCAATGTATACTGAGGCACAATCCCGCATTCATCTATGAAATGTGCAAAAGGTCATTTACATTATTCTCCTGATCCATCATATCTGCTGTAATATTCACCACCACAGTCAGATCTAATGGCCTTAATGTGTTTGTTAAGTTGTAACTCAACTTCTGCTTTGAACCTTTTGAACATGTCAAGGGCTTCAGCCTTTTCCTTAATTAAATATATGTAGTCATATCTTGAATAGTCATCTAGAAAACTAATAAAATACCGGTGACCATTTATTGTAGCCATTGGAAATGGACCACAGATATCGGTATGAATTAATTCCAAGACTTTTGAACACCTATTGACTTTATATTTTCTGAAATTGGTTTGTTTTCCTTTTATGCAATTAATACAATCACCAAAATCTAAAAAATTTAAGGGTTGTAGAATGTCATTTGACATAAGTCTCTCAATTCTATTCTTAGAAATGTGACATAATTGCTTATGTCATAATGTAGCCGAATTCTCATTAGTTAATTTTCTTTTCTTACTATTTGTATCCACATGCAAGGTTTCAATATATATGCTATTGACATCCAAAAAATATAGATTATCATAAACAGAAAGAAAACCATAACCAACTTGTTTTGAATCATGAAACAAACTAAAGTTTCCACTTCCAAAAGTACAAGTAAATCCATACTTATCCAATGCAGAAATAGAAATTAAGTTACGTCTAAAAAATGGCACAACAAAAGTCTCATACAAATTCAAATAAAATACTGATTTTAATAATAATCTATAAGTCCCAATAGCCTCCACCTCAACTTTATTGCCATCGTCCACAAAGATGAATCTCTTATCATCACTTGGCTTCCGGCAATTTAGGCAACCCTACAAAGATACACTTATGTGACTATGTGAGTAGTTACACCTGAATCTATCCACCAAATATATTTAGATACAGAAGATAAATTAATTTTCGTACAAACCGTGACAAGAGATTTACCTTTCTTAGCACACCATGCGTGATAATTCTGGTTATTGTCACACCCCAAACCAGGGATTCTGGATTAAGGTGTGATCAACATCGCCTCGTGCTTAATTAATCATTAAGCACACAAGGCTAATCATGACTAATAAATCAAACAGCAGCGGAAGCAAAATAATATAAATATCAAGCATCAGTCACATAGCAAATAAATAAACATACACATACATAACATATAATTCGATCCATCTCGGATCCAAATAACACCATCTATAGAAGGGGATACATGATCTATCGAGCCCGTATATATAACACAGGAAATACGAGACTCGTAAACCTAATCAAAAGCCTAACCCTAACTAGGTCAAGTGGTGTGGCCCTCAGAGACAGCTCCTGACATCTCCTGCTACGGACCGCCAGAACCTGTACCTAAAACCCACGAAACAACTTGTGGGTGAGCGACGAATCGCCCAGTATGTGACCCAGAATTATCCCCTCAGGGATCCTCTACGGTCAAAGCACTTTTATTTATAAAATGAATACAATTTAAAAATATGCACATGTGTGAACCTATATTAATATCCAATAGAATTTATAATACTTTGAATGATGCCATGATGCGATTATCATATTATGCCAACATGCGGAATAAACCCAAAATAAAATCAAGGTGTAATATCGGATATAAATCAAGTCGGAATCCAGTACTCCTTGCACTGTGTGTGTCAAATACAATAATAATAATAATAATAATAATAATAATAATAATAATATGGATAAAGTATATCACCCCGTGCTGTGCCAATAGGACTAAAGATCCAACCAATATAATCCAAGGACTGTGTTCATAGGTACAATGATACACGTTGCCTAATGACATCGAGCATTGCCCACAAGTTATACAACACACTAGCCGATGGTTATATCAAATCCAGTGTGTCATCTCGCCTAACGATTCATCACCCAAACATATCCAATAGGAGAAATCATACAATGCAAGTCGTAAAAAGTTAATCTCTTCCCTCATGAGCAGGAGAGAACTCTACCGTCCGGCCAGACCAATAGGAATCAGGGGCTCGACTCGAGCTCGACCCCGCGCATCAAGGCTCGCCGACCTTATGCACTTGCACTTCATTCCTCAAGACCCGCATTGGACCTTGGGAACTTCCGTTATAGGCAAAGTAGCTCCTAATGTAGGGAAGGAATAAATTCCCGAATCGTATCGTGCCACAGAACTCGAGATCGGAACTGCTCACGTCAAATAGTAAAATGATCGAAAATGATATATAATCAAGTTTATACATATAATATAAATCCTAAAACCATCCAAGGATCAAGTGACCCTCAGCTCAGTGGCTGTCGGGCCGTCCCATGCCAAGTGACACTAAGACGGAACGAAGTCACTCGGCTCTGCTCAGCTCTCACCAATGCATGCGTATGCACGTATTATAATAATAATATATTGTCTTCCACGAGAAGGAGACAACTAATAACCTAATATTCTAATAATATATTTATAATATTATTTAATTATTCTACTCCTAAAATACAGTAAATTCAGGTTTTTCATGGTTTATGCAAATCTAACTACAGTGCAGAAAGGATAAACATGCTCTACAGTTTAAATGCAACTACTTAAAAATAAAGTGCGGATGTCAGGTCAGATGGATCGACTGGTAAGAGTACGCCCACGAAAAGAATAATTCAGATATCCCACACTTGTAGGGCTGAAGACTCTATGACTAACCCTCAGCGAAATCAGCGTGCTCCGCATATGCTCCAAATTGCGGGTCAGCTGGATCAGTCCACGGATCAGACTCGTCCGGAATCGACCGATCTGAAATTACGAATTTACACTAATTAGAGTCTACTCTAAAATACTCTAACCCTCGTCCCAATTATCGTGTAGGTTAGGTTATCGATTATTTCGGTCTTATAAAGTTTTCGATTCAGTTAGTCTGACTGAACCGATTTATCAGATCTTAATCATTTGTTTCATTTTAACTAATCTAATTTTAATCTAATTTAATTTATAGTAAAGTTTCTAATGTAAAAATATTCGTAAAATTATTCGTGAGTTACAAAATTTTTATACGTGCTCTTACCTACTTAATGTATATCCTAATTACTCAGCTACTTGATTTATTCTAACTTAACTATCGTTATTTTAATCGGTCAAATTGCAGTTTAGAAGTTAATTTATTATTACAATTTCCTAATATTACTATTCTTACAGAAATGTATAAATTATGTAATTATTACTAAACTAATAAGTATTATAATTATGCTTTTAGTTATATTATAATTTAGACACGTAAATTGGTTTATAAAATTTTAGAAGAGAAATGTTTACCTATTTTACGTGTTTTTCTAATTATTTCTAAGTCGAGCAGTTTGTTATTTTATAACTAATCTAATTCTACGCATAATTAGTCGTTTCAAATGTAAGTCAAAATAAATATTTTCCATTGCTAATTAATTGTTCTTTATTAATTAGTAACGAGTTTTTCGTACAAGTTTAAAAATATTTTAAAAGAAATATTTTCATTTAAAACTTATTATGAAACTTTTATTTTATTTTAAATGTGTTGGGAGTTTTAGTTTGATTTGTTTCGGGATCATACAGGTGTCCAATCGGGTTATTATAGTATCTGCTCAAATTATGTTATGAGCTATCATCGAGGCGTCAAGACCCTGGACGATATAATCATTTCCCGAGCTAGTTCAAGTTTACGTAAGCATCCGATTTTTAATTTGATTCCTTATAAAACTTAACTTTAAGAGCCACGTTTTTATCCGATAATTACGCCATTTGGGAAAAACCCAAGTACCATAATTAATTAATCCTTTTAAAATCTGCCAAGCCCATTTATACTAAGGCCCAAGCCTTGTTCTAATTTATTAATAAATTATATATAGGCCCAACAAATCAAAGCCCAATTCCAATTCATTTGTTTCTGTTTTTATACAAGGGCCTAAGCCCAACTTTAATGTAAAATTGCACCTTGGCCCCCTTAGATTTTAAATACTTCCAAGGGTTTGTATTTTGCACAAACAACCCCCAATTTAATTTATTTACATTTTGGTCCCTGTCAAGTCAAGGTCTGGTGCACAACAATTCAGCACAGTACCAGCAGTTCACTGGGCTGGTACCACTGGTACCAGCATCACATACAAGCACAATCAGTACAAACAACAACATGGATGCACCAGTCGAACAATACCAGTACAGCTTCAACACAGAACCAGCAGAACAGGTCAAGGCAACTGGTCAGAACAAGGCACAAGCCAGACCAGTAACAACAGAACAGAGCAGAGAGCAAGGCAACAAGAGATCAAACACCACAGAACAGACCAGAACAAGTACTGGTACGGTACCAGTCAAGCATCAACCAAGCCGTAACAAACACAAGCACATACACATACTGGTCTGAGCGAACCAGAACAGAAAAAGGAAGGGGGAAAAGGGGAGGGGGGGCGGCCAGGAGAATAAGGCACACAACCCAAGTCAGATATTTGCCGAGAAAATCAACAACTCGTGCAAAGACAAAATCCGATCAATTTAACGAGCACTACAGAAATTTACCCGATTGAGCTAGCACGAGATGGATTGGGAAAAGAACGGTCGGCTCCAACTAAGCACCAGACAGCACCAAGCCGACACCAGCACGGCACTAGGATAGCACCAGCCAGCCTCAACCCTAATTTCTAGGGTTTCTGAATTTTCACTCATAACAGAACTCAAAGGCAACGAGAGAGAGACAGAGAAGATTTTCTCAACACATGAGCGGGGTAAAGAGAACAAACCAGAGCCAAAACGAGGGAGAGAGAGACCTTATATACCCGGAATCAAACAAGGCAGCATGGCGGGGAGGGGAGCAACTCCCTGACAGCCGTACTGTCAGTGGCTTCACCCTCGCAGGCAAAACGACGGGACAGGTGGAACTGAGGCGACTGTGTCGCTCGCGTGATCGAAAGAGAGAGAGGCAATCGCCTCTCTTAGG
Organism: Carex rostrata; assembly: GCF_964058835.1. Taxonomy (NCBI): domain Eukaryota; kingdom Viridiplantae; phylum Streptophyta; class Magnoliopsida; order Poales; family Cyperaceae; genus Carex; species Carex rostrata. Next base: position 102,152 of record NC_135931.1, on the reverse strand, counting down.
GTTTTCCGAAGAGGCACGGCGAAAGACAGAAAGAGGGGCATCGGGACCCAGAAGCAGGGGAGAGAAAGAGAGAAGAGAGAGTTGAGGGTTTTGAATGGGAGGGGGTCTGCTTTAAGATTAGTGCGGAACGTATTAAACGGTTTGAGATTTTCCAAAAAGGTCACGCAGAATATGAGATATACCGAAGGGAAGTCAACTCCTTGAGTGGACCCGAAAATTAAGTTAAATGGGGTTTATTCTTCATTTCAATTACATTCAGAAATCAAATGATAGAATGGTTTCAGGATTCGTGCAGATTCAAGATCAAAGGGTTCAGAAAAATTCAGAAATTTATATAACTTGAATGTTTGATCTAAAAATAAATTCTCTTTATAAATTCGAATCAAGGTTTCGTAATATTTTATAATGTCATATGAATATCCTTAAGTGTTTATAATTTGATTTTAGGATCCGAACTATTTGATATTAATTAGTATATACATATATATAATTATCCAAATCAAATTCTATAGCTTATAAATGAACGTAACTTTTATATAATGTTATTTGTACAAACATTTGTATATTTATTTTCTTAATTAGAACTTGATAGATTTATTTATTTACAAGAGTCGATAACATTTGGTTTATTTTCTTTCTTAATATACATAATTTCGCAATTAGTTTATATTTCAAAATTTTAGATTCGTTTTTAAATTAGTCAGATAAAATCTGAAAGGTCATCTAATTAACTAAAATTTAAATTTGAGCATAATATTTAATTTAGCAAATTAAATATGTTTTAAAATTTAGGGATATAACAGTAATAAATCTTCTTGTGTCCAACCGCACCACAGAAGTAACAGGCATTTTCCAAAGTGACAACTTTCTCACCCTTATCATGTTTCTTGTTGGTGGTTACTGCAACATCCTTATTATCCTTATTCTGATAATATTTCTTATGCTTAGCTGAAGCTTAAATTTGAAAGTAGTAGCAACATGTGCACTTTCTGTCTTATGTTGTTTCAGTCTTTCCTCTTCTTCCACACAATGGGAGATGAGTTCATTGAGTGGCCATTTGTCATTTTGACAATTGTAGTTCATCCTAAACTGTCCAAAGTGTGGAGGAAGGGATATCAATACTAAGTGCATCAAGAGATCATCAGAGATCTCCAACTTGAGTGCCCCTTAGTCTTGAAACAACGTTAGACATCTCAATGATGTACTCCCTAATACTTCCCTTATCTTTATATTTCAATGAGACAAGTTTAGTCAAGAGTATACTGTCACACCCCGACAGCAGGGCAGACAACTCGCCGCGCTCATCAGCACAAGGCGATTTCTAAAATCTTATAAAATCATATACACACACACACACACACACATTACCAATGACATAACTTACTCTTTTTTTTTTTTTTGAAAGTCCCACAGTCTTCATGTTCGACATCGCATTTTCTTATCTTGAGTTTTGTACCTGGAACCCACAAAGTGGAACGGTGAGAGATTGAAAATCTCCCAGTGCGGTATTCAGTTCCAGTCGAGTTATCCTCAGATCCGACCAACTGAAACCAAATCAACAGCGAGCAAAACAATACATAGTACAATAATCTAAGAGTCCAAGAATACAAATTACCAACTATATTCAATCAAGAAACATAACTATAAGTTAAGTTTAAGAAGTTTCTCAAATACCACAAAAGAAATGAGCAACCTAGAGAAATAATTTATAATACTATAACAATTTATAATCAGTAAGTGATGGAAATAATTTGTAGCAAATCAATCAAGCAAATAAATATTATGACATGCAATGCTCATGTGCAATAGATTTAAAAAGTTCAATCCAATTTAGTTGTGCAACAATATCATATAATCATGCTTTGTTCAAGACTATTCATGATAGAATAAAATATAACTATATTAGATAACCATTTTGGTATTAACAATACTGGGTCATGCGCTACAAGTTCAGCGCCTACATGACCGTCAAGACTCATACAGGACTCCAATCATGCGCTACCATGAATATGGCGCCTACACAATTTCTGTTATGGCCATAACCTGAAATTATGCGCTTACCCCGAATAGGGCGCCTACATGACTAAAGTTATGCGCTACAAGTACAGAGCCTACATAACCGAGTCATGCGCTACCACGAATATGGCGCCTATGCAATTTATGTTATGCGCTACAAGTACAGCGCCTACATAAGAAAAATTACACGCTTACCCCGAATATGGCGCCTATGCAATTTCTGTTATTTGCTACAAGTTTAGCGCCTACATAACAGAAATTACACGCTTACCCCGAATAGGGCGCATACATGATCGTCAGGTTTCAGACATCTGGTTCTTTAACACAGTTCATAGTATCATATTTCAAATCATTCTTTTCCAAATCATGTCAAGCTTTCATTTCAAAATAAAAATATAATCACGCATGTCCTAAAGCATTTCAAGCAATCATAGCATGCAATTTGAAAACTATAATAATTATCTCACTATCCAATTTGAAAATCATAATAATTATGCATGCTTTGCAAACATCAACCATTACCCGATAATTGATCAATACTTAGTCTATAACAATCAAGCAACCCAATTCAACCATTATAAGCAAGCAATAAAAATTCAAGCAACCCAAATCAACAATTATAATCTAGAAATCAGCAATCAATAAAATTAGTTCGAGGAATCTGAGAATAACTCGAAATCCGCACCTATTATGGACGACACGTGGCTTGAAATCGAGTCCGCTGTTCAGATCGAGTCGCTCAAAATCATCCACAAGAACGCAAGCCATGATCGTGCAAGCCAGCAAGTTTCTTTCTCCGTCGTCTTCCTCCTCGCCGGCCACGCAAAGCTATCAACTCCTATTTTCTCATTCTCTCCTTCTTTCTTCCGTTTTTACTCCTCTTTCTCCTCTATTTTCCTAATTTTTGTATCTCCGTTATTTTCAATGCCCGTCGGCGGTCAGTGGACTCCCTCCCCAAAGAAAAGAGGTCCCCATCAATTAGTTGTAATATTTTATAATTTTTCCAAAAGCTTGGAGAGAAAATTCATTGAATAATAATAAGAATAATTATAACAAACCCCCCACTCCCATCCCCCCATTTTTCCCGCACTCTCTCTCTTCCTTAACTGCCATATATCCCCCCACAAATTTCTCTAAAAGTTTCCTTTTATCCCCCCACTAATTATAAGAAACCCCCCACTCCCATCCCCGCATTAATTATGCATTCCTCTAATAACAATTCCCGCGTTAATTATTGCTTTAAAAACAATCTGCGCATTAATTATACTGTTATCTAATAACAATCACCGTTAATAAATGCTTATCTGTTAATTGATGTTCAAAAAAGTATTTATCATTATTTCTGAGAAGTATTTACTCTTGTAACATAGAGTATTTATCCATGTAATATAGAGTATTTATCATTATGTCTGAAAGTATTTATCATTGATGTTTTACTGTAAGTTGCAATTATGTCTGAGAAGTATTTATCTATGTAATACAAAGTATTTATCCATGTAACATAAAGTATTTATCATTATGCATGAGAGTATTTATCATTGATGTTTTACTGAAAGTTGCAAGTATGCCTGAGAAGTATTTGAAGTATTTATCTATGTAACATAAAGTATTTATCCATATAATGTAAAGTATTTATTCATGTAACATAAAATATTTATCATTATGTCTCAAAGTATTTATCATTGGGTGAGATGATTGTTTATTTAATGGTCTCCAGTTGTGCGGGGACGATTCAAAAAAAAAAAAAATTTTGTGCGGGAACAATTAATGGATTGATTTATTCTTTCATAAATAGAGATCATTGCATAGGGTTTAATACCTGATAAATTCAAGTTAAATACTTTGATGCTTCAAGTTAAATACTAACAGTTTTTAAACGCTCATTAATGATTGAGCGGTTCCCCCATGTTTTTTTTGGCAGTTTTTGCGGGGATAAATGCGGGGATAAATGCGGGGATAAATGCGGAGATAAACCTGCGGGGATTGTTATCACTGTCCTAATAATAAATGGTGTTAGGTAAGAAAAGTGAGTTGTTAAGGTAGCTACATGTGTCCGTTTCATGCAAGTTATTTTATAAAAACGAATCACTAGTTTTTATTCTTATTTAATAATTAGTAAGTTTGCAATAAGCCCCTTATATCTTTGATAATAAAACTTGGCTTCTAAAATATTTCACTAATAACATAAAATCTATATATTCACTTAAGTGGCCTCAAAGTCAAATAACAACTAAATAAGATTCATTTTTATTTACATAAATTCAAAGTGACTCAAAACATGTTACAATTTTATAAAATTTTCTTCAATTAAGTGTTTCTCTTCGTATCAAATAAAATTTTCAAATATTCAAAATTTGGGATGTTACATATACCAATTTCAGACTTTTCATTCTTGACAAACCTTGTCTCAACTTTAGCCAAAAATTCCTTAGCATTAGTAATCGTATCAGAAATCGAGCCTCTAAATGCCTCTGGAATGGACCTTTTCATAATCATTAGACTCAGTCTATTAGATCTATCCCACTTTTTCTCAATCCTTATTTATTTCTCGATTGAGGTATTAGTAATTTTGGGACGCTCTGTTATGAATGCTAAGTCTAAATCCATGACACCGAGAGTTATCATAACACTCTCCTGCCAATACTTGAAATTGGTACCATTTAACATCAAAATGTCTTTTAGGCTAGTAGTAATGCTAGCTGCCAAATTTAGAACAAAAAACACACAAAACAACCACGATTTAGCAATATAAATTTTGAATTTTATAAATTATGTTCAAACAAAGGCTAAACCCAACCATCTTAACAAAGTATCGATTTTGATTAATTGATCACCAGATGGCAAACTAATTAATTTCTTATGACACTTCGGCGCAATAATAAAGTATTGATGATTCAATAATATATCGACAACATGCCTTCCGGAGGGTCGACATTATTGACATATTTATAAAACATAACAATCATCACTATACTTTAATATCACTAAATTATACATAAAATTTTAACAATCATTATCTTCCGGAGGACTAATTAATGATTGGCTCCATTAAATGTACACTTAATTTCCTTTTATACAATGAACTTAATTAACCGTCAAAAGAGGCACCGGAGGTTACATTAATGACTCAATTAATTAATTCAAGATACATACAACTTCAATGCCTTTATAAGAATCATAATCTATACCTTTATCATAAAATAAAATTTCAATTAAATAAATATAATTGCATCATAACAATTGCATTCATTTTTCTGAATTTTCTCGAGCCTAGTGCGGACGCACTGAGAATGGGTGCGTCCGCACTGCCCCTAATTTTTTTTTTAATATCCGAATTTTGGAAAACCTAAAAAACAATTGCAGTTGTTATGCTGAATTATGACACGGTCTAGAGAGAAACCTTAAAAATTGGAAGCACCTTAAATAGCCTTTCAAATTTAGAAATTTTTTTCTAATTCTGTAAATCTCATTTTAAAAAATTTATTAAAAATAAACTATCGAAAACCCTAATTCCAAAATTGCCTAGAAAATTGCCAAATGAATGGCTTGCGGAATTTCATGCGTGCTATGGTAGGTCACATAATGATTCCAAGAACGAATCTTGATTAGGATTTTGCGATTTCAAATGAAAATCTTCAAGCATATCCTAACCAAACTTATAACTTAAAATCTGAGCAATTAGGATCTTAATCAAAAAACAAGTTTTGTGCTTCCAAAACATAAATTTTTAGATCAAGAAAATCAAGAAAAAATCTAATAAAATTGAAGAAAAATTAATCAATTCCTAATTCTCTCTAGATCCTTAAATACCTAATCCTTCGGCATAGCAAGGCTCTGATACCACTTGTTGGGAATCATAAAGGTCAAACAATTACGCCTTATCTAGAGATCAAACAATTACATCTCATATAGGAGTCAAACACTTACACCTCGGGAACGAAGAAATAATTCTCACCTTAACCTAAGATCGTCCTATGCCAAAGAAACCCAAAACATAAATTTTAGTGTGGAATACATTACCTGATTCCATATCGTTTGCCATGGAAAATATCAAATCCAAAGTTGGAGCAGCAACCGTCTCCATGAGAGTGAGACAAGACTCTAGTACCCTAACTATTTCTTTCTCGCCCTTTTGGTTGGATCTTAGATTAGGTCTTCCAAAGCAACAAGATCGCCATTGAGAAATCATTTCCAAATTTCTAATGGATTTCTCCTCTCAATTCTTTGATAGTGAAAGAATGGAGAATGCTCTCAAAATTTTGTCTAAGAATAGCCTCTTTTATAATTCTAAGATGAGTTAGTTATCTTGTGTCTTGGGGACCCATCTTATACATCTGGCAGTGCGAGTGCAGGTGCACTGGGCCGTACTGGATCCAACGCATCCGCACTGGATCGAGACATATCCAAATAACTGCTTTTGTTTTAGCCTTGAATTTTGCCGAAGTCCTGAGTGCGGGTGCCTAACCTGCACTGGGCTTGGACTTTTCTGCATTTAACCTCAAAAAAATTGCCTAAGTCCTGAGTGCGGGTGGCTGACCAGCACTGGAGGTCAGTGCGTCCGCACTAGGGTCGGACTTTTTCTGTGTTGTTCTGAAGTTCTCAGAATTTGGCCAAGTACTGAGTGTGTCCGCACTCAGATCCAGTGCGGGTGAGCCACCCGCACTGGACTTTCAAAATATAGTTTTCTCACCCGCACTGGACTTTCAAAATATAGTTTTCTTAATTGCAAATTTCAAAATCAATCCATTAATAATTTGATCTTTGCTCAAATTTCATAATTATATCACATATATGCTCAACGTTAGATTAAGATCCAATAGTACCCGCCCTTGAGATTTATCTAATTGATTGCACGTACGTCAGTCACAATAAGATATTGTGTTAAAAAAAAAAATGATTTCCCACTAACTTCATAGTCACACATATCTTATCTTTTATTTTCCAAAAGCAATGTCATGGCAATGTTTTTGATAGGCACACCTTTGACCAACCATGTGAGTCACTCAGTCGGTGAAAGTAATCTTTCATAAACCACATACAACCTATTTGAAATGGTGTTCTCTTACAACATATTTGCCCGGTATAGACAAAATAGGGAAGTTTATAATAAAAACAAATAAGATATGGAAAATATGAGAAAATTAATCAAATATATATATTAAATATGCTTTTATTTTCAGTTAATTATATATATATGTAAAACCTTCAAAAAAAAGGTACATATAAATGTATAATGATGTCAGGTGGGTCTTGCGGCAGTAGTAATGTTAGAATGCATTTTAATTTGCTGGTGATTCTCCTTCCAAGTCATTAAAAACCACTGTAGGATGATCAAGCTATAAATTACTTTATCTATTTATTTATTAGCTTTTTAAATTTCCCAACTAACACCAACAACTCCTATAATTGTGCAAAGCTGCTCTTTTTTTTTTTTTCTTTTTTTTTATCTCTTGAAAAGTGTATTTATATTATAATGACTGGATAGGAATCATAAAAGATATATAATTGTGCAAAGCTGCTTTTTTTTTTTTTTTATCTCTTGAAAAGTGTATTTATATTATAATGACTGGATATGAATCATAAAAGATATACCTGCCTGGTTCGTTAGATAATTGGATGAAAATTAATTAATGTCCACGGTACAAGGATAGTTCAACTCTCTCTTTTTTATAATCAATTATATATGAACTTTATAGCTTGCAAAGAGGAAAAACTGTTACAATTAATTTATATCATATATAGGAGGGTTCAAATGCCTCCATGTTTTTGTGTCTTCATCATGCCTCCATCTTTCTCCATCATTTTCAAAGTTCAAACAATCAATCCGAACCATTCAATCTAACCTCCATACTAAAATATGTTTGGAGACCAAATTTTATATTTTTAGAAATTTTTTTACTATTTTTTTAGATAGGTACAAAAATACCAGTGTTATCAGAACCGGACCGGACCGGTCGGTCGGACCGGAAAAAACCGGAACCGGTGACTTGTCCGGTTTGGTTCATTTAAAGAATCGTTTGTGTATTTAAACCGGTCAAAACTGGTTTGACCAGCCGGGTTTAACTGAGAAATCGTGGAAATATTTGGAAAAAAACCCGGTTCAAAACACATTCATATTTAGAGCTAAATCACTATGGAAAAACAAAGGGGATCGAGCTCTATTGAAAATGATAAGGGGAAGAGGAGATTCTGACAGTGTGGACCCATCTATAAAAAAGGTGTTTGCTGTAGCTTTTAAATTTTTTTAGTTTGACTCGATTCTCGAGAATTGGAGAATCAAGTGGCCTATTAATTTAATATTTTGAAAGATGTTACACAACGCTATATTAAATGTTAAAAGATTATCATGACCGAGTAAAGCTAGTGTGTGACATGCTCACTAAGAAAGTTTGGTGAGCATAACTCCAAAAATATATCGGATCGACGTCAAATGTCAAATCCAAACCGTTGAAATCCATGTACTTCATGAGTGATGCATATACATGCAAAATTTTGAAAGTTTCGAGTTTATTTGCTACACAGTCAAGTGGTCAAAGAAATGAACATTTTATTATAAGTTATTTTATATATTCAATTTTTATTATTTCTTTGACCACTTGACCGTGTAGCAAATAAACTCGAAACTTTCAAAATTTTGCATGTATATGCATCACTCATGAAGTACATGGATTTCAACGGTTTGGATTTGACATTTGACGTCGATCCAATATACTTTTGGAGTTATGCTCACCAAACTTTCTTGGTGAGCATGTCACACGCTAGCTTTACTCATCATGACCAGTGATTGATTTTGATATTTTGCAAAAAGTTTTTGTTTTTTAATCTATCAAGTTCCTTTTCTAGTTGAAAAAAGTTATATGTATACTCTGAACATGCTTATTTTTATCATGTATGTAACATTTTCTATTTTTAGGAAAACAAAATTTACAATTTATTTTTATCATAGTTTTTTTCATTTTTAAATACTTTTATTGTATTGTTAAAGTGGATCATAGAGATATGAAATTTACTTTAAATCTTTACAAGCACCAATAAATATTGTATAGGCTTTGAATATTGTGTGGACAAGCCTTATATGTTCACTAATATACCGGTCTGCATCAATCTGAATTGAAAAGGTTTAAGAAATTTTTTTTTTGATGACTTATATAATAAAATATAAAAAAGTTGTATGCATCAAATTGGAATTGAAGAACAAATATATAAATATTATCAATTGAGTTATTTATCTAATGAATTTTATTCAAATTAAACTATATATACTGCAATTAATATTGTTTAAGATAAAGATTTAGCAGCTCAATACAAAATCAAGCTATTTTAAAAAACCAGCAGTTGAACCGGTCGATCCAGTGGTCTAACCAGTAAACCGATGAACCGAAGCTTTACCGGTTTGATGTCCGGTCCGGTTCTGATAACATTGAAAAATACTGTTTTTAGATGGTTCAGATTTACTGATTTTGTACCTATCTAAAAAAATAGTAAAAAAATTCCTAAAAATATAAAATTTGGTCTCCAAAGATATTTTAGTATGGAGGTTAAGTTGAGCGGTTCGGATCAACTGTTTGAACTTTGAAAATGATAGAGAGAGATGGAGGCATGATGGAGGCACAAAAACATGGAGGCATTTGAACCCTCCTCCATATATAGTTCAACTCTCTCTTATCTCCATCTGCCCCGAAATTTTTAAATATACCATAGTTTCAAAAAAAATAAACCAAACAACCACAACTTCTGAAAATTTCCATTTTTGACATGGCCGCATCCCCTAGGTGTGGCCACCTCTTTTTGGGCCGCATCTAGGGGATGCGGCCACCCCTTTTTTTTTTCCGTTCAAATTGAACTGCACGAAGAAGAGAAAAAAGCAAAAAAAAAAAAAAAAGGTGGCCGCATTCCCTAGATGCGGCCCACAGAAAAGTGGCCGCATTTTGGGAATGCGGCCATGTCAAAATTCGAAATTTTGAGAGAAAGTGGTGGTTTGGTATATTTTTTTTTGTATAATGGTATATTTAAAAATTTCGGCCATCTGCCGCTAGGGTAATCATTAAACGACAATGAGTCAATGACAAAACGATAGCCCTTAAAATTGTTGAAGATTTGATAGATGCAATCTTGAAGATTTGATATGCATTAGCGGTAATGTATTATGAGAAACAAGACAGCCAAATGTATTCTAATTTATTTTCTTCCTTGCATTGCCTAATTATCAATCTCTGAATATTTGTTGCTAGAAATAAGGACCTGATCACTGTGTCTATAAATTAGGCTATCATCTCTCTTGTATGATATAACAACAAAATATATACAATATAATGGGTGGGAGGGAGCTTTCCGGGAGTGCTGTGTCAATTCTCTAATTATTATTAGTTTCCTCATGGTATCAGAGCAGTTTTTGGCATTAGTGGAAAATATGAAATCAGGATCGGTTATATACGCATATTAGTATTAGAATACAACCGATCCTGATGAAGGCGATACTGATACTACACTAATCTGATCCAGATAGTTACTATCAGAATCGGTTGTGATCCTGATAGTAAGTATCAGGATCAGTTGTTTCAAACAACCGATCCTGATGTTATATTGTATCTAAAAAAAATATTTTTTTTTATTTGGTCAGCTTCCATATATATTTGCTGGCCAGCATAAAATTTTTTTTTTTTACCATTGATTTATTGGAGCTCAAAACCAATTAAGAACACAAAATAAAATTCATGAAACACAAAAAGAAGTACAATAGTTTAAGAAATTTGGTGCAATAGCAAAATAAAATTCAGCCACATGTATGGCACTCCCTCTTTTATCGTCTCCACCAGTGCAAACTTCAAAATCTTAACAAATATTTATATCATTAATTCCTTGCTTGTGCATCTTCGATACATGTATTATTTAAATTGAAAGACAAGGAAAACCTAGCTAGCATACCTCAAAGTGTACATCTTTACCGCCGATGGAATAATCTCAAAAAGCCTTGCTCAAATGAAAAAAAATTGAAACCATGTGCAATTTAGTGTAAATTAAAAATACAAAAGATGCTCAAATGTACATAAGAGATTTGAGAAAATAAACATTATGTACCTTAAGTATAATTTTAGGGCATAAGCCGGGGCATCATCCTTCATCTAATTCCATGAACTTGGAAGAGATGGATGGCACATCCTTGTCAGTTTTCGTCTTCTTCGCCTTTTAACATGATCGAGAGAGAGAGACAGACGAGTTGAGATGCGGGTTTGATTTTTGCTAAATTGAAAATGAGAGGCGCGGAATGAAAATAAGAACCCTAGAAGAGGGAGAGACTGAGACAGAGAGACGGAGGAGTTGAGAGGCGGGTTTGATTTTCACTAAGTTGAAAATGAGAGGCGCGGAATAAAAATAAGAATCCTAAGGAGTTATCAGGATCGGTTGTTTTGAAATAACCGATCCTGATAATTAAATTTTAATATGTGGCAGCCTGATATCACTTAACCAAAGTTCACATTAATTAAGTGTAATTTGTTTAATCCATCAAAAAGTCAAAAACTTTATTATTTTTAAAACGGATTAATTTTTATGGTGATCGAAGTTCACGTTATTTTTTTTTTTGTGGTCTGATCTTTTATTAGTACACACAAGTTTACCATGAAGACTCCTTTTTCAAACCCTCGTTAGAAATTAATTTCACAATAACTTTTGTAAGAGAGGTATATTTTGCATGATCTATCATGCACAAGGTTCCAAATAGCGATCATAGCGGTATAGCGGGGAGGTCCAAAAAATGCTATTATGAATAGCGGAAGCTATCATACGTAGCGATTTTCCCTTTTCAAATTTTATATTCTATATTTCTACTAATTATCAACATAATCAATATTAGAGAATTGATGTAACAACAAAATGACAACTAATCTAAGTTTATACTTTTTATCAATTACGCAAATAAGAAGGAAAAAAAAAGATCTAAAAAGTAACATTATTTAATAGTTCATACTTCATAGTATTAGATATTATAATAGACAAACAACAATTAATTTAATATGGTAAATGAAGTCAATATATATATTTAAACATTTTATATATTATAATAACAATCAAAATCAGCTTTCAATTGAAACGAACGATAATAATTTTACAAATGAATACTATTCGAAGAGCAATCAAAATGAAGAATTAATATTTGAATATTTCTCGATATAGAATGATAGAATAAATCACAAATAAAAACAGAAGCACATAGTTTAGTTTAATATACTTATCGTAGAAGACCATGTAGCATTATAAATAAGAATAGAAATATAGAAGTCCATATAAATTACAAAAAAAAATCCATGTAGCATAGCGGTAGCTATAGCGGATCGCGTATAGCGGTAATTGCGGTTAGCTATTATAGCTATAGCGGTCGTAGCTGAGTTAGCGCACTTTTATCTCATAGCTTAGTTTTTATACTCTGAAAAAGCTATAGAGCCGCGATAGTTAGTTATTTAGAACACTGATCATGCATATATTACTTGTTTTTTTAATTTAAATATTTTTTTGAGTTGTATGCATAATAGTATATAGAATTTGTTATGTAGAGAACAAAATTTGTAAAAATATCACTTTTTTACTTCTATAGTAAAGAACTTGATAATAAGATATTTCTATTAATTATATTCACTTTATACATTTTTTTAATTTTATAGTAAGATATTAGAGAAAATCAATATTTGAATATAAAATCCTAAAGAATACTTCAAAATTAGATTTTTCTGCAATTTTCATACAAATACTTTGTATTACTAAATGTAATGTGTAGCTCCAGTTAGACATTTTATATATATATATATATAGGTTTTGGCTAATATGCTACGGGTAGCTAAGAGGCCTCCGTGCTATGGCTCGGATTTTGAGTTTTCAAAATCCTAACGGTCGATCTGAACCGTTCATCTTGTTCTCCATATTAATATGTGCTTGGAGACCAAATTTTACATTTTTCTGAATTTTTTTACTATTTATTAAGGCACTTTGAAAACCGCTGATCCAACGGTAGTTTCTGGTTTTACTGTTGGGTTAAGCCACCGTTGGATCAGGGGTTTTCAAAGTGGCTTAATAAATAGTAAAAAAATTCAGAAAAATGTAAAATTTGATATCCAAGTACATATTAATATGGAGAACAAGATGAACGGTTCGGATCGACCGTTAGGATTTTGAAAACTCGAAATCCGAGCCGTAGCACGGAGGCCTCTTAGCTACCCGTAGCACCGTAGCCACGTCCTATATATATATATATATATAGAGAGAGAGAGAGAGAGAGAGAGGTAGGTTGGCTAAGATCAAAGTGGTAGTTGCTAAGCTTTGGTGCTACCAATCCATGTTTTAATTTTTAAAGTTCAAAACGTCGATCCGAACCGCTCAAGTTGTTCTCCATATTAAATTGTTCTTGGAGACCAAATTTTATATTTTTCTGAATTTTTTTACTATTTATTAAGCCACTTTGAAAACAGCTAATCCAGCTGTGACTTCTGATTTTACTGTTTTGTTAAGCCACCGTTGGATCAGCGATTTTCAAAGTGGCTTAATAAATAGTAAAAAAATTCAGAAAAATGTAAAATTTGGTCTCCATTCACAATTTACTATGGAGAACAACTTGAACGGTTATTTACAATAAAAATACTGAAGGAAATTTAAAATATATTATACTGATCCAACCAAACTATAGAAAATAAATAAATCCAAACCTTATTCAGATGGGAGTATATTCATTATATATGATCAATTAAAATTCCTCACCGAGCTCAGTTATTGTTATCTATTTTTCATCGTATTGTTTTTGTTAGTTTGTAATAATCTAGAAGTCAATAATACGATAAATTATCATAAAGCTTTGTTCATGAATTGAATGTTTATTTATATATTATTTTGTTGCCTTGAGTATTATTGAATTTATGGATCATTTCGAGTTCATGACTGAAATTGTGAAACTCCATAATATAGATGATATATACTCTTAAAAGGTCACAGACCAAGGTAATTAGCAGGAACACTAATTACCGCGATAAGGTTAGTATATGGATTAAAAGATGGTTAAGTTTTACAAACCACCTGACACAAGATGTCATTTTAATCACATAGATACATGTTCTAGGAACATGGTATTTGACAGACCCCGAATGAAACATTAAATAGAATTGTGTTCGTGTCATTTATGTTTCCATTCAGTGTCACGTTCTACAGTATGAGGTATTTATCGTTCCCACTGAAAAATATGTATGTGTGATTGTTATCCACCGCTGTCCGTAAAAAGCAGTCATAACGGTAGCTTTTTCATATCTATAGCTTAGCTGAGGAAGTGATAGTTTACCAAGAATACTATTTGTCCCTCGTATCTCTATACGAGCTATAGCATCACTGGGCCCCTTGGTAGAGTTAGCAAGGATCAAGAAAAGATACAGTTAGCAAGGATGACACACATCTACCTTGAAACTGATCTGATAGCTATGAGACAGAAGAACAGACACAAGTAAATTGTTTACTGGATCGTGATATTGTACAGTACAGCATCATCTGTGTAATTGGATGGTCATGATGTGTTTCCAGATGCCGCTCATGATTATAGAAGTTAAAACAGTTTTAACTCTATTTACCAACATAACACAGATCCTATTGGGTCACACCATATAGGAGTTAATCGGAGAATCTTATTGTGATTGATTATAAATTGGTTATGATCAATAGTAAGATGGTTATAATTAATTATACGTGTTATAATTAAATTATAAATGTTATGTAAAAATAACAAGCAAAAATATTGGTTAATTTATAAACGTGTGTGACACGTTGTATAAAAGTTAACCGGTTAATTTATAAATGTGCAGGACACGTTGTATAAATTACCGAAACAACAACCGCAAGAAAAATATATATAATTGTTCATAATAATTATAGGAATATTATTTGTATTCGGGCCGAGGGCATTCGGGTCTTTTCAGATTCGTCCTTATCCGCATGACATGTCATCGATCCTATCCAGATGACACGTCATCGATCTTATCCACATGACATGTCATCCTTATCCATTCAATGGCATATCTTGTAAATAGGCCGAACTTGGAGGGCATTTTGGTCTTTTGGCAACCGACCCTAAACCCTATAAATAGGGGTGGAGGGGTAGAGAGAAAAATCACTAATTCACTCATACCGTTTCGTGTCGAAACGAATCGGTATTTTCTCTCTTTCTCGGTTTCTCTCCCAAATAGTGTTTCGGTTGAGAAAAGAAAGTTATACGTAGTTGACGTATAATCTTGCGAGTTGTTGTGAAGTATATTTACGGGATCGATGAATAGTGTTTCACCGAATTTCGCGGTATGTCAGTTTTGCATATTGATGAAACTGAGCAACCAAAAATTCGTGTTTAGGGGTTTTCATCTTTTTCCCTGTGAATAGTGTTTTTGCATAATTCTGCGGTTTACGGTATTTCTAGAAGAAGAAATAAACCGCTCTCCGGTTAGTCCTGGTGGATAACCGATAGAGGTATCACACGTGTGATACTCCGAGTCGATTCCTTCCTTGGTGAGGTAGAGGTATCACACGTGTGATACTCCGAGTCGATTCCTTCCTTGGTGAGGCTCTACTCGCTCGGTCTGCATTCCAACTGTGATTTGGAAACAAGGTATAAATATGCTATATTAATCTATTTAATTGGTAAGTAGATTAAAGTTTTAGAAATCAATCATGGAGTAGATCTGTAAAAAGGATTAAATTGGGTTTTGATGCCAAAGGAGTACTGAAGGTGGACCGCCTTGGAAAGTTTCCTGACATACCCCGTTTAATCCTGAGCTTAAGTTGGCTGTAGAAATTTTTGTTCTACGGTCATTCCGCAGCTTAAGCTTAAACGGGTTTTGGCTACAGCACCGTAAACCCCAACAGTGGTATCAGAGCACAAGGCTCTCCCGCTGATTGATTTTCTAAAAGTTATAACTTATGCAAATTAGGTGCATATACCGCATATCAGTTTAATTCGTACATTTGCAGTTTAAGTCCAAAACCGATTAGAAATGAGATTTTTTTGGATCGGTTCTACCGACTAAGAAAGTTAAATTAGATTTAAGCTTTCTTTATGCTTTCTTATGAAATGTAAATTTTTACATTTCTTGGAACGGTTTTCCGACCGAGAAAGATAAAATAGGATTTTATGCTTTCTTTATGTTTTCGTTTTCAAAACTTTCAACTGTGTTTGAGTATATCTAAGAATGTGATGAAGCAATAAAGTACCCAAGTAAGAACTGTTAATCTCCACCCGTAAACGACAAGGTTAATGACAAGAAAAGTCTCGACTTTTCGTCTAACCCTCGTTTACGTGTCCTGATAGCTGGCCCAAAGGGGACTTTGTCACGTTACCAAATTACTCTATGCTTTTGAAATGACAAAATTTAGTGTAAGTTTTTCGCCTTTTCGAAAACCTTCGGATAAGTAAAGTTCATCAAAGAATGTGATGAAGCAATAAAGTAACTGAGTAAGAGCTGTCATTTCCACACAAGAAAGAGATGGTTCTGTCTAGGAAAGATTGAGTCTAGCGGTCCTGGTGACCCCGATCTTTCATGGGAGCCCATTTCACGTGTCCTAATGGCTGGCCCAAAAGGAACTTTGTCACGTTACCAAATTGCTTTATGGACAGAAAAGAATATCTGATTTTAAAACATATAAATTGTTTATGTCCTTTAAATGGTATAAATAAGAACTGAGCATAGCTGCAAAATAAAGAATTGGTAACTGATAGATTATATATCCGACTTGGTCCCGTATATAAGTAAATTAGATTTACAGCTTATAGTAAATTAGATTTACTGCTTTGAAATGAAAAATGGGTAAAACTAGATTTACCGTCTTTCCAAGGAACCGTGAAAGAAAATTCTCTTTGAAGAAAAATACGAATGTGGGATCACATTTGGCATTGTTTTCTTTCTGACTTCCTTTCCACGACTGCTTGCTGAAGCATATGAAAGAGGTCTTTTAGGAAAATCAAAATGCGATCATATTCACTACTCTTGCTGTTTGACTTCCTTTCCACGACTGCTTAGTGAAGCATATGAAAGAGGTCTTTGAGGAAGATAGGAATTGGATCACAATCGGTATTTTTCTGACAAGCAACTTTCACGTGTCCGTAACGCTGACCAAGGTCAACATTACGAACTGAAAGAAATATACGTGACTCGGTCACATATATAGGTAAATCAGATTTACTACTATCATATAAAAACGTATAAATTAGATTTACCGTTTTTATAAGAAACCATATAAACTACCTCTACAAGATAGACGGTAGCTAAAGTTAGTTACAAGAAGTGACTGCTTAACAAAGCTAAGCATATCAAAGAGGTACTGATAAGAACAGAAACTAATGGAGATCACATTTCGTATTCAAGACTTCATTTCCACAACTGCTTAATGAAGCATATGAAAGAGGTCGTTATAAAGATACGAATAGAATCACATTTAGTCATTCTAACATATACTAAGAAAAGAAAGTAATGGGGATCACATTCGATATTTTAGACTTCCTTTCCACGACTGCTTAATGAAGCATATGAAAGAGGTCGCTATAAAGATACGAATAAAATCACATTAGTCGTTCTTTCTAACATAAGCTAAGAAAAGAAATGGAGATCACATTCGGTATTCAAGACTTCCTTTCCATAACTGCTTAATGAAGCATATGAAAGAGGTCGCTATAAAAATACGAATAGAATCACATTAGTCGTTCTTTCTGACATACCCCTTTGGAGATTGCTAGCACTGTTAAGCATAAACATCAACCCACTAATTAAGTATTATGCCCTTCCTACTCTATCCTCCTCACATCGTTGTTCATTGGTTGATGATTGAAACCTACTCAGTAGGCATCGCCTTTTACCTTTGGTGGTCGAGGGTTATGTGAGACATAACAAAAAAAAATAGAGTGAGGTTACTTACCGATGATTTCTAAAAGAGTTTTAGGCTCGGGGCAAAGTCTTCGTTAAATACACGTGATGTTTTAATGAAACTAAGAATCACAAAGAGATGTGATTAGCAAGTTTGCTTACCTAAGATAACTGATAGCCATGATATGCATACACTGCCTTGGTTATTGGTGAAAATATGGATCTTGGTCCTACTACAAAACGGGAATAGAATAAATTTGCAGTGGGAGTTTTATTATTAGAATAAAACATTACATGAACAAAGCTAAAATCTTTACATTAAACGTTGTAGAAATATGGCTAAATAAACGTCTTTCTCTTTACGCTCCCTACTTAAAAGGTAGACATACGTGAGAAAAAGGAATATATCCTAAATACACCGGTCCCTGCTGAAATAGTAGAGAGCAGCTCTGTCAGTACTCACACGCTTCGTATGACAAGCGATGATGAGAAACTGGAGAAGCTTAACTGTCCGTTGAGCCACGAGTTGGCCACGGAAGTTATCCTGAACTTATTTCCTCCCAGCTATTCGGAGTTCATTGTGAACTCCTATAAGCAAGAGTTGGATAAGGGCTTGCAGGAGCCCCAAGGGATGCTGAGGATCACTGATAAAGACATCGAGAATAGCTCTCATGTCCTCATGATCCAAGAAGGTGGGAAGAAGATCAAGAAAGCAAAAGGGAAAAACGACTATTAAGTACAAAGGCAAAGGGAAGTTGGTTCCGGGAATGAACTCTCCCAAGATAAAGGTTTCTGCTAACTTTGACTGCTATTTTAGCAATAGCAAAGGTCACTGGAAGAGAAACTGCCCGGAGTATCTTGGAGATATGAAGTTTGAGAATGTCTCAAAAGTCTCAGTCAGTCGGTAGGATAGAATTGTACTTGCTTAGCGGGTTTATTCTGGAACTAGAAAATGTCTATTTTGTTCCTACCATTTCTAGAAATATCACATCAATCTCGTGTTTAGAGATGAATGGTTTCTCGTTTGTTATAAAGGACAATAGATGTTCTATTTATAAAAATGAGACATATTATGGATCATCTTACTTGTTAAATGGTCTTTATATGCTAGAAATGGAAAATCCCGTGTTTAACATCAATAACAAAAGACTCAAAACGTTTCATGAAAGTATTGACTTACATGAGACATAAGTCTGAATCCTTTGACGAGTTCAAGGAATTTAAGACTAAAGTAGAAAATCAACTGAACAAAAGTATTAAGGCATTACGGTAGGACCGTGGAGGCGAATACTTGAGTTATGGTTTTCAAAACGTACTTAAAGGAATGTGAGATAGTCTCACAACTCACACCTCTAGGAACACCGCAATGTTACGGTGTTGCCAAAAAAATGAAACAAACCATGTTGGACATGATTCGTTCCATGATGAGTGACGCCACCCTTCCAAAATCATTTTGGGGACACGCACTAGATACTGTCACACTAACAATAAATATGGTTCCATCCAAGTCAGTTTAAAAGACTCCATACGAGTTATGGTTTGGAAAATCTCAAATATGTCTTATCTTAAAAATGAGGTTGCGAAGTATTTGTCAAACGCCAGACGTCTGAAAAACTTGATCCCAAATCTGACAAGTGCTTTTTCGTAGGGTATCCTAAGGAAACGAAAGGATATTACTTCTATTACCAGTCCGAGAACAAATTAGTTGTTGCTCGTCATGGTATACTTTTGGAGAACGAGTTTCTTGCAAAAGGAAGTAGTGGGAATAATGTAATACTTGAAGAAATTCAAGATACATCACACAATACAATATCTGAACTATATCAGATTAACCCACCTCTTGATTTTTTGGCTGATGAGCATCTGGAAGTACCAAGTCCACAAGTAGCTGTGGATGAGGTTGTAGTCCCGAGCTCAAGTACTTCGATGCAAGTTGAAGTAGAACTGGATCCGCAGACAGTTGTGGATCAAGTTTGACAGCCTGAAGAACAAGTGCTACGTAGGTCAACGAGAACAGTCCATGCACCCGAGAGGTACTTGGGACTGCACGAGATCTCAGTTTTTGACACTGAAGATCCTCTGACCTATGCGGAAGCAATGGATAGGCCTGACTCTGATAAATGGCTGAAGGCCATGAGATCCGAAATATAGTCCATGTATGACAACACGGTCTGGAACCTAGTTGTACCACTTGATGGGGTGAAACCCATAGCTAACAAGTGGGTTTTCAAAAGGAAAACAGACATGGATGACAATATGACTATTTATAAAGCACGGCTAGTAGCGAAAAGGTTTCAAACAAATTCTGGAAATTGATGAAACTTTTTCACCCGTGGCTATGTTTAAGTTAATTCGGATACTCCTAGCAATTGCTACATTTCATGATGATGAAATATGGCAAATGGATGTCAAAACCGCCTTCTTAAAAGGAAATTTAAGAAGAGGATGTGTATATGACACAGCCTACGGGTTTTGAAGATCCAGAGAATGCTGGGAAGGTATGCAAGCTTCTTGAATCCATTTATGGATTGAAGCATGCATCACGGAGTTGGAATCTTCGATTTGGCAAAGAAGTCAAAAAGCTTGACTTCGTCAGATGCGAAGAAGAATCTTATGTGTACAGAAAAACTAGTGGGAGTGCCATCGCCTTTCTTAATCTTATATGTAGATAACATACTCTTAATAGGAAACAATATTCCTCTATTGCAATTAGCCAAGTCTTCATTAAAGAAAAGTTTTCTCGATAAAGGACTTGGGCGAGGATGTCTTTATACTAGGCATAAAGATCTACCGAGGTAGATCAAAGAGACTTATAGGATTAAGTTAAAGCACATACATTGACAAAGTGCTGAATCGGTTTAGCATGCAGGATTCTAAGAGAGGATTCCTGCCAATGAATCATGGTGCACTGCTTAGCAAGACTCAGTGTCCTTCGACAACTAATGAGCAAAGCACTATGAGTAGAGTACCATACGCTTCGGCTATTGGCTCTATCATATGCGCCATGTTGTGCACTCGCCCAGATGTCTCGTATGCTTTGAGTATGACGAGTAGATATCAGGCTAATCCAGGCATAAAGCACTGGAATGCTGTAAAGAATATCCTTAAGTTCTTGAGGAGAACTAAGGATATGTTTCTCGTCTACAACGTTATCACCTAATACGAGAGATCGTAAACATCATAAGATGCTTATAATTAATTATAAAAGATATAATTAATATAAAGGTCATGTAAAGATAAGTAGAGTTGACACAGTCAGCAACACAGCTGATCCACTCACAAAATCTCTTCCTCAAGCCAAGCACGAGATGCTTAATGCTTCTATGGGTCTGGAACACATAGAAGATTGGCTGTGTGATTTTCTCAGGATCTACGAGATCTTAGAGAATAAATAATTTTGTATATAAGTAGGGCCTACGATGATTGGCTCCTAGATTAAGTGGGAGATTGTTAGTTTGTAATAATCTAGAAGTCAATAATACGATAAATTATCATAAAGCTTTGTTCATGAATTGAATGTTTATTTATATATCATTTTGTTGCCTTGAGTATTATTGAATTTATGGATCATTTCGAGTTCATGACAGAAATTGTGAAACTCCATAATATAGATGATATATACTCTTAAAAGGTCACTGACCAAGGTAATTAGCAGGAACACTAATTACCGCGATAAGGTTAGTATGTGGATTAAAAGATAGTTAAGTTTTACAAACCACCTGACACAAGATGTCATTTTAATCACATAGATACATGTTCTAAGAACATGGTATTTGACAGACCCCGAATGAAACATTAAATAGAATTGTGTTCGTGTCATTTATGTTTTCATTCAGTGTCACGTTCTACAATATGAGGTATTTATCGTTCCCACTGAAAAATATGTATGTGTGATTGTTATCCACCGCTGTCCGTAAAAAGCAGTCATAACGGTAGCTTTTCCATATGTATAGCTTAGCTGAGGAAGTGATAGTTTACCAAGAATACTATTTGTCCCTCGTATCTCTATACGAGCTATAGCATCACTGGACCCCTTGGTAGAGTTAGATTATCTGCATGCGGTATAATTACAAGAGTAATTATATTTGATAATCTACTCAAGATCAAGAAAAGATACAGTTAGCAAGGATGACACACATCTACCTTGAAACTGATCTGATAGCTATGAGACAGAAGAACAGACACAAGTAAATTGTTTACTGGATCGTGATATTGTACAGTACAGCATCATCTGTGTAATTGGATGGTCATGATGTGTTTCCAGATGCCGCTCATGATTATAGAAGTTAAAACAGTTTTAACTCTATTTACCAACATAACACAGATCCTATTGGGTCACACCATATAGGAGTTAATCAGAGAATCTTATTGTGATTGATTATAAATTGGTTATGATCAATAGTAAGATGGTTATAATTAATTATACGTGTTATAATTAAATTATAAATGTTATGTAAAAATAACAAGCAAAAACATTGGTTAATTTATAAACGTGTGTGACACGTTGTATAAAAGTTAACCGGTTAATTTATAAATGTGCAGGACACGTTGTATAAATTACCGAAACAACAACCGCAAGAAAAATATATATAATTGTTCAGAATAATTATACGAATATTATTTATATTCGGGCCGAGGGCATTCGGGTCTTTTCAGATTCGTCCTTATCCGCATGACATGTCATCGATCCTATCCAGATGACACGTCATCGATCTTATCCACATGACATGTCATCCTTATCCATTCAATGGCATATCTTGTAAATAGGCCGAACTTGGAGGGCATTTTGGTCTTTTGGCAACCGACCCTAAACCCTATAAATAGGGGTGGAGGGGTAGAGAGAAAAATCACTAATTCACTCATACCGTTTCGTGTCGAAACGAATCGGTATTTTCTCTCTTTCTCGGTTTCTCTCCCAAATAGTGTTTCGGTTGAGAAAAGAAAGTTATACGTAGTTGACGTATAATCTTGCGAGTTGTTGTGAAGTATATTTACGGGATCGATGAATAGTGTTTTACCGAATTTCGCAGTATGTCAGTTTTGCATATTGATGAAACTGATCAACCAAAAATTCGTGTTTAGGGGTTTTCATCTTTTTCCCTGTGAATAGTGTTTTTGCATAATTCTGCGGTTTACGGTATTTCTAGAAGAAGAAATAAACCGCTCTCCGGTTAGTCCTGGTGGATAACAGATAGAGGTATCACACGTGTGATACTCCGAGTCGATTCCTTCCTTGGTGAGGCTCTACTCGCTCGGTCTCCATTCCAACTGTGATTTGGAAACAAGGTATAAATATGCTATATTAATCTATTTAATTGGTAAGTAGATTAAAGTTTTAGAAATCAATCATGGAGTAGATTTGTAAAAAGGATTAAATTGGGTTTTGATGCCAAAGGAATACTGAAGGTGGACCGCCTTGGAAAATTTCCTGCCATACCCCGTTTAATCCTGAGCTTAAGTTGGCTGTAGAAATTTTTGTTCTACGGTCATTCCGCAGCTTAAGCCTAAACGGGTTTTGGCTACAGCACCGTAAACCCCAACAGTTTTATTGAATTTTAATTACTAGCTAGTGTTATTACTGAAAAATAGATATCAAACTGTAGATTAGTCAAAATTACATAATAAATATTTTTTGTAGAAGTTACAAGATTTTAAACTTCATCAATTTCCAAATATATTTATTTGAAATAATAATACTAATAAAAAGTTATTTTATACTTCATAAATGTTATCTCATGTAATAAGAACAAAAGGTTTTTGTTATTTTATTAAAAAATAATTTTAGTGATCGAGTTTGATTTCTATACAAATTCTATAATTTAGATAATATTAATTCCTTAAATAATTGTTCACCAAACTAATTTTAAAAAACAATCTCAGAATTCTCATTAAAATTTAGAAATATGAATTTTCTAATCTTAACTCAATAATTAGAGTTACAAGTTGTTTTCGGAAAAAAAAAGAGAATGAACTTATTAGAATTATTTAGTAATTAGGCATATTTGTAAATAAAATAAAGTTAGAAACATAATACAAATAAATTTGTAGGTTCATCGGTAAAAGAAAAAAAATACCATTAAAAATAAAAAGTTAATTAATGGGAAAACATTAACTGTGAACTTTAGCATTACTTTTGTATTTTATAACTAATTAATATAATTAATTATTATAAATAGAAAAACTGAAAAGCCCTGATTAATGCTCTTATAATTACCTCCGTAATTAATTTCATTTTTTTTATTTTCCAAGTATTATTTGTTATACTATCAGGATCAGTTGTTTGCAACAACCGATCTTGATAGTATCTGGATCAGTTGTTTGAAACAACTGATCTTGATAATTATACTATCAGGATCGGTTGTTTGTAAAAACCGATCCTGATAGTATCTGGATCGGTTCTAACAAACAACCGATCATAATGTTCATTTATTAGGATCGGTTGTTTATAAAAACTGATATGAATAGTTTTTAGGATCGGTTTTTTTAAGAAAATCGATCTAGATAGTTATTAGGATCAGTTGTTTCATATAGCCAATCCTGATTTTAGTTTTCCCACTAGTGTGGGGCTGTGCGTTCTTTCTGGTACTACCAGGTACTAAATCCGATACAGAACAGATCCCAAGTATCCAGCCGAAACCTCTTCATTTGCTTCCTGCCGTAACTCCCTTCTTCTCCTCTACCCACACCAAACAGTCTCCATAACTTACCATCATGGCTTCTGACTCAAACACCAACAAACTGATCAATCTCCTACTCAACGGAGATAAGTACCTTCCATGGTCACGGGTAATTTCTATCGCACTTGGAGGGAAAGAAAAATTAACTCACATAACCGATGACCCTATGACAGAAACCAAGACACCTGAATTCAACAAATGGCATGCCAGTGACCTTACTGTTATGTCTGGAATACTAAATTATATGGAACCTCAGATCTATGGGATCTTTACCTATGCAAATACGGCAAAAGAACTCTGGGATTCACTATCCCAGATGTATGAGCAAGCCAACAATGCTTCTCGTATCTTCGAACTCCAACATAGTATCACCAATTCAAAGAAAGGAGCCAACCAGTCCTTCATCGAATATTTTGGAGTCATGAAAAGATAATGGGAAGAATTGCGGCAGTTACGACCTGTCGATGAATACCTTCAACGAGAAGAACATGATCGAATTTTTCAGCTGCTGGCAAATCTATTCGAAGAAACTAAGAGGGACATATTACTCAGAACCGAGTTGCCTTCTCTCAATGCAATATGCTCTATAATTCAAGGCGAAGAGACGAGGAAGCGTGTCATGAATGCCAATTTCAGAAACAATACCTCTGCTGAAAATAGTGCCCACTATGTTGCCCCTGGTAACAAGTTAGGAGATAATCGCTGGGTCAAAGGGAAGATTAATTGTTCAATCCAACTGCATTAGCTGTAACCTATTATGAGAAACAAGACCGCCAAATGCATCCTAATTTATTTTCTTCTTGTATTGCCTAATTATCAATCTCTGAATATTTGTTTGCTAGAAATAAGGACCTGATCACTATGTCTATAAATCTGGCTATCATCTCTCTTGTATATGATATAACAACAAAATATATAAAATATAATGGGTGGGCGGGAGCTTTCCGGGAGTTATGTGTCAATTCTCTAATTATTGTTAATTTCTTCAAAAATTAATTAGTTTGCGTCATTATTTGGTATTCTTGTTCATGAAGCAACATCATTGACATTGACATTGACATTGACATCATTATTTATTTAGGACACATTTTTCATTGTTCAATAGTAGTCTGATGATGTCATAAATATAATAAAAACTATCGTCACCATTTAACTCAATTTTGTCCGTGCAAGTCAATATTTCTGTTTAGATCAGGACCGTCGGATCATATGAATTCCCTTGCATTCAACGAACTACATATATATGCACTGCACTGCACTGCACGGATCTCTCATCTTAATTTCCTTTCATAAGGTCACACAAGACAATCATATCTATAGATGAGATGGATAAGAAGAACAAGAGCTCGAAGAAGCACATAATACTCATCCATGGTGCCTGTCATGGTGCCTGGAGCTGGTACAAGGTCACAACAGCACTCCGCTCTGCAGGTTACCGTGTAACGGTGCCTGACATGGCCGCATCAGGCAGAGATCACAGGCAAATTACTGAGGTACCAAGTTTTAGAGACTATTCTCAACCTTTGTTTCAAATCTTGCAATCCTTGCCGCCTGGGGAAAAGGTTATTTTGGTCGGCCATAGCTTGGGAGGGGTGAACATAGCTTTGGCAATGGAGGAGTTCCCTGAGAAAATCTCTGTTGCAGTATTTCTCGCTGCTTTCATGCCAGATTCGACCTCAGCCCCATCACATGTCATTGATAAGGTATACACAAGGGCTCTCACATCCTTCCTATTAATTAATCTTATCCTATATGCAGGGGCAGACACATAATTTTTGTCAGGACGAGACAATAATCGGATACAAATAACTTATCGGATTCAAACCCAATAGCTTATCGGGTACAATTCAACATAACAAAAAAAAATACCAATCAATATAATAAAAATCCTAAATTACTTGAAAAAAAATCAATAATTCAATATTTATAGGGAATTTAAAATCAACATTTTGGTTCAACTTGACAGCCTCTGCCTTTGAATTCAAAAAAATAAAAAAAATAAAAACATTTTGATTCAACTAATTTTCACTATTTGGGATTAGCGCCTATTTGGGCTCCGCTAATTTGTTTCGCTCAGAGTTTATATGGGCTCCGTTCCGTCTATTAGAATTTCAGAATTGGCTACAGGGGGACAATTTGAATTCCAGGGAGGGGCAGAGGTCCGAAAAGCAGATTTTTAGCACTATTTTTGAAAATCCAGCGGGGGGCAGCTGACCCCCCTGTGCTACAGTGGATCCGCCCCTGCCTATATGTATGTACTTTTATGATGAAAATCGTACGTGGATCCACCTCTGTATATACTAGCAGTATCCTTAATTATCTCACCATGTTAACTACAAAGTAAATTTCACAGAATATCTTGGAGGATTAGTCCCAGAAAAATCTAGAAATAGTACACATGCAGTAAATTAAATATCACAGAATTAGCAACAGAATCAAATTTAATTTTCAATCTGTCCAAATAAATTTCTGTCCTTTCATTAATTTGTGCTGATGTCTGTTAATGCATGTCATTGTCGCCTCCTATACATACATTGACTAAATTTGTTGTTGTCATTTATGTTTTATATGAAGTATGCTGAGGAACGGGCGTTGTCAGAATGGATGGATACAGAGTTCAGACCAGTACATATCGGAAACAAAATTCTGACTTGCATGTTTTTCGGACCAGATATGCTCAAGTCAAAATTATACCAACTCTGCTCACCAGAGGATTACATACTAGCAATGAATTTGGTGAGAGTATCGTCTCTGTTTCTTG
Source organism: Carex rostrata (assembly GCF_964058835.1). Lineage (NCBI taxonomy): Eukaryota > Viridiplantae > Streptophyta > Magnoliopsida > Poales > Cyperaceae > Carex > Carex rostrata. Next base: position 74,826 of record NC_135931.1, on the reverse strand, counting down.
AAGACCTGAGGCTTAAAGAACCATTCTCTAAGGCGCGCTACGGCTCAGTGGATGCTGTTTATATAGTGTGCAGTGAAGATTTAGCCATCCCACGAAACTATCAGCAATCAATGATCAACACTACCAATATATTATTGAAACAAGTCAAAACAATTCAAACTGATCACATGGCCATGTTGTCGGCTCCACAAGACCTTACTAATCTTCTCATGGAGATTGCTAATAACTATTCTTAATTTAATTTGCAACATATTTTAATTAATTAAGTAGGTCTCGCGACGTGTATTTATCTGATACAATATATATACCCTCAGAGCATCTCCATTCGTGCAAGTGATTTGCAATTGCAAACAGCTGTCATGCAGTATCCTCTTTACTTTACTGAATGTTTCCTAGCATTATGTGGCTTAATTATATGGTACTGAACCAGATGGCATTGTACCATTTATACCTTGCTGTCTTTTTGTCATTTTATTGTGCTGTAATACATAGCTTGCATTATTGAGACCCTGGTAATGAGACCCTGTGCTGTTTTTAATTGTGCTACTTTGTCATTTTACTATTGTTATTTTGTCATTTTATTATACTGTTTTTAATGTGCTGTATCATTTAGGTATTATTTAGATCATACATAGCTTGCATTATTTAGGTATTATTTAGATCATGTCATGTGCTGTATCAATTTACAAAAAGAAGTTCCATGGCTGCTCTTTGGTTATACTCTTTGATTAATGATTTTGTTCAAGTCTTGTTTTGCCTTTGGTTGTGTTGGGTCCCTTACTCATTCCTCTTGTTTTATCATTTTTCATGTTATTTGTAATATTTGAATATTGTAGGGTCTTATTTGTAAAATTTGTATAGACTCAAATAAAACAGAAAATGAAAAATGGGATAGATGGCTTTCCCGACAAAATCGTCTTTGATCTGTCTTCTTCTCTCTGGTTTTTTCGCTATTTTCAGAAACCCTTGTTTTGGTTTTTCGCTACAACTGGTATCAGAGCACGGGTTCTGGAAGTGGACCACGCCAACACCGCCTCTCTCCATTTCTTTTCTCCTGTTCCCTGGACCCCGCCAAGACTAGAAATCCACCCTCTCACCTTTTCTCCCTAGACCGCGCCAAGACCAGAGAACTTCTCTGGCGTTTTCTCCCTGGACCGCGCCAACACCAACTTTGGTGCACCGCGTCAACACCAAGGAGAGTAATTCGCTGGTTCTGCTATTCTGGTCAGGTGTACTGTTAATTTTTTTTTTGGTACTGGTAATTTTTTTTTGTGCTGCTTCTGAGCAGTGATCTGAAATTTGTCCGAATTATCTGAAATTTTTACCAGTTAGTTATCTGAAATGGAGGAGGGTAATAGTAGTGGTACCATGGTTAAATTGACATCCACAAATTATTCTATTTGGAAATCTCGTATGGAAGATTTGTTGTACTGTAAGGATGCTTATGTACCGGTAACGGGTGTTAAACCCGCTAATGTAACCGATGAAGCATGGACCACTTCAAACCGAAATACTGTCGCTTTAATTCGGCAGTGGATCGATGATTCGGTCTATCACCATGTGTTAACCGAAATCAATGCCAAAACTTTGTGGGAAAAACTTGAGAGTTTGTATGAGCGCAAGACCGCTCAAAACAAGGCCTTTTACATTAGAAAATTGGTAAACATGAAATACCAAGAAGGGTCTTCGGTATCGGACCACTTGAGTAGGTTTCAAGATTGTGTAAACCGTTTGTCTACCATGAAAATGGTTTTGGATGAGGAGTTACAAGCATTAATTTTATTGAGTTCCTTACCCGATAGTTGGGAAACCTTGGTGGTGTCGTTGAGTAATTCGGCACCGAATGGTGTTGTGACCCTAGCCATGGTAAAGGATAGCATGCTCAATGAGGAGTTGAGGCGTAAGGAGTTAGGGATCACTAGTGAGTCTTCGGCTCTTGTTACCGAAAATCGTGGAAGGAATGTTTATAGAAACTCTCATGATAATGACAAGTGGAATAGATCAAAGAAGAGGTCAAAGTCGAGAAAGGGGATTATTTGTCACTATTGCAAGAAGCCCGGTCATATGAAAAATGAATGTCGGAAATTGAAAGCAAAGAATGATGGTCTCAAGAGAGATCAATCCCAAAGTAGAGGCGGTGATAATGAGAAGGACAATACCGCCGCCATTGCTTCCGATGGAGAAGTGTTTGTAGTGTGTGATGAAGGATTTGTGAACCTTGCTTGTCATGATTCCAATTGGGTAGTAGACTCCGCGGCCTCATTCCATGTCACATCTAGACGTGACTTGTTCTCTTCCTACAAGGAGGGAGATTATGGTGTTGTAAAAATGGGGAATAATGGAGTTTGTAAAATCTCCGGAATTGGAGAGGTGAATGTGGAGACAAGTTTAGGGTGCAAGCTTACTCTCAAGAATGTTCGGCATGTGCCGGACATGAGGCTTCATCTCATTTCGGTTGGTGCCCTTGATGATGATGGGTACCAAAGTCACTTCTTTGGAGGTAAATGGAAGTTGTTGAAAGGGCATTTGATTGTTGCTCGCGGATTCAAATCTGGTTCTCTTTATGTGACTCAAGTCAATGTGTGTGATGAGGTGAATGTGTCAGAATGTAACTCAACCGATTTGTGGCATTTGCGGTTGGGTCACATGAGTGAGAAGGGCATTGAGATCCTTTCCAAGAAGAAGTATGTACCTAGTGATGGTACTTCTCTCACCACATGTACACATTGTTTGGCGGGCAAACAACATCGTATTGCTTTCAAGAGAAGTCCCACAAGTAAGAAACCGAGTTTGTTAGATTTGGTGCATACCGATCTTTGTTCTATGGGAGATAGAAGTATTGGTGGTGCTCTTTATTTTGTGACTTTTGTGGATGACCATTCTAGAAAATTGTGGGCTTACTCCCTTAAGTCAAAAGATCAAGTGTTGGATGTGTTCAAACAATGGGTTGTGGAGGTTGAAAGAGAAACCGGAAAGAAGTTGAAGTGTGTCCGGTCGGATAATGGAGGAGAATACCGTGGTCCTTTTGAGATATTTTGTAAGACCAATGGTATTAAACTTGAGAAAACCGTACCTAAAACTCCACAACAAAATGGTATAGCCGAACGGATGAACCGCACAATTTGTGAGAGAATCCGATGCATGCTCTCTCATTCTAAACTTTCAAAAGGTTTTTGGGGTGAAGCTTTGAACACCGCGGTTCACTTGATCAACCGTTCTCCTTCACATGTATTGGACGGTGATATACCGGAAAGGGTTTGGAAAGGTAAAGATATCTCTTTTGATTATCTTAGAGTGTTTGGTTGTAGAGCTTTTGTGCACATACCTAAGGATGAAAGGTCAAAGCTTGATAGCAAGACCAAGGAGTGCATATTTTTGGGGTATGGAAATGGTGAATTTGGGTATAGGTTGTGGGATCCGGTTGAAAAGAAGTTAGTGAGAAGTCGAGATGTGGTGTTCTTTGAGCAAGAAAACATTGAGAATGTCGGAAACCTCGACAAGGCGAAAATTTCTTCAAGAAACTTTGTTGATCTAACTCCTATTTCAAACAACAACCAAAATACCCAAACAACTCAACCAAACATAACCCAACCAACCGAAACAAATGACCTTCAAGAGGAGGAGAATGACTCTCAAATAGAAACCTCTTCAAGTGAGACTCCTCAAGTGCAAGAATTGAGGAGGTCAACCCGAGAGAGGCGGGCTAACACAAGGTATTCCACTAATGAATTTGTTTTGCTTGTAGATAGTGATGAGCCCGAATGTTTTCAAGAAGCCATAGATTCGGAGCACAAGAACAAGTGGTTGGAAGCCATGCAAGATGAGATGAGATCCTTACATGAGAACAACACATTTGAGTTGGTGGAATTGCCAAGAGGCAAGAAGGTGCTCAAAAACAAGTGGGTGTACCGGGTGAAATTTGAGGGCCAAGAGGCAAAACCGAGGTACAAAACTCGGTTAGTTGTAAAGGGATTTGATCAAAAGAAGGGAATTGATTTTGAAGAAATATTCTCGCCCGTTGTCAAGATGTCATCCATTCGGGTTGTGCTTGGCTTGGCCGCTAGTTTGGATTTGGAGATTGAACAACTAGATGTCAAGACCGCATTCCTCCATGGTGATTTGGAGGAGGAGCTCTACATGGAGCAACCCGAAGGCTTTGTGGTGAAAGGACAAGAGCATTTGGTATGCAAGTTGAGGAGGAGTCTTTATGGCTTGAAGCAAGCTCCTAGAAATTGGTACAAAAGGTTTGAATCTTTCATGTGTGACAACAAGTTTGAAAAAACTAATTCCGATAATTGTGTTTTTGTAAAAAGGTATTCTAGTGGTGACTTTATTATCCTCTTGCTTTATGTTGACGACATGTTGGTCGTTGGAAGTGATTTGAAGAAAATTAAAGCATTGAAAGAGAGGCTTGGAAGTGAATTTGCCATGAAAGACTTAGGTGCGGCAAGGCAAATTCTTGGAATAAGAATCACTAGAGACCGTAAGGAGCGGAAGCTTTGGTTGTCACAAGAGAAGTACATTGAGAAGGTACTTGAAAGATTCAACATGAGCAAATGCAAATCAGTAACCTCTCCTCTTGCTAGTCATTTTAAGTTGTCACATGATGGTTGCCCTAAAGATGACAAGGAGAAGGAGGAGATGAGAAATGTTCCATATGCCTCGGTTGTAGGCTCTTTAATGTATGCAATGGTGTGCACGAGACCGGATATTGCTCATGCGGTTGGTGTGGTAAGCCGCTTTCTTTCTAATCCGGGTAGGGTGCATTGGAATGCCGTTAAGTGGATTCTTAGGTATTTAAGGGGCACAAGCAAACATTGCATTTGTTTTGGTGGCACAAACAATCCAATGTTGGAGGCATATACGGATGCCGATTGGGCCGGTGACATAGACTCGAGGAAGTCTACATCCGGTTATTTGGTTTGTTTTGGAAACGGAGCCGTGTCATGGCAATCTAAGTTGCAAAAGTGTGTTGCACTCTCTACCACCGAAGCCGAGTACATAGCCATTACGGAGGCATGCAAAGAACTAATTTGGATGAAAAAGTTCATGCATGAGTTGAGTGTTCGGCAAGAGAGGTACGTATTATTTTGTGATAGTCAAAGTGCAATTCACTTAAGTAAGAATCCGATGTTTCACTCTAGGTCCAAGCACATTGAGTTGAGATACCATTGGATTCGGGATGTGCTTGAGAAGAAGGAATTGGTGTTGGAGAAAATTCACACGAGTGAAAATTGTTCGGATATGTTGACAAAGTCGATACCACCATTGAAGCTTGAAGCTTGTTGTGAGAAGGTGGGTTTGGTTGGAGGACACGATCCATGAGTCGGGAGGAGGAGTTTTGTTGGGTCCCTTACTCATTCCTCTTGTTTTATCATTTTTCATGTTATTTGTAATATTTGAATATTGTAGGGTCTTATTTGTAAAATTTGTATAGACTCAAATAAAACAGAAAATGAAAAATGGGATAGATGGCTTTCCCGACAAAATCGTCTTTGATCTGTCTTCTTCTCTCTGGTTTTTTCGCTATTTTCAGAAACCCTTGTTTTGGTTTTTCGCTACAGGTTGATATGCGCCCGGCCATCAATTGGCATTTCCCAAACGAAGGGGAGTTCAGGTTTGTTCGTACTGTTTGTTGCAAAAACGAATTCTTAGATAGGTGCCGAAGTCATGGATCTACCTATTTCATTGTATCGAGTGCATTTATTGAGTTCTACTAAATCCAAGAAAAATTCAGAAAATGATAAAATAGCAACGGAATTGAATTGATAACCGGATCCATATTCTTGCCATTAAAATACATTTCTACACTAATCAACTATTCGTAAATACATTTCTACACTACTTGCATATAATTACAATTAAAATACTAATCATTAAAACAACAATTACAACAATAATGAATATTATCTTCTCCGCTAATACAACAATTTGGGAGTTTTGTTTCTTCAATTTTCTAATCTCATTAATTACCAAATCGAGCGACAACTCCGACATGCTCGGGATCACTTCGCATGCCCACACCTCCAATGCCACGAAGATATGCCTCGTAGTCCTCTTCCCACATTCAGAACATGCACGAAAATATCTTCTGCAAAATAAATAGCACTCAATAATTTTGTATTGATGATACTCAAGACCTAGGTCTCTTTTGCAAACTTGTACATGAAGGTTCTACCATATTTGCAAATTAAACCAGAATTTCTCATATTTGCAAGTCCTCATTTTTTGGCTGTTTGCAAATTTTATCAAATTAGAAACAAACATGATACTACTACTTTTTCATATTAACTCTTATCTCCTAAATTGTGTTTTTAATTTCAAATAGCAACAACTTCCAAATCTATTGAAAAGCATGTAGCATTAACAGAGAACTTTAAGACTAAACAATAATTGTCATGTCAATGGTCATCTCTGTACATTTACAATTTTTGCCTATGTACACTGGTTACTATTTTGAGTGATATAATGGCAGGTCCACTAATGAATAAGGAAAGAGTCATAGAAAAACCTATTAGTATGTTTTACCACCTTTAAGAGGTTTCTGAATGCTTTTAAATTATTTTTCACGAGAAATTGAATGATTAAGCCTCAATAATCCCAACCAAGTAACTACAAAACCAAAATTGAATGAAGTCCATCTGGTGAATTGCTCAGAAATAAAAAAATACTGCACAAAGCCAAACAGGTGTGTGCTGTAACTCTTGTCATTCCATTTTTACCTTAACAATCACACACCAAAGTTCAGATATAATTTAATAAAAATTCACTGGAAGGATATGCATAAAAACAAATTATATAGATAATTGGAACTTAAACCAGTATATGCATCATGAAAAAAAAAATTATTTATAAAACAAATAAAATGCATCAATTGTCTAAACAACCTCAAGATATATTTTCAAGCTATACATTGTCTAGAGTTAATCAGGCCTATAAAGTGAAAGCCAAACTATAATATATTCCAGATTGACCTAGTTCTAATTCAGTGAATTATTACTTCGTTTTTTGTACCAATAATAACTTTGTTTTAAGAACTATTTGGAGTTCTTGTAGTTTAAATTTTAATTTCTGAAAATTATCACTTGAAAATTAGTGAATTATTACTTAGTTTCAGTTTTGTATAAAATTTTACCAAAATATGCAAAAATGGGGCAAGATGCATGAGACTAATTATGCGAACCTGTTAAAATGGTACTTCCAAAATCACCTATGATAGAGAGGGAGAGAGAGACTTACATGGTGCTCTTTCGATTCCTTGCAAGGCGAAGGAGAGACGACCGCTGGCACAAGCGGAGGAGAGATGACCACTGGCAAAGGCTGAGGTGAGGCCAATGCGAGACTGATCGCTGAGCGTTGATCCAGTGGTCTGATCATTGATCTAGGCGGAGATAGAGGGGTTTCTGTTGGTATAAATTTTCAGAATATTCAAATAGTTAGAAATTAATTAAAATAAATCAAATTGAAATAGAGTTACCCGGATCGTGCGAAGCACTTTCCTTAAGCGTATTCTGTCTCATCGTGCAAGATGGAACCGCAACCAAGATAATCCGGGGTTGTTGCTCCTTAGGCACGCCATGGAAGCAACTGACGATAACTCCGTAATATCCAGCATAGATCAGAATTTGATTAATTGGAATAAAATATAAATGGAGGATTAATCAAAGGACTTTGTGTGGGAGTAAATCAAAGAAACATATTTGGTTTTTATTCCTCGGATGCCTTTCAACAGAGAAGGATGTACAATTTATAATATTCAAAATATTAGCAACTTATGCGTTGATTAATTGTCTTAAGAAGAGATTAATAGAGAGATTAATTAGATACGTAGATGGCTCTCTGTAACGCCTTAATATTAATTATTAAATTAAATATTTTCATTTTCCGATATCAATCAGAGAACATAATTCATTGACTTTATTGTACCTCAGTTATTTCTATGAAATAAATATGAGATTATTCAGTTTAGCCCCTCAAGCTAATTAATATTACAAACGGTGATTTTAATAATTTTTAGTTTTTAGAACTCAAGTTCCAACAATCCCCCACAAAACTCAAAATTTAAGAATATCAAACGGAAGATTATATAGAAACAAATTGCTGGATATTAATATTGTGCATCGATGAAGTAGTTTAGAGACTTTGAACTTCATCTAGTATTGATAGCTTTAATTTGGAGGAAACATAGTGAACTATGTCTTGAACTCGTTCCTTTTATCCAAAATTCAACCACCACACACACAACATGGAGCTTCTCGTCGCGGTATGCGCATTAATGGCCTTACGCAAGTCTTGGATTTTCATGAGAGTCTTAAAGGCTTACCCATGCCTTGCACCGCGGCCGTTACAGACACTCTCATATAGGTGAGTTCCTACCAAGGATATGTGTAGATTTATATCCTGCGGAAATTACCGCCTCGGTTCTCATTAAGAGCTAAATTGCTCAACCTACCATCTACATAGAGCACACTCACCATAGGGATGGGGTTTGGAGTCAATGCTCCTTAAAAGTGTGCGCTCTTTTGGTCAACTTATCGGCTTGTTATTACCCATTGAATCTCTGTCAAGGGATTGCCTATCAGAGATTGGGTTGCCACCGCAAGAAGACCCATTAGGGCTAACACCCATCCCCCTCGATGAAATTATTAGGACTTTAATTTTAGTCCATTATATATATAATTTTTATGTCGGTCAATCATCACTCATTATTTGAGCTTGTAAGTAGTTTCTTTTACCTGTCAAAGAAACTTGCAAAACAATATCCTTCGAATAATTGTAATTAGCAATAAACTTCACATAATTATTTCAATAATAACATGAGATAATTAATCACATCATGGTGAAACAAAATTTTAATCACAAATATCATTATGCATGCTTAATATCATAATATACATTAAATGTAGATTCGGTTTAATATTTCAATGTTTAAACCCTCACACATTTTCTGCTATATATACAAGGAAATTATTAAACCTCAATTATGTAAGATCAACTGCTATATGAGATAATTATAGTACAATCTCATTAAATTTTCAAAATATAATATCTAACCAAATTACATATTTGGTCATCATGATCAACTAAATGAGTATTTTTTTTTTCATACTCTCATATTTTGTTTTCCTTTATCAAATTTATCATTATGTCTCATAAGATTGAGAACATATATTTAATATTCATGTATATTTATGTCATGTATATTTAACAAAATTACATAGGTTTTTATAATATTTCTACATATATTTTAACCCCCACAATTTCACTGTATATATGATTAGAGAAATATCTTTCTATGAAATAATAATAATAATAATTATTATTATTATTTTTAACATTTATTCATATTTGACCTAGATGTATCGATTCCATCTTTGATGAATTTAGTAGTATATTTCTTTACAACAATATTCTTCATCAAATGCTTCACTATTTATTTTTATTCGAATCATTAAGGAGATAATCAAGATGGTTAATAAAAGATTAAAAGATCATTCAGGAAATAATGAATGTTTATAATAGTAATGACATTCATTTCAGTTTCTCAGGCATAATATTAATTAGATTTTTTTTTTCTTTCGGTTATAAAATATCAAAGTTAATGATCATGATTCAATGATCAAGTTTAATATTTTCTTTATTCATTTTTCTCCCCGATAATTAAAGAGATAATCAAGGAGGTTAATCAATGATTTACAATTACAAAATCAGTTATAAGATAATTAGTTAGCCTTTCAGTTTTGTTGGCTGTAATAATTAATTATATTATTCAATTATAATAATTAATTACATCATTCGGTTATATATAAGACTAAGTGATTATGCGACAATTAAGAGTCAACATTAATGTCATTTTAATATCAATTAATTTCCACCGAAGACCCTAGACAATTATTTGCTAGTGACCCTCAATTTATTTTATATTATAAATAAGTTCATTATTAAATATTTACCATAATTGTATATCTAATTGCTTGATTGAAAATTCATACAATCAGATTTCAATTTATTTAGATCTGATTTAGATAGTAAGACATTTATAATGTCTAGGAAGGAATAAGATTTTAATTGAGGTTATTATTAATTAAGGTCAAATAATGAGATCACATTAAGGAAAAGTTTTTATTTTCTTTCCTGTAATATCAAATAAGAAAAGATGACAAATAAAGTCTCTTCAATTAATTTTCTTCAATGGTAAAGATTGAAGAAACATAATATATATAAATATAGTAAATGTTTCAAATTATATTTATCAAATTCTGCATTTATAGATCAACGATTAATTACTTAAGCAGTTATTATCTAAATTATAAAGTATATATAAAATCAACCTTACGGATAATTATTTATCATATCATTATAATTTTTTTTTTCTAAATCCAGAGATCTATGATTTACGACTTTCAATGTTGAATATAATTAATTGTTGCTCTTTATTCTACATAACATATATAACATAGTTTAATAATTCATTTTACTACTCTTATACCAAAACAGAGATATCTTACATGTCTCTACTCACAAAATTTTTCTGCAGTCTCATTAGATAAAAATCATTTATTTTACAGTTAGAAATTGAATAATAACTTAATTAAAATAATGATCTAATTTCCCAATTACAATTTAATCAAATTAATGACTGAATATTTCACAAAATCAAATTGATAGAAATCCTATCAGAATAATTGGGATCATGTAATTATAATTCGGTGCACATATAAAACTTAAACTAATCTAAATGCTACTTAATTAAAAATGACCGAATTTAATTTCAGATTTTTGAATATATTAAGAAATTTCATAGTACAACATGAACTATTGTAATTTTATTAAAGGTATTGTATCCTGTTATTTATTTCACTATTTCATGGTTAAATTCGTTGGTACAGGTACTTCATGCTTCATATATTCTCATCACTACCAGATTAATAGAGTAAACAGATACTTAATGTATATAATCAAAATTCGACTCAGTTCATTAGAACTACAAATAATATAATTAATCTATACTATTTAACTATCCGAATCAAGGAAATACGCTTAAGATTGTTGGTATAAATTTTCAGAATATTCGGATAGTTAGAAATTAATTAAAATAAATCAAATTGAAATAGAGTTACCCGGATCGTGCGAAGCACTTTCCTTAAGCGTATTCCGTCTCATCGTGCAAGATGGAACCGCAACCAAGATAATCCGGGGTTGTTGCTCCTTAGGCACGCCATGGAAGCAATTGACGATAACTCCGCAATATCTAGCATAGATCAGAATTTGATTAATTGGAATAAAATATAAATGGAGGATTAATCAAAGGACTTTGTGTGGGAGTAAATCAAAGAAACATATTTGGTTTTTATTCCTCAGATGCCTTTCAACAGAGAAGGATGTACAATTTATAATATTCAAAACATTAGCAACTTATGCGTTGATTAATTGTCTTAAGAAGAGATTAATAGAGAGATTAATTAGATACGTAGATGGCTCTCTGTAACGCCTTAATATTAATTATTAAATTAAATATTTTCATTTTCCGATATCAATCAGAGAACATAATTCATTGACTTTATTGTACTTCAGTTATTTCTATGAAATAAATATGAGATTATTCAGTTTAGCCCCTCAAGCTAATTAATATTACAAACGGTGATTTTAATAATTCTTAGTTTTTAGAACTCAAGTTCCAATAGTTTCGCACAAAGAGAAAGAGGGGTTTGGCGAAATAGAAGAAGAGGCGGAGATAGAGGGGTTTTGCACAAAGAGGCGTTGATCCAGGCGAAGATAGAGGGGTTTTGCCCATGCAAACCAACCCGAAGAGGAACCAAGGGCGGAGACGAATGCGAGGGAGAGGGTTCCGGTTGTATAGTCGTAGGTGAAATGAGGAGGAGGCGTTTTTGAACTGCAGTGGCAAAATAAATTACTTGTATAAAGGGCAAAATTGGAAATACAGAAATATGTATATCAAAATAGTATAAAAATAGAGTATAAATGGAAATTTTACAAATAACTAAGTTTATAATGGCATTTTTACAATTTCCAACTTTCGAGTGGCATTCTCACAATTTCAAAATTTTGGAGTGGCATTCTCACAATTTTTCCTTAAAAGTATATAGTTTTTGTCGTTAATTTTAAATTCAGTTAAATTTTATGTAATCATGTTCGTATTGTTGTAGTGCGCAGAATATTCAAATTATGACTTGAGTCTAGGGAAGATTATTTTTTTCATAATTTATTTTCATACAAAAAATAAACCAATGAAAAAAGTAATTAATCAATAATATTCATGAATGATATTACAATAGATTGAAACAATGATATATTATAGGAGAGCAAATAGGTTCAATATTCAATATTTCATAGAAAATATGTTGGAGGACTTTTAATACAATACGTACGTTTGATTTTGTGTGATATCTTCTATTACAATAAAATACTACAATTTATTATTAACTATTTTAATCAATTTATTATAGTCTTGTTGCATGAAAATTTGTATAGCTTTTGTTATTAATGTGTAATATTTATTGCTAATACGTGTGAATTTGTATCTTTAAATGACATACTACAAAATAAAAAATTACAGTGATTAATGTGAATCTATATTATTAAATAACATTTTAAAAATAAAAATAATTCAAGTATCTCACAAAAATAAGAGAGTTTAGAAAAAATTTCAAGAAAATAGAAAAATCATGACATCTAATGTGATGCTTATGTATACCGAGTAGGTATCTAAATAAATTTAGAATGCAATTAAAAAGACATAAAAAATATATTGAATAATAAAAAGCAGAATGTTTGATTAAAAGACATAAAAAATATATTGAATAACTGCTTAATTAAAATACTGATATTTAATTAAAATATATATCTTTTAATCAAAACTATTAACGAATCACAACATCTATTTGCTTAATACAATAATGGAGATAAGAAAATGAAATATTAAATAGAGCCGACCGATTATGAGTCTAAGAGAGATGAATAAACTAAACTGGAGAGTATTGGCTGATACTATCTTCACTGATCTGTGGGGTCCCCATGTTTCACTGGCTCCACAGTTGACCTCTCATCCCCACTAACCCGCATTATCCCATTTCTCGAAACACCTTGGCAGTTGGCACCCATTTCTCCGAATCCGGTCCCTGCTTATGATATAGGTTTCCTTTTAATATTAGTGCGGATCTAGTCTACATGAATCTTAAAGCAGATCAAATGGTTAGAATTCATTAACTCAAAAGATTTTCTTTTGAGTTCCTGCAGAGGATATCTCAATTCTAGCTTCTGGTCTCTAACTTGCCGAATTCAGATCCAGTGAAGTAACTCAATTTTTGGATTTTAAATCGGAACCGTCCGATTCGAATCCGAGATGATCTATCCGAAGTGGAGCACAAATCTCAATACATGAATTCGAATTCCGAAGCAATCTAGATCGACGGATTCGAATCGAACGGTCTCGATCCAAAATCCAAAGATTGGGTTACTTTAGGGGAGCCGGACCCCCGACTTGCCTGTTACTACCTACCTTCGCCCCTGGTTGGCACGCATTTCTCCTCATCTCAATTCTTTCTAGCTTCTGGTCTCTCTTTCTAATTCCTAATTTCTTCCTTTAGCTCATAGGCTCATAGCTGATCATGGAGTTCGTGGCATCAATATTTGAAAATGTGTTCCGGCCTTTGAAGGACTTCTTTGCAAAAAGCTACGGCTACGTGGCAGCATCTCACTACTACATCGATGAACTAGAAGACGAGATGAACGAACTGAAGAGTAAGAGGGACGATGTAGGGAGGATGGTAGATGCGGCTGAGCGCCAGGGCCTTGAGGCCACTAGCCAGGTAATTAATTCATTGATTGAATTGAATTGAATTGAATTGAATCCACCTTGTGACTTAACCTAGCTAGCTAGATTTGTCTTTACTTTAGCAATACATAACATACCTGCTCAGGCTCAGCATTCACAGCCCAATTATTATTATTAATATTAATATTAATATTAATGTAACTGTAGGTTAAGTGGTGGCTGGAGAGTGTTGATAAGCTGGAGGAGGAAGTTGGGTTGATCAAGTCTGAGTACGAGGCCAGACATCGGTTACCAATGGATCAGGCTGCCAGTATTCGCATTACATACCTGCTCAGCAAAAAGGCAGATGAGACCATGGAAGAGGTGCGTAATTTGAAGGAGAGGACTTTTGCTAAAGTTGCTGATGAGCTCGTTCAGGTAATTAATATCATTTTTCGTTAATTAAGATCCTTAATTTACCTTCCACTACAGATCTAGGTAGAAATTCTCATTCAATACATACAACTACTTATATTAGATTATCTAATTAGGCATGTATGCTTCAGATCATCAAATCTCACATCATCATTATCCGATAGATACCTAAACCTAAAATTGAAATCATTAATGCACATTTTCAAAACAGGTTCGCTTTGAAGAGATGCCAACAGTGCCTGTGGTTGGAATGGACCCAATAATGGAGCAGCTTAAAACATCCCTAGAGGATAGCGAAGTTGGCATTATCGGTATCTTCGGCATGGCTGGTGTGGGCAAGACTGCCTTGCTAAACAAGTTTAATAATGAGTATTTAGTAGGAGCAGAAGGAATCAATGTGGCTATCTATATTGAGGTCACACACGATTATGACCTCAACAAAATTCAAAAGATCATTGGTGACCGGCTGGGTCTTTCATGGGATAAAAAGGGCCCAAAAGAGCGTGCGGTTGTTTTGTACAAAGTGCTCAGCAAGATGAATTTTGTGATAATTTTGGACGACATTTGGGAGCCAATTAACCTGCGGATGCTTGGCATCCCAGTGCCAAAGCAGCAATCAAAGAGCAAAATCTTCCTATCCACACGAATTGAAGACGTGTGCGATCGAATGGATGTGAGGCGAAAGGTCAAGTTTGATTGTTTGCCCTGGGAACATGCATGGGAGCTGTTTCAGGAGAAGGTTGGTGATGTGCTAGCACATCCTAACCCGGAGATCCATCGTCTGGCAGAGACAGTAGCAACGAAGTGTGGGGGCCTCCCTCTTGCACTTATCACAGTTGGGCGCGCTTTGGCAAGCAAGCGCACAACCAAAGAGTGGAAGCATGCCATCACCGTGTTGAAGATTGCACCGTGGCAGCTTCTTGGAATGGAGAATGACTTGCTTGTGCCCCTCAAGCACAGCTACGATAACCTTCCTAATGACAAGTTGAGATTGTGCCTATTGTATTGCTCCTTATTTCCAGAAGATTTTTCGATTTTTAAGGAGTGGATCATTGGTTATTGTATTGGCGAGGGTTTCATTGATGACCTGTACACCGAGATGGATGAGATTTACAATAAGGGGCATGATCTCCTTGGAGATCTTAAAACAGCCTCATTGTTAGAAAGTGAAGATGAGGAGCACATCAAGATGCATCCCATGGTCCGTGCTATGGCCTTGTGGATTGCATCTGATTATGGCACCAAGGAGACAAAGTGGCTGGTACGTGCTGGTATTGGCCTGAAGGAAGCCCTGGGGGCTGAAAAATGGAGTGAGGCCGAGAGGATTTCTTTCATGAGGAATAACATTTTTGAGCTGTATGAGCAGCCCAAATGCCCATCTCTCAAAACTCTTATGCTCCAGAGCAACCCTACGCTGGAGAAGATATGTGATGGGTTTTTCCAGTACATGCCAACTCTACGTGTGCTGGACCTTTCACATACATCCATTAGTGAGCTCCCCTCAGGGTTAAGTGCATTAGGTCAACTTCAATACTTAGATCTGTACAACACCAACATTAAAGTCTTACCGAGTGAGCTTGGAGAATTGGTCAATCTCAGATTCTTATTGCTCTCCCAGACGCCACTAGAAACAATACCAAATGGAGTTTTGTGTCGTCTGACACTACTTCAGGTCCTTTACATGGATCTCAGTTATGGAGACTGGAAAGTTGGCATTAGTGGAAATGGGGTAGAATTTCAGGAGCTGGAGAGCTTGCGGCGACTCAAGGCTTTTGATGCCACAATCAAAACTCTTGCCGCTTTGCAAAGGCTAGCTCAATCACCTCGTCTTGCAGGGTCCACACGCAACCTCCTGATTAAAGCTGCAGCTGGTTTGAAGACTCTCGAGCTCCCATCGAGTGACTTGTGGAAAAACATGACCAAATTGAAGAGAGTTTGGGCATGGGGTTGTGCTGATCTGGAAGAGGTGGTAATTAATGGACCTGCTGTGCAGCATGACAATGATCCCAATATGTTGAGTAATGTAATTCGTCGTGGGTACAACACAATTCCTGATGAGGAGCAATTGGTTCTTCCTGACTTGGAGAGCATCATCCTCCAGCAACTTCAGAAGGCAAAGATTATATACAAGGGAGGTTACTTACAACAGCTCACGTCGCTTTTTATCTGGCACTGTCCTGGGCTGGAACATCTGATCACTTGTGCGAATGATGAAGATGAGCAGCAACTGGTCATTATCGAGGCATTTCCAAAATTAAAGGAGCTATATCTGCACGGATTGATGCAGTTTAAGAGCTTTAGCACTGAGAGATATCTGCTCTCTTTTCCTTCTTTAGAAAACCTCAAGGTGATTGAATGCCCCCGGCTAAAGAAATTTGAGTTATCGGCTAAAGATTTGATGGAGATTCATGGTGCAAATGAATGGTGGAATGCGCTTGAGTGGGAGGATGATATGGAGGTTAAAGAGAGATTCAGGCCCCTATTCAGGCCTTTGCGGTGATTATAGAGGCACTTTACTGCCCTTCTTTATTTAATTGGATATTTATTTTTGTTCTCTCCTTCTGTTGTTTGAGCTAGTTCATTCCTTTTCTTTTGGTCCATTTGAGAGCTTGAGATGATGCTGTTGATGTTTGAATCTGTTATAGTGTTTTGTAAAAATATGGTCAGATGGTAGTGGTTTCTCAAATACCCAGATTCCAGAGTTTTGATAAGAAACAATGAATACAAAACTTTGATGTAATTCCTTTTCTGGAAGTTTTGATATAATGCCAGCATCATGTATCATCTGTAGCTTTTTATTAAAAATTTTTCTTAAATATTATGATGAATAATGTGAATTTAAATGTAGAACCCACAGAGGAAAAGTAAAAGGGTATGGAACACATTTGATCATTATCTAGATTTAATGTATAAATCGAAACCTCAGCTGATATTAAATGATCAGTATAGATTGGAGCATCTGATCCTCTCTTATCAACTACAATAATAAAAACTGGGTAGAAAGAAATACTTTACACTGGTCAGTGCTCCATGTTCAAACAAGGTAAAATTATGTGTTTTGTTGCAACAGCCAAGATTGCAATGCTGTTTTTTTCAGTTGATGGTTGAGGAGTCATGTGTTGTTAATCAAAGTAAAAAGAACAAGGGTAAAAAGTTGCTGAGAAATTAATCAAAGTAAAAGAGGGATCTTTTGTACTGGAATCTGGTAAGATGCACACGATTGCTTTTGAAACTATTTCTTACTGCTTTTTTATATAATGCGATTCTGGTATCAGTGAGGGTCAAACCTGTAACTTTTCCTGATATGTTTATTTCTGTCATGTTTCTTTCTGGTACAGTAATTTTTCTTCATCTGCACCTTTACCATGCTGGTACAGTAATTTCTGTCATGTTGATATAGCTAATGGTGTGTTGCTTCGAACAGAAAACTGGTATTGTACCAGTTTTATCTACTGTGTTTTTTTTTTTTTTTAATGGTTGTCGGCAAAATACCAACAACAAATATATATTAGAACAATAAAAAGGTTTCTTTACAAAGGGCCTATCCCTCTGAAAGTATCATTAATGACCATGTTGCCGGTACACGTAAAGTGGTACTGCTACTTTATTGTAAAGTTCACAAGATAGCACTAACATCAGTTACTTTTGCTAAAGCTTGTTGCTTGCTTGCTAGAGCTTGTGATAGAGTTTAGTATTTAAAAATGTTGAAATTTATATGTTTTCCCTTTTTCTTGTCTTGCTGGTTTGATTAAAGTCCTGATAAATGAAGGTTTTCAAAGAGAAATTTGAGCTTGACTATTTTTCCTTCCCTTACCCTTGTCTGTGATGGAGTATCAATCAATACCAAACTCTGGTTTGCTATCTGATTGAGTTGATTAAATATCCTCTTTTTAATGATTGGAACATGATCAATAACGACCATTTCTCTTGTGGCCTGATTTTTTTGTAGTGTGGGCTAAAACGGGCCTATTTATATACCACAATAGGTTACTGAACGAGGCTAAAATATATTTACTTTGGATAGTATGTATGTTCTGGGCTGATATCCTTTGATCAACTAAACAAAGTTCATACAATGTGCAAGGCCTGAGGGATAAAGAGGTAGCACTGTAAAAGAAATAACCTCAAATGCAAGATATGAATATTCTTCCAGTCAGGAAGCAAAGGATAACTTTACTCCTAGAAAAGGAAGCAAAAAAGCAAGCAAAAGTACCCCAAGTCCAGCGCAGCCAAATCATATAAAAAAAGTGCAAATTCTTTGCTCTGTAAACATGTACAAATCAAGGAAAGAACCTTGTTTACCGTGTTAGCCGAAATGCTCACATGCATCCATCCTTCTATAAATGCGGTTCAACAAAACCCAAGGTACTCACAACTGACCTTCTTATTTTCATACTCATCAAATAGCTAGCATAGTATCCCCCAATTCGCACAAACATCCGATATCATAAAAATGGCGAAGGGTTTGGTTGTTTTCTTGTGCTTTGTTCTATTGGTATCAATGACAGCTGCAACACAGTTCAAAGTTGGTGGTACCGGTCAATGGAATGTTCCTGAATCCGGTGCCAAGTCTTATAACCAATGGGCACAGGCAACCCGGTTTAAAGTTGGTGACACCATAGGTAATTAATTTGCTTCCATTTTCCTTGGTACTTGCTTCTTTTCTTCTATGAACAACTTGATGCAGCATATGCCAATCGCTTAGAAATTGTACCATTGGAAGCTGGAATGACCATGATATATACATTATTGAAATTTTGATGTTATTTCATCTTATACTATTAAAAGGCTTTATTATCTTATTAATTTTATTTATCTTCATATTTTTTACAGTTTTCATTTACCCAGCAAACAATGACTCTGTACTCCTAGTAGATTCGAACTCATACAACAGTTGCGACACATCATCTCCCACCGACCGGTTCAGTGATGGAAACACAGTTTTTACATTAACTAGATCCGGGCCCTTTTATTTCATCAGTGGAAACCAGGACAACTGCAAGAAAGACGAGAAGCTTCACGTAGTCGTCTTAGGAAACCACAACAACACTGGCTCAGCACCTTCTCCATCTCCTTCTCCTCCTGCTGAAGCTCCATCTGCTTCATCGCCTCCACCACCTCCTTCTAGTGACGGAAATATTGCACCTGCCAGTTCTACTCCACCACCTCCGAATGCAGCATCTCTCCCCGTGATCAGCCTTATGGGAATGCTAGGCTTGGTATTTGTGCCTTTCTTGAATCTTGTGTGAACTTCATCTATGCTGGATTTAAGAGAAATGTGAGTTATTTTGAGGGGATTGGTTTGTTAAGATGTGACTTATGAATCTTAATTATTATTATTATTTTTTAATATATAAGGTGTGAATGTAATGGTTAGTTTGATTGTAATTTGTAAAGCGGATTGATTTTTTATATTATTATATATTGTTGAATTTGAAAATTTCCATTTCATGAAGAACATAATTCACCTTAATTTCGTTGGGTTGAAATTAAGGGACAAGTGCAATTTGTGACCCAAAAAAATGTATCAATTAGACTAGTTTAGCATGTGAGAACTGCTTAATTATTTAGTGTCCATATATCACTCTTTGTGGTGATATGTACCTATTGGCTATGGATGTTATTAATTTGTCGCAGAAATATGACCGAGTTGTCCCGTGCCTATTCGGGGATACTTGAACGGTTGAGATTTTCTAAATAGTCACGCAAATTAAATATGAGATATCTCAGGATGCGAATTCCACTAGAACGTCCGGATTCATATTCAATGCAATACTAACTCACTTAGGACGAATTTCAAAATAGATCCTCTATAATTAAGTAGGCACCGAATTTTAATCTCTCGACTAAGATTCAATTAATTAAAGCTAATTTTACTCCGGTAATTAAAATCCCATTAGGAGTATACAAATCCCACTAGGATTAAGATGTCGTTGGAACCAAATCCGTTCATCCAGTCATAATTAAAATAATAAGAGTATTTAGTTTTTTTAAAAAAAAAAAAAAAACATAATTCATGTTTTAATTATGACCGTTTAAATCATAAATGAATAAACGAATCACTAGTGGAAAAACAGAAATCAAAATCGGCTTATCTGAATCGGCTGTAAGAACCAACCGATACTCATAACTATCAGTATCGGTTCTATAACTAAAACCGATACTAATATCCACTGAAACCACAGAACCTGAGCTAATTGCATCGGTTCTAATATTACAACCGATGCTGATAGTATCGGCATCGGTTCTAAACTAAAAACCGATGCTAATTATCAAGTATCAGCATCGGTTCTTAGCTTAGGAACCGATGCTGATAGTGCTATTTATTTAAAATAATGCGGATTACTAGCAGCATCGGTTCCTAAGCTAAGAACCGATGCTGATAGTTATCAGCATCGGTTCTTAAGCTAGGAACCGATGCTGATAGTGCTTCCCTCTCCAACCAGCGCCTCTATATTCTTTAAAACTTACAAATTTTTCAAAACACCCAAAACCGCAAACCTCAAAACCCTCTCCTCCGCCGTGACCTAGCCCTGATTTCAAACCTCAAAACCCGTTTCTGTGTTCTCTTCTCCGCCGTGACCTAGCCGTGACCTAGCCGTTTCCATTGCTCTTCTCCTCCGCCGCTCCGTTGGCCCGGGCCTATTTTCTCCTCCGCCGGCTCCCTTTCTCGGCCCTCTCCTCTCAGTCCACTCCCCTCTCATTTTAGGTAATTTTGCTATCTTAGTTTTGCTATTTTAAGTAGTTTCAAATTAGTTCAAATCAAATCAATTCGGTTTCAAATCAACCAAACCGAATTTATAAATTGTTTACAATTCGGGTACCAAACCGAATTTAGAAATTGTTTTTGAGATTTGTTTGACATTTGAGAGAAATTTGTTAGAAATTTGTTAGAAATAATTTGATTAATTCGGGTACCAACTATTTTAAGAATATACTTGTTAGAAATTTGTTACAAATTTGATAGATTAGGGTACCAATTTGAGAAATAATTCGGGTACCAATTTAATTCGGGTACCAATTTAATTTAGAAAATTCTTGTTACTAATTTTTGTCGAGAGATACATTAGAATTGGTTTAGTTACTAATTTTTGTCGAGAGATACATTAGAAAATTCTTGTTACTAATTTGGGTTAATAATTGGTTTAGTTACCAAACAAAAATAATTGGTTTGGATTTATTTGTTGATTTAATTTGAATTGGTTTGAAGTTAGTTTGGATTTATTTGGACTTTGAATTTATTTGGACTTGGATTTATTTGGACTTGCAAATTCAGATATGGAAAGCAATAGTGAGACAGCCTCGGCTAAGAAACGAGGAAGAGGGCCTAATGCAATCAAGGAGAAGTTTAACGAGAAAGGGAAAGAGGTGGAACTTGACAAGTTTCACAGGCCGGTTGTTACTAGGGATACAACGTCTTTTCCAACGGAATTCGGTATAATGGTGAGAAGGAATATTCCTATAAGTTTCGTATTGTGGAAAGATGTTCCAGAAGAGAACAAGCTGAAAATATGGGAAACAGTGAAGGTAAATAACGTAGTACTAAGTTCACAAGCTTTCATTTGATATTATCTAACTCTAAATTTTGATTTCTATTTGTTTGGCAGCTGAGATGGGGTATAAAAGAGGACGTAAAAGTGAGGAACTATTATTATCAGAAGATGGCTACTTATCACCGGAGGTGGCGATCCGAGATGACTAAATTGTGGCGCGCGGGTGAGAGGCCCGATTTTACCAAGCAAAATATGGAAGAAAAAGACTGGGAGGTATTTGTCAAGTATCGAGAGACGGAGGAGTTTCAGGTATGTTTATTTATGCGGATCACCTACCTAATCTCTAAGTAAGCATTCAAATTCTCTTATAATTAAGGCCTACAATGATTGACTTGACATATTAATTGTAGGCTGCTAGCAAGATTGGAAAGGAGAATCAGAACAAAAACGAGTATCCGCATTTCTTAGGATCTAGAGGTTACATGGGCGAGGGTTTTCGGAGTAGGCTTACAGATGCTATGCAGACGATTGCAGACCAGAAAGCATCTAGTGATCCGTCTTCCCAAGGCTCAACAAGTGCATTGAAACCAGAAGAGGTCCTTGATATGTCGATTGAGCATAGGCATGTCACCTGGAGACTAGGAAGACAAAAGCTCGATAAGGAGACCAAGGAACGCTTTTATCCAGAAACATACACACCGGTCATCAAGAAAATTGTAAGAATTTTAGATATTGTCATTCATTGAAACCTCTACTTTAATTTATTAGTTTAAGAATTTTAGATATTGTCATTCATTGAAATCTCTACTTTAATTTATTAGTTTATAACATGTTGTCATTCCAGGAAGAACAAGAGGCGGCTATGAAACAAGGCTTGTTGGCCGTCGAACGATACGACGATGTTCTCGGAAAATCTCTGCCAAATCCGGAACATCCTGGGAGGGTGAGAGGAGTGGGAGGTTTGGTCCCTATGAGAAAAACATATGAGAAGAGCTCAATAAGGAGGAGACGCGCTCCCTCGAGTTCTGAAGAAAAAATGAGGGAAGAACTGAGGGAAGAAATGAAGGAGAAAGTAAGAGAAATAGAGGTGAGACTAGAAGCAAAAATGAGGGAAGAAATGAAGGTTCAACTTGCACTTTTGGTTCAGCAGTCAATGGGCCAACAAGTTCAGGCGTTTACCCCAACAGTCCTTCAGAGCAGCAGCCAGTCAGTCAAACCAATTACAGATCTTTCCGAGTATACTGAGGTAATGCAAATTCAAATTCAATAATATTCAAATTTCACCATTTATTTTCCATTACATGTTGTGCTGTTCATACGTTTTAGTTTATTCGAGTAAATACATATATCTGAACAGGAGGCAGAACTAAGCTGCAAACTCCAGGCAGTTGTTAATGGGAACACTATTCAAGTAGCCATGGGGACAATTCACGTTCCAGTTGCACCCGGTGGAACAATTCACAACAGGCCGATGCCGTTCGACCATGCAAGAGTAATGGTTGATGGTATTTTCGATGCGGACTTCATAGATCACCCATTACCGGTACCAAATGGCGAGCAGGAAACCCTAAAGGATGTCCTCGACAGTTTCACTGCATGGCCGATGTCCATGATAGTGATAGGTTCAGCTGAGGTATATTATTATTACAAGTTGTTATACTTCCGAATTAGTATATGTGTGATAGAGTTATAGATGATTTTGGATTTTACTTCAATTTATTATGAAATTTTGCAGGAACCAGGCAAAGAAATGATTATTCCCGGAGGTCCGATAGCAACGAGTCACTGCAAGGCATTTGATGGTATCAATTTTGACAAGCTGGGACAGACATTCAAGCATATTCGTGATCGGTTTTTGGAGCTAGATGGCAGCCCAATCGAAATCGATTCCCCAGCTGATCTTTTATGTTCAGATGACTCCATACGCGTCTATGCAGATGATTATGCGGCCTTGCTTACTCCACAGGAGTGGCTCACTGCACCAGTTGTTCAGATCTGGATGCTGTGAGTTAATATTTGTAATAATTGCAGAATTTTAGTACTTGTAATTCAAGTTTCACAAAATTGAGATCACATTTGTGTCTTTATTTTGTAGGTATTGGCACAAATACCTCAAGGAGGAATATCCCGGTGAGCAGGTTGGTTTCATGAACCCCAGTCAAACGAATGCCACCCTGTTGAATGATGACCGAGGACGTGTTCTTCAATACATAGGGAAAGCACTCCGAGAAAATCGGGACAAGAGATTAATCTTCATACCATACCATCAGATGTTAGTGTTACATATATATATATTCTAATTTTATTATATTTCTTTCAATTCATATAAATTGAATAATATGACATGCTACAAACCTAACATGCAGAAATCATTGGATATTGGTCGTACTTATGCCAACAGAACGTTCATTGTACGTGTACGATTCTGATAAGAAGTCTAAAAGAATGCTGATGATCAGTGCTGCTATCGAGGAGTAAGTGCCTTTCCTAAATTTTACGTTTTGTTTAGAATACTAATGATTTCATTATTATATTATCATTTAAAAAATGTCTCGCAAGTACTGATTGTGCAATGTTTTCATATTTCAACAGTGTCTTCATAAAGGAAATGGGTGCTTCTTTAACGGTTCGTAACGATTGCAAGGTAATAGTTCCTATTGCGATATAATTATAATGAATATACATATAAGTCATTTGTATGCTCGTAATACAAACATTTTATTTTTTTGAAACTTGTTATATAGTGCCCACAACAACCAGCCGGCTGGGAATGTGCATATTATACCATGTTGCTCATGCA
This sequence comes from Carex rostrata, assembly GCF_964058835.1. NCBI lineage: Eukaryota > Viridiplantae > Streptophyta > Magnoliopsida > Poales > Cyperaceae > Carex > Carex rostrata. Next base: position 50,324 of record NC_135931.1, on the reverse strand, counting down.
AGACATAATAAAGCACTGTCTCCATGTTTTTCCGCAATTGAAGGTATATATGCATTTATAAATTTTTCAAAAATAAGAATTGTTGCTTCAAATATAATCAATTTAATTGTATATATATGCTCTTCACAAATTCTAAAAATGCAGGATATTCCCGCTAAATATACGGTACAACGCTTGGCCGAGTTTCGCCATATGTGGGCCCAAGTCTTGCTGAAAGAAATTAAGACGAGAGGAAGTTAGGAACAAGAATTTTTTGTAATAAGTTAGGATGTGTATGATATATAATTAATTTAGGATGTGTTTTATTGATAATTAATTTAGGATGTGTTTTATTGAAAATTAATTTAGGATGTGTTTTATTGAGAATTTAGGATTTGTGATAATTTGAAATTTCGGCCAGCTAAATAAATATGGAAGCTGGCCATTTATAAAAAATATTTTTTAAAAATTCAACAGAGTATCAGTATCGGTTGTACTGTACAACCGATGCTGATAGTAATTTCTGAATTTAAAAAATATAATTTCAAATATATATCTGCATCGGTTGTACTGTACAACCGATGCTGATAGTGAATTTCTGAATTTAAAAAATATATTTTCAAATATATATCTGCATCGGTTGTACTGTACAACCGATGCTGATAATATTTTACTGAATTTTAAAAAATCTAATTTACAATATAGATCTGTGTCGGTTGTTAATTACAACCGATGCAGATAGTAACTAGTAGTATCGGTTGTAACAACCGATACAGATTTGTTTAGTATTTGTATCGCCCTCATCAGAATCGGTAGTGAACCGATACTGATATCTGTATATAACCGATGCTGATTCTATTTTTTCCAATGGTGAATGAACCTTGTTAGCATGAACTTTCTGCCCCTGTTCATGAAGGATGGACCTTATTAGCACAAGATTTAGTTCCTTTTGCGGTTGCTAGCTTAATTAATTCTTTTAAACATAAAAACTTTCTAGCGCACATTAAACTCATCTTCTTTACATATAAATTTTATTTATGCCCTTTAAGACATGTCTAATTCGGAATGAAGGCTTTTCAACATCTAATAAAAAACTAAGACAACCAGATATAAATTCATTAACTGCGATGAAATTTAATCCTACTGGAGTCGTTCGGCAACAATGATTTAGAGGGAAGGATTAAGAGCTTAAGGAACCTAAGGAGCCCATGTTCAGTTATCTTAATCCGTGGATGGAAACTAAGAAAGTTAAAGGAATGGATAGAGGCATCTTAAGGTCCGGGCAGAGAATTAAAATCCAGGCAAAAAAGAAGTTAAAGGATGTGTTCTTAATCTGCGCTAAGAAACCGACATTTGGTAAAATTAAGCAGCTAAGGAAGCTAAAGGAAGCAGATTAAGCCTTCACCCCTTGTTGTCGAACAGCCCCAGCAATTTGCAAGTAAATTAATACAAGGTTTGCTTTGAGATTCATGTTATGATTCAAATCTCATTCTATAGGTACTGCACTGGATCTGAATTGGGATTTTGACTGGATCTGAATTGGGATTTTGATTGATTAGGAAACCAACCGAAGACGTGCCAATTTTTTTTTTTTAATATTCAACATTAAATAAAAAAGTATTATGAAGAATTTTAAAAATATTCAAATTGCCAAAAATTTTAATAGCCGGGTCAAGGAAAGAATTGGACCGTTCAAATTTTCGGCAAGTGAATAAAATACTTTTTTTTTATTAGGTCAGGGTTTAGGGTTTGTGTAACACCACGTAATTTAAAGAATGGACATTAAAATAAAGCTAAGCTTCTAAATCAATATATTGTAGATAAACAAAACATAAGATACAAATATTATAGAATGTAATAAATAAATAATAATGTTTCTTAATATATTCATTTAGAATTATATATATATTAGGAATACATATGCTCATATAATAGAAAATTTTTGATGCGAGAGCAGTATACTATAAGTTTATAATTTACGTTAACTAGACATAAGTTTGACGATTGTTGGTAGGATATATGATAGATGCCAATTATCTTAGAACACATAATTTTGTAACACCTCATTGAGTAGTTATATTTTTCTTTTCTTTTTATGTATAAAAGTAATTACAATTTAGTGTTCGAATTTTGAGGACAAAATTCTTTTTAAGAGAGAAAGAATGTAATATTCTGTCACGTCAATTATTTTTATTATTTTATCAAGATAATTCTAGGAACAAAATAATATTCATACATTACATAAGTATATATGATCAAGCATATATAAGAGACAAATGCTATGGAACGAAATAAATAATATAACTATTCAGATATTACTAGCATAGAGATCAACAAATTTTACGTCATATGATTTTAATTAAAATATTTAATTAGTAAAGAAACCCAAACATAATTTAATCCGTTGGATTAATCAAGATATAATCAAGTTGATTTATAGGCCCAAAACAAAAAGAAATTAACTAAGCCCAAGAACTCAAGCCCAACACCCAAATTAAATTACTAAACCTAATTAACCATTATTTAAACCCCCATCACCCCACCCACACCAAATTTTCGTTTATATTATTTATACTAGTTATATCAATAACCAGTAACGCTATTCATTTTATTATTTCTTTTGTATTTTTTTTGTATTTTTTTTGTATTTTTTTTGTATTTTTTTTATTTTTATTTCATTTTCTTCTCTCGATTCTTCTTCACACAAAAAGGAAATCCAACGCATAAACGATGCATGACATCTATACGGCTTGATTTGATTTCTTATTCCTTCTTTTATCTCCTTTTTATTGTTTTCTTGTCGTTTTATTTCATTCGACCTATAATCGGTGCAAGACACCTACACGGGTCATGTCACGATGATAACCCCCAAAAAAAAAGAGGAACCTTAGATGTTCCCATGGTTGAAGTGACAATAATTTTGAATCTCATACAATGACTCGATTAACCTCTTATTGGTTTTACTTCTTCCTTCTATTAAGTAAAGGTTATTAATTTTATACTTAGACAAGATTATAATTCTAAATTCTTACTATTAAGTTTTTGAATGTTCTGTGAATTAGAAATGTTTTTATTATCCATTTCAATATAAATAAATAATGAGAAATTATATCCATCACCAATAATAGATGTTCCCATGGTTGAAGTGACAATAATTTTGAATCTCATACAATGATTCGATTAACCTCTTATTGGTTTTACTTCTTCCTTCTATTAAGTAAAGGTTATTAATTTTATACTTAGACAAGATTATAATTCTAAATTCTTACTATTAAGTTTTTGAATGTTCTGTGAATTAGAAATGTTTTTATTATCCATTTCAATATAAATAAATAATGAGAAATTATATCCATCACCAATAATAGATGTTCCCATGGTTGAAGTGACAATAATTTTGAATCTCATACAATGATTCGATTAACCTCTTATTGGTTTTACTTCTTCCTTCTATTAAGTAAAGGTTATTAATTTTATACTTAGACAAGATTATAATTCTAAATTCTTACTATTAAGTTTTTGAATGTTCTGTGAATTAGAAATGTTTTTATTATCCATTTCAATATAAATAAATAATGAGAAATTATATCCATCACCAATAATAGATGTTCCCATGGTTGAAGTGACAATAATTTTGAATCTCATACAATGATTCGATTAACCTCTTATTGGTTTTACTTCTTCCTTCTATTAAGTAAAGGTTATTAATTTTATACTTAGACAAGATTATAATTCTAAATTCTTACTATTAAGTTTTTGAATGTTCTGTGAATTAGAAATGTTTTTATTATCCATTTCAATATAAATAAATAATGAGAAATTATATGCATCACCAATAATACTTTCCTTGTTTGATGATTTATTTTCAAAATAGAATACAAATTCCTTATTTGTTAACTCAGGTCCTTTACGAATAATACGTTGCTTGTTAGATAATATATTTTCAAATAAGAGTTCGGATTCCTTATCGGTTAAATGATCTCCTTTGCTTAGACGCCTACTTTAAATCCATAAATATTTATTTTATTCTGGTCTCAACCAAAATTTATACACTTCCTCATTAAACGATTATTAAATTAATAAAATTAGACTTCCAAGATTTAATAAACCTTTTTGTGTAATAAATAGTCCTTTGCGTATATAAATTCGGTTACTGGATTTAGGGAATAAATTCTTTTATTAAATAATTCGATGTAATAGTTGATATCTTGAAATTAGTATGATTTCTTTTTGTGTGCCTTGATTCTCGGTTAGAGATTTTAATGAGTAATTGGTTTCGATTAGAGTATCTAGCATTTTCTTTGTCTTTTCGTTTATTTCTCTTTATCTTATTTCTTTTAACGATTTAATCAAGTAACAATATTCTAGGAATCTTAAATAGTTTAGACAATAATCGAATTACTATATAATGATTAATGCGCAACACTAATTTAGGAGTAATGTATACATGTCGTTTAGGTTCGAACTTTGGAATCCTAGAAGATCTCGAGACGCCTAACGACTTCCCTACGACAACAGGTGCGGGTTTCCTAGACTTTATAAAATTATTTTACTTGTCCATTTGTCATTCAACTGTTTATTATTATGACATTAGTTAGATTTATGTATGTTATTTTCGAACCATTCGTATGACTTGAGTAGACACAAATAAATTGCATTAATTGATAGGATCCATATGTTGACCAAAAGACTTGCATAGTAGGATGTGTTGAGCATGGCATGAATTGTATGATTGAATGAATATATGTGAAATGAACGGATAACAAAAGCGAACAGGGGCCGATATGCTTGCATATCGGGATGTATACATTGGGTCTGGTATTCGACTGGACCCCTCGTTAACGTGGCATTGGTTGGACTTCCCGTCATGGGTCAACATCTAGCGTAGGGTAGACTCCCCGTATAGTGAGACAGCCTCTCACTGTTGGTTGGACTTCCCAGTGAGTTAGTGGCCTTCCGCTGTTGGTTGGACTTCCCAGTGAGTTGGCGGCCTTCCCAATGTTGGTTGGACTTTCCATTGGTTCGGCAAGAAAATGGTAAATTGTGAAAAATGAAAAGAATATCGAAGTAGATGTAATAATGGTAGATGCATTGCATTAGGTTGCATATGTGCATTTTATTTCTTTTTCATATTTGTGAGAATAAGGTAAAGGCTTTATAAACTCTGGGCTGAAACTAAATCCCGCACTGAGAGAACGTTCGATTTCTCACCCGTTCCACTTTTATGTGGGTTTCAGGTAACGAAGAGGAAGAATTCGAGCAAGAACAAGAGTGAGACTAAGTGGGAAGATATAAGACTTGATAAACTGCCACATGTTTCTTAGTTTGTTTTTCGTTAATCAATAATTGATACATTGAGTCGGCATGGCAGTGTTTTGTTACTAGCTATGTCGGCCGTGATCGTTTGTTTGACTCTTTTGATTATGAATAAATGTGGCTTTATATATATTTTTATTGATAATGTATGTGATGTGCACACGCCTTACGTAGAAATATATGGCGGGTTGTCCCGGAGTGTGACAGTTTAGGATGTGGGGTGTGGGGTGTTGGGGGTTGGGGGTTGGGGTTGGGGGTTGGGGTTGGGGGTTGGGGTTGGGGTCTCGGGTCTCGAGGTCTCAGGGTATACGGGTTTCGAGTTTTGGGGGTTTGGGTGTTTGGGGATTCGGTGTTCAGGGTTCGGGTCTCAGGTCTCGGGGTTTAGGGTTTCAGCATTCGGGGTTTTAAGGTTCAGGTTTTGGGTTTCAAGTTTTGGGTTTTGGGTTTTGGGGTTCGGGTGTTCGGGGTTTGGGGGTTTGGGGTTTGGGATTTGGGGTGTAGGGTGTAGGGTTTAGGGTTTAGGCTGTAGGGTTCGGGTTTGGGGTTTAGGGCTAGGGGCTAGGGGCTAGGGGCTAGGGGCTAGGGGCTAGGGGCTAGGGGCTAGGGGCTAGGGTCTAAGGGCTAAGGGCTAAGGGCTAAGGGCTAAGGGCTAAGGGCTAAGGGCTAAGGGCTAAGGGCCAGGTTATAGGGTCTATAGTTTTAGGGTCTTGGGTTTTAAAGTCTTGGGGTCTTAGGTGTAGGGATTTCATGTGTATGTCAAGAAGGTAAAAATTAAAAAAATTAACTCAATACCCAACGGATCTCATTTGTATGACAATTGCAAGCAATATTACGTTAAATAAATTCTTCTAGCATTCATGTGCTTCAAATAAAATCAAATAAATTTATTTCTCACATAGGATGAGATAAGAATTCATACCTAAAGAGATTATTAAATCTCTTGTTAGAGGGAAGCCGATTTGCCTTCTAGATCTCTTGGAACCGTCATTCTCTTGGAAGCACCTCTTGGTTCACCTTGAATCTAAACAACGAACTAACACACCTCTTAGATAGATGGATGTGAAGTTTAAAACTTAGATCTAACCACCTAGCAAGAAGAGATTCGACCTAGGAGCAAGCCTCACAACTTTCGACCAAGGAAAAACTTTTACAAATTTCGGCCAAGGGAAGAAGAAAGGGGCTACTCAAAGAGGATCTTTGGCTAAGGTTTATGGTAGAAAAATTAGCTTAATTTTCCTTAATTACACCCCTTTAAATAGGCAAGGGTTAGGGCAACTCTTTGTGTAAGGTTTGAATCAATTACACAAATGCCACTAGGCTTGTTTAGCTATTTTATGCTCTTTATAATCTCATCTTACTATTGGTTTAATAAATTAATTTATGAACAAATAATATTATTCATATTATTCTATTATACAATATTTATATTATTCTTATAATGTATTCAAACATTATACCAAATAATATTTGCATAACTTCATAAATTTATTTATGGTCTAAGCATGTCATATTATACATCATTATGAAATGTAAAATACTTGTTGTTTCTCTTCAGTTGATGTGACCGTATAGAGGATCTATGTCATCTTGGCAATAATATAAAATTTTATATTATTGACTATAAGAGGTTCTATCATTACATTATAGTTATCAAATCGACATAGTAATCATTACTCAATCCACTAATTTTGTGTCTATCATTGTCACATGATATTATAAATAATATGCAAAATAAGATCGTGTCTTTTTTGTATTATATTTGTTTTCTTGGTCTCTCAAGTGAATTATAATTATAACTACATCAGTTATATTGCATGCAGTATAATTCCACTTTACCAAGGGGCCCAGTAATATCATAACTCAAATTGAGGGACAATAATAATATTAACATATAGATTTCTCCCGCACAAGTTGTACACAACGAATTACTATTTTATTCCTACCATAAGATAATATTTAAATAGCAATCACATTATATGTTTCTCATGTGAGAAACCTACACATCTCATATCTAAGATTCTAAAGACACAATGGAAACATTAATGACACAAAATACAATTCATATAATGTTCCATTCATTTAGGTCATGTTCAATATATAAAATACACATTTTATATATTCATGTAATTAAATGATAATCCTTTATTAACATTTATAGAACTTCAATGTACTTTAATCTACATGACAATCTTCCTCGGTAATTAATGTCCTCCTTAATTACCACGATCGTGAACTTATTTAGTGATTAAATGTTTCTCATCTTAGGAGTTCTATGATTCAAGACCTAGAGTATCTTCTTGAATACTTCCAAAGATATAACATATAAATCTCAAGGAACAAGAATACATAATAATAATATTCAAAATCATGAACAATACATAAATCATTACAAAAAATGATAACTTTTAAAACACATATCTTTCAGTCTCCTACTTATTTTTAAAGTTTCATACATATGTATAATCCATGCATAAACTATAAATTTGGAAGTCTCTTATATTAGTCTACAAACCAATCTCCATGTTCTTGTAAACCCATGGACTCGAAAGGAATTTCACTTTTGCCTTGCGCTAAGGGTTTTGTGAAAAAATAAGTTGTGTTGGTGTTGGTGTTCACCCATAACAATGAAATTTTGTCTTCTTCTGTCGTCTAGGTCTGTTATAAAACTAGCATCAGTGTAGCCTTTTACAATGAGCTCTCTTTGACCACCATAGACAAGAAACTTATTCTTGGTCCTTTTTAGGTACCTAAGAATATTCTTAACCGTAGTCCAATGATCAGGACCAAGTGAAGCTTGATGACGACTTGTCATGCTCAGAGCATATGCGACATCAGGTCTTGTGCTTGTCATAGCATACATGATGGAACCTATAGCTGAAGCATAGGGAACATTCTTCATGTATTCAATGTCTTTGCATGTTGTGGCACACTACGACTTGCTAAGTTGCACAGACATATTCATTGGTACATTTCCTTTCTTGGACTTTTCCATATGGAACATTTCCAATATTTTGTCAATATACACTTTTTGACTTAGACCAATGAGCCTACGAGACCTATCCCTATATATCTTAATCCCTAAGATATATTGAGCCTCGACTATGTCCTTCATTGAAAAGATTATTTTTAATGAGTTCTTTGTTTGCTCCATCAAAGATTTTTCATTACCTATCAGCAATATGTCATCGACATATAAGACTAAGAACATAATGTGGCTCCCACTAACCTTCTTGTATACACAAGGTTCTTCCTTAATTTGAATGAATCCAAGGGTTTTAACCTCTTCATCAAAGCGCTTGTTCCAACTCCATGATGCTTGCTTCAAGCCATAAATGGCTCTCTGAAGTTTGCATACTTTGCTACTATTTTTCGGATCTTCAAAACCTTGAGGTTGTACCATGTATAATTCCTCATCTAATTTTTCATTTAGGAAAACTATTTTGACATCCAACTGCCATATTTCATAATCATGAAATGCGGCAATAACTAGCATTATCCGAATAGATTTAAACATGACAACTGGTGAAAAAATTTCATCATATTTAATTCCTTGAATTTGAGTAAAACCTTTTGCTACAAGTCATGCCTTGTAAGTTGTCAAATTACCATTCATGTCTATCTTCCTCTTGAAAATCTATTTCTTTCGAATGACTTTCGATCCTTTAGGAAGATCTACCAAGTTCCATACTTGGTTGTTATACATGGATTGCATTTCGAATCCCATGGCTTCTTGTCATACTTTGGAGTCTTTTTTTTCCATTGCTTCTTCGTAGGTCAAGGAATCATCAGCATCCATTATCAAGATCTCATGAAGACTCATGTATAATTCTGGTCTTCTCCTTTCTCTTGTTGACCTTCTAAGCTCTCTATGTTCTTGTGACTCATCTTGAGTTAAACGAACACTCAGTGGTGAAAGTATGAGTACTTCCACTGATTAAAGGAGTTTCATGTGGTATTTCATGATCATCTTGAATGTTTTCATTATCTCATAATCATTTACTAGCAAGTCATCTTGAGTTTCCTCAAGTGTCACCCTACTACCACTGCTTTTGATTCTTTCAAGAAACTCATTCTCTAAGAATGTTGCACCCTTTTGAACGAATATAATATTCGTTGACTTGTGCCAAAAGCTGTACCCTTTTGTTTCTCTTGGGTATTCAACGAAGAAGCACTTATCCGCTTTGGGTTCAAGTTTTATTGACATCATACGCTTGACGTCCTCACAACCCCAAATTTTAAGAAAAGACATCTTAGGTGGTTTGCCCATCCACAACTCATGTGGAGTTTTCTCAACGAATTTTGATAGAACAATATTTAGTGTATGAGTTGCGGTATGGAGTGCGTGACCCCAAAAATATAAAGGTAGTTCTGTTTGACACATCATTGAACGAACCATATCAAGTAAGGTTCAATTTCTCCTCTCGAAAACACCATTTCACTGTGGTGTCCCAGGTGGAGTAAGTTGTGGTATAATGCCACACTCTATCAAATATGTGTTAAACTCATTGCTCAAGTATTCTCCTTCACGATCAGTTCGTAGAGCCTTAATTCTCTTGTCAAGTTGGTTATCTACTTCTTTGAATTTCTCAAAGGATTCACTCTTGTTCTTCATAAGATACACATAGCCATATCGGTTGTGATCATCTATGAAGGTAATGAAGTACTTATAACCATCTCTTGCACTAGTACTCATTAGACCACATACACCAGAATGTATCAATTTCAATAAGCCATTTGATCTCTCACCTTTCTTCTTAAATGGTGATTTGGTCATTTTTCTAGTTAAACAAGATTTATATGTTTCAATTGCTTCACTGTCAAGCAAATCTAGAAGATTTGCTTACTGCAATTTATGTGTTTCTCGTTTATGTGACCAAGGCAACAGTGCCACAAGTGTGTCTCATTCGTTTGAGACATCTTGAGTCTCTTGTTACAGATGTTCAACATATGTTTATCATCATCTAAATCAAGCAAATATAATCCATTTAAAATGAAAACATTTTCATAAAATAGATCGATCTTCTTAATAATTATACGTGAGTTATTTATTACAAAACAAAAACCTTATGCATCCAAACATGATACAGAAATAATGTTTCGAAAAATAGAAGGAACATAATAAACATCATTTAAATTTAAACATAAACCACTAGATAAATGAAGATCAAGAGTGCCAACAGTAACCACAGGGATACTTGTACCATTTCTAACCTTCAATACCACCTCTCCTTTTGAGAGAGGTCTCTTATCCCTTGGTGCATACACATTAGAAACTAAGTGAGCACATGATCCGATATCCATTACCAACTCTTGGATAGTTGGTAATTCATTTTGAAACTAAGTGAACTACTATTTTATTCCTATCATAAGATATTATTTAAATAACAATCACATTATATGTTTCTCATGTGAGAAACCTACACATCTCATATCTAAGATTCTAAAGACACAATGAAAACATTAATGTCACAAAACATAATCCATATAATGTTCCATTCATTTAGGTCATGTTCAATATATAAAATACACATTTTATATATTTATGTAATTAAATGATAATCCTTTATCAACATTTATAGAACTTCAATGTACTTTAATCTACATGACAATCTTCCTTGATAATTAATATTCCTCCTTAATTACCACGATCGTGAACTTATTTAATGATTAAATGTTTCTCATCTTAGGAGTTTTATGATTCAAGACCAAGAGCATCTTCTTAAATACTTTCAAAGATATAATATATAAGTCTCAAGGAACAAGAATACATAATAATAATATTCAAAATCATGAACAATGCATAAATCATTACAAAAAATGATAACTTTTAAAACACATATCTTTCATTAGGGTCTTAGGGTTTTAGGTCTAGGGTCTAGGGGTGTAGGGTTCTAGGGGTGTAGGGTTTAAGGTTTGGGGTTTGGAGTTTGGGGGTTTCGGAGTTAGGGGTTAAGGGTTAGGGGTCAGGGGTTTAGGGGTTTTGGGTTTAGGGTTTAGGTAAACATCTCAAATTTCTACAAAGAAGTTTAAATTATGGACATTTGAAGTGCACCGAAATGTTGGTGTGGAGATGGCTTCGATCTTGACACCATATCAAATTTAATAAGATGTGCATCATATTGCCTCCCTCTGTAGAAGACGCACAATATAACTCTTTGCAATTTTAGTTCTAAATTTTATTTTTTATTGGATACAAAATACAAATATCTAGTACCATAGACTCACTCCATAATTTATATATTGATTTAATAGTTTGCACTAACAAGTCCTGTTTTGGTAGGGTTTGAACCACAAGAGAAAATCAACAACTGAACAGCTGGATGCATCAGTGTTGCCAAACACAAAATGGCAACGAGTAGATGATGACACAGTGTATGTAGAACACGCTCTTTCTCTATTTGTCACACGTATGCATCATGCACATCTAGTTTGATTTTGAGTTGTACAATACTTGACTGATCCTAAACTTTGTTTTTGTTTCTAGGAATGGTGAGGGCTTTAGCCAATCAAATGATGACAAGTTTGACAAAAGGAACTCAAAGTTGGGTGCAAATTTGTCAGAGGACCTAGTGGATTTTTTTCAGCACCCGCCTGATGACCTTGTCAATTGTTTGGATTGCTCACCTGATACAGATCTTCCTGTTTGGTTAAAGGAAGATGTTGCGTAAATTGTTGGGTATCAGACTATGAGTATACATAATATTAGTAGTTTTTATAAGAACTAGGAAATGTTTTGTGGGAGCAGTGATGTGATGTTTGGTTTAGAAAGCTTACAAATAGTATGACAGTATTTTGTGCAGTAAAGTTTGCTCTTAGAACTGTTCATGTCAGTCAACACAACAGTATTGTGTTGTTAAGGTAGCTAAGGCAAACTATCTGACCTAACTTTATTACTTGGCTATAGATTAAAAGCAGTATGATGTTTTACATTCTTGTTATGAAATGTTATATACTGGTATGTGGCTTGTGGTGTTAGTGCTTCCTGTGATCAGGTCCACCAGGCCGATATAAATATAAAAAATATAAGAACTCATTCATCTTTTCTTATATTTTCTTATATAAACATTTTATTTTCCATAATAAAAGATGCATCCAAAATTTAGGGTAAGATGAAGTTTCAGTTGCATGCCAATGTTTGTATTTCGCTATCCATAAATATTTAAAGTTGTTAAATATCAAGTACTGGTACCTACTTCAGGGAGTCCTATAATGGTTATATCTTCATGTCGTACCTAACCCATTGGTATCAATGTACCATACCTGACACGGGCTCGGCCAATGAGATTCACAAGGACACTAGCTAGTTCAACAAAACATCACTCAAGAGGAGCAAAGCTCAACCCAACAGAGGATATGAGGAGATAAAACTCAACTCAAACAATAAAATCCGTATATATTCAATAGTTGTTTTACAAAATAAGCATGACTTCTCTTATAGCCTTATAATGACCTCCAAAAGTCACCTAAATATTAATACAACTTCAACTACTTTTTATCCTTCCAAAATATACTTAATTATCTTCCTAGAAACCCTAAAACATAGCTAGAAATAAATACTCTTTGACCCTAATTAAAATACACTCAAAACTCACACCTAATTAATTAATATAGCCGAAAATAGACCACTTATCTTGACACTCTTTTGACTATGATATATTATTATTATGGACAATCTCAAATCATTAAGTTGTATCATATTTTGTAAGCTTTCCATAGGACTTTGAATCACCTTAATCCGAGTTTGTATGACTTAGTTATGGATAAAACAGTGCAGCATGTCACATGTGGCTGTTTTAGACGTTTGAACTGCTTCTGGAATTGTTCTGATTTTCTGTTGAATTTTGGATCGTGTCATTCTCCCCTGATTGAAAAGAACTTGCCCACAAGTTCAACTCATTTTATCCATAGTATGGTTGAAGATCCTTCACATTGAATGTAGCTGATACTCCATAGTCTCCTGGTAGCTCCACTTTGTATGCATTGTCTCCTAAGCACCACACAATCATAAACGGTCCATCACCTCCCTGTTTGAGTTTAGCATTGCGACAAGGTGGAAAGTGCTCCTTGCTCAAGTGAACCCAAACAAGACCTCCTTCTTTAAAAATCTGAGCCTTGTGATGCTTGTTTGCTTGTTTTCCGTACTTCTAATTTTGTTTCTCAATTCACCTCCTAACTAGTTCATGTAACTCTTTAATGGACTTGGCACGCTCTTCCGCATCTGCACTATAACTGTGATTTATTGGAAAAGGCACAAGATCAAGAGGACTTGCTGGATTACGCCCATAAACAACTTCAAACAGACTTTTACCGGTTGTTTGACTGCACGACCGGTTGTAAGCAAATTCAGCTTGGGGCAGAACAAGATCCCAGTGCCGAATGTTTTCTCCCACCAAACTCCTCAAAAGTTGCACAAACTTCAATTAACCGTCTCAGTTTGTCCATCCGTTTGGGGATGATAAGATGAACTAAACTGCAGCCTTGTTCCCATTTTCTTCCATAGAGTGCGCCAAAAGTGCCCAACAAACTTCAGGTCATGGTCAGAAGTTATGGTCTTGGGAATACCATGCAAGTTTACTATCTCCTTGAAATATAAATCTGCCACATTAGTTGCATCCATGGTTTTAGAACAAGGCACAAAGTGAGCCATTTTAGAGAACCGATCATCTACCACAATAATAGAATCCTTGCTCCGTTGACAAAGTCCATACTCACATCCTCCCAAGGCGCAATAGGAACAGGAAGAGGAGTGTAAAGGCTGGTATTTTGGGACTTGGACTTCGCTATATGATAAGTTCGGCACCTCATGATGTAATGATTCACATCCCTCTTCATTTTTGGCCAAAATAAACGATCATTAAGTAAAGCAATGGTCTTATATCGCCCAAAATGTCCACTTAAACCACCATCGTGAACCTCCTTAATAATTTCCAATCTCAAAGAACAATTTGGAATGCACAATCGTTTATTGTTGAAGAGGAATCCGTCATGCAAAACGAACTCCTTGTATGCCCCATTTGCACATTCACCGATCACTTTGTTAAATAATTCATCTTCCTTGTACAACCCCTTTACTTCTTCAAAACCCAAGACTTTTGCTCTCATTGTGGACAGCAATGAATGCCGTCTACTCAAGGCATCCGCCACTTTATTAGAAGCCCCACTTTTGTGCTTGATGTGAAACGTGTAGGCTTGCAGAAATTCCACCCAACGTGCATGCCTCGGTTTGAGCTTATGCTGTCCATTAATGAATTTCAGCGCCTCATGGTCAGAGTAGAGGATGATATTTTTAGGAATAAGGTAATGCCTCCAATGCCTAAGTGCTCGCACAATAGCATAAAACTCCTTGTCATATGTCAAATAGTTCTTGCGCAAATTTGTCAACTTTTCGCTAAAGAAAGTGATAGGTCGTCCATCTTGATTTAGGACTGCACCGATGCCCACACCTGATGCATCACATTCGAGCTCAAAAATCTTCTCAACATTGGGCAAAGCAAGGATAAGAGCCTTTGTCATTTTCACCTTGATGAGCTCAAAACTCAATTGAGCCTCATCCGTCCACTTGAATACACCGCCTTTCAAGCACTCGGTGATTGGCGAGACAAGAGTGCTGAAATCTCGAATGAACCGGTGATAAAATGAAGTCAGTCCATGAGAACTTCGTACTTCATGAATGGTTGCTGGAGTTGGCCAAGAGAGAATATCATCAATCTTGGAAGGATCCACATGAATTCCTTTGGCCGAAACGACATAGCCTAAAAACACCAAACTGTCGGTTATGAACTCGCACTTCTTCATGTTGATGTAGAGCTTTTGTTCGGCTAGCACTTCAAAGATTTTTCGGAGGTGCTCCAAATGCTCCTCTGGACCCGTGCTATACACGAGAATGTCATAAAAATAAACCACCACAAACCTGCCAATAAACAGCTTAAAAACAAGATTCATTAGTCGCATAAAAGTACTAGGAGCATTAGAGAGTCCAAATGACATTACCAACCACTCGAACAGCCCATCACGTGTTTTAAACGCTTTTTCCATTCATCACCGGGTCTCATGCGAATCTGATGGCAGCCACTTCGAAGATCAATTTTTGAAAACACACTAGCACCATGAAGTTGATCCAGCATGTCATCAAGATGGGGAATAGGAAATCGATACTTGATGGTAATCTTGTTAACCTCTCTACTATCCACACACATGCGAAAATACCCATCTTTCTTTGGGACAAGGAGGATTGGAACAGCAGAAGGACTAATGCTTTCCCACACCAAACCTTTGCTCAAAAGTTCATCAACTTGCCGCTGAAGTTTGGCATTTTCTGTCGGGTTCATTCGGTATGCCGCTTTGTTCGGTAAAACTGCACCGGGTACAAAATCAATACAATGTTGTACATCTCTCATAGGAGGTAAACTTGCTGGAATTTCATCTGGAAAAATGCCTTGAAATTTTTCTAGTAACGGTATCAACATTTCGAGTATTTTTGGATTCTCGTTTCTCACTTCTTTCAACACAAGTGCATAAACCACCTCAGATTCTTCCAAAGCTTCACTAAATTTAGATTTTGAAAGAAAGAAATTACCTTCCCATGTGATGGTTTAGATATATTCATCATTTTGAAAGGACCCAAAATAATTTTCACACCATCCTTTTCAAACAAATAAGTGTTTTTTAATCCGTCATGAATAACTTTGCGATCAAATTACCATGACCTCCCCAAAAGTAAATGACATGCATCCATTGGTACTACATCACACCACACCTCATCCTAGTACTTATTCCCAATGAAAAAATTCACCAAACACCGCTGGTCTACTTGCACATATTTTCCCTTTTGTAACCAAGAAAGCTTATACGGTTGAGGGTGTTTTTCAGTTTTGAGGGGCAATTTCTGAACCATAGTATCGGAAACCACATTCTCACAACTCCCACTATCAATAATAATATCACATACCTTGCCATGGGAGGTGCAACGCGTATGAAATTTTTTGTTGTGAAGCCATACCTCGTTCTCTTCCATGCTAGAATTTAATACTCTTCTAATCACAAGCATCTCACCCGTGTGTCTCCATATGTGACATCTTCTTCTTCTATTGGTTCATTAAAGATAGGTGGGGAGTTAAAATCCATGTTCTCTTCCTCTATAGGCTCTTCAACGAGTGTGAACACTCGCTGGTTTGGACATTCGGATGCAATATGACTGTATCCCTTACACTTGTAACATTGCACAGTTTTTGGGGTTGCTCGAGATGGTTTAGCTGCTGCCTCCTTTGCTGGAAACGTTTTTACAACCTTGGTTGCTGCTAGTTTGGTTAGTTGAGAGCTACTCCCCTAGTTTACCAAATAGCCACGGCTTGAAACTCGGGTTCTGCCATAACTCATTGATTTTCTGCCCTCTTTCTCCTTTAGTTGCTTCTCAACTTTTGTGGCAAGTTTAAAAACATCATGATAAGTAATGAAAGGTTGGAGAGTTACCATGTCATGAATTTCTCTTCGAAGCCCGCGGAGATACTGGGCTATGGTTTGCTCTTTGGGTTCTACAATGCCACACTTCAACATGAGATGGTCAAATTCTTCCGTGTAATTCTGCCACTTTTTGTCATTTTGAGTGAAGTCATGGAGGTAAAAAAATGCTTCTTGCAAATAACCTTTAGATCAATGGCCCGTTGGAAACGAGTGTTCCTTCGAGTACGGTTTTGATGGAGAGCCTCTTCATCGCCAGAAACCAGAGAATGGTCATCGCTGAAGGGGTTAATCTCTTCTTCATCACCGCTGGAATTTTTGCCGTCTGAGCCATGATAGGAGTCATCGCGGTCTCGCCCAGAGGCCTCCATGTGCTCTAGATGCTACTGGAGTTGTTGAACAAGCTGTCTCAACTCATTCATCTCAATGTTTCGCAGGTCACGTGTCTCTTGCTCTTGTCGGTTAGTGTTGTTGCGTGTTCTAGGACGCACCATCTTCAACCTTAAGCTCTTATACCAAATGACACCGGCCCGGCCAATGAGATTCACTAGGACACACGCTATCTCAACAAAGATCACTCAAAGAGAAGCAAGCTCAACTCAAAGAGGCAAAGAGGAGATAAACTCAACTCAGAATTTAAAATTCATAATATTTCATAAACTGTTTTAAAAAATCAGCATGACTTCTCTTATAGCCTTACAATGACCTCCAAAAGTCACCTAAACATTAATACAACTTCAACTACTTTTTATCCTTCCAAAATATACTTAATTATCTTTCTAGAAACTGCAAAACACAGCTGGAAATAAATACTCTTTGACCCTAATTAAAACACACTCAAAACTCACACCTAATTAATTAATACAGCCCAAAACAGACCCCTTATCTTGACACTCTCTTTTGACTATAATATATTATTATTCTGGACAATCTCAAAACATCAAAGTTGTAGAATATTTTGTAAGCTTTCCATAGGACTTTGAATCACCTTAATCCGAGTTCGTATCACCTTAATCCGAGTTCGTATCACATTAATACAGGTGCAGCATGTCACATGTGGCTGTTTTAGACGTTTGAATTGCTTCTGGAACTGTTCTGATTTTCTGTTGAATTCTGGACCGTGTCAATACCATAATAAAAAAAATGAAAGAGAGAAAAGCATAATAAAATTTACTTAGCAAGTCACTGCTTATTGTTCAAACATACCATACAACATAAAACAAATAACAACTGATCTTCATTTTTGCACACACAGATTGCAAAGCAGGTATTATTACACACATAATTATTACTTGAAACCATGAACATGGCATATCATAAATAATAAGGTATTCCGTCTACTGGCGAAAGCTTCAGATCTGACGTGGTGTCTCTCCATTTTCATCCCTAAGCTTCACAGTTGTGTAAATAGCTACTCCAAATAGTGCACCTAGAGTAGGCACCACGAGATATATCCATATTTGCTAGTAATTTCCTGCTGCAACAACAGAACCAAGTGTATGCACTGGATTCATCGATCCTCCTGTTGACGGCCTGTATTAATGTAAAAAAAAAGTATTACCAGAAAAACCTTATTATTATGTAAACCTAAAAGGCTAAAACCAACATGTAAATTGGAAAAAGATTTCATTTATTTTTCTTTAGTACATACCCTGCTACCAGAATGTTAAGCATGACAGCAGCGCCGACTGCTATTCCAGCCAACTCTCCGACCTGTTCCAATGAAAGCCATAATTTAAGGAAAAAAAGAAAAAAAAGGAGGTTATCCATAAATTAGACTGAGGCTACGGTACTATGAGTAGCGCATATTGGTCCATACTACGGATCAATATTTCCATTTTTATAGTTCAAATAATCAATCTGAATTGTTCAACATGATCTTTATATGAAAATGCACTTGTATATAAAATTTTACATTTTAAAAAAAATTTACTATTTTTTTAGATAGATAAAAAATCACTTGATCTAAAGATTCTAAACCATTCAAAAGTAGTGATTTTCTATCTAAAAAAATAATAAAAATTTCCTAAAAAATGTAAAATATGTTGAATGAGTAATATCGACTATTTGAACTTTCAAAAACAAAAATATTAATATGTAGTACGAACCAACCTGCGTTATGCAGAGTACCATATATAGCCTCACTCCAGAAATTATCTTATCATAGATTCATAGGAGTATTAATATATGAGGAGGGTTCAAATGCCTCCATGTTTTTGTGCCTCCATCATGCCTCCATCTCTCTCCATCATTTTCAAAGTTCAAACAGTCGATCCGAACCGCTCAACCTAACCTCCATACTAAAATATGTTTGGAGACCAAATTTTATATTTTTAGGAGTTTTTTTACTATTTTTTTAGATAGGTACAAAAATACTGTTTTTAGATGGTTCAGATTTACTGATTTTGTACCTATCTAAAAAAATAGTAAAAAAATTCCTAAAAAATATAAAATTTGGTCTCCAAACATATTTTAGTATGGAGGTTAGGTTGAGCGGCTCGGATTGATTGTTTGAACTTTGAAAATGATGGAGAGAGATGGAGGCATAATGGAGGCACAAAAACATAGAGGCATTTGAACCCTCCTCTTAATATATACAGCTCTGGTATCAGTGGCAACACCTGTAACAACAAATATCAGGTTGAAGGTAATAATGAACTTGATGAAAAATGCTTGCACTGTGGTGACTGATGGCACGGTCACTCCTCAAGAGAGAAACGGGCGAAATACATCCTTCAGAGCAAATGATGCACATATAGACACTAGTGGAAAAAATGGAATCAGGATCGGCTTATCTAGATCGGCTATATGAAACAACCGATACTAATACCTATCTGAATCAGTTTTCCTAAAATCATCGATCCTAAAAACTATTTAGATCGGTACTTTTGATCAACCGATCCTAATTTATGAACTATTAGGATTGACTTTTTGTTAGAACCGATCATGATAGTATTAGGATCGGTTTTTTGAAACAACTGATCCTTATAGTTTATAAAATAGGATCGATTGTTTGTCAAAACTGATCCTGATAGTATCAGGATCGGTTTTTTGAAACAACAAATCCTAATAGTTCATAAATTAGGATCAATTGTTTGTCAAAACTGATCCTGATAGTATCAGTATTTTGAAACAACCGATCCTAATAGTTTATAAATTAGGATCAGTTGTTTGTCAAAACTGATCATGATACTATTAGGATTGGTTTTTTTCAAACAACCGATCCTAATAGTTCATAAATTAGGATCAGTTATTTGTCAAAATCGATCCTGATACTATGTGGATCGGTTCTAACAATAAACCGATCCTAATAGTTCATAAATTAGGATCGGTTTTTTTTCAAAAAACCAATCCTAATAGTGCATATTAAAAATGAAAAATTGGAGATCGGTAAATCAGCAAGTATGAATTGATACAGGAAATAAACTACAAAAGTGATTGCACTAGCATGTAGAGCATTAAAAAATTTGGGAAAACACTATTCATCGATCCCATAAATATACTTCACAACAACCCGCAAGATTATACGTCAACTACGTATAACTTTCTTTTCTCAACCGAAACACTATTTGGGAGAGAAACCGAGAAAGAGAGAAAATATCGATTCGTTTCGACACGAAACGATACGAGTGAATTAGTATTTTATTCTCTCCATGCACCCCTCTATTTATAGCCTCTAAAATGATGTGAAAAGACCAAAATACCCCTATGACAAGGCATGCCACCTAGGGGGTGAGGTGTCATGTGGATAGGATTGATGACGTGTCATTTGAATAGGATCGATGACATGTCATGCGGATAAGGACAAATATGAAAAGACCCGAATGCCCTCGGCCCGAATACAAATAATATTCGTATAATTATTCTAAACAATTATATTTCTTGCGGTTGTTGTTTCGATAATTTATACAACGTGTCATGCACATTTATAAATTAACTGGTTAACTTTTATACAACGTGTCACACACGTTTATAAATTAACCAATATTTTTGCTTGTTATTTTTACATAACATTTATAATTTAATTATAACACGTATAATTAATTATAACCATCTTACTATTGATCATAACCAATTTATAATCAATCACAATAAGATTCTCCGATTAACTCCTATATGGTGTGACCCAATAGGATCTGTGTTATGTTGATAAATAGAGTTAAAACTGTTTTAACTTTTATAATCATGAGCGGTATCTGGCAGTATATATCATGACCATCCAATTACACAGATGATGCTGTACAGTACAATATCACGATCCAGTAAACAATTTACTTGTGTCTATTCTTCTGTCTCATAGCTATCAGATTAGTTTCAAGGTAGATGTGTGTCATCCTTGCTAACTGAATCTTTTCTTGATCTTGAGTAGATTATCAAATATAATTACTCTTGTAATTATACCGCTAGCAGATAATCTTACTCTATCAAGGGGCCCAGTGATGCTATAGCTCGTATAAAATACGAGGGACAAATAGTATTCTTGGTAAACTATCACTTCCTCAGCTAAGCTATACATATGGAAAAGTTACCGTTATGACTGTTTTTTACGGACAGCGTTAGATAACAATCACACATACATATTTCTCAGTGGGAACGATAAATACCTCATACTGTAGAACCTGACACTGAATGAAAACATTAATGACACGAACACAATTCTATTTAATGTTTCATTCGGGGTCTGTCAAATACCATGTTCCTAGAACATGTATCTATGTGATTAAAATGACATCTCGTGTCAAGTGGTTTGTAAAACTTAACCATCTTTTAATCCACATACTAACCTTATCGCGGTAATTAGTGTTCCTGCTAATTACCTTGATCAGTGACTTTTTAAGAGTATATATCATCTATATTATGGAGTTTCACAATTTCAGTCATGAACTCGAAATGATCCATAAATTCAATAATACTCAAGGCAACAAAATGATATATAAATAAACATTCAATTCATGAACAAAGTTTTATGATAAATTATCGTATTATTGACTTCTAGATTATTACAAACTAACATTTACAACCCTAGTACAACACTCCAACTGAAGGTGTTTGGAGCACTGTAGTTGTGACTCTATATAGAAAGATAATAGGGCATTTACAACCCTAGTACAATACTCCAATTGAAGGTGTTTGGAGCACTCTAGTAATGTCTCCAAATGGCATGATAATAAGGCAATTACAAACCTAATACAACACTCCAATTGAAGGTGTTTGGAGCACTCTAGTTGTGCCTCTAGATTGCAAGATAATAGGGCATTTACAACCCAAATACAACACACCAATTGAAGATGTTTGGAGCACTCTAGTTGTGATTATATATTGCAAGATAATAGGACATTTACAACCCAAATACAACACTCCAATTGAAGGTGTTTGGAGCCCTCTAGTAATGTCTCCAAATGACATGATAATAAAGCATTTACAAACCTAATACAACACTCAAATTGAAGGTGTTTGGAGCACTCTAGTAATGCCTCCAATTCACACGATAATAGGGTATTTACAACCCTAGTACAACACTCCAACTAAAGGTGTTTGGAGCACTGTTGTTACATCTGTAAAATATATATATATAGAGCTAGGCTACGGTGAGTTGCGAAGTAAAGCGACTATTTTACTTCAAGCTCATATTTTGCGATTTTAAAGTTCAAAACGTCAATCCGAACCGTTCATCTTGTTCTTCATATTGAAATGTGCTTGGAGACCAAATTTTATATTTTTTGGAATTTTTTTACTATTTATTAAGCAATTTTGAAAGTCGCTGATCTGATGGTCTAGAAAATTTTACTATTTTTTACTGTTCACAGCAAAACAGCAATTTTAAAAAATGCTTAATAAATAGTAAAAAAAATTCCCAAAAATGTAAAATTTGGTCTCCAAGCACATTTCAATATGGATTAAATATCTAACGGTTCAGATCGGTAATTTGGACTTTCAAAATAAAAATACAGCGTGAAGTAGAAACGCGTTTTACTTCGCAACTCACCGTAGACTACCTCATATATATATATATATATATATTAAAACGTTATGTAACGTTTTCCTCTGTAAATTTAATGAAAAATAGCCATCGTTTGACGGCTGAATTTAATTAAAACGTCATAACGTTTTGAGAAAATGTTATAACGTTTTTATACACTAAATTCTGCGTTTTATACACTATTTTCTGCGTTTCTCACCAGCTGAATCGTTGTAATGATTTACCAAAACGTTATAACGTTTTATCCGACAATGTGAGGGTCTATTTAGCAAAATTTTTGTTGTCCCTCCTTCTTTCTCTCCATCCCTTCCCCCTTCTCTTGTGTGTTCCGCCAAAGAAAGAAGAAAAGAGAGAGAGAGCTTCCCCTCCCTCCAAAACTCCCGTGAGATCGAAGGAAGGAGCGATAAATTGGTTGCTTCTCTCACTAGCTCTCCCATTTGGTATTCCCTTCTCTCCTCTTCTCCCTGAAAATCCAAATTTCACCATTGTTAGTGTTTTTCATTTTAAACCCGAGATTTGTGTTTGAATTGCTTGTAGACTAGCTCCTTGAGCCTCCTTGGTTGTTTATGTGTCGATTCTTTTCCCGATTTCATCTCGATTTTGGATTCCCATTTCTAGGGTTTTTGGTACCAAATCCGAAATTAGGAAATGTTGTTGATCGATTAGGCTAATCCGATCAAATAGACTTGTAATCGGTAAACCTCTCTCTCAACCTTGACATAGAGCGATTAATTCAATTTTCGACCAAATTAGGGTTTAATTAATCGACAAATTGAATGGTTACGAGAACCAAAATAGTGAGACGGTAAAGGAATTGTTACCAAATTGGAATTGTGTATGGTCTAGAGGACCCAAACGTGAATATGAGAATTGATAAGAGATGTTAAGTAATTAAGACCAATGAAGAAAGGGTTGACACTAAAATATATGAATTTCGTTAAGGAAAGTATAAAGAGATTAATACAACTCAAGCAAGCACTCGAACAAAGGTTAAAACAATGGTACATGTAATATAGGTGTAGGCTCGGTCGAGCAAGACTTTGCGGGACATTTCGAGACGTCTGATCCATAACTAAGCGGTACGCTCGTCGTAATCAGGTGCAGGATTCTTGGACTTGTTTGATATTTCATTTTCAGGAATTAAACTGTTTATTCGTTTGTCATGTTTAATGCTTAATTGTTGCATTGTTTGAAATTCATGCTGTATATTGATTCTTGCATATATGAGAATGATTTGGATTCTCGGTTCATAACCCAGTCAGATTAGGATTGAATTGTTCGGTTAAGGTTATTTGGCATGTTGGTATGGTTACTAATTGATTAGTTCTATTAATTGTTTTTTATGTGAATGATGTCAGACCGACCTGTTTAGGTGGCTGGATAAGGTGACGGTGACCTATTCATTGACCTGTTTCTGAATTTGCCAGGCCGACGTGTAAAGGTGGCTGGATAAGGTGACGCTGCTAACTTATGCGTTGACCTGTTATGAATTTGCCAGGCTGACCTGTATAGGTGGCTGGATAAGGTGACGTTGTTGACTAATACGTTGACCTGTTATGAATTTGCCATGCCGACCTGTATAGGTGGCTGGATTAGGTGACGCTGCCGACTTATGCGTTGACCTGTTATAATTTGCCAGGCCGACCTGTGAAGGTGGCTGGATAAGGTGACGCTGCTGACCTATGCGTTAACCTGTTATGAATTTGCAAGGCTAACCTGTATGGGTGGCTTTGATATATTTGCTTGAAATTTGCAAAGTTGACCTGTATAGGTAACTTTGATTCCATGTGAAAGCATTTGTCGAGTTGAGCTGTATAGCTGACTTGGAACCAGACCTTAGGAAATGGTTAAGCCAAACAGCTACAGATGGGTGTCAGATAAAGGGTCTAGCTTGATGGGACGTCTGTAGGTGTCAGTAACCCTACAGACGAGGGTTTGATAAAGGGTCCAGCTCGAAAGAACATCTGTAGTTGTTACAAGCCCTAATGAGTCGAGTTAAGCCAAATATGTGTTTGTTTGAAATTCATCTTGAAAATTCCGTTAATCGTGATTCATTGAATAAATTGTTGTCAAGCATATGCATCTCGTTAATTATGAATATGTATCTATTTGTATTGCTATTGTATGGGTTTAATTTTTGAATATGGAGTTTGATTGCAAGTCCAATAATCTAACTGTGGCAAATTCACACTGAGAATTTATTCTCACCCCCACCCTTTGGGTCATTTTCAGGTTTATTACACCCACCCTTTGGGTCATTTTCAGGTTTATTACACTGATACAGAGAGACGATTCTGGAATTCATCTGACAGCATAACCACACATAATTTGGGATTTGAGTGGTTAAAACTGACAGGATGCGGGAGACAATTCTAAACTATAGTTTGCCGTATTCTGTCAGATAAATCTTGTAAGGAATATAGGGATGTGGTTATTATGTAATGGTCTTATTGATAATGCATATAAAAGATCCACTGCCTTGCGTATATATGTCTTAATAAATATACGCAGCAGGCTGTTATATCCTAGATTTAGGGTGTGACAATTGTAGTTGTGACTCTATATAGAAAGATAATAGAGCATTTACAATCCTAGTACAACACTCCAATTGAAGGTGTTTGGACCGCTCTAGTAATGTCGCCAAATGACATGATAATAAGGTAATTACAAACCTAATACAAAACTCCAATTGAAGGTGTTTGGAGCACTCTAGTTGTGCCTCTAGATTGCAAGATAATAGGGCATTTACAACCCAAATACAACACACCAATTGAAGGTGTTTGGTGCACTCTAGTTGTGATTCTAGATTGCATGATAATAGGGTATTTACATCCCTAAAACAACACTTCAATTGAAGATGTTTGGAGCACTCTAGTTATGACTCTATATAGGAAGATACTAGGGTATTTACAACCCTTGTACAACACTCCAATTGAAGGTGTTTGGAGCACTCTAGTAAGGTCTCCAATTGGCACAATAATAAGGCATTTAAAATCCTAATACAACACTCCAATTGAAGGTTTTTGGAGCACTCTAGTTGTGACTGTATATAGGATGATAATAGGGTATTTACAACCCTAGTACAACACTACAATTGAAGGTGCTTGAATCACTATAGTTGTACTCTAGATTGCATGATAATAGGGCATTTACAACCCCAATACAACACTCCAATTGAAGATGTTTGTAGCACTCTAGTTGTGAATTAGGAAGATAATAGAGTATTTACAACCCTTGTACAACACTCCAATTGAAGGTGTTTGGTGCCCTCTAGTAATGACTCCAGTTGGCACGATAATAAGGCAATTACAACCCTAATACAACACTCCAATTTAAGGTGTTTGGAGCACTGTAGTAGTGACTCTATATAGAAAGATAATAGGGCTTTTACAACCCTAATACAACACTCCAATTGAAGGTGTTGGGAGCACTCTATTTGTGACTCTAAATAGAATGATAATAGGGTATTTAAAACCTTAGTACAAGACTCCAATTGAAGGTATTTGGAGCACTCTAGTAATGACTCCAAATGGCACGACAATAAGGTATTTACAACCCTAATACAACACTCAAATTGAAGGTGTTTGGAGCACTGTAGTTGTGACTCTATATAGAAAGAAAAGATAATTGGGCATTTACAACCATAGTACAAAACTTCAATTGAAGGTGACTAGATCACTCTAGTAATGTCTCCAATTCACAAGATAATAGGGCATTTACAATTCTAGTAGAACACTCCAATTGAAGGTGTTTGGAGCACTCTAGTAATGTCTCCAAATGGCATGATAATAAGGCAATTACAAACCTAATACAACTCCCCAATTGAAGGTGTTTGGACCACTCTAGTAATGTCGCAAAATAACATGATAATAAGGTAATTACAAACCTAATACAACACTCCAATTGAAGGTGTTTGGAGCACTCTAGTTGTGCCTCTAGATTGCAAGATAATAGGGCATTTACAACCCAAATATAACACACCAATTGAAGGTGTTTGGAGCACTCTAGTTGTGATTCTAGATTGCATGATAATAGGGCATTTACATTCCTAATAGAACACCCCAATTGAAGTTGTTTGGAGCACTCTAGTTGTGACTCTATATAGGAAAATATCAGGGTATTTACAACCCTTTTACAACACTCCAATTGAAGGTGTTTGGAGCACCCTAGTAATGTCCCCAATTGGCACGATAATAAGGCATTTACAACCCTAATACAACACTCCAATGGAAGGTTTTTGGAGCACTCTAGTTGTGACTGTATATAGGATGATAATAGGGTATTTACAACCTTAGTACAAGACTCCAATGGAACGCGTTTGGGGCACTCTAGTAATGCCTCAAATTCACACGATAATATGGTATTTACAACGTACAACACTCCAACTGAAGGTGTTTGGAGCACTCTAGTAATGTCTCCAAATGGCATGATAATAAGACAATTACAAACCTAATACAACACTCCAATTTAAGGTTTTTGGAGCACTCTAGTTGTGACTGTATATAAGATGATAATAGGGCATTTACAACCCTAGTACAACACTCCAATTGAAGGTGTTTGAATCACTATAGTTGTGACTCTAGATTGTATGATAATAGGTCATTTACAACCCAAATACAACACTCCCATTGAAGGTGTTCGGAGCATTCTATTTGTGACTCTATATAGGAAGATAATAGGGTATTTACAACCCTAGTACAGTACTCCAATTGAAGGTTTTTGGAGCACTATAGTAATGTTTCGAATAGGCACGATAATAAGGCATTTACAAAGCTAACACAACACTCCAATTGAAGGTGTTTTTAGAACTGTAGTTGTGACTCTATTTAGAAAGATAATAGGGTATTTACAACCCTAATACAACACTCTAATTGAAGGTGTTTGGAGCACTCTAGCTGTGACTCTATGTAGGATGATAATAGGGTATTTACAACCCAAGTACAACACTCCAATTGAAGGTGTTTGGAGCACTCTAGTGATGTCTCCAAATGGCACGATAATAAGGCATTTACAAATCTAATACAACACACCATTTGAAGGTGTTTGGAGCACTCTAGTAATGTCTCCAATTCACTTGATAATAGGGCATTTACAACCCTAGTACAACACTGCAACTGAAGGTGTTTGGAGCACTGTAGTTGTGATTCTATATAGAAAGAAAATAGGGCATTTACAACCCTAGTACAACTTTCCAATTCAAGGTGTTTGGAGCACTCTAGTAATATCTCCAAATGGCATGATAATAAGGCAATTACAAACCTAATACAACTCCCCAATTGAAGGTGTTTGGACCACTCTAGTAATGTCGCAAAATAACATGATAATAAGGTAATTACAAACCTAATACAACACTCCAATTGAAGGTGTTTGGAGCACTCTAGTTGTGCCTCTAGATTGCAAGATAATAGGGCATTTACAACCCAAATATAACACACCAATTGAAGGTGTTTGGAGCACTCTAGTTGTGATTCTAGATTGCATGATAATAGGGCATTTACATTCCTAATAGAACACCCCAATTGAAGTTGTTTGGAGCACTCTAGTTGTGACTCTATATAGGAAAATATCAGGGTATTTACAACCCTTTTACAACACTCCAATTGAAGGTGTTTGGAGCACCCTAGTAATGTCCCCAATTGGCACGATAATAAGGCATTTACAACCCTAATACAACACTCCAATGGAAGGTTTTTGGAGCACTCTAGTTGTGACTGTATATAGGATGATAATAGGGTATTTACAACCTTAGTACAAGACTCCAATGGAACGCGTTTGGGGCACTCTAGTAATGCCTCAAATTCACACGATAATATGGTATTTACAACGTACAACACTCCAACTGAAGGTGTTTGGAGCACTCTAGTAATGTCTCCAAATGGCATGATAATAAGACAATTACAAACCTAATACAACACTCCAATTTAAGGTTTTTGGAGCACTCTAGTTGTGACTGTATATAAGATGATAATAGGGCATTTACAACCCTAGTACAACACTCCAATTGAAGGTGTTTGAATCACTATAGTTGTGACTCTAGATTGTATGATAATAGGTCATTTACAACCCAAATACAACACTCCCATTGAAGGTGTTCGGAGCATTCTATTTGTGACTCTATATAGGAAGATAATAGGGTATTTACAACCCTAGTACAGTACTCCAATTGAAGGTTTTTGGAGCACTATAGTAATGTTTCGAATAGGCACGATAATAAGGCATTTACAAAGCTAACACAACACTCCAATTGAAGGTGTTTTTAGAACTGTAGTTGTGACTCTATTTAGAAAGATAATAGGGTATTTACAACCCTAATACAACACTCTAATTGAAGGTGTTTGGAGCACTCTAGCTGTGACTCTATGTAGGATGATAATAGGGTATTTACAACCCAAGTACAACACTCCAATTGAAGGTGTTTGGAGCACTCTAGTGATGTCTCCAAATGGCACGATAATAAGGCATTTACAAATCTAATACAACACACCATTTGAAGGTGTTTGGAGCACTCTAGTAATGTCTCCAATTCACTTGATAATAGGGCATTTACAACCCTAGTACAACACTGCAACTGAAGGTGTTTGGAGCACTGTAGTTGTGATTCTATATAGAAAGAAAATAGGGCATTTACAACCCTAGTACAACTTTCCAATTCAAGGTGTTTGGAGCACTCTAGTAATATCTCCAAATGGCATGATAATAAGGCAATTACAAACCTAATACAACTCCCCAATTGAAGGTGTTTGGACCACTCTAGTAATGTCGCAAAATAACATGATAATAAGGTAATTACAAACCTAATACAACACTCCAATTGAAGGTGTTTGGAGCACTCTAGTTGTGCCTCTAGATTGCAAGATAATAGGGCATTTACAACCCAAATATAACACACCAATTGAAGGTGTTTGGAGCACTCTAGTTGTGATTCTAGATTGCATGATAATAGGGCATTTACATTCCTAATAGAACACCCCAATTGAAGTTGTTTGGAGCACTCTAGTTGTGACTCTATATAGGAAAATATCAGGGTATTTACAACCCTTTTACAACACTCCAATTGAAGGTGTTTGGAGCACCCTAGTAATGTCCCCAATTGGCACGATAATAAGGCATTTACAACCCTAATACAACACTCCAATGGAAGGTTTTTGGAGCACTCTAGTTGTGACTGTATATAGGATGATAATAGGGTATTTACAACCTTAGTACAAGACTCCAATGGAACGCGTTTGGGGCACTCTAGTAATGCCTCAAATTCACACGATAATATGGTATTTACAACGTACAACACTCCAACTGAAGGTGTTTGGAGCACTCTAGTAATGTCTCCAAATGGCATGATAATAAGACAATTACAAACCTAATACAACACTCCAATTTAAGGTTTTTGGAGCACTCTAGTTGTGACTGTATATAAGATGATAATAGGGCATTTACAACCCTAGTACAACACTCCAATTGAAGGTGTTTGAATCACTATAGTTGTGACTCTAGATTGTATGATAATAGGTCATTTACAACCCAAATACAACACTCCCATTGAAGGTGTTCGGAGCATTCTATTTGTGACTCTATATAGGAAGATAATAGGGTATTTACAACCCTAGTACAGTACTCCAATTGAAGGTTTTTGGAGCACTATAGTAATGTTTCGAATAGGCACGATAATAAGGCATTTACAAAGCTAACACAACACTCCAATTGAAGGTGTTTTTAGAACTGTAGTTGTGACTCTATTTAGAAAGATAATAGGGTATTTACAACCCTAATACAACACTCTAATTGAAGGTGTTTGGAGCACTCTAGCTGTGACTCTATGTAGGATGATAATAGGGTATTTACAACCCAAGTACAACACTCCAATTGAAGGTGTTTGGAGCACTCTAGTGATGTCTCCAAATGGCACGATAATAAGGCATTTACAAATCTAATACAACACACCATTTGAAGGTGTTTGGAGCACTCTAGTAATGTCTCCAATTCACTTGATAATAGGGCATTTACAACCCTAGTACAACACTGCAACTGAAGGTGTTTGGAGCACTGTAGTTGTGATTCTATATAGAAAGAAAATAGGGCATTTACAACCCTAGTACAACTTTCCAATTCAAGGTGTTTGGAGCACTCTAGTAATATCTCCAAATGGCATGATAATAGGGCATTTGCAACCCTAATACAACACTCCAACTGAAGGCGTTTGGAGCACTCTAGTTGTGCCTCTAGATTGCAAGATAATAGGACATTTCAACCCAAATACAACACTCCAACTAAAGGTGTTTGGAGCACTCTAATAATGCCTCCAATTCACAATATAATATTTACAACCATAGTACTACACTCCAACTGAAGCTGTTTGGAACACTGTAGTTGTGACTCTATATAGAAAGATAATAAGGCATTTACAACCCTAGTACAACACCCCAATTGAAGGTGTTTGGAGCACTCTAGTAATATCTCCAACTAAAGGTGTTTGGAGCACTCTAATAATGCCTCCAATTAACAATATACTAGGGCATTTTCAACCCTAATACAACACTCCAACTGAAGGTGTTTGGAGCACTGTAGTTGTGACTCTATATAGAAAGATAATAGGGCATTTTCAACCCTAGTACAACAATCCAATTGAAGGTGTTTGGAGCATTGTAGTTGTGATTCTAAATTGCATGATAATAGGGCATTTACATCCCTAATACAACACTCCAATTGACGATGTTTGGAGCACTCTAGTTGTGACTCTATATATGAAGATAATAGGGTATTTACAACTCTTGTACACCACTCCAATTGAAGGTATTTGGAGCACTCTAGTAATGACTCCAAATGGCACGACAATAAGGTATTTACAACCCTAATACAACGCTCCAATTGAAGGTGTTTGGAGCCCTCTAGTTGTGAATCTATATAGGATGATAATAGGGTATTTACAACCACAATACAACACTCTAATTGAAGGTGTTTGGAGCACTATAGTTGTGACTCTATATAGAAAGATAATAGGGCATTTACAACCCAAATACCACACACCAATTGAAGGTGTTTAAAGCACTCTTCTAATGTCTCCAAAAAGCATGACAATAAGGTAATTACAAACCAAATACAACACTCCAATTTAAGGTGTTTGGAGCACTCTAGTTGTGCCTCTAGATTGCAAGATAATAGGGCATTTACAACCAAAATACCACACACATGATCATAGGGCATTTACAACCCTAATACAACATTCCAATTGAAGATGTTTGGAGCACTCTAGTTGTGACTCTATATAGGAACATAATAGGGTATTTATAACCCTTGTACAACACTCCAATTGAAGGTGTTTGAAGCACTCTACTAATATCTCCAATTGGCACGATAATATGGCATTTACAGCCCTTATACAACACTCCAATTGAAGGTGTTTGGAGCATTGTAGTTATGACTCTATATAGAAAGTTAATAGGGCCTTTACAACCCTAGTACAACACTCCAATTGAAGGTGTTTGGAGAACTCTAGTAATGTCTCCAAATGGCATGACAATAAGGTAATTACAAACCTAATACAACACTCCAATAAAAGGTGTTTGGAGCACTCTAGTTGTGCCTCTAGATTGCAAGATAATAGGGCAATTACAACCCAAATACAACACACCAATTGAAGGTGTTTGAAGCACACTAGTTGTGATTCTAGATTTCATGATAATAGGGCATTTACAACCCTAATACAACACTCCAATTAAAGATGTTTGGAGCACTCTAGTTGTGACTATATATACGAATATAATATGGTGTTTACAACCTTTGTACAACACTCCAATTGAAAGTGTTTGGAGCACTCTATTAATGTCTCCAATTGGCACGATAATAAGGCATTTACAACCCTTATAGAACACTCCAATTGAAGGTGTTTGGAGTACTGTAGTTGCGACTCTATATAGAATGATAATAGGGTATTTACAACCCTAATACCACACTCCAATTGAAGGTGTTTGGAGCACTGTAGTTGTGACTCTATATAGAATGATAATAGGGCATTTACAACCCTAGTACAACACTCCAATTTAAAGTGTTTGGAGCACTGTAGTAATGTCTCCAATTGGCACGATAATCTGGCATTTACAACCCTAATACAACACTCCAACTGAAGGTGTTTGGAGCATTATAGTTGTGACTCTACATAGAAAGTTAATAGGGAATTTACAACCCTAGTACCACACTCCAATTGAAGGTGTTTGGAGCACTCTAGTAATGTCTCCAAATGGTATGACAATAAGGTAATTACAAACCTAATACAACACTCCAATAGAAGGTGTTTGGAGCACTCTAGTTATGCCTCTAGATTGCAAGATAATAGCACAATTACAACCCAAATACAACACACCCATTGAAGGTGTTGGAAGCACTCTAGTTGTGATTCTAGATTGCATGATAATAGGGCAGCACTCTAGTTGTGAATCTATATAGGAAGATAATAGGGTGTTTACAACCCTTGTACAACACTCCAATTGAAGGTGTTTGGAGCACTCTAGTAATGTCTCCAATTGGCACGATAATAAGGCATTTACAACCCTTATAAAAAACTCCAATTGAAGGTGTTTGGAGCACTGTAGGTGTGACACTATATAGAATGATAATAGGGCATGTACAACCCTAATACCACACTCCAATTAATGGTGTTTGGAGCACTCTATTTGTGACTCTATATAGAATGATAATAGGGTATTTACAACCCTAGTACAAAACTTCAATTGAAGGTGTTTGGAGCACTCTAGTAATGTCTCCAATTGGCATGATAATAAGGCATTTACAACCTTAATACAACACTCCAACTGATGGTATTTTGGAGCACTGTAGTTGTGACTTTATATAGAAAGATTATAGGGCATTTACAACCCTAGTACAACTGTCACACCCCGCGGCCACGGGTCGTAACAGTCCCCCGCCGTAAGCATACAACGCCGTGTATGCTTACAAGGCAATTACCAATTCAACAAAACACAACAAGCAATTGAAACAAGTTTCTAAATAGATAATCAGAGTACACAGTCTGGTCAGAATATCATACAACAAAAGTATCTCATCCGGATACCAACCACGAGGCCTACCCTAAATCTATACAACAAAACATATCTAGGGTCATATACTGGTAAGCTACTAAGGCCTAGTACTCTCGTGCCTCTCCGGAATCAGTCGCACCAGTACCTGTAAAATAACCGGGAGGGTGGGGGTGAGAATAAATTCTCAGTGCGAATTTGCCACATATGAATTATTGGACTTGCAATCAAACTCTATATTCAAAAATGAAACCCAAACAATAACAATGCAAACAGATATATATAATCATAAATAACAGAATGCCAATACTCGACAACAATTAATCAACCTGAAACACAGTTTACGGAATTTCCAAGATGAATTTCAAACACAACATATATTCTGGCTTAACTCGATCAATTAGGGCTTGTAGCAATCACAGATGTTCTTTCGAGCTGGACCCTTTATCAAACCCACATCTATAGGGTTACTGACACCTACAGATGGCCAACCAAGCTGGACCCTTTATCTGACACTCATCTGTAATCGCTTGGCTTAACAGTTATTAAGGTCTGGTTCAAGTCACATAAAGAAAATTCTCTTTAGAATCGTTTCCAATATTCGTAATATTCAATTGACCTTCCAAATGCATTAACACGTAGGAGAATGCCACCGAGCCACAGACGTTACACATGTCACCCACGATTCCAATTCACACATCATAACATAATCACCCTCCCTCGTCCCAACCAGTACTGGGAACATCGAAGACCGTTCACCTAAGGCCATTTAGGATCCTGGGAATCAAAGTCAGCATACAGCCCGACTTTGCAAATTCATTGGATCCAAGTATTTAACTTCGTAAATCCATTCACATACATATCAAATCGTGGTGACTTTCAATCAAATCAGATCATAATAGATCGACACAACCTACAACCATACCAGCATGCAAATCACTCAAGTCACATCAATTCGAGTTTAATTTGATTGGGCTATGCAAATGTTTTACACAATTCAATGATGCAATCAATGATATTCAACATGAAAAACAAATAACCAGTTTAATTCCTGAAAATAAAGTATCAAACAAGTCCAAGAATCCCGCACCTGTTTAAGATGAGCGTACCGCTTAGTTGCGGATCGGGCGTCTCGAATTGCCTCGGTAAGTCTTGCTCAACCGAGCCTACACCTATATTATACGTATACTTGGTTTAATTTGGATTCAGTGGTCCATACGTTTACTTATGGTTTATACAGTCTTAAATCAATTCTTATGTTTTGGTATCGATTCTTTTCGGTTCCTCCTTTCTTATTAAAAATCTCATATAATGGTGCACAATTGCATCTAGGCCCTCTAGCCATATACCATTTCACTTTGGTAACACTTCATTTACTAGTTCACAGTTTCGGTTTCCGTAACAATTCAATTCACCAAGTGGTTAACCCTAATTTGGTCAAAACCTCAAATTTGTCGTTAAACGTTCTAGCAATTCACGATCAGGAGGCAACCCTACCGATTACAAGTCTAATTGGTCGGGTTAAACAAATCAAATCACGATTATGCCAACTTTCAATTTTGGCACGAAACCCTAGAAATCAGATTTCACAAATCGGAAGAAATCGGGAAAAAGATTGACAAACAAACTAGTAAGGAGTGTAGAGGAACTAGTCCTCGAGCAATTCGAACACAAATCTCGAGTTTAAAACGAGAATCTGAGAAATCGAGAAAATTGAAGGTTTCGAAAGAAAGAAAGAGAGAAAGAAATACCAAATAGGAGAGTTCGGAGAGATCCTCAGCAGCTTACTCGGTTCCGATTTCGATTTCTCGCAACAATCGGAGGTTTGAAAGGAACGGAAAGTTCTCACGTTCTTTTTCTTCTCTTTGGGCGAAAATCACAAGAAAATGGGGAAAATATGAAGTGGGAGAGAAAGAGAAGCTTCAATTTGAGTTTTAGGGTTAAAATTACCCTGAATGCGGATGCACCTATCCGCACTGCGGGTGGCTTGACCCGCACTCAGCATTTAGTCGGTTTTCAGAAAATGAACTTTAACACAGAAATCATCCGCAGTGCGGGTGGCTTCACCCGCAGTGGGAACTTAGTAAATTTTCGATAGGATTCCAAGAAAAGTCCGAGCCTAATGCGGATGCATTCCACCCGCAGTGCGGGTCAATCCATCCGCACTGAGGACTTAGAAAAATTTCAGAAAAGTTCAGGTCAACACAGAAATTCATGAGTGCGGCTGCACCCATCCGCAGTGCGGATCACTCACCTGCACTCAGTACTTAGTCAATTTTCAGAAAATTCCAATCAACACATGATTTCATGAGTGCGGACGCACCCACCCGCAGTGCGGGTCAACCCATCCGCACTCAGCCTATAAAATCTCAAAAATCTCGAAATTTTAACGCGGTTTCGATTCATACTTAATTTACTTATTTCTAGGACCTTAATTAAGGTTTAAACTTCCATTTTGTTAACATGATTTATCGATTCTTTCTTTTAAATCATTTGAATTTAATTGTAAAAATTTCGTAACGTAACAACAACACTCCAATTGAAGGTGTTTGAAGCACTCTAGTTATGCCTCCAAATGGCATGACAATAAGACAATTACAAACCTAATACAACACTCCAATTGAAGGTGTTTGGAGTACTCTAGTTGTGCCTCTAGATTGCAAGATAATAGGGCATTTACAACCCAAATACAACACACCAATTGAAGGTGTTTGGAGTACTCTAGTTATGATTCTAGATTGCATGATAATAGGGCATTTACAACCCTAATACAACACTCCAATTGAAGATGTTTGGAGCACTCTAGTTGTGACTCTATATAGGAAGATAATTGGGTATTTACAACCCTAGTACAACACTCCAATTGAAGGTGTTTGGAGCATTGTAGTTGTGACTCTATATAGAAAGATAATAGGGTATTTACAACCCTAATAAACACCCTATTATCTTCCTATATATAGTCACAACTAGAGTGCTCCAAACATCTTCAATTGGAGTGTTGTATTAGGGTTGTAAATGCCCTATTGTCATGCAATCTAGAATCACAACTAGAGTGCTTCAAACACCTTCAATTGGTGTGTTGTATTTGGGTTGTAAATGCCTTATTATCGTGCCAATTGGAGACATTACTAGAGAGCTCCAGACACCTTCAATTGGAGTGTTGCACTTCAATTGGAGTGTTGCACTAGGGTTGTAAATGCCCTATTATCATGCAATCTAGAATCACAACTAAAGTGCTTCAAACACCTTCAGTTGGTGTGTTGTATTTGGGTTGTAAATGCCCTATTATCTTGCAATCTAGGGGCACAACTAGAGTGCTCGAAACACCTTCAATTGGAGTGTTGTATTAGGTTTGTAATTACCTTATTGTCATGCCATTTAGAGACAATACTAGAGTGCTCCATGTTAGTTTGTAATAATCTAGAAGTCAATAATACGATAAATTATCATAAAGCTTTGTTCATGAATTGAATGTTTATTTATATATCATTTTGTTGCCTTGAGTATTATTGAATTTATGGATCATTTCGAGTTCATGACTGAAATTGTGAAACTCCATAATATAGATGATATATACTCTTAAAAAGTCACTGACCAAGGTAATTAGCAAGAACACTAATTACCGGGATAAGGTTAGTATGTGGATTAAAAGATGGTTAAGTTTTACAAACCACCTGACACGAGATGTCATTTTAATCACATAGATACATGTTCTAGGAACATGGTATTTGACAGACCCCGAATGAAACATTAAATAGAATTGTGTTCGTGTCATTAATGTTTTCATTCAGTGTCACGTTCTACAGTATGAGGTATTTATCGTTCCCACTGAGAAATATGTATGTGTGATTGTTATCCACCGCTGTCCGTAAAAAGCAGTCATAATGGTAGCTTTTCCATATGTATAGCTTAGCTGAGGAAGTGATAGTTTACCAAGAATACTATTTGTCCCTCGTATCTCTATACGAGCTATAGCATCACTGGGCCCCTTGGTAGAGTTAGATTATCTGCTAGCGGTATAATTACAAGAGTAATTATATTTGATAATCTGCTCAAGATCAAGAAAAGATTCAGTTAGCAAGGATGACACACATCTACCTTGAAACTGATCTGATAGCTATGAGACAGAAGAACAGACACAAGTAAATTGTTTACTGGATCGTGATATTGTACAGTACAGCATCATCTGTGTAATTGGATGGTCATGATGTGTTGCCAGATGCCACCCATGATTATAGAAGTTAAAACAGTTTTAACTCTATTTACCAACATAACACAGATCCTATTGGGTCACACCATATAGGAGTTAATCGGAGAATCTTATTGTGATTGATTATAAATTGGTTATGATCAATAGTAAGATGGTTATAATTAATTATACGTGTTATAATTAAATTATAAATATTATGTAAAAATAACAAGCAAAAACATTGGTTAATTTATAAATGTGTGTGACACGTTGTATAAAAGTTAACCGGTTAATTTATAAATGTGCAGGACACGTTGTATAAATTACCGAAACAACAAACCGCAAGAAAAATATATATATAATTGCTCAGAATAATTATACGAATATTATTTGTGTTCGGGCCGAGGGCATTCGGGTCTTTTCAGATTCGTCCTTATCCGCATGACACGTCATTGATCCTATCCAGATGACATGTCATCAATCCTATCCACAAGGGCAAAATGGTCATTTCACATCTATGCCACCTTGCATGTGTAGAAACATGGAGAAGAGTGTGGAAGGGTGTGGAAGGGGTATTTTGGTCATTTCACATATAAAAAGATGAGGTGTCAATGACATACCTTGTAAATAGGCCGAACTTGGAGGGCATTTTAGTCTTTTGGCAACCGACCCTAAACCCTATAAATAGGGGTGGAGGGGTAGAGAGAAATTAACTAATTCATTCGTACCGGTTTCGTGTCGAAACGGATCGGTATTTTCTCTCTTTCTCGGTTTCTCTCCCAAATAGTGTTTCGGTTGAGAAAAGAAAGTTATACGTAGTTGACGTATAATCTTGCGGGTTGTTGTGGAGTATATTTACGGGATCGATGAATAGTGTTTTACCGAATTTAGCAGTATGTCAGTTTTGCATATTGATGAAACTGAGCAACCGAAAATTCGTGTTTACGGGTTTTCGTCTTTTCCCCGTGAATAGTGTTTGTGCATAATTCCGCGGTTTACGGTATTTCTGGCAGAAGAAATAAACCGCTCTCCGGTTAGTCCTGGTGGATAACCGATGGAGGTATCACACGTGTGATACTCCGAGTCGATTCCTTCCCTGGTGAGACTCTACTCGCTCGGTCTGCATTCCAACTGTGATTTGAAAACAAGGTATAAATATGGTATATTAATCTATTTAATTGGTAAGTAGATTAAAGTTTTAGAAATCAATCATGGAGTAGATCTGTAAAAGGATTAAATTGGGTTTTGATGCCAAAGGAATACTGAAGGTGGACCGCCTTGGAAAGTTTCCTGACATACCCCGTTTAATCCTGAGCTTAAGTTGGCCGTAGAAATTTTTTGTTCTACGGTCATTCCGCACCTTAAGCCTAAAAGGGGTTTTGGATCAGCACTGCGTGAACCCCGTTTAGGGTTTAGGGTTTAGGGTTTAGGGTTTAGGGTTTTAGGGTTTTAGGGTTTATGGTTTATGGTTTATGGTTTATGGTTTATGGTTTTTATGGTTTTTAGGGTTTAGGGTTTAGGGTTTAGGGTTTAGGGTTTAGGGTTTAGGGTTTAGGGTTTAGGGTTTAGGGTTTAGGGTTTAGGGTTTAGGGTTTAGGGTTTAGGGTTTAGGGTTTAGGGTTTAGGGTTTAGGGTTTAGGGTTTAGGGTTTAGGGTTTAGGGTTTAGGGTTTAGGGTTTAGGGTTTAGGGTTTAGGGTTTAGGGTTTAGGGTTTAGGGTTTAGGGTTTAGGGTTTAGGGTTTAGGGTTTAGGGTTTAGGGTTTAGGGTTTAGGGTTTAGGGTTTAGGGTTTAGGGTTTAGGGTTTAGGGTTTAGGGTTTAGGGTTTAGGGTTTAGGGTTTAGGGTTTAGGGTTTAGGGTTTAGGGTTTAGGGTTTAGGGTTTAGGGTTTAGGGTTTAGGGTTTAGGGTTTAGGGTTTAGGGTTTAGGGTTTAGGGTTTAGGGTTTAGGGTTTAGGGTTTAGGGTTTAGGGTTTAGGGTTTAGGGTTTAGGGTTTAGGGTTTAGGGTTTAGGGTTTAGGGTTTAGGGTTTAGGGTTTAGGGTTTAGGGTTTAGGGTTTAGGGTTTAGGGTTTAGGGTTTAGGGTTTAGGGTTTAGGGTTTAGGGTTTAGGGTTTAGGGTTTAGGGTTTAGGGTTTAGGGTTTAGGGTTTAGGGTTTAGGGTTTAGGGTTTAGGGTTTAGGGTTTAGGGTTTAGGGTTTAGGGTTTAGGGTTTAGGGTTTAGGGTTTAGGGTTTAGGGTTTAGGGTTTAGGGTTTAGGGTTTAGGGTTTAGGGTTTAGGGTTTAGGGTTTAGGGTTTAGGGTTTAGGGTTTAGGGTTTAGGGTTTAGGGTTTAGGGTTTAGGGTTTAGGGTTTAGGGTTTAGGGTTTAGGGTTTAGGGTTTAGGGTTTAGGGTTTAGGGTTTAGGGTTTAGGGTTTAGGGTTTAGGGTTTAGGGTTTAGGGTTTAGGGTTTAGGGTTTAGGGTTTAGGGTTTAGGGTTTAGGGTTTAGGGTTTAGGGTTTAGGGTTTAGGGTTTAGGGTTTAGGGTTTAGGGTTTAGGGTTTAGGGTTTAGGGTTTAGGGTTTAGGGTTTAGGGTTTAGGGTTTAGGGTTTAGGGTTTAGGGTTTAGGGTTTAGGGTTTAGGGTTTAGGGTTTAGGGTTTAGGGTTTAGGGTTTAGGGTTTAGGGTTTAGGGTTTAGGGTTTAGGGTTTAGGGTTTAGGGTTTAGGGTTTAGGGTTTAGGGTTTAGGGTTTAGGGTTTAGGGTTTAGGGTTTAGGGTTTAGGGTTTAGGGTTTAGGGTTTAGGGTTTAGGGTTTAGGGTTTAGGGTTTAGGGTTTAGGGTTTAGGGTTTAGGGTTTAGGGTTTAGGGTTTAGGGTTTAGGGTTTAGGGTTTAGGGTTTAGGGTTTAGGGTTTAGGGTTTAGGGTTTAGGGTTTAGGGTTTAGGGTTTAGGGTTTAGGGTTTAGGGTTTAGGGTTTAGGGTTTAGGGTTTAGGGTTTAGGGTTTAGGGTTTAGGGTTTAGGGTTTAGGGTTTAGGGTTTAGGGTTTAGGGTTTAGGGTTTAGGGTTTAGGGTTTAGGGTTTAGGGTTTAGGGTTTAGGGTTTAGGGTTTAGGGTTTAGGGTTTAGGGTTTAGGGTTTAGGGTTTAGGGTTTAGGGTTTAGGGTTTAGGGTTTAGGGTTTAGGGTTTAGGGTTTAGGGTTTAGGGTTTAGGGTTTAGGGTTTAGGGTTTAGGGTTTAGGGTTTAGGGTTTAGGGTTTAGGGTTTAGGGTTTAGGGTTTAGGGTTTAGGGTTTAGGGTTTAGGGTTTAGGGTTTAGGGTTTAGGGTTTAGGGTTTAGGGTTTAGGGTTTAGGGTTTAGGGTTTAGGGTTTAGGGTTTAGGGTTTAGGGTTTAGGGTTTAGGGTTTAGGGTTTAGGGTTTAGGGTTTAGGGTTTAGGGTTTAGGGTTTAGGGTTTAGGGTTTAGGGTTTAGGGTTTAGGGTTTAGGGTTTAGGGTTTAGGGTTTAGGGTTTAGGGTTTAGGGTTTAGGGTTTAGGGTTTAGGGTTTAGGGTTTAGGGTTTAGGGTTTAGGGTTTAGGGTTTAGGGTTTAGGGTTTAGGGTTTAGGGTTTAGGGTTTAGGGTTTAGGGTTTAGGGTTTAGGGTTTAGGGTTTAGGGTTTAGGGTTTAGGGTTTAGGGTTTAGGGTTTAGGGTTTAGGGTTTAGGGTTTAGGGTTTAGGGTTTAGGGTTTAGGGTTTAGGGTTTAGGGTTTAGGGTTTAGGGTTTAGGGTTTAGGGTTTAGGGTTTAGG
Organism: Carex rostrata; assembly: GCF_964058835.1. Classification (NCBI taxonomy): domain Eukaryota; kingdom Viridiplantae; phylum Streptophyta; class Magnoliopsida; order Poales; family Cyperaceae; genus Carex; species Carex rostrata. The sequence goes on along the minus strand of NC_135931.1, from coordinate 8,618 downwards.
GTTTAGGGTTTAGGGTTTAGGGTTTAGGGTTTAGGGTTTAGGGTTTAGGGTTTAGGGTTTAGGGTTTAGGGTTTAGGGTTTAGGGTTTAGGGTTTAGGGTTTAGGGTTTAGGGTTTAGGGTTTAGGGTTTAGGGTTTAGGGTTTAGGGTTTAGGGTTTAGGGTTTAGGGTTTAGGGTTTAGGGTTTAGGGTTTAGGGTTTAGGGTTTAGGGTTTAGGGTTTAGGGTTTAGGGTTTAGGGTTTAGGGTTTAGGGTTTAGGGTTTAGGGTTTAGGGTTTAGGGTTTAGGGTTTAGGGTTTAGGGTTTAGGGTTTAGGGTTTAGGGTTTAGGGTTTAGGGTTTAGGGTTTAGGGTTTAGGGTTTAGGGTTTAGGGTTTAGGGTTTAGGGTTTAGGGTTTAGGGTTTAGGGTTTAGGGTTTAGGGTTTAGGGTTTAGGGTTTAGGGTTTAGGGTTTAGGGTTTAGGGTTTAGGGTTTAGGGTTTAGGGTTTAGGGTTTAGGGTTTAGGGTTTAGGGTTTAGGGTTTAGGGTTTAGGGTTTAGGGTTTAGGGTTTAGGGTTTAGGGTTTAGGGTTTAGGGTTTAGGGTTTAGGGTTTAGGGTTTAGGGTTTAGGGTTTAGGGTTTAGGGTTTAGGGTTTAGGGTTTAGGGTTTAGGGTTTAGGGTTTAGGGTTTAGGGTTTAGGGTTTAGGGTTTAGGGTTTAGGGTTTAGGGTTTAGGGTTTAGGGTTTAGGGTTTAGGGTTTAGGGTTTAGGGTTTAGGGTTTAGGGTTTAGGGTTTAGGGTTTAGGGTTTAGGGTTTAGGGTTTAGGGTTTAGGGTTTAGGGTTTAGGGTTTAGGGTTTAGGGTTTAGGGTTTAGGGTTTAGGGTTTAGGGTTTAGGGTTTAGGGTTTAGGGTTTAGGGTTTAGGGTTTAGGGTTTAGGGTTTAGGGTTTAGGGTTTAGGGTTTAGGGTTTAGGGTTTAGGGTTTAGGGTTTAGGGTTTAGGGTTTAGGGTTTAGGGTTTAGGGTTTAGGGTTTAGGGTTTAGGGTTTAGGGTTTAGGGTTTAGGGTTTAGGGTTTAGGGTTTAGGGTTTAGGGTTTAGGGTTTAGGGTTTAGGGTTTAGGGTTTAGGGTTTAGGGTTTAGGGTTTAGGGTTTAGGGTTTAGGGTTTAGGGTTTAGGGTTTAGGGTTTAGGGTTTAGGGTTTAGGGTTTAGGGTTTAGGGTTTAGGGTTTAGGGTTTAGGGTTTAGGGTTTAGGGTTTAGGGTTTAGGGTTTAGGGTTTAGGGTTTAGGGTTTAGGGTTTAGGGTTTAGGGTTTAGGGTTTAGGGTTTAGGGTTTAGGGTTTAGGGTTTAGGGTTTAGGGTTTAGGGTTTAGGGTTTAGGGTTTAGGGTTTAGGGTTTAGGGTTTAGGGTTTAGGGTTTAGGGTTTAGGGTTTAGGGTTTAGGGTTTAGGGTTTAGGGTTTAGGGTTTAGGGTTTAGGGTTTAGGGTTTAGGGTTTAGGGTTTAGGGTTTAGGGTTTAGGGTTTAGGGTTTAGGGTTTAGGGTTTAGGGTTTAGGGTTTAGGGTTTAGGGTTTAGGGTTTAGGGTTTAGGGTTTAGGGTTTAGGGTTTAGGGTTTAGGGTTTAGGGTTTAGGGTTTAGGGTTTAGGGTTTAGGGTTTAGGGTTTAGGGTTTAGGGTTTAGGGTTTAGGGTTTAGGGTTTAGGGTTTAGGGTTTAGGGTTTAGGGTTTAGGGTTTAGGGTTTAGGGTTTAGGGTTTAGGGTTTAGGGTTTAGGGTTTAGGGTTTAGGGTTTAGGGTTTAGGGTTTAGGGTTTAGGGTTTAGGGTTTAGGGTTTAGGGTTTAGGGTTTAGGGTTTAGGGTTTAGGGTTTAGGGTTTAGGGTTTAGGGTTTAGGGTTTAGGGTTTAGGGTTTAGGGTTTAGGGTTTAGGGTTTAGGGTTTAGGGTTTAGGGTTTAGGGTTTAGGGTTTAGGGTTTAGGGTTTAGGGTTTAGGGTTTAGGGTTTAGGGTTTAGGGTTTAGGGTTTAGGGTTTAGGGTTTAGGGTTTAGGGTTTAGGGTTTAGGGTTTAGGGTTTAGGGTTTAGGGTTTAGGGTTTAGGGTTTAGGGTTTAGGGTTTAGGGTTTAGGGTTTAGGGTTTAGGGTTTAGGGTTTAGGGTTTAGGGTTTAGGGTTTAGGGTTTAGGGTTTAGGGTTTAGGGTTTAGGGTTTAGGGTTTAGGGTTTAGGGTTTAGGGTTTAGGGTTTAGGGTTTAGGGTTTAGGGTTTAGGGTTTAGGGTTTAGGGTTTAGGGTTTAGGGTTTAGGGTTTAGGGTTTAGGGTTTAGGGTTTAGGGTTTAGGGTTTAGGGTTTAGGGTTTAGGGTTTAGGGTTTAGGGTTTAGGGTTTAGGGTTTAGGGTTTAGGGTTTAGGGTTTAGGGTTTAGGGTTTAGGGTTTAGGGTTTAGGGTTTAGGGTTTAGGGTTTAGGGTTTAGGGTTTAGGGTTTAGGGTTTAGGGTTTAGGGTTTAGGGTTTAGGGTTTAGGGTTTAGGGTTTAGGGTTTAGGGTTTAGGGTTTAGGGTTTAGGGTTTAGGGTTTAGGGTTTAGGGTTTAGGGTTTAGGGTTTAGGGTTTAGGGTTTAGGGTTTAGGGTTTAGGGTTTAGGGTTTAGGGTTTAGGGTTTAGGGTTTAGGGTTTAGGGTTTAGGGTTTAGGGTTTAGGGTTTAGGGTTTAGGGTTTAGGGTTTAGGGTTTAGGGTTTAGGGTTTAGGGTTTAGGGTTTAGGGTTTAGGGTTTAGGGTTTAGGGTTTAGGGTTTAGGGTTTAGGGTTTAGGGTTTAGGGTTTAGGGTTTAGGGTTTAGGGTTTAGGGTTTAGGGTTTAGGGTTTAGGGTTTAGGGTTTAGGGTTTAGGGTTTAGGGTTTAGGGTTTAGGGTTTAGGGTTTAGGGTTTAGGGTTTAGGGTTTAGGGTTTAGGGTTTAGGGTTTAGGGTTTAGGGTTTAGGGTTTAGGGTTTAGGGTTTAGGGTTTAGGGTTTAGGGTTTAGGGTTTAGGGTTTAGGGTTTAGGGTTTAGGGTTTAGGGTTTAGGGTTTAGGGTTTAGGGTTTAGGGTTTAGGGTTTAGGGTTTAGGGTTTAGGGTTTAGGGTTTAGGGTTTAGGGTTTAGGGTTTAGGGTTTAGGGTTTAGGGTTTAGGGTTTAGGGTTTAGGGTTTAGGGTTTAGGGTTTAGGGTTTAGGGTTTAGGGTTTAGGGTTTAGGGTTTAGGGTTTAGGGTTTAGGGTTTAGGGTTTAGGGTTTAGGGTTTAGGGTTTAGGGTTTAGGGTTTAGGGTTTAGGGTTTAGGGTTTAGGGTTTAGGGTTTAGGGTTTAGGGTTTAGGGTTTAGGGTTTAGGGTTTAGGGTTTAGGGTTTAGGGTTTAGGGTTTAGGGTTTAGGGTTTAGGGTTTAGGGTTTAGGGTTTAGGGTTTAGGGTTTAGGGTTTAGGGTTTAGGGTTTAGGGTTTAGGGTTTAGGGTTTAGGGTTTAGGGTTTAGGGTTTAGGGTTTAGGGTTTAGGGTTTAGGGTTTAGGGTTTAGGGTTTAGGGTTTAGGGTTTAGGGTTTAGGGTTTAGGGTTTAGGGTTTAGGGTTTAGGGTTTAGGGTTTAGGGTTTAGGGTTTAGGGTTTAGGGTTTAGGGTTTAGGGTTTAGGGTTTAGGGTTTAGGGTTTAGGGTTTAGGGTTTAGGGTTTAGGGTTTAGGGTTTAGGGTTTAGGGTTTAGGGTTTAGGGTTTAGGGTTTAGGGTTTAGGGTTTAGGGTTTAGGGTTTAGGGTTTAGGGTTTAGGGTTTAGGGTTTAGGGTTTAGGGTTTAGGGTTTAGGGTTTAGGGTTTAGGGTTTAGGGTTTAGGGTTTAGGGTTTAGGGTTTAGGGTTTAGGGTTTAGGGTTTAGGGTTTAGGGTTTAGGGTTTAGGGTTTAGGGTTTAGGGTTTAGGGTTTAGGGTTTAGGGTTTAGGGTTTAGGGTTTAGGGTTTAGGGTTTAGGGTTTAGGGTTTAGGGTTTAGGGTTTAGGGTTTAGGGTTTAGGGTTTAGGGTTTAGGGTTTAGGGTTTAGGGTTTAGGGTTTAGGGTTTAGGGTTTAGGGTTTAGGGTTTAGGGTTTAGGGTTTAGGGTTTAGGGTTTAGGGTTTAGGGTTTAGGGTTTAGGGTTTAGGGTTTAGGGTTTAGGGTTTAGGGTTTAGGGTTTAGGGTTTAGGGTTTAGGGTTTAGGGTTTAGGGTTTAGGGTTTAGGGTTTAGGGTTTAGGGTTTAGGGTTTAGGGTTTAGGGTTTAGGGTTTAGGGTTTAGGGTTTAGGGTTTAGGGTTTAGGGTTTAGGGTTTAGGGTTTAGGGTTTAGGGTTTAGGGTTTAGGGTTTAGGGTTTAGGGTTTAGGGTTTAGGGTTTAGGGTTTAGGGTTTAGGGTTTAGGGTTTAGGGTTTAGGGTTTAGGGTTTAGGGTTTAGGGTTTAGGGTTTAGGGTTTAGGGTTTAGGGTTTAGGGTTTAGGGTTTAGGGTTTAGGGTTTAGGGTTTAGGGTTTAGGGTTTAGGGTTTAGGGTTTAGGGTTTAGGGTTTAGGGTTTAGGGTTTAGGGTTTAGGGTTTAGGGTTTAGGGTTTAGGGTTTAGGGTTTAGGGTTTAGGGTTTAGGGTTTAGGGTTTAGGGTTTAGGGTTTAGGGTTTAGGGTTTAGGGTTTAGGGTTTAGGGTTTAGGGTTTAGGGTTTAGGGTTTAGGGTTTAGGGTTTAGGGTTTAGGGTTTAGGGTTTAGGGTTTAGGGTTTAGGGTTTAGGGTTTAGGGTTTAGGGTTTAGGGTTTAGGGTTTAGGGTTTAGGGTTTAGGGTTTAGGGTTTAGGGTTTAGGGTTTAGGGTTTAGGGTTTAGGGTTTAGGGTTTAGGGTTTAGGGTTTAGGGTTTAGGGTTTAGGGTTTAGGGTTTAGGGTTTAGGGTTTAGGGTTTAGGGTTTAGGGTTTAGGGTTTAGGGTTTAGGGTTTAGGGTTTAGGGTTTAGGGTTTAGGGTTTAGGGTTTAGGGTTTAGGGTTTAGGGTTTAGGGTTTAGGGTTTAGGGTTTAGGGTTTAGGGTTTAGGGTTTAGGGTTTAGGGTTTAGGGTTTAGGGTTTAGGGTTTAGGGTTTAGGGTTTAGGGTTTAGGGTTTAGGGTTTAGGGTTTAGGGTTTAGGGTTTAGGGTTTAGGGTTTAGGGTTTAGGGTTTAGGGTTTAGGGTTTAGGGTTTAGGGTTTAGGGTTTAGGGTTTAGGGTTTAGGGTTTAGGGTTTAGGGTTTAGGGTTTAGGGTTTAGGGTTTAGGGTTTAGGGTTTAGGGTTTAGGGTTTAGGGTTTAGGGTTTAGGGTTTAGGGTTTAGGGTTTAGGGTTTAGGGTTTAGGGTTTAGGGTTTAGGGTTTAGGGTTTAGGGTTTAGGGTTTAGGGTTTAGGGTTTAGGGTTTAGGGTTTAGGGTTTAGGGTTTAGGGTTTAGGGTTTAGGGTTTAGGGTTTAGGGTTTAGGGTTTAGGGTTTAGGGTTTAGGGTTTAGGGTTTAGGGTTTAGGGTTTAGGGTTTAGGGTTTAGGGTTTAGGGTTTAGGGTTTAGGGTTTAGGGTTTAGGGTTTAGGGTTTAGGGTTTAGGGTTTAGGGTTTAGGGTTTAGGGTTTAGGGTTTAGGGTTTAGGGTTTAGGGTTTAGGGTTTAGGGTTTAGGGTTTAGGGTTTAGGGTTTAGGGTTTAGGGTTTAGGGTTTAGGGTTTAGGGTTTAGGGTTTAGGGTTTAGGGTTTAGGGTTTAGGGTTTAGGGTTTAGGGTTTAGGGTTTAGGGTTTAGGGTTTAGGGTTTAGGGTTTAGGGTTTAGGGTTTAGGGTTTAGGGTTTAGGGTTTAGGGTTTAGGGTTTAGGGTTTAGGGTTTAGGGTTTAGGGTTTAGGGTTTAGGGTTTAGGGTTTAGGGTTTAGGGTTTAGGGTTTAGGGTTTAGGGTTTAGGGTTTAGGGTTTAGGGTTTAGGGTTTAGGGTTTAGGGTTTAGGGTTTAGGGTTTAGGGTTTAGGGTTTAGGGTTTAGGGTTTAGGGTTTAGGGTTTAGGGTTTAGGGTTTAGGGTTTAGGGTTTAGGGTTTAGGGTTTAGGGTTTAGGGTTTAGGGTTTAGGGTTTAGGGTTTAGGGTTTAGGGTTTAGGGTTTAGGGTTTAGGGTTTAGGGTTTAGG